>NC_046302.1:34221908-34875242 GCF_004115265.2 Rhinolophus ferrumequinum | reverse complement strand
AAATCAAGCTATTCAATATCTACTGACCAGGTCTCTTAAATGTGATTGCAAATGTTTATCTTAAATACTTCAAAACATTACTTTTTTTAAAAAAAAATATTTTAAATACTGAACTTCATACAATATAAGTATTAATAACTACAATTTTAAAGATGTTTCAAATATACTGAATTGATATTTATATGTCCCTTATGCCTGAGATCACAACTGGCAGTAATTAATAAAATTAAATGTTAAAGGCATAAGCAATCTTATTTTTTGCAATGCTTTCATGCATCTTTCTTACAAAGAAAAACTAAATAATACATTAAGTTGGAAATCTTATGAAACTTTGAAAATGAGAAAGAACTCAAAAATCTACCTAGGCCTAATAAAAAAAAAGTCTAAATTTTAGACAGTAATGAAATTAAAGTAAAGATTCAAGATAGATACTGGGACTATGTTCATACAACAGTAAAGAAAACTAGATTGCAAATTATCTGGAGTTGGCAGAAGTTGCATTAAATTTGGGACATAGTGTTCACACATAAAGAGAAACAGTAGCTTACATATGAATGCTCATATAACAAGTATTCAAAGATTTAACCACTACCCTCAGCTGGCTGCAAAAAAAAGTAACCATTGCCCATGAACTATTGCCCTGAAAACCAGATTTATCCAAATCATGTCCTTTTTTTTTTTTTAAGCTTATACAGGCTTTAAATGTTCTACTCAAAATAGAGAACTGGTGAAAGCTCCATTAAGAATTTTTAAGAAAATGGATCTATCTACTATAGTAAATGACAAATGGGGACATAAGATGAGAAGAAATGATAATTAGAAATAGATAGCAAGGAACCTACAGAAAACTGGAAAATGGTTTTGTTCCCCACCCCTCAAAAAATAACAAAGGCACTAACAGCTTTGCTAAATGGTTCCTCCAGCTCACACTGAATCTGCATGCATTTCGTAAGCAGTTATTAATGAAGCTTCTACCTCACCTATTTCTACTCAAACACCTTAGCTAAGCGCATATTAAAATTATTCGTTTACTTATCTTTCTCCCTCACACTAAACTGTTAATGAACAACTAAGAGTCGTATAATCAAGAATCTTGTTTTATTTATTTTTGTTATAGTTCTGAAACCTAGGATAGTACCTATCAGACAGGAGTACTCAATATGTCTAATTTGCATTTATTTAACCAATCACATCTTAGTTTTAGGTTTACAGCTTAGATAACTTTTAATAACACTGTGAAACCTGAACATTCTTATGAAAAGTTGTTTTGTTTTAAAATTTTTTGTGTATTCATTTCCATGAAGATCTACAATAAAAATAATAGAGGCCGAGTCTGGACCATCTGGATGCTGCTTTACTAATTGGCAGTGTCTTGTGATTTCAGTGCTTTTGACTGGGTTAGTATCAAACAGCAAAGCTACTTTAATTGTGTTAGGCTAATACTAACCAAAGCAGAATGAGTTTCACCTTGATATTACATGACAGCATCCTGAACAATGGAGGTTATGAAGTACAAGTCGAGAAAAGTGTTGTAAGAATATTCATGTGGGATATGATATTAACAGCACTCTGAACTCAAATTCACTCTGCAGGTGACAATTTAATTTCAATATTACTTCTGTCATACTACTGTTGTTAGATTAAATTTAGCTATTTGTAACATGACTTAATTTATAAATCTGTTTTTATTTTACAATCATGTAAGAGTAGAAGTACAAAAAGTTAATAATCAGGTTTTATGTTTGCAAACATTTAAGATTGTAAAATGCAATATTCCAACACAGGGGGATTCATTTCTATTTAAAACAGTTCTCTGTATTACTCAAGATTGAAAAATACCTTTTCAGAATCCCCAAATAGGCTTCAGAGGTCTCTAAACACAATGAAATCAATTTCGGGGGAAATCCACAGAGTTCACCAAATTCCCATATGAAGTCCATGATTCCAAAAAGATGAGAAATTAGTTTTAGAATAAGGAATTTGAGAATTGTCGGACTCACTGGGAAAGCATCATCTCCTAATCTCTTTAGTTTAAAGGAATATGTTGTCGTTGAATTTGGTGAAAAGTCCATTATCAACTTCTATTAAGGATTTCATTGCCTTCAACTATATGTGTATAGTTGAACTATACCTGTAACTATATCTGTCCAACTAGCTAAGCACTTCATTTTGTGCTTTACTCTCATTCTGGAGCCCCCATTTATTTTCTACCTTGTTAGACAAACACCATTCTACTCTTCCAAAGGTAAAGAGATGAGGAACATACATTATTATAGGCACAGATAAACTTCCTTGGTTTTATTTATTTAAATAACATTGTTTTGTTCCAGTATAATTCCTAATGATACTCGCACTTGAGTAGATAACCATCTGACCAATCTTTAATTCAAAACTGCCACCCTTAATAAGCCACGCTATCCTAGTATCAAATGATATCAGCCATCACACATGCTTTAGTTAATGGGCTCTGTGCTTTTAATAGGAAACCCAGCCCCGATTTTCTTCATTTCATTACAGGCATTACTGGAATTCCAATGTCAGTTATGCATCACTGCTTACAAATGAATAGTGTATTTATATCCCTCTTATAGGAAAACTCTCAAAGAACAGGATTACTGCTTAATTATAAGGTATAAAAAATGCAATATCTAACAATGAAACCATTATTATGCTTCGCAAGTTCGAAGAGTCATGTATTTTGAAAAGAGACTATTAATGTTTTTTTTAAAAAAACTATCCTCTTATATACCAAAGGGAATGGCTCTTTTAAAGTTAATATCTATAGATGAAACTTGTCAGGACTTTTAAAGTGCACTTCGTGAAATTAAGAAGAGATGATTAATTAATTCAGGAAGTGTGGTCTTATTCAAATCTATTACCTTAAATAGTCAAGAGGTAAAGAGTACATAAAACAAACTGAATGTTGACTGTAAATTCCTCCTTATGTCCCTGACTTGTTATACAAAGGGAATAAGGGGAGTTAATTTAATTTTCCTGTTATTTGCATAAATGACATGAACTCATTTCTAAAATTAGTTCAAGACATTTGTAGTTTTAGCATTAAACATAATAGATACTGCTGAAATTAATAGTATTTCATAGCAGAGTTTTTCTAAATTTCCATTTTGTCTAATAATTAAATGCAACCATCTTGAAATTGTTAATTATTCCAGTTTTCACACCTCTGCTTACTCCACACCTATTTGACTTTCTTCTTGTTCCCTATACTCCAACCCTAGTGTTCTGAAAATCCCACAAAATTTCCAAATTAAAAAATTCTTCCTGCCACTCAACTTCAGAGTAAGTTTCCCATTCTCCCAGTGATTCTGTATACAACCTGACATGTTACTATTTTTCCAAAAATGCCTTTCTATCTCATGTGAATGTTGTATTGTTCCTGTTGTCCTACCATAAAACCTAGAAACAAAGATGGTGGCGAACAACTATTTATTGATACAATGGAACCTGTTATTTTTGGAATTAAAAATGCTCCCTGTACCTACACTCCCAATACCCCAATACTTATGAATGAAACTCTTGTGATATACTTGGTTACAGGTATCTCTCAATTATAGTTAAAAGCATAGAAATGATGAAATATTTTTCAATAGTTTTTGAGTAACACAGAACAATAAGACATACGTAAGTACAGATTAGTATAGACATTCCAATTATCTGCTAAATGTTTCATATAATTTATTATTTCACATTCAACTGTTAAGATGGCTTCTTATGAACAGTGCCAAAAGTATGCTAACTGATGAAAAGGGGACAAACCATGTCTACTAGACAGTATATATGACTATACAGTCTATTTCCATTAAGGAAAAAACCAAATTTTTAAATGTTATATGTTTTTTCTATAGTCATTAACCAATGAAGGTTTTCCTCCTGAAATACTCTTTTCTTCTAGAGAACTGTTTAATGTCTAAAGCAGAACAGTAACCCCTTGAAGATGAAAAACAATGGCCTTCAACGAGCAATTCTAAAATATTTTGGTCTCGGGACCTTTTAAAGTATTAATTAATTTAAAAATAGTAAGTCAATAATATTTTAACATAACTTGTTTTTTTAAGAATAACTTTTCTAAAACAAAAAAATAATTTAGTGGGAAGAGTGTCATTGTCTTACATTTTTGCTAATCTCTTTAATGTCTGGCTTTATAGAAGACAGCTGGATTCTCCTATTTGCTGCTTTTATCAATCCACTATGATATGTAGTTTCGATTGAAGTAAAAGAAGAGAATCTAGCATCCAAATAGATACAGATTTTACAAAGGGAAAATAATTTTAATACCTTTTTCAGATAATTATGGATAGTTTCTTTGCGACTAAAACAAATTTTCAGGTCCTACCCTATCTACTGAATCAGAAACTCTGAACCTGGAGCAGTCTATTTTAACTCATTCTCCAGGTGGTACTGACACAGGCCAAAACTTAAGCTTCTGATCTACTTAATACTGACTAATACAACTCTCAACTTAGGTCATTGTGGAGGATACAGTGGCAAGATGAATTAGCTAAATGAACCCAGGGTTACACTTACCCTGTATTGTATTTACAACTATATTACCTTAAAATTTGATGCATTTTTTGTTCTAGGGGTCACTAAGAAAATGTACTAACTTTTTAATAATCTGGTTTATGGTTGCCAGTTTATAGTTGAACTTTGAATGCTTTAAAGTACATTAAAATTTGCCTTTTCCCCAAATTGTGCACTGGAAAGCAAAACACAGTGTCAACCCAGCATTAAGGAATACATCACCTGATAAGAAAACTTACACAAAAAAATTTAATATTCAAATCTACAATTTTATTTCAATGACTGAATTAAGCTTTGCCATATAAAAGGTGATCCAAAAAGAGACAGAATTATTTCCCTCCACAATCTGACCTCAGATCATTTAACCAGCCTATATATATATTAGCAGCAAAGACATTGTTTAATTCAGCTACTGGGGCTTTCACTAGAATGCGTTTTTCTCCATTTGACTGTCCATTTGCAATACCTTCTTCATGAGTCAGCCTAAGTTATTTTCTTCACGAAATAATTTCTACATCCTTAGGATCACAGAATATAGCACCTAATCATTTTTCATTACTTCTTTTTTTTAAATTTTATTTTATATATTAGTTTCAGGTGTACAAAACAACATAATGATTAGATATTTACACCCATCACAAAGGCTGATAAGCCCTCTCTCCCCAAGTACTACCCCTCTGACATCATATATAACTGTTACAATAATTGTTATAACTGCTCAGCTTCAGGTGTACAGGGCAGTGCTCAGGCATCTACACAATCTATGAAATGATTCCCTTGATCATAATCAAAATGCCAAATGTTAACGACAAAGAGAAACTCTTGAAAACATCAAGAGAAAAGCAGTTAGTTATCTACAAGGGAACCCCCAGAAGACCCTCAGCTGATTTCTCAACAGAAACTTTGCAGGACAGAAGGAACTGGCAGGAAATATTAAAAGTGATGAAAAGGAAGGATCTACAACCACGATTACTCTACCCAACAAGGCTATCATTTAGAATTGAAGGACAGATAAAGAGCTTCCCAGACAAGACAAAGCTAAAGGAGTTCATCACCACCAAACCAGTATTATAAGGAATCTTAGAGGGGCTTCTTTAAAACAAACTTTTAAAAAAAGCCCACTTGCAACACCATTTACATTTTCCTTATCATAAGGTTTCAGTAACCATGAGAAGACTGACTTCTTAATACTGAATATTCAAGAAACTTTCAAAAGATCAGATTTTAAATAATGTCTAAAAAGAAAACTGTTCACATGAAGAAAAGTCCTCCTCCTTATTTAAACATCTGAAGTAATGATCAATAGACTAAAAACATATTTATGGATAAAAAGGGAATGTCATATGTTTCTGGCTCTTTTTCGCATACATCAATTGAGAAAAAACAATTAAACTGGTAAATAACAATTAAACTGTCCATAGTCTATAATAATAAGAGAGACAAGAAACAGATTTTTCATGAAATCCTAAAAGTGGATAAAAATTACATTAAAAAATAGTTCATTTATTCATTCTAAAAGCACTTACTGAGTGCTTACTAAATACATAAAACTTTTTATATTCCCTTTTTCTCATTTCCCAAAGAATAAACAAGCACATTAAGAAAATAAGTATGTACTTTTAGGTTTTATAGTATAATCTTCCTAACTGAATAACTTAAACACAAACAGCTAAGGAGGCACCATCTGAAGAGTAACTAAGTTCCTTCTGTGTAAGAAGATTTTGAACACCACAAGCAACAAAAAATAAAACAAAGTACGTTTCTAAAATATCAAAATTTACCTTCAAACACAGAAACACAGAAACATTAAATTAATGATCAAATTGACTGCCTTCTTTAATATAAAAGTTCCTATACTACTGAAATAAAGAGCCACTCAAAAGAAAATTTAGAAAGTAGTAACTTAAAAAAGTTTGGCTTTTAGGGTGGGAAAGAGGAATTTTTTAAATAAATTAATGATCTTATCTCTAAAATTACGATTCCAAATATCAGCCACATAAGTCAAAAATGGAAAGCATTCTTATTTCTTAATGGCAAAACTAATGAACAAAACCCTAATAGCTACCCTGTTTCCCCGAAAATAAGACCTAGCCAGACCATCACCTCTAATGTGTCTTTTGGAGCAAAAATTAATAAAAGACCTGGTATAATATAATATAATATAATATATAATACTGGGTTTTATATAAGACCGGGTCTTATATTAACTTTTGCTCCAAAAAACGCATGAGAGCTGATTGTCTGGCGAGGTCTTATTTTCGGGGAAACACGGTATGTGCTCAGTACCACAAAATGATTGAAAATTCTAATATGTTACGTGTCTAATTCAACCCTCATACCACCAGGAAAGACGTTCTATTATTATTTACATATTCAGAAGAGACTAAGTCAACATATTAGATAACTTATCCAAAGTCACACCAAAGGTGGAGGGGCAGTTTAAACCCAAAGAATTTGACTTTAGAGCCTGACATATTAACCTATGTGAGATGTTCCTAAGAATTAAAAAAAGGAAATGAATCAATTTCATATAAAAGTATGGTAAAGATTAGGACAGGAAGCATTAAAAATTTTTTCCAATTAGGATAACAATAAGAATGACTATTTTTCTTTACTTTGAGCTTCCTAACAGAAGGCTCAAAGAGTATTACTCTGAAAAGCCCTGACAAAAAGGCCACCATTCCTCCCACTATACAAATGAGTGTAATTCAGATTAGAAGGGCCATACTTAGGACCTACAACTAACTTTCCAGGTACTACAGATACTTAGCTCCTTGCTTTCATTTGTGAACGTTTTTTAGTTATTTACATATTGATTGTACATGTTCATTCTATTATTTACGTTTGTAAACCATGAACAATGAACAAGTGTTTCATTTATACTGGTCTTCCCCCACCCCTGTGATTTTCAAAAATGAACTTGTCTCCAAGGAGTTGGGATAAACCCAAATCGTGTTTCGAGTCTTGCCACAAGTGATTGTTCTGAATAAATTTAAAGCTTCCTCAAAATACATCAGAAAAAAATCCATTTTTTCAATCACATTCACAACTTAAATTTTATGATTCCGTGCTTAAATAATGCTATATTAATGCATTAGTAAGTGAAATATTATTCACTCCAAATTTGCTTCAAGAAAACAATGTTATAATCGACCACAGGAAAATACACTGACAAAGGAATTTAGTGTTATATTTATGATGGATACACAGCACCCTCTGCTGTACAAAATGAAGAAAACATCAACCAAGCTAAAAGGATCCAAAACCAAATAAAGCACGGGCAAAACAATTTCTTGGAAAACTGTAATTGAGACCCGTATTTCACATTTTTGCATACTACCACTGTATAGATTTTGAAATTCTCTAGATTCAGTGAAGCACTTTCCTTTACACACTCCTAAGTTTCTCAGTCTGACCCTTTTCTGTCTCATCTGTATTTACAGGGTGGAACAATGTATTAGGGTTAAGTCCAAAAAGACCCCAGTGAAATGAAAACTGGGTGTTTCTTATTCTACCTCTCATACCAGAGAACTGGACACAGACAAATCAGTGGAACTCTGATTCCAATTCCAAACTACTTTCATCCAAAGCAGAGGCATAGACTTTAAACCTACCCAAAATGGCAAATAAGAACAGAAGACAAAAGATGCCGTACTTTGAAGAATGGAAGAAATGTTACTTTTCGTTAAAAAAAAAAAAAAAAAAAAAGCTCCAGTAATAGAGACAACTGTACAGTTACATAAGATAACCTAAAGTTCTAAATTTTCAATGTTACAGTCTTTATTGAAGATACAATGGTCCCAAAATATACAATGGAAGATGTATCATCGTATTCAAGCACTGACATGTATTTCTTGCAATGAACCACGTTCAAAATTCATTTTGAATATATAACAGTTGTCTAAAAGTTTATTTACCACTTATGTGTAATTAATATAACAAAACTGCTTTGAAATATATGGACTGTTAGTAAAAGATAACCAAAGATAAAAAAATATTTGCAAATCAATTATCATGAATTTCTAAAAGTTGAAGAACGCATTATAATTCCATTTACCTTGACACAATCACACTTTCCTTATATAATATAATTTTATTTAAATTAAACCTGAAAATTGAAAACATTTATCTTAGTAAAGATTTAAAATGTTAACTATATGATACACCTAGATGAAACGTTACAAAGCAGTTAAGAAAAAAACAACACAAAGAAAGGCATTTTAAAAGAGAATGTGCCTCTTACCTAGCACATTTTAAGGTAAGGTTTGTTTTTAAAGATAAATTTGGAGCACCCTCTAGTGGAAAACTGGTAACAAGAAACTTAAAGCTTCTGTTTCTGAAATTTTATAATTAAATTTCCATAAAACAAGGTAATTGTGACCTGGGCCACAAAAATACATTAGGTAGACTCCTCATTCCAAATCTTACTCTTAAAATACCCTCATCAACACGCAAACGCACGCACAGGCACTCACGCGTGTCAGCACACATATGACACCAGTTCTAAGTCCAACAGAAAAAGTTCTATCTTATCAATTTCCAAAAGAAAATACAAGTAAGACCTGTGAATACAACACCATAGATGTATGCTACTCTGTACATACATTTATCGTGGTTATAAATGATTAAATCATAGAAACAAATGGAATCACTTTGGTAACTTGATACACATGGTTAGAAGATTCA
Organism: Rhinolophus ferrumequinum; assembly: GCF_004115265.2. Classification (NCBI taxonomy): domain Eukaryota; kingdom Metazoa; phylum Chordata; class Mammalia; order Chiroptera; family Rhinolophidae; genus Rhinolophus; species Rhinolophus ferrumequinum. The sequence continues at coordinate 34,866,014 of NC_046302.1, read as the reverse complement.
ACCAAAAAGAGAGCTAAGGAGGTAACACAGGAAAACTTCTTGAAAATTACAATTCTCTCCAAACACACTGTAACATTTTATAAATATCCTTTGCTAAACTAGCGAATTAGGTAAGAACCTCCAGGACAATTTGATTCCATTCCTTCAGTCTTGGTTATGAAAGGTATTGCTTCGCCTTGACACAGATATGGTTCCCACATGCCACCTGTACTACAGATGATTTATTACATTAGCTATTTAAAATTGAATCGAAGAAATTGCAGACTGTGTGAATGAACAGGGTTATTCTATTAATAAGTACACTACCCACTAATATTATGTTAAATCCTTAGTGTCACAATTTGGGAGGAATATTAACAAAACAGAAAATGTCCTTATCTGAGAGACTATTTAATTAAGTAATTTAAAATCTATTTTCTGAGATAGGCTAAAATAACTTGAATTATTTAGCTCAGGGAAGAAAAGCCTACATACAAGAGCAGATATATCGATTCATTCATTAATGCGACACTGATTTATCAAACACTACGGCTAGGTGTAGTTCAAGTTCAAGGCTCTGGAGGCATGGTGGAAGCTGGGTGAACAAGGTCCCTGTTCTCATGGAACTTGCATGGGAGAAGATGACGCTAGGAAATCAACAAGTTCCACGAGAGTCAGGATTTTTGCCTGTTCTGTTCATTTTGGTATTCCCAGCACCTACAACAATACCTGGCACACAGTAGATGCTCAATAAATATTTACTGAATTGTAGAAAAAAGATAACTTCAATTAGTGATGTGTTGTATAAAGAAAACAAAACAGAGAGCAATGGGGCAGGGTGGGGTGGCAGGTATATGTTATTTCAGATCGGAGAATTAGAAGAGGCTTCCCTAAGGAAATGCCATTAGAATTTTAATAACCAAAGTGAGACTTGCAAAGATCTAAAAGAAGAGCTTCCCAGGAAGAGAAAACAAGGGCACGGGGCTGAAGCAAGAGTGGTTTGACATTTACACTTGATCTTAGCCAAAAGGCCGAGAAGCGATGGTTTGACATTTAAATATTCAGACTGGTTTAAGTGTGGACAAACCACGGCTGCCATAGTGAAGAGTCAAATTTTATTCAAATAGTTTGGGCAAAAGATGGTGGTGGTTTCAAATGAGGTCAAAGCAGTGGAGGAGAGTGTAAATTCTTGATCTATTTGGGAGGTGAGGAGGAGACCTGATTTGCTGGTAAGGTCAATATGGTGAGATGAGGCCAAGAGTTATATTGAAAACGACTCCTAACTCTGGTGCTTCAATGACTGGGTTGCTAAAGCTACTTACTGAGATGGGACAATGAGACGAGGAGCAGGTTTTAGGCAGGTTGGTGGAGGAAGGGAACAACCTTTACAACTACCTATATAATTAAGAGTTCAAGTAAGCGATTGCACATTTCAGTGTGAAGCAATTAAAATGGATTGAGTTAGAGAGCTGTAAGTTTGGCTGTTGTGTCCAGAGATGATGTTTAAAGCCACAGGGCCACAGAGTTATCAATAAGAAAGGGGAAGAGAATGATTACTCCATGGAAAAGTAAAGAATTAAAGATAGAGGTGAAAGTGAGTTAAGTCTGATGAGAGTTTAATAAGAGAAAGAACACTCTAACATTCTAACTAGAGCTGTACAGTAAGTAAGAGACTGGACTTTCCACAAAGAAGGCATTACAAGAAGCAAGGGCCAGATGGCCATCTAGAGAATTACTTACTTACAAAGGGTGGGAGTTTCCCCCACACTCCTTTCACAGGTACCATTTAAAGAGACTTTTAAGACTCTATGATTTATCTTCACTTATGCAAATTATTTTGTTACTCAGTAGATTCTCAGGTGAAAAGTCAATGGCTTATAAAATGTATTATCTACTAGCAGCTATTATATCTTACCTGTTTTTGTCAGCAAAAGGTTATCCAGGTGTCTGTCTCCAACTCCGAGTATATATGTGATCACACAATATCCAGCTGCAATAAGAGTTCAAAAAATTGTGAAAACCACAAGCAAATCAGGTTATACATAGCAGTGAATATAAAAGCAGTTTGTGCTACTTTAATTTCAATTTGCTTACTACTATTTTTGATATCTCATCTAAATTCTGAAATCAAATTTGTAATCTTCTTTGACTCTATGAAGAGTGTATCACTTGAAACACTAAAGAAATTATTTGCAACAAAAAATATCGCGTAGAATTTTGTCAACGTATAAAAGTCACTTGTATCAAAAGTTAAATTAGGTTTCAGGAACCTTAATTATAACATAAGTCTACCACTCTCATTTCAAATTGGACACATGTTGATGATGACAGTGAAAAAGAAAAAGAAGTGTCTACAGAAACATACATGACTCAATCAGACCACAACTGTGCTGTCTACAAGATAACAAAAGTAAATGCAGGGTTTAACAAAAAAATAGAGAATCTTGAAGCACAAGTAGATAGAAAAAAAAAATGAATTCACTTAAGTGGTAAAGATATTTATAAAGTTCACACCATAACCTTCTAAAGAATTAGGAAAAATTATATATGACCAGGGCTAGGGGCAGTGTTATTGGCTCTAGCTTTATTATTTTATCTTTGTCTTCTGAAAAGTCTGGAAACTTGGCACGTGTTCAAAATGATCAAACAAAATTTGGAGATTGTTTTTTCCTCCCTACTTCTCCCATTAGTAACCTGACAACAAATGCAACTTGCAAACATACATGTGACTACAGCAGTATTTACAAAACCATGTTTATTTCACCCAATATGTAGAAAACAGACTGGACTACCTGTTAGTGACCAAATTAATCCTGTCTAAATTCAATAAACATTCAAGTTCGTTGGACTCAGGGTCTGAAGGCCATTCCAGAAGTCCAAAAGTGATGTAAGCGATGCTAGAATCATTGGAGTAATTTTTAATTATTAGTAAACATAGATACAATTTATTGAAGGCTAGGCTCTTAGTGAGGTACGTTATTTTCATCATCACTAGCCCCTTTAAGTATTAGGATCATCCTTCAAATGAAACATGTCAGGCTCCAGGAGTTAACAGGATTGTCCAAGGTCAATGGGTCGGAATTTGAATTTAAGTTTGACTCTGAGTTCCTTGCTCATGCCATTTTTGCATTTTATAATTCCTCCTCCCCAAAGTGGCTATTTTGATAGGCATGATATTCAACAAGATAGTTAAGCTAAAGTATATTTGTTTAGAATAGATAACCATATTCTAATTGCAGAGAACGTTACATATTATATACTTCAAAATATATCCGTATCTACAGAATGAATAGAATCTACAGAATGAGTAGATCACATACTACCATTCGAAAAACGCTTCTAATCATATCACTAGTCTACTAACAATTTTTACTTAATTGTAACATAACAGTTATAGTTGACTGCAAGCAAATCAGTGAGTCTCAAAATATAGTAGTATGTCAGGGACTAATAGTTTGCCTACACAATATCCTATCTATACTTAAAAAAAAAACAAAAAAAAAAAAACAGGATTTATGCGGCAAGACTGCCTAGGTAAAAGACTACATTTCCCAGATTCACTTGCATGGATCCGTAACATAATGTTCTGGAAATTAATCAGTGAGCAAAGTTTTCAAATTTTAGTCAATATTTATAGGCTCTGTTTATGTGTATATATATTCCAAACAGGAAAAAAATAAACATTCCTTTACTAAACAGATTTATGATGTAAAAACGTTTACAGTGACTATCTGAAAGTCAAGTAAAAAAATACAAGATAACTGTTGGAGGGTACGCAAAATATCTTACTTAATAAGGTACTGAAAGCTAGGTGTTGTGAATTAAAGATGACCACACATTTTTTAAAACTCTTTTCATTCACGGTGGGAACTATACTCCTTTCCCCATGAATCCAGGAAGGCTCTGTGACTGCTTTGACTAATAGAATACGACAGAAATGACAAAGCACCAGCTTGCCAGTCCAGGCCTTCAGAACCAACAGTTTCCCTCTCCTGTCTCCTAGAATACTCTTCTTAGAACCCAGCTCTGAGAAGCTCCAGCATCAGAAAGGCCAGGTGACATCATTGACAAGCCCAGCTGAAAAACAACATGAACTACCTGTCACGTGAGTGATCTACCACTGAGTTAAGTCTTTAGACGATCTGTAAGTTTTTCAGATCATAGAAAACACAGACTTGAAATCAGAAAAAAACAGGAAAGGAAAAAAGCAGGGGGAGACAAGAAGGAAGGAAAAAAAGCAGGAAGGGAGTGAAGAAAAGGAGGGAAAAATACAGAGGAAGAGCAAGAGGGAGTAGGAGAAGGGAAACATTTTGTCTGGAATATTTCAATGCTTTTTTTTAGTCTTACACTGTTACGTGATCATTTTTATGAGAAACATAATGACATGTAACACATGTTCTATTTCTTCAGTGAAAATGAGAAATTAACAACATAAAGGATTCTAACAGACATACACACACGTTTTATTTTAGTGTTTGCAAATTTCCTAGGAATACATTTTATCTATACCTCTCAGCCAAAAATGTATCATCAAGTGTAAATTTGGGAATAAATTATGGGGTTCAAAATAATCTAGAATACTACTTCACAGGAGCACTGTGAAAAATTTTTAAATGTCTTTGGCTCCTTTGTCGAAAACATTTTTAAAAAACATACAATGGAGAAAAGACATCCTCTTCAATAAATGGTGCTGGGAGAATTGGAAAGCCACGTTCAAAAGAATGAAACCAGGTTACTTTCTGTCACCATGTACAAAAATTAACTCAAAATAGATCAAAGACCTAAACATAAGACCTGAAACAATAAACTGCATAGAAGAAAACATAGGTACAAAACTTGGGTTCAAAGAGGATTTTATGAATTTGACCTCAAAGGCAAGGGAAGTAAAAGCTAAAATGAACAGAGCTATATCAAACTAAAAAGCTTCTGCACAGCAAAAGAAAACATCGACAAAACAAAGAGACAACCAACCAAATGGGAGAAGATATTTGCAAACAACGCCTCCGATAAGGGGCTAATATCCAAAATATATAAGGAACTCATATAACTCAATAACAAAAAGACAAACAATTCAATTAAAAAATGGACAGAGGACCTGAATAGACATTTCTCCAAAGAGGATATACAGATGGCCAACAGACATATGAAAAGATGCTCGACATCACTAATCATCAGAGAAATGCAAATAAAAACCACAATGAGAAATCACCTCACACCGGTTAGAATGGCTATCATCAAAATGATTAATAACAAGTGTTGGAGAAGCTGTGGAGAAAAAGGAACCCTTAGACACTGTTGGTGGGAATGCAGACTGGTGCAGCCGCTATGGAAGGCAGTGTGGAGGTTCCCCCAAAAATTAAGAATAGAATCAACATATGATCCAGCAATCCCTCTCCTGGGTATCTACCACAAAAATCTGAAAACATTTATCCTTAAAAATATATGGATTCCAATGTTCATTGCAGCTTTATTTATGGTGGCCAAGACATGGAAACAACCAAAGTGTCCTTCGGCAAATGAATGGATAAAGAAGATGTGGTATATATACACAATGGAATACTCCTCTACCATAAGAAAAGAACAAATAGTGCCATTTATGATAACATGGATGGATCTTGTGATTATCATGCTAAGCAAAATAAGTCAGAAAGAAAAAGTCTAGAACCACATGACTGCATTGATATGCGAGACATAATGCGGGATATAAAACTGAAAGCAACAAAGGACCAAGACAAACAAATAAAGAAACAAAAACTCATAGACACAGACAATAGTTTAGTGGTTACCAGAAGGTAAGTGGGGAGGGGGTGGTAGAAGAGGGTAAACGGGGTCAAATATATGGTCATGGAAGGAGAACTGTCTCTGGGTGGTGAACACACAATGTGGTATATAGATGATGTATTACAGAATTGTACACTTCAAACCTATACAATTTTACTAATCATTGTCACCCCAATATATTTTAATTAAAAAAAAACAACTTAAATGTCATGTACAACAAAGCAATGTATAAACATAAAATGATATGAACTTTAAATATACTTGTTATATGTCTAGAAAGCCTCTACTTGCTCCCCCAGCTTTGATTGCTCCAGTACAGGTAAAAATATGGACATAAACTGACATAAATATTAATATAAAACAAGAGTAGCATATACCACATAACATTCAGGGCTCAACTCCATCATCAACTCCTTTATTTACCCTACCTTGAACACTCTAGGTATATACTTAAAAAAAAAAGGCAACAAAAAAATACTTTAAGAAAATAAAAAATAATTCTCTAGAATGTAAACTTCATGAGGACAGACACATGGGAATTAATCCCTATGGCACGCTGCTACTTATTTATTTCCAGGAATGGACCGTAAACACTAATCTAAAAATACCATGAGAAGCACCTTCATAACACAACACTGTTATCTTACCTCTGGAGAATTAGCTAAAGCATGAATATTGCTGACTGAGATTTCTCCCGCAGTCTACTTAATTGTAATTACTCAAACACAGGGAAAATGTAGGGGAAAATTAACAGCTTCCAGGAAGAGATAATTTGTAATGATAAAATAGAGAAGTGATTACAAAGATACATCCATTAAAAACTAAATAGAATTTATACCTCATTACTACCATTATATCAAAACATTAATGATTTCTTTCATTGATATTTTGTATTCTTTACTCTTTGTATGTAGCATTTAAGTTTGTTATGGTCTGAATGTTTGTGTCCCCCCAAAATCTACATGTTTTAATTCTAATGCCCAATATGACAGTACTATAAGGTGGGGCATCTGGGAGGAGATTAGATAATGAGCCCATCCACCACCAGATGAAGATACAAAAAGAAGTATTCCACCCAAAGAAGACCCTCATCTGACCATGCTGGTACCTTGATCTTGGACTTCCAGCCTCCAGAAATGTGAGAAATAGATTTCCGTTGTTTATAAGCCACCCAGTCTCTGGTATTTTGTTATAGAAGCCAGAAGGGACTAAGACAAAATTTTAACATGTTCTACATGTATAAGAATATGGCAATATCAAGACAGCAGACACTCCTTTATTCTAACATATCAATGGAAAGCAGTAGTTTGAAAAACTTACCACAGCTTTTGACATAAGTGTCCATGACCTCAGCACTGATCCCATATGGCCCATTCTCACTTGGTGCATATTTTCTAAAAAAGTTCTGAAAAGTTATTATTTACATGTTTACAAATTCAATACAATCCTTAAGCACACTGGAATTTTGAAATTGTAAATAATGACCATGGGTGTCTGATCTAAAATTTAGTCAGGAATTATAGAAGGCAGATTTTAGGGAGCATATTCCTCTGGAATCAGTCTAATGCTATGCTTACAGATTGCTAAGACTACACACACACACACACACACACACACACACACACACACACATTATTCATATGCTGCTCCTTCTGTGCCGTAGGAAAAACATTACATAAAATAAATTATATAAAATAAATTTACAGCTATATCTCTATACTTAATATATCACTGTGTTTCATCTATCTCCTGCAAGTGAACGTGAGTGAGTTTGTTTTTAATTACAGTTGGCACTCCCTATCCACCGGTTGTATATCCCCTGACTCAACCAACCCCAGAGAGAAAATATTCAGGGGGAAAATGGTACCTTGTTGCTAATGTGTACAATGTAGTTAAGGCTACTATGTTGCATGTGTACTGCGCATGTACAGACTTTTTTTTCCTTATCATTATTCCCTAAACAATACAGTAGAACAAGTGTTTAATTGTATTAGGTATTGTAAGAACGAGGGAAATGCAAACTAAAACCACAGGAAATTACCAAACTTTAGAAGTGTGACAATACCAAGATTAAGCAAATACATATAACAATGAGAAACTCAAGAGGTACAACTATTTTAGAAAATAATTTTTAATTATCTACTAAAGTTAAAGATGAAAATAACCTATGGCACAGCTACACTATATACACAGATCAGACAAAGAACCAACAATCAATATACAAACTGTCATTACTTTACAAAAGCATAAATGCACATAGCAACACAATTGGTAACTTTCTTGAACATTTACTTCAGTTAGAAGCCATGTTAAAGCTCTGCATGCATTTCATGTCCTCTTCAGAACAATCCCAGAGCCAAGTACTATAAATGATCACCCAAATTTTATAGATGCAAAACCTGAGTCTTGAAGTGTTTTGTGAAAGGGTCCCCAAGACCTGTGACAGGTATGATTTTTCAGATGGAGTCACAATCTTAACATACAGCTCTAGCACAACTACGGTTTATTACAGCAATAGGCACTGTCTGTCTAGCAACCATCAAAATTTTGAAAGGAAAGCATGTTTGCTATAAATCACATTATTTGCACAGTACAGGGATAGTGAACCACCTGTATCAGTTAGGGAACAGAAGGATCATACTGAAAAGTCAAGTTCCCAGATCCCAACCAAAGGCTAACCTTGCAATCAGGCCTTTCTAAAGGTAGTAGTCTCAGGCCTGCTATATTAAGTATTTTCTGCACAAAGAGTTAAACAGTCACTCAGTGTTACATAGCTAGAAAGGTGCAGAGCAAAACTTCAGCCCCACGCTGTTTGATGTTCTGACCCTGAGCTTTTAACCCCAAACATAAGAACAGAATAACTACTACTTGCTTTGCCAAGAAATCAGAGTAATACTTTTCTACAAATCTAAACTCTATACTGAATTACTGGAATACTCTATACTGAAAAAGACAAAAACACACTGTAGCAAATGTCCTCTGTCAAGCCCGTCTCTGTATTATCTTTAATCTCAGACATATCAATTTTTCTGTGTAAATTACACACATTTTTCTTACATAGGGAAAAAGAAAAATTATACTTAAAAGATAACAAAAATAAACCATTAATATATAATCAGAGCTAATCTATGTATTTAAAATGCAAAAAAGAAAAAAAAATTTCAAGGATATATATACATGGCTTAGTTGAGAAACTACTTGCCTTTCCTTGTATTAAAGGAGAACAAAGAGGTTGGAGATGGAGGATAAGGGTCTTAAAAAAGAAATTGTGCAAAACATGCACAAGCAAAAACATCACTGTAGCACTATTCTGAATAACAACAAAAACCAGAAGTGATCAAAATGTTCATCAATGGTGAAATTATAATATTTCATTCTTTGAAATATAACCATAAACTTTTAAAATGTGTTCATCAATTAATTCCTGATCTCCTATTCTGTGCCAGGCATGGTTTAAGGAATCGAGCATCTGTAAATACTAACACAGAATAATTTCCAACTGTTAACATTGTTTACTTCTAAGGAAAAAAAAAACTTGAAGGAAGAAGAGTAACTAAAAAGAGCCTTTAATTTTTAACTCTACACACTTTCATAATGATTGAAAGTTTTATAACAAGAAAATATTCATGAACTGCATAAATCTTCAAAATAGATACTGTACCTGAATGCTTCCTTCCGTATCAAGAACTTCAGCCACAGGAACTGACTGGATAAACTGCATGAAGCCTACAAAGAAATATGCACAATGCATTAAGCATAGTTCTTGGTTAAAAAACACAAATAAAGGTTCTGCTAAGAATAACTTTTATTTGCAAATGTATACACTACACACTTGATCAACTAACTTAAAGAGATCTGTAAATACTAAGTTTATAGTGACATTTATATCATAGTTACTATAAGGAAACTTTTTTTCTAAATTCAGCTAATCTAATCTGTATGTTTCTCTAGGCCAATTTCTATTATTGTACGTAAGGAACACAAAGTAATAGACCAAGCGTCTTAAATCTGGCATAAAAATTTCTTCTTCCTGTATGCTGTAGTTGTTTTGTTTTTAACATATCAATTAAAAATATTCCATTCCAAATTTAAAATCACTTTAAGAAATCCAAAATTATGTAATATCAATTGCGTAACCCTAAAACTGTATTATGTTCATTAGCTTTTTTGTTTTATACTCCATCTTCTGCCATTTCCTGGAAATGATATGAGAAGAAAGTATAAATCCTTTTAAATGATCAAAAATAAGGGGACAGAGATAGAATTCAGGAGAATACAAAGGAGAAAACCTAAGTCTAATCATCTGGAAACAACAACATGAGTGCAAAACAACAAATCTATGAAAAAAAATCAAAGTTGAATGAAGAAACCTATTTCAGGATCATAAACAATTGTGATCTGGTTTTGGTGAGCCTTATATCATAATTATTTGCATCCAAATTGGGAGACTGGATACTCCTCTTAAATATGAAATGTCTCTTTCATTCTTATATCATAAATAGGGAACAGTCTTCATTAATTCACTTAAGATTTGTACTGTTTTTCTACTATGTAGCAAGAACTATCCTAGGTAAGAAATAGAGCCTTGACCTGGCCTTCATAGCCCATACAAGCTTGCAAGTTTTATTGGGATAACGACTATGAATGGGAATAGTGTAGCAAGACCTAAATTACACTAGAGATCAGAGGGCATGTGACAATTTGAGCCATGTTTTGAAGGATAATGAAAGTTAACAGGTAAAGCTATGGAGAAATGAATGATAAAGATAATGCACACAGTCTGTGTGAAGGCCTTAGGCTGAAAAGAGCACAGTGCATTCGAGAAAATAAATGGAAGCTGGCCAGTGTGGCTAAAGCCTAGGAAGCAAGGGGGACGGTGGCAAAAGGGAGGCTTCGGACAGGAGCAGGAGGAGTGTCACGCCATGCCAGAACTTGTAAACTAAGCTAAGCCTTTTTTGTCTTTGTCCCAAGAGCAAATAAAAGCTAGTAAACCAATTTATGCAGGACAGTTAAAGAGCATATTTGCACTTTTAACAAGATCATTCTGAGAGGAAAAGGAGAAGAGGAATTAAGCCATCAAAAAGATTTGGGAGTGGCTGTGGGAAGGGCAGGAAACCTAAAAGAGATACTGTATTGTGCCATGTATAATATGTTCCTGTGTACTATGCAGACCCACGTTTTTGGCCCAAACTTTCAGGGGGAAAAAAAAAAATCTTTCGTTTTAATTTTTCAATTCAAATTTTTACTTGTTTACATTTAGGTACTTGTTTTTTGTATTATAAAGGATTTCAAAACTTAGTTTTTAACATATTATGGTACAAGAAATTTTATGTAACAAACAATTACAAAACACAAGAACACATACAAGATACAAGAAAGTTTACATACCGGTAACAAATTTACGATATTAATGCATCATAGGAGGCCAAGAACTCTTCGTCAAAGTTCATCTTAAGTTCAACAAAACCGATTATCATAATCCATGGTATTTTTGCATACGGATACCGTTTCCCCAAAAAGAAGAGCTAGCCAGACAATAAGCTCTAATGTGTCTTTTGAAGAAAAAATTAATATAAGACCCGGTCATATATAATACCGGTCATTATATAAGACCTGGTATTATATTATATAATTATATCTGGTCTTATAGTAAAATAAGACCGGCTCTTATATTAATTTTTGCTCCAAAAGACACATTAGAGCTGATTGTCCGGCTACGTTTTATTTTCAGAGAAACATGGTAATATCATTATTGATTTCTAGAGTTACATTTTTAACTCATAAGCATAAATAAAAGAATTAAAAACATTTATATGTATAAGGAATTAGTACTACCCACGTAGAATGCGCATCCTTATTCTTCTCTCACAAATCTGGGCAAAAAAGTGAGCATTATACATGGCAAAATATGGTACTTTTGTTTCTCCAAGGTATCTAAGGATAAGAAACTCTAAGAGAAACAAGACTATGGAATTTACAACAGGCACTAGGCTAGCATTCCTAGGGAATCTTCCACCGAACTTCCAGAGGTTATTCAATCTCAAAAAGACTTGGATGCTATAGATCTGTATTAAAAACATTAATAAGTGGCTTTTATAAGCAGAGCACAGTACAAAGCCACTCTGGTCATAGTATTTCTGAAATGATGATTTGAGACACATTAAGAAAGTACTATGAATTATAACCAGTTTTGAATGCAAAGAAATACATCATTAAGGTTTTAATTTTTCTCCCAAAAATTGTGTTTAATGGTTTCAAAAAGGAAGAGAGGGAGAGGTAGGCAGGCAGGTTCAACTGGTCTTCAGTGCTACAAATGAGTTCAATCTCGAATATTCTGAATAACTTTCAATTAAAATAGGAAAAGCATACTCATTGGACAGTAAAATAAACAATCACAATGTAAAATAAACTTACCATGTTTTGTACTAGTGGCTAATACTTTATAGGGTGTTAACTTCAAATCCAGATTTTCTTTCCGTAGCAGCTTGTGATCAAAAGATAAAATACGTTAATCAAATGTAAAGACTGTTATGAAACAGTTTTTCAGGTGAGTATTATAAGCAGTTTAATATAAGAGATTTAGGAGGTGAACCAATATTAAGGTTTAACTAAATTATTTAGTTAATTTAACTTCCTTCATCAAATGGATTAAGCACTTACTTGATGGTATGCTACATTTTTTGTCTTATTCTAAATCACTGTCAGTAGTTAGCAATGAACACTGGATTTCCTTCTAGTGATGTATGCAGTTTGTTTTTTTTTCTCTTCATAAAGTACTTTAGAACTCAGAAAAAAGGAAATGAGGGCGAATATGTTTCTTTAAAAGTCAGGGACAGGGATGGGATTTTAAAAAGAAGATCTAGTTGACTAAGCGGAAGGAAATTACTAACTCTAACATTGAGAGAACTTAATTGGGAAAAACGTTTTTATAAAAAAGAACACACGCAGTTTCATTTTATACTCCTCAGAAGGGCCATTCTGCAGCGTACACAAATAGCCAAATTTGTTCAAGGTCAAGTGGACACTGCTGAGCTCTGTACCTGAATGTTACAAAAATACCCTGTGTCCATATGCAGCATATGCACTAAGCCGTAGCTTTCTAAAATGAAATAATGTTCCCCACCAAAATAAGGTTATGCTCACCTTGTCCATGAGGGAAATGATTTGAAGAATAAGTTGATCTTGGCGTAAATCATCCCCATGCTTAAATATAACTGGATATTTGCCTCCATCTTCTGTCTTAAAGAATAACTGTGCAGGCATAAGGGCACTCTGGAAATAAAAATATTGTTTTCAAGTTTAGGTGTAAGTTCATGCATAAAAATTTACTATACACAAAAGAAAATGCTGACATGTAAGGTTAACAGGTAAACAGGACCTAAAGAAACAAGACGCGTTAGGGTCCTTTGGAGAAAATGGTGAGCTAGCTAGTAATAGTCAGAAGACCACATGGTGTAAAGACCACAAGGTCTTGGGTCAGTTATGGATAGGAGTCCAGGCCCTGCCAGACAGGAGCTAGATGGTCTTGTGCACATTCTTTGATAAGTTTCCTCACCTGTCATATAAAGGCAACACCTCCTCTGCCTTAAGAGTCGTTAAGGCAATCTGAAACTGGAGAAGGTCAGGAGTCTGGCACCATGCCGGATAATGTGTTTGCCATCAGTTCTTGTATTATTAGTGACATACTGGAGTGAAGGAGGTAGAACAGTGCGGCATATAATGCACCAGATAAAAAGTCAAGAGCCCTGGTTTCTTATGGCAGGTATGTGACTCCCTGTACAGCTAGCAGACTCAAATTATTCTTTATAAAATGAAAGGAAATCTCTAATACCTTTATCTTTTATTCTGGAATAACTGTAGGCTTTCCCCAGAATCTTTCCCTTAAGTAGATAAAATCTCTAACTTAGTTTAGGTATATGTTTAAATCAAATAACATAATTAATTCTCCTTGAAACAAAATCTCACATTGAGTAGCCCCCTGAGGGACCGCTACTTTGGAGATAAAAGCTCAGAAAACTGTTCTGAGAGATATGCTCTATTAGTTTTAATCACTGAGAAGAAAGTATATAAGATGGAAATTTGGAGAAAGTTATAATAATCCAAAGAAAAGAAATGAGTCTGACAAGTAAGGAAAACAAATGATGATAACCCTAATTTACTTTTGGCCATGAGAAATAACAGGACAAAACGTATCACATAGAGGGATGAAAAACTATGTGATAAAGCAAATATAATAAAACGTTAATAACAGAATCAAAGTGGTAGGCATACAGTTATTTACTATATTCTTTCCCATTTGTTGTGTTTAAAAATTTTCCTATAAAATATTGGGGGAAAAGGCATCTAAAATGCTTTATATATGTTTAGAACTTATAACCTCTAGTGGATGGAAACTCTGAACTTCAAGTTATCTTAAATTTCGAGTATCTTTTTATCACTCCAGGCAAAAATATATTTTATCAATGACCTTGTATCCTAGTTCACAAAAGCTCAAGAAGAATAACTGGAAGTGATCTTCCTGAAGCTAAACGACAAGCAAGAGGAACTTTGGTGTGATTTCCCTTTTCAGATTCAGATCTGGTTCTGCACTTTAGCTTTCATCTGAAATCGAAAGCTAGTAGATGACAACCACAAGGTAACTTCCACCGCTTTAAGGGGTTCACTCCCCATAAAGATCTAGCTCTGGCTTTTACGCTAAGGGCCATAAACACCAAATACTAGGTCCATAACCTTTTCAGCTCTAACTTCATAAAGGGACAATAAGAATTCATGGATTCTCCTGCAACTGTGTGAAGAAAATCCAGGGTATGTGCAAGCATATGGGTAACTTTCAAAAGTATGTAATCCATCACTTTCACTGGACTCTCGAAGGCATTCATGACACAAAAATGATTTAGAATTACTAAACGAGAGTTATGTAGCAAATGCCCCAAAGCCATTAATCCTAAATTTCAACTCAGCATTTTCAAGAATGCCCACATACTTTGCCTTTAAACACACCCTTTAAAAAAATCTGAACTACGTAGTTCTTACTGTAACGACACCCCCTTTTATAAACCTAACTTGTTGTTTGATGATCCTTTCCTTATCTGATACAAAGCAATTTCCCAATGCAAATTATGCCCTTCACTACTTAAAAATAAAAATGAAGTTACAGGAACAGATATCAGATAGACAAATGTTAAAAAGTTAACTGGGACTCATCCTAAACATGCAAACTTATGAGCTGAATACATAATATAAAATTTTCAATTTAACTTTTTTAAAAAGAAGCTTACATGGTGTGGCTCTGATTTATAACTAGTTCAAAGAATTAAAGATTAAAAAACAACCCAGTGAAATAAAAATATTTTACACATTTCACACTTAAATGCTTACTGGTAATACAAGATCTTAAATAAAAACACACTGATAAATAAAAGGTGTCTTTTTTGTCTAGCAGTTATTAAATCAGATACAATTACAGATATTACCTGCAATGTAACCATTTTCAAAGGTAGTGTCTCTGTTCTAGCTTTAAAGAATTAGGTTCCAATCATATATATTAAAGGTCCATCACAATTACCTTGAATAATGTAGCTGTTTCTGGGATTATTCCTCTAATTTTCACCTGGGGTTCTAAAGGCAATGGGATAAGCTCCACATCTGACAAGTTCATCTTTTCATTGTCTCCAAGCAATGCCTGTAGTCTCTCGTTCTAGAACAAATCAGAAAGGATTAATTAGGTTAAAATGGAAAAGTAGTTTATAAAACATGGTAAAGACATAAAGACTGATTCTATTAACTTTAAAATATCTGCAAAGCACAACAAAAATATGTGCAATGTAACATAACGGAGACAGTGTTTATGTGAGATAAGCACTTATAACCCAGCTGACAAGAGCAGCAGCATGCATGAAAAGGAGTAATTCTCCGACTATGAAAAAGCTGGACTTTCATAAGATTAGGGACTACATTTCTCTTGCTGTGGCTGACAACCAGGAGTATACCAGACCTAGATTTAAAGATTAAATTTCTGTTTTCAAAGGCTTTGTGAAGCCACAAAGAGAAACTGTAATTTCATTTGAAGCTTAATTTTCCATGACCAAAATACTAAATGAGCATGTCATTATCCTGAGCGAGTGCATGTTTTGGGTTGAAAAAGTAAACTCAATTCACTTGGAGGAACTTGAATGCTACCTTTTACTGTTCATTGACTCTGATCAAACTTTTCCTAAGATAACATCATTTATTGTCTTTAGCTCACATGACTACTGCATTGAACCAAGATTTAAGAAACTGAGAAACTCAAGTCACAGTGAAACAGCTTAGCATCTGTAGGGTTTAGACTGAACCCTTCCATTCAATTTCAAGAACAATCTATTTCCTTTGAAAGTTGTAAGTCATGTAGCCTTTAAACAGGTGCGTTTATTCTTTAAGGGGGAAACCTTGACTTGTGAATCCCAGAAGCATGAAGCACTTCAACCGTGATCCCACTGAAACACATATGCATCACAGGAGAGAACTCTGAAATCAGTGAGACGGGAATTCGGGAAAATAATGTTTCAAGGACCCCAAGACATAAAATTAAGTTCTTTCCCTTCAGTAACACCCCAATCCTCCTTCTACATCATGGAGAGTTCCAGTTCAAGTCAACTGAAAACTGGTATGAATTTTTACATATTCCTTACAAAAATTAGTACATCTACCTAACCAAATGTACTATTGGATGTACTAGTATGAAGCAATGTCAACTAATCTGAATTTCAAGCTATCATCACCAATTTCTAGTTGATGTGCTAATAAGCTATAAAATAACCAGAAAGCAGACAATAAGGGCGAGAAACCCAGCCACTTCCCACCACCTCCACTGCTGTAAGCCCCGGGGTCCAAGGCACTATCATGTCTCATCTTGATAACTGCAATAATCTCCTGTTCTTCAACCTTTGCCTCTTACAGTCTCTTATCAAAAACAACTAGAGTGCTGCTGCTAAAACAAAAGTCAGCTCATGTCAGTCTTCTGTTCAAAACCTGCAACGGCCTCCACTCGTACTTAGTGTTTAAGCCCAAGTCCCCCTAACGGCTTACAAAGATCCACTCCACCTTCTTCCGTATTATCTCTGCCCTCATCTCCTATTACTCTCTCACATACTCCCTTTGCTCTAAAAACACCGGGCTTCTTCTTGTGTCTCAAACATGTCGCACATGTTCCTACACCTTTATCCTTGCTGTTCCTCTGGATGGAATAGTCTCCTCTAGATATTCACAAGGTTTACTCCATCACCTGCTTCAGGTCTTTGTTCCAATGTCAAGTTCTCAGTGAGGCCTTCCCTGACCATTCTATTGAGAAGTGAAACACTGCCTTACTACTGGAACCCAGCTTTTCCGATTCCCCTTGTCTACTTTATTTTTCTCCATAGCCTAAATTATACCCAACATACTATGTATTTTACTTAATCATTTTGTTTACTTTCTCCTCCAACAGGAATGTAAGCTCCATAAAGGTAGAAAGTTTTATATTCACCATTATATCCCCAGAACCTAGAAAAGTGCTTGGTATATGTACAGAGCAGGCATGCAATAAATTTTTACAGAACAAGTAAATGAATAGTACCACCTAAAGAATCACAAAGTGAAAAAGACTACTAAACTTGCAAAATAAAAGCTTTAATTTTATAAAAACATCAGTGGAAAACACCTTTTTGTTACAACTCAAACATCTACTCAGAGACCTCTTCTAAGAAGAGTTTTTCCTAAACTATAAGTTGAGACAGAAAGAAGATAGCAATAATATTATCATTTCTTTTACCCATTTGATACCTAACTCACAGACTACCTTGCCACATATCTAACCCTGTTGTACTCACCATATGTCTCTCCCAACTTCATTACAAGGGGTGAAAAAGCGCTAATATGATTTTAAATTATTAGCAGCAATCATTTCATTATTAGTAGTAGTAACACAAATAGAGGTAGTACAGAGTCATCTTGGCATTCCTCCACAGAGCTAAAGCTTGTTTCTGTGTAAATAAAATTGTCTTTTACCACAACACAAAAAAAGTCTGAAAAGATTTTTAGCCAATGTTGAGACTATATGTGAGACAGTCTAAGTTGAAATATAGGCTCTGTGGCAAAACAAAATTTATTTTGGAGGGGTGACGTCTGAAATAGGTAGTCATTCTCCAGAACAGATAAAACTGAGGGGTCTCATGTCTCATCTTGATGACTGCAATAATCTCCTGTTCTTCAACCTTTGCCTCTTACAGTCTTGTGTGGTAAATAGAAGAGCATATTACCCCAAAACAAACCATGCCTTAAATATATGCCCCAAAGTGAGTCACAGTAACAGACTCTCCCTCTGCTGGTGGGCGTTTGGAATCACAAGGCTTCTCACACAGGCACTTCTGGGCCTAGAGGCTCCAGGGGAACACAGCAGGGATTTAGTTATTTAACCACGGTTTATGATTCCTCTCAACAACAAAGAAAATGCCAACTGAATAAAAACGTGTTTTTCCTCAGCCTAGTTTCTCCTTCCTAACCTTGTGAACATTATTGCACGTACATATCTCTGCTAGCAATTCTCGTTAGACCTGGTCCCCTGCCTTTGAATTCCTGACTCAATTTTCCACATTCTCCTCTCTCCACTTTCCTCTCACAAGCCTGGAGAGCTACAGTAGCATGTACTGTGATTTTTAACAAAGGTCACAAAGAAAGATCTGCCTATTATGGGATGAGGTAAAGAGAAGATACCAAGTGAGTCCTTCATATCATTTAGGCTATTGATTAGGTAAAGGGACATATGAAGAACAGATACTCATCTATTCTCATCAAGAAGCCTCATTGTTGAGAGCAAGATCAATGTAATAGCCATAAGAACAGATACAAAACCAGAACAACTAGTTCTGCAACCTTAGGGAAGTCACTCTAAACTTTCATTTTCACTGATGAATTCTAACCTAAATGATCTCTAGAGGTCCTTTCCATGTCATTGAATTCTATTCTAGGATGCTAAGATTCTAAAATAAGAGCCAAGAAAATACTGTAGGTAAAAATATGGACTCAAAATGGCTGGGTACCGATCCCAACACCAACACTTACGAGCTGAAGACACTGGAAAAAATTACTTAACCTCTCTAACCCTACTTTTCCTCATAATTGGGATAATAATAGTACCTAACTTACAGGGTTGTTGTGAGGATTAAATCAATACATGAAAACTCATAAAACATGATCTCATATATAATCAGTACTTTCAAGTTTTCCTATTACTATAATGACATGGTAAGAATTTCATAAAATATATCAACCCAAAAAGAAAGTACCAAAGCTCAGTATTTTACGATGCCAAGACATTATCAGTCATCAACAGAAAGCAAAGCCCATAGGTTTACCTTTTTCTTACGATTTCCGCTTTCCCGCTGCACTGCCTTCATGAGGTGCACCAGCCGATCTACAAACGTCTGCTGTGCAGCCAGCAAAGAACGCATAACTCGGACAGACTTATCACCCTGCAGGGATTCCACAGAAAGGAGAATTAGTTCTGTGCAGCATAATGACCAGGTCTTCTTTAATAGCATGGGTGATCTTTATTTACTCTTCTAGTAGCTGCAAACTTCAATACAAAATGTAATTGAAAAAGATTATCTTGATTCGGAGATAATGACAAACCTGCTCTTTTAGTTAAATACCACCAACTCTTCCACAGTTGAAAATTATCTGAGTCTTCCATGAACATTAGAATCTATCGAAAAGAACATTTTTGTGTTTTTTCCCCACATACAACCATGTAACAAGATAGAATTAATTTACCCAAAATGCATTACTTCACTCATTCATTCAATAAATATCTGGACGTCTATGTCTTCAGAAATGTGCTGGGCATATGGCAGAAACAATATTATCTCCAAGGGACTAACAATCTAGTAAAAATGGAACATACTCAAATAGCCACATATTACATGCTTGCTTAGTAAAATATAAGTCATAAAACTAAATGTTATAGTCGTATGTAGTGAGTCCCAGTTCCTAAATTATAAAATACGTTTTCTCATTTTAATCTTTCATTTACACTGATAACGGCAGCTGGGCAAATATTATCATCTCCAAGGGATGGGAGATTTCAAAGATGGGAAATTCCCATTTCAAAGATGGGAAAATTTAAGCTCAGAGGAACTGAGATTTCTTTCTCACAAGGTGAGAAAGGCTGTAGGTGATAGAACTGAGATTACAAAAGAGGACCAACTGCTTATTTGCTAATCAGTTTGATATAGATCCTGAGCGCCAAGAACTATATAAAAGTTACATCTTAAAGAGTTCATAAGAGGTGATTTAAACTATTACAAGTATGAAACTGAAGATGAAAGATGCTACCAAGTAAAATATTTCTGTAAATCAGATTAAGGCTGTGAGTTTTCTTTTCATTGCCTGTGCACCCTCTACTGGCTGAATGGTGACACTGCTTTAAGAATCACACAAACACCAGGGGGAAATTGCTTTATATATCTCTAAAAACTGTTTAAAAAGCAAAAAATATATATATATGTATATCAGTTATATGGAAAGTATGACCATTATCTACAATATGACCACTGCCATATTTCTGAGAATGTCCCTAGTCTTGAAAAGAAAAATAGAAAACATCGATGGAAATGGAAAAACAGAGCTTTGGGGATTTTTCTTCCATGCATAGGTTTATTTCATTCAATCGGGGATCAACAAACTTTCTGTAAGGGGCCAAGGATAAATTCGTTAGGCCATACACTTTCCATTCCAACTGTTCAACTGCTATCATGGTGCAAAAGTGGCCAAAAACGATATGAAAACAAATGAGCGTGACTACTCATATGTTCCAATAAAATTTTATGAACACTGCAATTTGAATTTCACATAATTTTCCTGTATCACCAAATATTATTCTTCTTTTAATTTTTTTCAATCATTTGAAAATATAAAAACCATTCTTAGCTCATGGGACATGAGCCAAACAACATAGCTCAAGGCAAGAGGCCAGATCGGGTCCATGCACTGTGTTTGCCAACCCCACATCAAATCGTTACCTTCAACAATGCTTGGCTGAACCGTCTCATTACGTTCAGGTACATCTCATGGGTCTTTGGATCTCTCTGTTGAGTATCTTGATCTTCACATTCCACTATCACATACCTTAAAAATATATTAAGTCATTCAGATGATTTGAATGAAACTGAAATTCATTCTGTAAATACTTATTATGCCTTTCCATTACAGCAGATTAATTCACAGGTGCCAAATAATTAAATGGGAGTAAGGAGACTAATTTATCATCACTCATTTAAAAGTAGAAAGTTAAGGAACGTATACTATCATCTATAAAAGGAAAATTAATAACAATGCCTTATTTGCACAATATCCTAGATTTTCTAAAATTTTGGTGTCAAATCAAGCATTTTCTCCTAATACTTTATGAGTACATAGAGCGTCAACATCTTCAGAAATCACCTAAGCTCACATATCTGCCAAGTGACACTAGACAAGAATATTTTCACAACCTATGTGATACTTTCGGTATTACGTAAGAATCTCTGAAAACCAATCTGAAGCTATTCCCCTCATTAATATCCTTCTGAAAGATGAATAAAAATTTAAGTTGATTCTTCCTTTCCCATCAAATTTTCCCATTTCTCAAAAACCCATGTATAATCTTCAATCTTTTCTATCATAAAATTGTTGTCTTAGACAGTCAAAAGAAATTTTAAATATTTTCTTAAACCTAAACTACATATACAACTACAAAATCATATAAGCAGTAATCTGGATTAGGTCTTTTTAAAAATAAATGTTATTAAATTTATTGAGTTAACAGTGGTTAATAAAGTTCTATAGGTTTCAAGTGTACCATTCTACAATAATCATCTGGATATCATATTGGGTGTGCTCACCACCCAAAGTCAAGTCTCCTTCCATCATTATATATTTGACCTCCTTTATCCTCTTCTGCCTCCCTTCTCTCCCCTTTCCCTCTGGTTGAATTAGCTCTTAGAGGTCTTCTAATCCAATGTTTCTGTTTTGTTGTGTGTGTGTGTGTGTTTCGTTTTTTTTTTTTTAAGTATAGTTTCAAGTGTACAACATATAAGGTGTGCTTAAAAAATACATTAACTATTTAAATTTTAAAAAATAGATTACAGTAAAAGACACATTACCATTAATTCCCCTCAAATATACTCCCCCTCAGTTCGAACACACTTATCCCATCATTCTTGCCATTTTCTGAAGCAGTTCTGGAAGTCCTCTTTTGTAACTAACTGTCTTTAGTTGCGCTGTCATGGTTGCCTCAATGTCCTGAATCCATTCAAACGTTTACCCTTCATGGTCATTTTGACTTTGGGGAAGAACCAGAAGTCGCACAGTGCCAGATCCGGTGAATATGGTGGATGAAGACACACCATAATATTTTTACTTAACAGAAATTGCTGTACCAGAAGTGATGTGTGACATGGATTGTTATGATGGAGGATGAAGTAAAGACACTCACGAAAGAGGACTTCCAGAACTGCTTCAGAAAGTGGCAAGAACGATGGGATAAATGTGTTAAAAGTGAGGGCGAGTATTTTGAGGGGGGTTAACGGCAATGTCTTTTACTGTAATAAATTTTTTTTACTTTTGTAAGGGGAATTTATCTGGAAATTGGAAGAATCAACAGAGCACAACGCATATAAAAAAGCCCATTTTTAAGCAAATTTGTAACTTGAAAAAACAATCTCAAAATATTCTGAGGACACTATATCGTTTGAGAACTTCCAGCCATTGGGTAATTTCTTTGTATCAGCTGGCATGTCTAATGATGGCAATCCCATGAAAAGCTTTGTCATTTTTCAGTCTTCCTCCCACACGCCTACGTCTTATTTCCAGATGATGCTTCAGGGAGGATGGAAGGTCCATGACCTCCAAGATTAGTGTCGTCTACTGAAGCA
The DNA here is from genome assembly GCF_004115265.2 of Rhinolophus ferrumequinum. Taxonomy (NCBI): domain Eukaryota; kingdom Metazoa; phylum Chordata; class Mammalia; order Chiroptera; family Rhinolophidae; genus Rhinolophus; species Rhinolophus ferrumequinum. Next base: position 34,843,326 of record NC_046302.1, on the reverse strand, counting down.
TCAAGACCTGGCAAACTGAGCACACATCATATGGTGAGTACCAATATTTGGGGGGGCAGGGGGTTAAGAAGATATTTGAATTTATGCCCCTAATCAGAAGGGTTTTGTTATCTGGTTTACACTGAAGACCTATTTGGGTCATTCTGAGAATAAATTTTCTTCTGTATTAGGAAACCTCATCGTGAGACTTGAGATATACTGGTTTGGAGAGTTCCCTCAGTTTTTCCTGGCTTTGAAGTCCCTGACCTTGTAATGAGGTAAGGACCATTGGAGGCAGATGAATCTTGGGTAAGGAATCTAGTAATGCAGTTCAATTTCAATCCTGGCTGTGCATTCATCTATACACTGCTTAATCAGGTCTGTATCTGTGAGATTTTTTTGTTTTTCTGGAATAGAGTTCTGGCTTAATTTACTATATACTGTTCTTCTTTAATGATGTCTTCCATCTGCCCTGATGCCGCCTGCCATTTCCTCGCAAGCCTGAAAATTCAGTGGTAGAGGCAGAGAACTTCTTGTCATGTTGCTGCTGTCATTCCCCCATTCTTCCTTCCCCCATCCACAGAAGCACCACAGCCCCAGGAGGGCTGAGAGGAGGCGGTGCTGGGAGCCAAACTGAGCCTGGGCAGATGGAGCTCCGGCATGCCTGGTAGCAAATATTTTTTATTTAAACATTCACCGTATCTTTTGATCACACCTCGTAGCTCCCTTCAGAGGATATGAAGAAACTGATGCTAGATGCTATATCTTAAATACTTTCAGTAGCCCAACATACACAATATATACTCTTATATAGAGAAATGTTTTGAAGTTTGATAAAAATAAGAGCCTTCCCCTCCCAACTTCCCAGTGTCATGCTTTACCATTATAATAACAGGTGTTCTGGAAGTCCCAAGTTGTATCACCTAGAATATTCTGTCAAGTGGTATGAAGAACTGAACCGTAACACCATATCCACCATATCATGTTCCCAACAAGCGTTGTAAACCAAAAATTCAAGAAGGCATTCTTGAATCTTGAATCAAGAAAGCCTCTTAGAGACACAGGATATATATGACTAAAGTAAAATTAATTAAAATTAAATAAAATTCAAAATTCAGTTTCTCAGTCATTCGATCCACATTTTGAATGCTCAGTAGCTATATATGCATCACTGCAGATTAATTCCATCACTGCAGAATGTTTTATTGGACAGCTCTGTACTACACGAATAAGCTAACAGCAGTTAAGATAAACTCGTATTTCCTATTCATGGTATTCCAAGATGTTTGGTCACTTCAGGACACTACCTAAGAATGTCGCACAGTGATTCTAAACTGTAAAACTGTCAACTATTCAAATCCAATCTGTAGCCTTTTATCCTTTAACGTCCTTGACTGCATGATCTTAGTATATTGATTGTATTTTTCTGTGTTTATGTAGCAAAGTAATTTCTAAATGAGCAATACAGATGACACATTGTACAGTCTCCATTGTTCTGTTTTGGTCTTCTTGGTCACCAAATAAATACAATGGCCACAGTGATTGCCTGTGATTGAGGGTACATGTTGATACTCATGATAAAGATCAAGTATCAAATACCTTTCAAAATCATTCAAGCCAAAGTTCTGCTGCAAAGATAAAATATCTAAAATAACAATATCTAAATTTTAAAAAATTACAATAAAAGATTAAAAAATCTAAAATAAAAATAACAGCACCATTTACAAACTGTGAAGGCAAATTAAGATCAAGACTAGAAGACCTAGATTTGAATCATTTCTGAATTCTCTTCACAGCAGTATGCTAGATTCTACAAATCACTCTACGGTATGCCCTTTAAACCTGTCATCTTCAAGTTAGAAAAGCAGACAAAAGTGTCCCAGTAACCATTTTAAGATGACATCAGTGGACTACCATACCTGTTTCCTGGTAATTTTGTTTTGTGGGGCAAATAACCTTTATTACTTTGAAAGGATTTAACAGTTATAGAAAATATGTCAAAGCATCCAAAGTTTATTTTCAATTTCAACATACTGGTATAGCTATAAAAATAAAATACTGAATGGATTTATAGATCCTGATACCTAACACTTTATAGATTGGAGACTATAACTCCCCTCTGTGGCTTAAAAGTTTGACACTATTCATTTTAAAAGGATTGTTTGCACAACAATAGTCCCCTAAGGATTCAGCCATAACAGAAATCCCATTTAAACGACTGGAAAGGGAAGAAATGAAAAAGGAAATTCAAAATGTTCAAAAGGTAATAGCACAATCAATTAAAATTTGTATTTTAATACATTTGTTATAATAAAGTAAAGCTTAGGGTGAGAGGCACTTAAATTGTCACATTTGATTAATATTTTTATACTATTCTGTCCGTGATCAAAGGAAAAGACTGATCATTTTAAACCAAATGTTTGAAATGACTTCCCATACTTTCACCTACAATCATTAATGCAATGTCTATCAAAGTCAGAAGTCCACATCACCCGCTTTTTTCCCCCATGAGTATTTCTGAATATGTAACAGGAGCGAACTTTAAATATGGGAAAAACAATTGCTGCTCAGAGAATGAATAGGCATAGCACATGCCACTGCTTCAATGATTCAGAGATACAGTAGGAAAACATAAATCAAATCTAAGTTTGATGGAATGTTTATAAGACTGGGAGCTGGGGCTACACTTTGTTTATTATCTGTGGAGAAAGGTTCTTTCTGAACAGAAATGGTTGCCTTGTTCAAAACTGCTCATCTAATAGGTTTCCTACTGTTCAGCATCTTTCAGAATGGCTTGAAAACTCGTCCTATTAGAAAGAAGAGATCAAAGATACTATCACCACTAATTTTAGGTTTTACAATGAAATCTTGTCTATAGTCTAATCCAAAGAATGCATAATTTGCAGGTGCACACACAGCTCTTATAATAGTAACCAGTGTAGATTATAAATTCTGAGCTAGAGAAAACTTTCCATGAATATTTTAAGGAAATAACAATACCTATAACAAAATCTTACCAAATGACTTAAAATATATAAAATCTTAATTTTAAAACAACTAAGAAGCTTACCAGTACCTATTCAAAAACTCGGGAACATGCTCCACACATTTTTTAATTTCCTTTTAAATATTTACTTAGAGTTTCATGAGGAAATATTTTTCTATAACACCAGTGAACAGACATTTACTTAAGAAGTCAGGTTGGAATATGGAGAACATTCATATGCAACAGGTTACATTCAAAGGAAGTAGTAGCAATTTGGTAATGTGAGAATTTCTAAGTAAACTTTTTAAAATAAAAATGGTGCTTAATAACTAGCCAAAACATTCTGTGGGTATATTTTCAAGAACACACTGAAATTTACTATGAGAAAAAATGTTTTATGAATATTATATTAAACTGCTAAAGTAAAAGCAAGGAACTATTTTTCTCCCCACTTCTAAAGCCAAGAAAAATCACAGAGTGTACAAAAATGACAGATTTAGTCAAGATTACTGATAGTGGTTTTCTTTTTTGTAAAGAGAACCATAAAGACTGAAACTAAATAATTATTTATTGTTTACGTAAATAATAGACAAGTGTGTTTGTAAAGAGCCCTTTAATTTAGTTACCTGTTTCTTCGCTTCAGGGTGCAGTGTGCAGGATAACATTAGGTTTGGAGAAAGGGAGAGTAAAGTTAAGGCTTGATTTGACCTACTAAGACAGTTTTTCTAAACTCAGTCTAAAACAAGACAGTGTTTTATTTTGCCATGGAAAGCAAAGTGCCTCATTATTCTTCAAAAATTATGAGCTTTCAGAATGGATGCCTATTAATTTGTACTGTTTAAATAAACACAGTAAACTGAGCTGTAAGGTTAGATCAGAGATCATTTCCACAGTTAAAAAATATCAAGGATATCAAGTTTTAAGTATTCTCTCAAACATACGAAAAAGGCTTCAGGTAGGGCTTACCCAGCTGGCTCTTCCCTTTGTTTGCTCTGTAAAACTGGATAAGGCACTCTTGTCTAGTGTTTAATCCTAGTGCTTTTTTTTTTATCATTGAACCAAAATACTTCTCCCAGTGGCTTACGCTTCTTGTCCCTTACACTTTAAAATTTGGGACAGATAAAGCAAACCATGCTTCATATTAATTGTGTCTCAAGAAGTCAATTAACCTTTCTATGCCTTAGTTTCTCCCTTTCCTTTGAATCAGAAAAACTGTTCTCATGTAAAATAGAGGTATTTATACTTGCCCTATGTAACTTCACAGGGACAAATAAGAAAAGGTCAATGAAAATACTCTGTAAATGGCAAAGTGCTAGATGAATGATCTAATCCTAGTTCAGGTTCTTTCAAGTTCAATTACATCATGCCTCTGCCTCAGTTTCCTCATCTATAAATTAAGTAACTTCAAATTGAAATCTTTTGAGTTTTGTATGATTCTAATGTTTTGGTAAATAATGTGAAAACACACTCTGAAGGACTATGAAGTATCATACACTACTTAAATAGCATAAAAGGCAAACAGATATCAAACTGAAAAAAAATTACCTTACCTAATTTTATCTTAAATACTGGAAAGTCAGTGAAAGGAAGAGAAACTATGGCACTAATAAGCATTTCCATGAGAACAACTGTAAAGGAATAGAATTAGATGTACGAGGTATGATCAAAAAAATACAGTGAATGTTTAAGTAAAAAAATTTATTACAGTAAAAGACATATTACCATTAATCCCCCTCAAAATACTCCCTTTCACTTCAAATACTCTTGTCCCATCGTTCTTGCCACTTTGTAAAGCAGCTCTGAAAGTCCTCTTTCATGAGTGTCTTTAGTTGCACTGTCATGGCTGCCTCAATGTCCTGAATCATTTTGACTTTGGGGAAGAGCCAGAAGTCGCACGGTGCCAGATCCAGTGAATAAGGTGGGTAAGGATACTTCGCAATGTTTTTTATTTGACAGAAACTACAGTATACCAGAAGCGATGTGTGACACAAGAGTGTTGTCATGATGGAGGATGATTTACAGCACACTTTAAAACACCTTCTCTCAACCATAGCTCACACCTGACTGACTGCACTGAACAAGTTGAAACTTTACTAAGGTTCGATGTGCCACTTGCCGCATTGAAGATCCCTGCCTTTCCACTGGGTGGCTCTAGGCAGCAGCATTCACCACATTTATTGATCACAACGGAGAGGCTCTGTGTCACACATCACTTCTGGTACAACAAATTCTGTCAAACAAAAACATGACGGTGTGTCCTCACCTACCTTATTCACTGGATCTGGTACCATGTGACATCTGGCTCTTCCCCGAAGTCAAAATGACCACGAAAGGTAAACATTTTGAATTGATTCAGGACATCAAGGCAGCCATGACAGTGCAACTAAAGACACTGATGAAACAGGACTTCCAGAACTGCTTCAGAAAGTGGCAAAAATGATGGCATAAGTGTGTTTGAAGTGAGGGGGAATATTTTGAGGGGGATTAATGGCAATGTGTCTTTTACTGTAATAATTTTTGTTTATTTAAACATTCACCATGTTCTTTGATCACACCTCGTAAATACTGCATTTAGTCTTTTGACGATTGTTCATACCTTATTTAAAACTGACTTTATGTATACAGTATGGGAAAAAAACAGCCCTAAAGAGTGACAAGAAAATAAACAGAAAATTATATTCACATACCAGTATAAATAATTAGCCAGTGTTGAGTTTTTGCAGGCTCTTGATATCAAGAAGGTGCAGAGATCTTGCTGAAAGAATGAAAGGAAATGTATATGTATTACCTTCAGCTATTAACAAAGAGGAACTAAGAGAGTATACATTTGCCTATCAGTTTTTATCTACACATCTTATGTCAGAGATCAGATTTCATGCATGGATCTATCCCTGCCTCCCTCCATCCAGTATTTATTCTAACTCAATATTTATTCCATAATGTGAGAGGCTAAGGCTGCCATGGCTCACAGACTTCCTTGTCCTACTGGAAGCTTAATATTTAGTGTAGGAGAGAAATATTAAAAGAAATAGTCCTGGAAATAATTTAGACAGGAAAGTCAACAGAGGCAGCAATCAGGACGTGATATTTAGGCAAGACCAAAATGACACTACGTACTAAGGCCCTGAACTTGACTGTTCAAGGAATTTTTAAAAGGCCCAATGTGGCTAAAGTAGAGTGAACACTAGACTAAAGGAGGCTAAAAAGGTAGGCAAAGTCCGGGTTGTTCAAGATTTTTAAGGTCGCATTACTGAGTACAGACTTTATTTCCAAAGCAGTGGACACTCAACATAAGATCTTAAGGAGGAGAGTGACATGACCGGATTCACACTTACTGCAAAGCACTTCAGTCGCTCTGACAGGCGCACACCTGACATCAGTTAGTCCACAAGAGCTAACCGTGAGACTGGAGATAAAGAGGCGTGGACGGACTTTACAAAATATTCTGCAAGTATAATTAATAGGAATTGCTGATGAAGAGGAAGTAGGAAAGAAATACTGTAACTCCCAAATTTATGGATTGGGCTGATTTGTTATATCACACAGATGAAAACTGCAAGAGAGGAACGGGCTAGCGCGTGGGCAGAGAGCTATATTTTAAAATACTAAGTTTGAAATACCTGTAGGATATACAAGGGTCTGAGATCCAGTAGGTTGATCATTTGAGTATATGAATCTAAAACTCAGGTGAGAGAAATGCACTAGAAATATAAATTTGAGTTTACCAGTACAGCCTAGGGCGAGAGTATAAATTGAGACTGGAAGAGGACCCTGAGGAACATTAAGATGTCAAGCAGTGGAGAAAAAGTGCTGACAAAGGAAACTGAGAAAGAACAGCGAGAAGTGAAGAGGAAAACAAGGGATGTACGATATCATCTAAACCATGAGAAGAGTTCCGTATTCAAGGGAGTGATTTACTTTGCTGAATATTGCTGAGAGGAACTGAAAACTATGCACAATCATAAACATTAAAGTCATTTACTACTTTAGCAAAGTAAGTTTTAATATAATAATGGGAAGTAAAGGCCAGAACGATGAGCGTTAAAGACTGGAGAGAAAGGAAGGAGAGAGTCAGTAGGTACAAACAACTCCTCTGAGAAGCTGGATCATGAAGAGAAGTCAGAAAATAAGTTGCTGTTCCGCGGAATGTAGTATCAAGAAAGAGTTTTTGTTTTCTCATTTCTGAATTTTTAAGACAGGAGGTATTAACACACATTTGTATATTTCCACCAGGAAAAGAAGAGAGCCTATCTTTGAAAGCAGTTGTATTTCTTCTGTGTAAGAAAACAGAAGCAAAAGACGGGAAAGGGTTCATGTCTGTTAACCTGTGATGGGAAATTGGGACCATTCTTACCTATGGTTTCTGTATGTTTCCATTAAGTATGAGCAGAATTGTCACCTGGAGATTGGGAGACAGGGCATAAAGAACAGAGCAGAAAAGGTACGAAACTGTCACTGCAGAGCAGGAAGAGCAACCCAACTAGAGAAATGTAAGATGGCAGACTGTGTAGTGTGCCAGCCTGACGTTTGTGGTCATGAATTTATAGTGATAGCAACAGCTTAGCTATGTTCTTTTCTTCAGCAGTATTTAGGCACAGAGAAATTAAGCAATTAAATATGCTTATCAAGAGTTAAGGTTTTGCCAGAGGAACTGAAGGACCAATAAAAGAATGATTAAAATGATGAGCTATGGGATAAAAGCTATATTCAGAGAAAAGCAAATATTAAAGGGGGCTGATGAACAAAGAAAGGGGTAGAGATCAATTGATTAGAAGTTTCAATGCAGTATGGGTACTTAAGAAAGTAAGCTAGAGTAGTAAGAGCTTGTTATCAAAAAGCAGATATGTCATTACTTTCAGAGGTGGCAAGAAGTCATATTTCCAATTTTAGAGCTAAAAGTTTAGCACTAGAGTTTAAATGTGTAACATTTAAAAACCCAGTAAGGAAAACTTAATCAGAAAGCCATAATATAATGCTGACTCCATTAGTTAAAAAGGTAAAATCTAAGTCTAAAGTTTATCTTTGACTATGAGAAGGACACTATACTTTTCTATAGTGACATACAATTTAAATCAAAAATGTGTTTCATCTGACACTGCTTTTTTCATTAAAAATATTATTTACAGAGTTTAAATAGGGGAGAATTAAATTGAAAAACTTTTGTGAAACAGGAAACACATACAGTACAATTTTAAATTCAATTTGGATGAAAATCAATGTGGATGAGCAATATTTTAAAAAATTTAAACAATTAGATGAATCTTCTTTAAGCAAAAAAAAGTCACATATTGAAGGTCAGAGATGTAAGAAGAAATAGTGAATAAGGATACAGGTAAGTACTTCTAAATAGTTATTGATTGTATACAATAAAAATTATTAGCTAATCTGGGGGTTAAATGAGATAGAACTAAATCACTAGATAAAAATTACATACAAGTAAACAAGTGTACTGTTTTGGACAAAGGTAATACTGATTACACCAGACTTAAAGTTAAAGATAGATGTTAAAATAGCTAGGATAACCAGCAAAAGAATCAATATAGACAATATAACCTCTAAGCTGGACATAGAGATGGAAGGAGAGGATCCAGCCAAAAACAGGCAAGAAAAAAATATGTTAAGAAAAAACAGAAAGTACCATATAAGATGGCGAACAAATTCCAAATACAGCTCTAATCACAGTAAAAACAAATGTGGTAAAAGTTCCAGTTAAATAAAAGACAGGAGTGTTAACCTGGATTAAAAACCAAACTCAGTTAGACGATGTTCTTAACAGAGAAATCTAAAATACAAAGCCACAGAAATATTGAAGGAACTGAAAAGTATACCAGTGAATACTAATAAAGACAAAAAAGACTTGAAGGCAAAAACATAATTAGATATAAAAATGTTTATTAAACAGTGATAAAAGATTCAATGTATACTTGAATGCACCTACTAAAATAGCTTCAAAATAGTTAAAACAAACACCGAGAGAAATACAAGAAGTTGATAATTGTACCACTATACAGGGGGAATTTTACTCTGATTCTTTCATAGATCAATTAGAAAAAAGTATCAGGCAAGGGTACAGAAGATTTCAACCACACTCCTAAATTTCGACTAAAAGTAATATATATGCATTAAAAAGTCAACTAAGCTTTCTAATATCAAAGCATGTATTATTTTAAACATTAGGGGTATGAAAGATTCTTCTCAAATTAGAAATCTTAGGAAAAAAATTCAACAATACATACTAGATCAGCTTCCACAAAGGTACTTCCAAATGTACTTTTCAGAGCAACACTAGCCAAATAAGCCTATTTTACCTCAAACATTAGTCTACTTATCTATAAGGATTTAATTTTTTGACTAAGTTAAAAACAGCTTCTTAGTATATTATCCTTTTTTCAAAGTCATCCTTTTTACAGTGTAATCACAAACACAATTACAATAATGTTCATTAATATATTAACGATAAATATTCTGAGTTTCCTTAATAAAATATTCAATGTTATTTTCCTATTGGATATGAATTCATTTACTGGTGCTCAGAGCACCAATAAAATGCCTTGAATTGAAGATTACCTGGCACTTTTTTCTGAGAGGTAAAACAGCGTGCATATCATAAAACAAGTTATTTAATAACATTGTAATATTTCATTAATCAAAGTTCATGTTCTAAAGAACAACATAAAATATGGATCTGGTAGGGATTCTCCTATAGGAAACTTGAAAAGCTCTGTACTCACCTCCAGATTTTCACCATCTGAACCTTCTTTTGTTTTAGATGCAGGAGGAGGGGAAGACACTGGAGGAAGAGGGCTGCTTATAATTTGGGAGCTGAAAAAATAATAGGGGATATTTCTGATATGTAAATATTCTGTCTGCAAAACAAGACAGACATTTTTTCAGCAGGGTTCAGCTCAATTTTGTCTGGTTAAAATGTCACATCTTAAAGTGAGTACTGTGCAAAACTTGTCATATTATGCTCTGGAAAAAGAGGTCCCATAGTCATAAAATATGGGTAATAGCCTCTTGGAGATATATGTGCAAGTCTGCATATTAAAGGTTTTGATAACTATTGTGGTTCCAAAAAAGAGGGCATTATACTTTAAACCAGCATTTCAGCATTTCCCAAACATATAGGGCCACAAGACCACCCCGACCCCTTTTTCTCCTTTTTATAAAATAAAATTAGTGACGAGTGGACCATAATTTGGTAAATACTGGATTACAATTTACATCCTGTCATAAAATCTTAGACTTCTAAAAAGCATTCTAGGTGCCATAAGGAGAAAGGTAAATTAGCATAACCAGAAATTGTAGGCCTCCAGTGTACAGTGGGAGAAAATATAAGGGAGTTTCTTTTCCTAAATATAGAAGAATATAAAGCAGGCCAGGGAAGAAAAAGTTTTTTTTCCTGTTTTTCAGTTCTTCTCTAAATGAAAAACAGAAGATGAAAAACAGCAATAACATAAATATAAAGGAAATTTTAGAAATATAATCATGAAGTCATGTGATAATTGAAATAATTGGACTGATTAAGGAAATCTGATTCTAGATCTCATTCTGTCATTAACCAATCTCATGACCTTTACAAAACAAGTTGATATTGATGGGCTTCAGATTTCTCACCCAAAGATTCCTATTTATCTCAAATTCTAAGATTTTATGGAAAGCACAATGGCAAAGTAGAAAGAACAGGAACTTGGGAGTCAACTCTACCATTTGCAAGGTAGATATATGACTTTGGGCAATTTACTTAACTTCTAGGTAAGTCTTTCATATCTAAATTTGGGAAATGAATATCTACCTCAGAGGATTATTGATGAGAGTTTTAATTGTTACTATTGTTAATAGCTGACTTTTAATTCAAGAACATGCTGTTTCTTTAGCATAATTACTAAAGAGGTGAAAAGCAGCCAGTAAAAGAAATACAACTCATACAATAAAATATTTGAGTTCAGTGACATGCCCAGTCCTTCATTTTATCTTTGCATGAGCAGTAAAGAGTATCCAACCCTTAACCATGTCGGACAGTTTTCTAAATGCTTTATGTGTATTAACTCAGTTAATCTTAAAGATCGCTTACTACTGCTATATCCTCACTTTTAAAATGAGAAACTGGGACCACATAGAGAATCATGTAACTTACAAGTTTATACAACCAGTTAAGTGGCAGAGTCAAGATTTTAACTTAGGTATTCTGATTCCACAGCCTGAAAACACTGCTCTGTAATATAGTAACTTGCATTCTGTGAGTTCACAGACCATATTCACTGGTAAAACTTCAAACTTAGTACCAACTAGGGTTTGGTACATCTGAGGAAAACAAAAAAGAGAGTGTTTGAAAAGGGGGGAAACTATCAGATTTGAAAGTAATTCCTCCCAGGAGATCCATACCTATCTATTTCTGTAGAATTTATTCCAGAACTGGACACACTCTCTGACACTGAACCCTGATTATCCTTCTTGGTAGGTTCTAACCCATTCTTTATATCATCAAAGTTTTCATATTTGAGAGCTTGGACCAGCTGTAATAGGTACATCAACAAATCCTGGAAAACAAACAAACAATAAGCTAATATTAGAAAAACAAATGCAATATGATTATAGACATAATTTATTCCTAAATATCAAGCTAGCAATTTACTTGTATCTACCACTTATCTATTTATTAGCTGTGCTACCTTTGGCAGTTTACTAGGATACCTAACCTCTGGCGTCTCACTGGGTGCTGATCTATAATATAGACATAATCATTTAAGCCTTAGAGACGAGTTGTGAGGAAAAATCTGTTAATAGAACAAAAGTCACAGAACAGTGCTTGGCACAGAGTAAGTGGCCAGTAAATGCCTTATTTGAAGTAGTATACAAAAAGCAAAGGAAAAAATAAAAACAAACAAAAAAAAATGATTGAAATGATTCATGTAAACTAAGAAATTAAGGAAAGATACTTTTTTTCAACAATAGATCAAAAAATGGCATTTTATGTTTAAGATTTCAAAAGAAACTCTAAATTTTCAACTTTTCAAAGAATCTGCTTCATAACCTTTCTGATTAGAATTTTTTAAAATCCTGCATTTTTTTCCCCTGAAAGCTCATGTTTTAAAGAATTTACTTTCCTGACAACTACCAATAATGGCTTGAAGAAAACAAATCCCTAAGCCTAAATTTCCCATATTTTTATTGACAACCCATGGGACAACTGGGACTAAAAAAGTGTCAACATAGTAGCTGTTACCTTTCTGAGTGTTCCCCTAATGTAAAAAGACTCTTCAAGTTTAATGTTTAGAACAGAACTATTTTCTATCTTACTCTGTAAATGTAGTCTTTATCCCTTCCCAATGACTATAACAAAACTCCAAAAAATTTTTAAAGCATCTAGTGTCTTCCAGTTCCATTTGTCACTCACCTACTTAGCCCCTTGAAACTTGTAATTAGATAATTTTGAGACTTTGCCACTACCCATTCAATTTCAGTTTCCTCTTTTAGCCCAGAAACCTGGGTAAATCCCCTGTAAAATTTCATGGCACACCCTTTCCTTTCCTATTTGTAACAACTATAGCATTTGTAATTACTTATGTACTCTTTGTCTTTTCCGCTATATTACTAACTCTGTGAGGACAAAGACCATTTCCCAACCACCTGTTTTCCCTTACTTAACACCATTATTTATTTTTTCACAGATTTTTCTTACAATGACATAATCAACACTTTCACCATTACCCAAATACTGACAGTAATACACATGATTTCTCCACTAAATATGTTTTTTTCCACAAAAAAGTTAAACGGGAGGTTAACTGGCTTATTAATTCTTATTCAAATATATCAAGCAACGTCAGCAGCTAGAGAAATCAATTGACTGTATCAAAGCACCTCTGTAGTGTACTGTTTATAAAAACTTTTTAATTAGAGAAATAAACATCTGATTTTCTATTATTGTATTTGAGATTTATGTCATTTAATGGCTATGGGTATGCTCCCATGCTTTTTCTAAGAAAAAAGTGAATCACATAATAGAAAACTAATTAATATATTTAATGACAAGTAACCTTGGGAGGTTGTAGGTTAGTCAGTTTCACGACTAGCCTTTATTACCAAGGAATGCTTCGGAATTGGCGCTGAACATATCACCTGTTGTGCTTTCCCAATGACAGAAAAAAAAAACTTACCACATGAAATCAAAAAAGCAGCACTGTTATGAAATTCCCCAGGAAGGAGAAATTCAGAGGAAAACTTTCCTCTTTGTAAGTCACTCATCATCATCTGATTTGCTGGTCATCTGGTATTCTATATTCAAACTACACTTTCCTTCATTTGCATGGAAATGAATTAACTTCAATAGTAAGTACAAAGTCTGTTTGCTCATTATATAGTCACATCTTAAAAAATATAAAATTCCTTCAACCATGAAGGACACAAGCATACAAGTAAAACAAACAAAAATCAGGTTTCCATCTCAGGCAATTCAATAAAAATTTCCCAAGAGCTAGGAAATATTATCTAGATAGTGATCACCATTTCTCTCAAGAACAAGTTAATTCTATTGCTTCTAATTCTAGTGCTAATGCAAAGTTCCATGTCAAAATCATTCACTGACTTCTCATTTCTTATTGAATTAAGAGTAACCCCTCATGTAGACATTTACAGTCAGACATGGGTTCTGATCTTGCCTCACATACAGATACATATGTTCCACACACCTGTTAAAGTGAAATAATTTCTGTTTTTCTTGCATGTTCCAATCACCTTGCCTTTGTTAATATTGCTCTTTTCACTTGAAACTTATGTCCAAGTCTGAAAATTCTATTCTTCAGGGTCCATCTCAAATGCCATTTCCTCCTCAAATGCTAATGGGAAATCTCTCCTTTTGAGTCATATGTCAATAAGAAATATGGCTTTAAAGATTAATTAAGTAAAATAATAGCAAGTCAAATTGAGAAAGGTATTAAAATACTAAGATTTAATTTATAAATATACAGATAGTATGACATTAGGAAATCAGCATAGATTTCATATATAGTATATATTATATATAATATACTGATGTTTTTCAGATAACATGATGCTATATTGACAAAAAAAAATAGGAACCCACCTAACATCTATTAGAAGTAATAAGAAAACTCACTACACTGGAATGGTCAAACATAAACATTAAAACCAAAACATAGTTTTCCATTTAACTAACAAACAAAAATAAGAGATAAAAGGGATAAGGGTAGTTCACGATAGTAACGATAATTGTCGCAGAATAAATCTAATTTTTTTAAAAATGCATAAAATTTTTACTGCCTCACAACCTGAATAAACAACTTATGTCTCCAGGAGTATCATAAACATGTCGATTTTTCCCTAACATAAAAATTTAAGGTAGTTCCACTTAAGATTTTGGTAGTATTTAAGAAAATGACAGAATTATTCTAAAATTCTTAGCAAGAATACATGTACAAAAATTATAAATAAAATTGTAAAAAAAAAGAGAGGATTTGTCCAATCATGTGTGTTCAATTATGAAGTCATTGTCATTTTGTTAAAGTATGATATTAGCACAAAAATAAGATTTGTAGAGGATTATTAGCAAAATATAAAAGGCATATATATTTTGGACTAATAATTCCAATGCAAGCTACTTGTTCAAAAATATGGATATATATATATATATATATATAAGTCTTTACTAAAATACAATTATAGCAAAAGATTGAAAATAACATAACTGCCTATCAGAAGACAATGACAGGTTAAATAAACTATAAAATACATTTGCAGTAAAATATTATGTTGCTGTTTAAAAAGAATAAGGTAGATCAGCAGGAGTCCATAAAGTCTAGAAAAACAGGATTTTTTTTTTTACAAATTAAACATGCCCTTGACTTCATTTGCCTTAATATTCATTTGCCTGTTTCCAGACTTACGGACACCAAATACATGTGTATATAATGAGAAAATGTCCAAGATTATACTGTTCAGTCAATAAGGCAAGTTTTTAACAATATATTTATAGGATATTCCTATTTACGTTAATTTTTAAAAATAGGTGTATATACTATACATGCATATATATACTTGCAATTTGCAGAGAATATATGGAAAGATATATGAGTGGCTACCCTTCTGGGGTAAGAAATGGTTGGAGGAGTAGGTTGTCAAAGGAATGTTACTTTCTATATTATTCTTTCACAATTAAAAAGCAAAGGTTAGGGGGGAAGAAAAGGTTAATATTACAGTAAAGAAATAAACCAAATGCTGTGGGAGCAGAAAAGAAACAAACAAAAATTCTGCTTGCTTCCTGGGATGGTTCAGAGAGGTTTCCCAGAGATGGTAAGGTCTGTGCTACAGGTTGAAGGATGAATAGGAGAAAGACATCTGGGATGATGAAGAAACACATGCTACTGGAGAGACTGTGGTACATTCAAGAAATTAGACTAATTGTCCAAACATAAAACACAGTATTTTTCATTCAGGTTTTCCAGTTGTCCAAGATGTAGATATTTAGACAAACTGACCTCTGATGTACCTTTTGACGCTATGATCATATGATTCTAGTATTTTTTGCAATACCAAAAAACATTTGGAGTTTATAAAACCATAAATACTGTACTCCGCAGATACAGCAAAAAGCAAGAGGACATCTCAAACCAATTAGGAATGAAAGGCACGATATGCCTGATTTTAGCATGAAATTTACATAATATAAATATGCAATCTTTCTGCATATGTGCATGAGTACAGTTTTCAAAACTTTGCCCCACATAATTTTTTCTTCATAAGTGTCACGTGACATAAGCAGCTATTATCACTTTAAAAAAAAAAATAGGAAACTGAGATGAGACTAATATACAGTGTTCCCAAAGACATATATATATGTATGTATATATATTAGGTTGGTGCAAAAGTAATTGTGGTTTAAAAGGTTAAAAATAATTGCAAAAACTGCAATTACTTTTGCACCAACCCAACACATATATACCCATACATATATATGTACACAGAGTCAGAGAAAAGACAAAATTCAGAGCTTAATATACATCTAACAAATAAATAGTAACAGAATTAAGAGACCTTTTCTTTAGCTGAATATATACAATTAATTACTGAACTAAGTTCAGAGAAAGGGAAATCATAACATAACTTAATCACCATACTATTTATGCTATATCTCTAAAACCTAAAAAAAAACTAACAATTAGTGAACCATATTTTGCAGTTTAGAATGCATGCAATGTTTCTATCATTATCCTCTACCTCATAACGAAAATTATAAAGTGCTCTAGAAATAGCTCAGTATTTGCATAAATGCTGTTAACGTCTCTAAGCGCGTGAAGAAACTAAAGTCAGACTATCAAAAAATGATGATTTACAATTTTTCGATTTAAATTCTGAACCCACCATAGGGGCTGTTTTGACTACTCCCCAGAGGCCTTTATCTAAACTGTATGACTCATGTCAGCCATATACAGAGAATTAATGACTTAAAAGAAATTTCTAATGAACTTCAAAATAAATATTTCAATATTTCAAATAAATACTGTAATACATTTTTTTACTTGTGACACAGTAAAGACAATTTAGAAGAAGATAATATGCTGAATAATGATGCTTAGAATTGCTTTTTGATAGGAGAGTGAAAAACATCCTATGTGAAAAACATCCGCTGATAAAATGATATAATATCGTGAGATTTGTCTCAAAGTAATCTAGTGGAGGTAGGCAACGGTGGAAGAGAATAAGTGATGTTATAGGTGACTCAAGACTGGCTGTGAGTTGCAACTGCTGAAGATGGGTAAATTACGTGAGCATTCACTATACTATTCACTGTTTAAATTCTACTATAATTAAATACACACGTATAACACACTGAGCTTGATAAATGCTGTGTTTTGCTGCTTCTTGAAATTCAGATACCACTGCGAATTCAAACCGATTTAATTATTTTTATAAATGTCAGATCATAGATGTGCTATGGAATCCACATTCCTATATATATCAAGGCTTGAGAAGAGTTATCCCATATCCCATAAGCCCTATAAGCTAGATTATGTTATGTTTGACAGCACATTCACCCTATAAAAATTAATCAATAAAAAATACTGCTGGATTACTCTCCCTCATTAGAATTACTAAAATTCAAAATCCAGCAATACTTTGTGTAAATAGAGTTCCTCCTTCCCTGTGGCCTTATATGTATATAAAGAGCCAGCATAAAGTTCGCAGTCTTTGCTTTCCAAAGGACTCAAAACCACCTTCAGAAAATCTGCATATACACACAATTGTCAGCAGCTGAAAGTTTAAAGGAATTTGAAGGAGAGTTAGATGACCATGCATCTCTATGTTTTAAAGGCCCCAAGGGCTTTTCAAGGCTACAATTAAATGTGGCTTGTTGTATACTGACTGATAGAAGGGATCTGAATTACTCCCTAGCTGGTGCTGCATTAAACCATTTTTCATTAGAATTCCTTTTTCCAGACAGAGCAATACAAGCTCTGCTGCCAGGTAAATGTCCTGGGAGAGATTGTCCTATCACAAAACAGATCAGGAAGTAAATTTTCATTTCACAGAGGAGTCCTTGGAGGAATATTTTAATTTTACTTCTGAAAATACAACTAGTATATCCTCTTCCCTTCTAAAAAAATCTCCCCACCTTCCCCCTCCCTCTCCCTCCCTCTCTCTCTCTCTCTCTCACTCACACACACACACACACACACACACACACACACTCTCACAGTCTATCTAATCAGGCTGTAGTTTAAGATGTACCCAACATGAACAATGACAATAACGTACCTCGTCATCCGCCTGTCGCAGCCGGGCGACAGCGTAACGCCTGACTGTTGGGTTAGTGTAATGGGAGGACAACAGCTCCAAGGAGTCCTCTACATCCATGGGCTTCCATTTCCCCAGAAGTTCCAATGCCTGCTTGGCCTCCTGAGGGAGAGCCCAATTAACACATTTCAGGAATTTTGTCAAAGCCTAAAATCAGAAAAGATGTTTAAATTAGAAACAGCAGACTATTACCTGGGGTAGGGAAGGTCGAGGGTGACTAGACAGAGTTCCACGTGGTCCTGATGGAAGGGCCACAGAGCCCACGACAGGCTCCTTATGTAAACACTACACAAAGTGACACACAGGATCCTAGAAAAGCACTGCGGGACGAGGAAAAAAAAAGCATGTTGCCTGTAGCTTTACAGCTCAAAGTACTTTCAGCACCCTATGGATTTTTACAATTTCTTTTATTTTTTCTTCACCGTGCTTTTGTTATTTTTAAATACTTCAGTCTCAAGACATAGATATAGTTGAGGCATGCCTCATGAACTCTGAGATGCTTTTGAGAAGACCTTCATTTTACATCTACGTGTAACGTAAAACGAAGCAGCCAATGAACGAAACACTCCAAAGCCAAGCGAGGGGAGAACCCACACCACTAACCCCACTCTTGAACATTTCTCCAGGGTCACTAGTTTCCTAGACACTCACATACTCATGAGGACTCAAACTAAACTGAATATGTTATTTCTCTCTTGATGCAGAGAAGTAACTATTTAAAAAGACAGACAATCAAACAAAAACTCCACAGAAACAAACAGAAAAATAGATAAATACAGAAGCAGCAGCGAATATTCTTGATTCCGCTGGGTGGCTGCAGCATTTTTCTGGAACCTTACTTCTTGAGATAGATGGCATACTGAAGTTTTCACCAAACTTTCAGGTAAGTAAATTGCCTCAGAGTATATCACTCATGGCTGCATACATAATAAATGCTTTTTAAAGAAAGCTGCGTATCTGCTTTCTATAAATAGCAATCTCTATTGCCAGGTCTCCCTACTGGCAACACTTCCCTGGCTGATCCCAAGACGTTTTCTTCTTTCTCTTCCTCTAGGAATTCATCTCTTAAACAAAGATAACTTTAAAAATTTAAATTCCTGCTAAAATCTCTTCATTCGTAAACTAATCAAATTCTCAAGAAAATATCCGCTGGGATAACAAAGCACAATCACTGGTTAGTGTGGCATAAAATGAAACTTCATGCCCATTCCCTAACTTATTCTTGATATAACTAAATTTTTTTAAAACAAGGCACTACGGAGATTATCTAGTCCAACGTTCAAACTGCATATAATTTCAGAGAAGTCAAGTGGCTTGATCATCACCTCAAAATGGTGAAGAAGCTGAGTCCAAGTCCACTGACGCTCAGCCCGTGCATCTCCCACTGGGGGGTCCTCCTACCAAGGCCATCTCCTAATTAGCTAAGCCCCTACCCCTCAGAGCCACAACTCCGCCAACACCGATCTCCTAAATCCATTCCCAATTCCTGTCAACTATTTCCTAGCAATATTTCTTGTTTCCCCTCAGACTGATTCTCTCTATACCACACATCTGGAGTTTGGAACAGCCTTCCAGCTAAGAGCCTCAATAACTGTTACCCGTCTAAGCATTTCATACAACCTCTCAGAAGCTCAAGTTGGAAGTGATTTTGGCACAAACTTCCCACTGTCAGCAGAAATTTACCTTGTAACGTTCCTGACATAAAGAGGTCCAATATTTTCTTTATTCCAATGACTAATCTCCAAAGTGTGTCTTACATTTATAGACAGGGAAACCATTTTTGTTGTTTTATGAACAACAAAACTATAATGAACCAAAAGACAACAGTGTTTTCATGTAACTTCTTCCCATTGGTCAGTTTCACTGTCTAGAGAAAATGACAGTAAATTTAAGCCCCTCTTCACATAGACAATGTTTCCAATGTTTGAAGATGATTGTCATATGGTTATAGTGTGGTTTCCAGATCAATGATCTAATCACTCTAATCTGTAAAACAAACAAAAAACAAACAACAACACAATCTTGGCTTCTGTCTCAAAACTCCACTGGTACCTCTCACCACAATCCAAACCTCTAACTCTCAGTGAGCTAATTCTTGTTGTCCTTCTGATTCAACCAAGTTAACCTAACTCCTGTCTACAAGACTTCCTTATGCTCATCCAAACAGTAGTGTCGTGTTCTGTAAGGCCAGGATGTCAGAACTTCAATTTTTCCAGGCAACTTGCAGCTCTTCTATAGGAGTTGTGTCAATCTTGTTACCTTCATTTAAATGATGCTCTTCTAACCACCAAATGCTTTTGTGGGCAATCTCATCTCTACAGCTGGAATCTGCATTCTCCAAGGATAGCTATCCATTTCTCCTGTACCTCCTTCCTGCACACCGTTTAGCACAGTGTTTCTCTCCAAATAAGAACACAGACCGCCCTACTAACTTATTCCACAGGAATTATTTTTCACTTCTAAATTGTATTTCTAGGTTGAATGTAGAAACAAAGCAATACTTCTTAAATAACTACAGCAAAAGCTCTTCCATTTCATAGTACATCAGCAGTCTTAACAGAAATGTGCAACTGTGTGCTTATTATAAGCAAATCTTGCAGCATACTGATTACCCAATTCAATCACTGAAACAATCTAACTCCTAGATTCTCAGATTTACAGATATACTAAGATTTACAGAGTACACTACAGCCAAGAAACTTAAATTCCACAATTTTATAAAGCTAAATGTTACAAATGTAAACAAAGAGGTTAGCAGAATGAAGATGGAAACAAGGAGAAGAGGAATTAGAAAGAAAGTATAAGAATAAAGGGCAGCAATAACAATGATGATACTTAATCTTGAATGCTTTAAAGACGCTTTATTGATCTATGTAAAGGTATGGGATTCAAACGCAATTTTATCCCTAGAACTTCCACAGATAACTGGAATGTATTTACAAGCTGCAGATCCAGGGTGTTTGGGGTCAAATCCTACTTCTTGGGTCCAACAATTACTGAGTCATTTGGAGCACATTATTTAACTTTTAAGTGACCTATGTCATTAGATTGTGGTAAAGATTAAATATGTTATCTAATGTAAGTGTTTAGAATAGTACCTTGTATATAATAAACACTTGACAATTGTTAATTATTTTATTATCCAATATTATGTTATTCTATTTCTGATGTTGAGTCCAACCTTAAGTGTTAACATCCGAATATTTATTACCATGTTTTCTATTAACAGCAATAAACACTTCGTTACCTTCCCTTTCAATCTTAGAATCATCTCACTGGCAACTGCTATTTTTAAAAACACTATCACAATCACTCCAGAGCTAAAAATACTATTATATATTTATCATGTATATTTCTAATTTTAACTTCTACCAACTCAATTATTGGGCATTTCTACTTTGTTGCTAAAGGAAAACCGATTGCTCCACTCAAGACACTTCCAATACCAAAAGTGTGGGTTTTCCACACCATCCAATTCCCTGATTCTCTGTCGACACCAACTGGGTGTCCTATAATGTAATTCGATTCTGACATTAACTACCTGGAAGTCCAAGGTAGTGCAGATTCCAAGGGTAAAGGGTCAGTCTCACAAGGCTGTGTCTCATTTCAGATGACAATCTTGGGTCCCCAATTCTGTCCAACTTGGCTACAAATCCTTGTGGAGGGTTCCTCCTTGTGGAGGGCTACAAATCCTTGTGGAGGGTTCCTTGTGGAGGGTTCCCACCACACCCTCCTCAGGTTTGATAATTTGCTATAATGGCTCACAGAACGCGGGGAAATACTTTACTTATTATTGCTGGTATATTATAAAGGCCACAAGTGAATAACACAGATGAAGAGATACACTGAGCAAGTTCTGGAAGAGTCCCTAGCACAGGAGCTTCTGTCCCCGTACAGATTAAGGTGCCACCCTCCCGTCACATGGATGTGTTCACCAACCCAGAAGCACTACGGACCCCGTTGCTATAGATTTTTATGAAGGCGCCATCATATAGGTATGACTTATTAAGATCACTGGCCGCTGGTGATGAACTAAATCCCCAGCCTCTCTCCCAGAGGTTAGGGGGTGGGGCTCAAAGTTCTACTCTCTAATCACAAGGTTGGTTCCCCTGGCAATCAGCCCCATCCGCCAAGAGACACATCATTAGCATAAACTCCAGTATGGTTCAAAGGGGCTTATTATGAATAACAAAAGATGCTCCTCTTCTTACCACTGGGACATTCCTAGCGTTTTAGAAACCAAAGACCAAATTTATATTCTTTATTATATCACAGTATCACAGTTCTTCTAATACTTTCAATTCAAAACATTCAAAAATAAAAGCAGGGGTAACCAGTTTGCTCAGTGGTTAGAGCGCAGTGCTCGTAACACCAAGGTTGCTGGTTCAATTCCCACATGGGCCAGTGAGCTGTGCCCTCCACGATTAGATCGAAAAACAACGACTTGACATCCTGGAAAAACACACTGTTCCCCAATATTCCCCAATAAATAAATTTTAAAAATAAAATAAGAAAGCGTCCCCTCACCCTGATCCTTCTACCTGACGTATTTCCTTATTTCAGGCACTCAGGCCTAAGTCCTGGGAGTTGTCTCCAAGTCATTTTACACAATCGCCTCTCCTTCCCTTGGCCTCCAATATTGCTCTCAAAATCAGTACATGAGTCTTCTAATTATGTCTCTTTTTTTCATTCTCAGCTCTGCTCCAATCCACCCTGGTTCGTCTTCCTTAAAACACCATTTGCTCAGATAAGATACATATTTTGTTGCGTTCGTGGTTTCCTACTACCAGAGAAATCCAACGCCCAAGCATAGAATTCAAGGCTCATCACAAACTTCCTCCATCTTTTCTATCTCATAACCATCCCTTTGAACTTTCTGTCTCTGCACCTAACACTGCTGTACTCATGCTTTTGTTCCCCATGAAAAATAATCATTAAGAAATACCAGGAAAGCTTATTCAGATGTTAAGATCAAGCCTTGCTCTGAGAAACCTCCTTCGCGCTGACCCTGTTCTACTCCACATCTCCATTATAGTAATTACCTAAAGGTTTACAAAACAAGTAACCCTTGATCAATTACTATGTGTCTCCATTTTGATTGTACATAAACACCTTTTCTCTAAAACAGTTTTACTTTATATAAAGACAGAGAAACGGTATCTTGAAGCCCAGAGTCCTGAATAATTCTAGGCAAAGGACTGATAAGAAATGCTTGCTGAACTGAATTCATGTCTGCTATGATTCACCACCAATTTCTTGTCGGGATGCACAAATACGACCACTTGTGTCCTGACAGTCCTGACGTCGCTGCCTCGGTGGCTGCTTCAGACGCAACCTCCTATGGACATTCAGTGCATCCCTACCCCTTTCACCACATACGACTCTTCCTACTGCATTTCCCCCCAGCCATAATGGAAAGACATTTAGTTAACGTAAGTTATTGTTAATCAACATTTTTATAAGAGAGGCCATTCACCATGGTAAAAGCTAGTTTTGAAAAGTTACAGTATTCACACTTTGAGTTCCATAAAAATGAGTCACTTCTTACATGCTATGAATCACAAAATTTAAAATACTTCATAAATTTAACGGGTTTTGTTGGACAAAGTTATTACTGCAAACTTTTAAGGTATAACATCAAGTCTAGACTAGAGGGTTTTCATCCGAAACACTTAAAACTGTGTGCCAGCAAGGCCTGGCACACAGTCATTGAGAAAAATATAGGTGGAAAGACCAAATTTAATTAAAAAATAAATAAAAAGTATAACTCTGTAAGAACCAATTTCCACCAATTTGTTTTTCTGAGCACTGCTTTCTCTCTAGAAAATCATTTCAGCCTCAGGGCCCAAATGCCAAATAACCTAAATCACTGTTCCTAAGAAACTGACACTGAAAAGAATTTCTTTGTGTAAATAAATCAAGGGACAAAGGTACAAGAGTATTTGTTTTCTACAAAACCCGTTTTAAATTATTACAGAGATACAAATGTGGCTGTGTGAATAACTCCTCTGGTCACTTCAAGGCCAATATATATTTGGTTGACTGAAAAGTGCTTCCCGAAGATTAAAAAATACCGTTCACTCCACTCTAGTGATCATAAAAATCCTATCATATGTCCTGAGAATTGAAGTTTCGAAAACTTGAAATCAACTAGTTAAATGAAACTTGTCACACACTTTATATCACTTGAGCATTTTCTTTCTTTTGCACATATCTAGAAGTAATTGAATTTCAGTGGGAAGTGACTACTTGTTTAAACAAACAATTTTTCTTGCAAGCCTTTCTATCTAAGGCAGTTCTGCTCTGTAAATCCATTCTATGCTTCTTGAACTTATACATTCTAACAGGTTTAATTCAGTATCTTGCTGTGTATTTTAGACAAGATTGTGCTGCATTCAAGATACAATTTCTGTTACCACGCTTATTCTTCATTTAACAGAGTAACATATACTAACTCAATTTTTTTTTCTAAAACACAAAATCACAAACCTGCGATTCTATTGATGAACATTTCCTTTTTTGCAGGGATGAAGAGAATAACATGCAAAGCAATGGAAAATTTAAAATTCTTCTCTTATTCTTATCATGGATATAAGGAAAATGATTAGAATTCATCTACAAAGAATTTCCAAAGGCCTCAATCAAAGATAAGGATGAAAAGCTGAAGAGTTCAGATGAGCTGCAACTGGATTTTTATCTTTACTTTGGAAACTAAAGAAAATACAACTGTTTCAGAAAAACAAGTAAATGTAGCTAAAGACCATCCCATAAGGCCATGAAACATTCATTCATTCTTACATAATCATATAATGCCTTTCTGACAGATACTAATTTTTCTTTCTTTTTTTTTTTAAATAAATTCAGAAGAAAATGATAAGTTCTGCTATTTAGCAAGTCTAGAGGCATCTCAGCTTTTGTAAGCAAACACTTTATAAAGGGTGATAAACAATTCTGACCCTAGATCAAGGGACTTTCCCCTGGATGCACAAAATCTACCAAGTGCCACACAATATGCCCGCTCATATTCAAAGAACTGGGTGCCTTTTTGAAATAACTTTGATACTAATTTTCTTGATGCTTCTCAGTTTTACCCCCAATGCATTTCACAATTTCTGCCATGGGCATGATGCTGCCAATATTTTCTCTATAATCCTCTTTTCTGTGTCTTCAATGACTACCTTCTCTTCTAACTCATAAATGTGAGCATATCAAGCAACAGCATTTATAAACTTTGTGATTCTACACAGGTTCCTTACTCCGTAAGACTCAAGTTTCCTCATCTGTAGAACAAATTGTGTGTATGTGTGGGATGGCAGGGGTCGGGGATGGGGTGGGAGGGTGGGATTTAAAAGATCCCTGGCACATAATGGCTATTTAATTGATGCTGGTTATTATTATGATACTTTAAGAGTTAGCCCTTGAATCTATGTTTAAGAATTGGCACACTATTTTAAGAACTGGAAGAACTTAAAGTTCACTATCATTTAATCGATGCATATTAAATATGAGGAAACTAAAGCTTAAGACAGGTGAAGTAATTTGCCTGCAGTCAAAAAAGGCTTCTTAGTGGCAATAGTAAGACTCAAAACCAGGTCCCCAGACTACTTACTTCATCGCAATTCTGTCTCTTCAGAGACTGCGTACTCCCTGGTTTCTTTATGGAAAGCAAATGTTCAGTTCTGACCTAGCCTCTACCCTGCACTTGAAGTTGGCTGACACTCTACCAACTCAATTTCCACATTTCAAATAACATTTCTCATACTCTGTCTCTAGCCACATTTCCTCCAGAAATCTATAGATATTTTAATAATGTTAATATTTTGCTAATCACCTAGGTTCAAAGAGGAGAAGAATGAAGACAGAAGTGAATCAACATTTGTTCTTCACCTACTATGCACCAGGTACTCGGTGGGGTTATTCACCTATAGTATTTCACCTATGAAGAAGGAAACCCAGCTTCTTTAGAAAAATGAGGAAACCACGCTTCCAAAGCAATTTACCTCACCTTACCTAGGAATAACAAATTGTAGTGCCAGAAACTAAACCAAGTCTCTGACTTAACCCATTCAGGCATTGTCTATGCATCAACAAACGGGTACGTGTCTGTGTGAGTATACCTCTATAATTTTTTTTTAATGGAGTATCATATATATTGTTCTGCAACGTTTTAAAAATTTAACAATAACTGTATTTCCTTGGCAGTTTGACCTCATCTTGTTCATCAACAAATTTCATAGATAAATTTGACATAGATGAAAACATTCAAAAAACTCACTTTTTCTTGATTAGTAAGATAATATCTGAACTTCCAAACAAGATCTTGTTCTTCATATGTAAGTTGCTTGGTTGGTGGATAACTCACAATAATCTACAAAAGAAAAAAAAGAACTACTTTTGTCAAATACATTCTTTCTGTATGTTTCCTATATGTATTTAAAACTTGTCATTTGTCTAAACATATCTATACTAGAACTATTATAAGCAAGGATAACATACAGGCAGCCAAGTAAGACTTAAATTTGCTGTACTTATCAATCCAGAAAGGGTATTATTAGAGTGGGAGGGGGAGAAAAAGATGAAAAAGTCATACTCCATTTAAAAGTATATAGCTATAGAGATGATTTAATTCAACCAGAAACAAAACAAACCAAAATAACAAAAGCCTCCCCCCAAAAGGGAAAAATCCAAACAATAAATGTTTCTCTCATCGCATTAATGTGTGTGACAATGCATGTGTGCACACCCAGGCCCCCGTTAGGCAATGCACCTAAAAGCCAGGTTCTAAGACCGCTGTGTCACAAAATTTTATACTATTTGTACCTCTGTCTCCAGAAAGCTCAATAATAATAAAACTACAGAAATGTGAAATTGCTGAAATCAGGTAGGGTTCATTAACCTGGAAAAAACATCCATCTAAATCACTTTTAACTGAAGTGTTATCACATCCCTTGCAACCAAAATACCCATTTAATTATTTTTACATTAACATTTTATGAATTCTTACATTTAGCTGATCTCTTGTGGCAGCATTAGGTTTGAGATCATGGTCAGAAGGTCCACTTCTTAAACTCCGGGCAAGCTTGTGGTGTTTGCTCTCAACTAAATTCTCCTAAAAATTATTTAAAAATATTAATCAACAATGCAAACTTGACCAAAAGCAAGATTCAATAGCCAGTTAGGAACAGAAAGATATTTATTTTAGACCATTTTGTAATACTTAGTATTTTATTTTTGTTACAACTTCATAGTCTCCTAGGTATGTTTTAAAAGTATATCACCATCGTGAGATAGGGAAACTAAGCATGCTTTATGCTTTACTGGTGCCATAATACGCACATGCCATTCCAGCTTCTTAAAACATCTACCCCTCATTCTCCCGGTATTCAGGTTTTCATCCACTCAAACATCACCTTCACTCTAAGATCTTCCCTGACAACCCAGAGTAAAGCATCTCCTCTTCCTATGAGCTACTAACAACCTTGTGATATCATTGTAGCGTGTCATCATCATCTTAGCAGTTTAACCGCCAGGAGTAACGGAGGACAATGACCATGGCACTTCAATAGACACATGTACTGTTAACTATTTCACCTGTGGCCAAAAAGGTGTGTTTTTAACATACTGTCTTTTCTTAAGGAATTTTTAGTTTATTTATTTTTGTGTGGGTGAACTGTCTGTCAATGTCTTTTTCCTAATTTTCAGTTGGCTTTTTGATCATTTGTTCTTCAGTTTCTAAGAGGTCTTTATATTGTAAAGATTCAGCCCTTTGTGATGTAAGTAACAAATAGTTTCTCCCAATTTGTCAGTGATCTTTTGACTTTGTTATGGTATTTTTGCCACACAGTCAATTTTTTAATGCAGTCAAATTTATCAATCATTTCTTTTATTGCCTCTGGATTTTGAGTCATTGTTAGAAAGATTTTCCCTACAATTCAGAGTAAAGTACTAGTAAAATTTTACTTTTTTAATATTTAAACCCCTGATCCACTTGGAGTTTTTTCTTCTTTATGGTGTGAGGTATGGATCTGATTCAATTTTATCTTTTTCCAAATGGCTAATCGGTTTCCCAGCACTATGCTCCAGTGATGAAATACCACCTTTATCATATACTAATCTCCGTATTCATTTGGATCTATTTCTGTGCTTTCTGTTTTGTTCTACCAATCTATTTGTATATGTACATGTGCTAGTACCACACTGTAATTATATAAGTTTTATAGTCTGTTTTATTGTCTGATACAGTGGTATAACCAGGTCAGTGGCACTCAGTTACTTTGTTAAAATATATCCCTCTATATAGTAAAGGGGAAAGGAAAGTGGTCTACCTTTTTAAAAAAAGAAACAAACAAAAAAAAACTTTTGTTTTGTGCTTGCTTGCTTATATTTAAAATGAAAAACTTTTAACAAGCGCCCTACTTTTTGTTTGTTTTTAATTACAGCATTCATAATGTTAAAGCTGTAACTGTTGATGAGCATTTTCTTTAGAAAAGAATACACTAAATATACAGACATCTCATTTACCTGACATTTTGGTATAAGTCACACAAAATTGATACCTATGATCCCAATAACAAAACTTGTTTACTCTTGGGAATTTTGTAGGTAACGACCAAGTATATACATTTGTGTCTTTCAAATATCCAGAATGCAAAATATTTGATTTTATAATGAAAATTCAGTGTCAATTTTAGATATATCAACTCAATATTATTATGCTGCATTGGGACTGTGAAGGTATATAGGGTATTTGTTTCTAAAAGATTCCCAAGCGACCTTTTTTTTCTAACTTTTTACTCTTTTTTTCCCTATCTCTTCCTCTGATGTTAGACCATTAGCCATTACTTCCTGCGTGAATGACCGGTATTTACCTCTGTCATCATGTTTTCATCTTCCAATGTGCTACTTTTAATCTATTACTTTGGTCTCATTAGGAAGGTAACTAATCTAATTAGAAATTCATAAAAGAAGAACAAAATGGTTCAGAATGATGGAAATGAGTTATGAGCATGAATATCACGGTATCTATTTTGCCACTAAAAGGATTTTTTGCCTGGAACTTTCTATATCTAAAGTCATGTAATTAAACCTCTGTTGCAAAGCAGGAATTCTTACTCTTTCATATCCATGAGAGCTATCATCTCACAAACTCCAATAAGTAGGCATCTCAAAACCATCTAAGATGCCATGATTCAAACTGAATAGTTCTAGTAACTACAATAATCTTCCATATTTTGCAACCAACCCACACCCCTAAAATTTTCACCCTTTGATCCTAGTGTTATATCCTGGTATAAACTAAGTCCCTGTCTTTACAGTGACAATGTTTTAAACACAGGCAGCATAACTCATTTTATTGCACTTTGCTTTATTGGACTTCAGAGATTTTTTTTTTTTTTTTTTTTTAACATAGTGAAGGTTCGTAGCAACCCTGCATCAAACAAATCTATAGCACCATTTCCCCATAGCATTTGCCCACTTCATGTCTGTGTCACATTTTGGTAATTCTCGCAATACTTCAAACTTTCTCATCATTATTATATTCATTATGGTGATCTGTGATCAGCGAACTTTGATGCTACTATTTTGACTGTTTTGGGGTGCCACAAAACTACCCTTGTAAGAAAGTGAACTGAATCGATAAATGTGTGGGTGCACTGATGCCCCACTGACTAGGCATCCCCCCATCTCTCGCCCTCTCTTCAGGCCTCCCTCTTCCCTAAGACACCACAATATTGAAATTGGCCGATTAATAACCCTACAGTAGCGGCTAAGTGTTCAAGTGAAAGGAAGAGTCACACATCTCTCAGTTTAAATCAAAAGCCAGAAATGATTAAGCTTAGTGAGGGAGGCATGCTGAAAGGCAAGATAGGCCCAAAGCTGGCCCTCTTGTGCCAAACAGTTAGCCAAGTTGTGAATGCAAAGGAAAACGTCTTAAAGGAAATTAAAAGTGCTACTCCAGTTAACATACAAATGATAAGAAAGCAACACAGCCTTATTGTTGATATGGAGAGTTTTAGTGGTCTGGATAGAACATCAAACAAGCCACAACATTTCCTTAAGCCAAAGCCTAATCAAGAGCAGGGCCCTCTCTAACTCTCTTCAATTCTTTGAAGGGTGAGAGAGGTGAGGAAGCTGCAGAAGAAAAATCTGAAGCTAGAAGAGTTTGGTTCACGGAATTTAAGGAAAGAAACCATCTTCGTAACATAAAATGAGAGGTGAAGCAGCAAGTACTGATGTAGAAACTGCAGCTAGTTATCCAGAAGGTCTAGTTAAGAGAATTAATGAAAATGGCTGCACTAAACTACAGATTTTCAATGTAGAGGAAACAGCCTTATGTTGAAAGAAGATGCTGCCTAGGCTTTTCATAGCTAGAGAGCAGAAGGCAATGCCTGGCTTCAAAGCTTCAAAGGACAGGCTGACTGTCTTATTGGGAGCTAATGCAGCTGGTGGTTTAAGTTGAACCAATGCTCATTCACCATTCTGAAAATTCTACAGTACTTAACAATTGTGCTAAATCTACTCTGCCTATGATCTATTAATGGAGCAACAGTCTGAATGACAGCTCATCTGTTTACAACATGATTTACTGACTATTTTAAGCCCACTGTTGAGAACTACTGCTCAGAAAAAAAGATTCCTTTCAAAATATTACTACTCATTGACAATACACCTGGTCACCCAAGAGCTCTGATAGAGATGTACAACTATATTAATGTTGTTTTCATGCTAGCTAACACAACATTCACTCAGCAGCCCTGGATCAAGGAGTAATTTCGATTTTCAAGTCTTATTAAGAAAAACATTTTGTAAGGCTACAGCTGCTACAAACAGTGATTCCTCTGAGGGATCTGGGCAAAGCAAACTGACAACCTTCTGGAAAGGAGTCCCCATTCTAGATGCCATTGAGAATATTCGTGATTCATGGGAAGAGGTCAAAACATCAACATTAACAGGAGTTTGGAAGAAGTTGATTCCAATCCCCATGGATGACTTAAAGAGGTTCAAGACTTCAATAGAGGAAGTAACTGCAGATGTGATGGACGTAAGAAGAGAACTGGAATCAGAAGTGGAGCCTAAAGATATGACTGAATTGCTTCAACCTCATAATAAAACTTGAACAGCTGAGGAGTTGCTTCTTATGGATGAGCAAAGAAAATGGTTTCTTGGAAGGAAATCTACTCCTGGTAAAGATACTGTGAAGACTGTTGAAGTGATAACAAAAGAGTTAGAATGCTACGTAAACTTAGTTGATGAAGCAGCAGCAGGGTTTGAGAGGACTCCAAATTTTGAAAGAAGTTCTACTGTGGATAAAATGCTATCAAACAGCAGCAAACGCTGCAGCGCAATCATTTGAAAGAAAGAGCCAATCAATGTGGCAAACTTCACTGTCTTATTTTAAGAAATTGCCACAGCCACCCCAAACCTTAAGCAACCATCACCCTGGTCAGTCAGCAGCCCTCAATATGGAGGCAAGACCCTCCACCAGCAAAAAAGATTACAACTCACTGGAAGCTCAGATGATGGCTAGTATTTTTTAGCAGTAAAGTATCTTTTAATTAAGGTATGTACATTTTTTTAGACATAAGGCTATTGCACACTTAACAGACTACAGTATAGTATAAGCATAACTTCCATATAGGCACTGGGAAACCAAAAAATTCATGTGACTCGCTCTATTGCAATGTTTACTTTATTGCAGTCGTCTGGAACCAAACACGCAGTATCTCCAAAGTGTGCCTGTACCTGTTCTCCCAAGTCCTCACTTTATGACCACATTCCCTAGCTCTTTCAATAATCCAAATAAAATGGCTCCCCAATGCTGTATCATCCTAACGTTATTTTTGCATGATAGTATTTCTTGTAAGAATCCCATCTGAATTTGATTCCAGATAGCTGAGTGGATTTATAAATCAATTTTAGATAACTGAGGTATACTTTTTAAAAAGAAAGTGTATGATGTGGATCTATGATGTGGATCTAAGCTATAATCATGAATAAAGCACTTTCATAAGAAAGGTGACAATAACTCACCATAGACATCTGAGGGTCAGGAACTTTCACTATCTCAAAGCTGGTTAAAATTGGAGATGACTCATCACCATCCTGGATTACAGTGTAATAAGTTAAAACATACAAATAAATAAAATGTAACCAAATGGTGAGAAACAAAACATAATAATGTACACTTCAATGTATTTAATTCTATTTCATGAACATCATCCCTTCCTTTAAAAAAATTAATCTTCCTTCAACTGTATTTTAAAATACGTATCTATTTTTTACCTTTTGTTGCTGATAAGACTTTTTGAGAAAAATGAAATCTAACAATAAAAATTTGTAATCGGCTTTAGAAAGATGAGGTCTGGAAATAGCAGATTGCTTTTTTCTTTTTTTTTTTTATACTTTGTTTATGACGACAGCGACTCAAAAACAGTATGTCCTAATTTTCAAACATGGAACAAGAAACAACATAATTAAAATATGGCACAATGGATGTGTTGCATCACTTGCAAAAACTACTAAGTGGATGTTTGTATGTTTGTAACTTCAAATGATCACAACTGAGTTCCATTCAGAAGTAGAATTTTAAGTGTGGGATTAAGGTTACTCAAATTTATACACAGCTAGAGACTCAGCAGCATTGATCCTGAGAGGGGTGCCTACTTGACATAATGTAAACTTAAATAATGAGAATCAATTCTTAAGAAATAAAGCTGTCTTATTTTGTTGGTATTATCATTTTTGAAGAATGTTGGCTTTTATTTTTATCCAATTCAGGCAAGAAAGGTAATTCAGCATAATAAATGTCACTGCATACATACTGGAAAAGGCTAAACTAATTAATAATTCAGGTTAAATTCATTTCCTCACATTCGTACAACTAACATCAAGTTTTTCTGTCAATTTCCAAATGCTACTGTATTTTCAATTTTAGATATGTTCAACAAAATCAGGACAAACTGAATGAAGGGAAGTACTTTGTGACTTGACTTTAGTTCAGTAATTGAGTCTTAGAGAAAACCACAAATTCCCACAGCCGTTGTTTAACAGGCTGGTTCTCAGTCACAACACCAGAAAACACATTTATCAGCCCAACTGTGACAAGTAATCTTCACTAAGGCTATCTGTCACAAAAGACAAGTGACAAGAAAGTCTATTTCCATTAGATTCAATACACTGGCCCAGCAATCTTTACACTAAGTGGAAATATGACAGGGTAGGTACACAGGCATTAATTTATGAGCAATTTTCAAGAAGCAGTAGAAAGAGGTCGAGAACCTTTTCAAAAATACTTGAAATACTTCTAATTTCTATTCTGTTATTATTTCATCTATTATCAAAGCTGTCTTTCAACAGATCCTTCACATCTCCAATGTTCAAAAGTACCACCTCCATTAGCATGCTTTAGCAATATAAACTCCAGATCGGCAGGAAATATTGCTTTTAATGAAATCACATATAGTATAAAATGTAAAATATAATTTTATTAAAATGTATCCATGACAAAATTTCACTCACCTACATTTCCCTTTCTTTTTAACATAGTTTTTCTAATGAATTAAAAAACGTTAGTCTATCTTTCTACCTTCTTTTTTTCCCTAGGGAATATCATTTATAAAATAAAACACTGAAACAAATTAACATTTCCTACCCTTTTACTAAAGGAAAGGGAGACAAGCTTAAGGGAAAAAATATAAACTTGAAAAATATAATAAAAGTGATATAAATTAACTATATAAACCCTATACCTCCATTATGAAAACATCCTTCAAATAATAATTTATAGTTATATTTAAAAATCACTTGTGACAGCTTAGCAAACAACACTAAAATTTAAATCTAATTTAAAAGTGCTGTTTCTAATAAATATATTGCATATAAGCTTAGCTATCGGATAGAAGAAATACTATTCTACTATGCCATGTATCAAAAGTCTGTCCTCATTCACAGTGATTTTAAGCATTTGTCTAAGCATTTCTAAAATAATTGAAGGTACCTGATTTATGTGGTTTTGAACTATGCATAGAATTATTTCTGTAGCACTTAAATGAAGACCCTTCAACAAGCATTTAAGGCACAGGTGTTTTTAAAGTAGCTACATGTCAAACATATTTTACTTTCTTTCACACAATGAGCAGACCAGAAGAAATCCAGAACTGGATATGTGTTATTACTCAGCCTACTAATAACATAATTTTCTTAATTCTGCATATATTATATACATAAATGCAGATCTATAAAGTCTTTCACACGCATACTTATGTTAGGGTCACATATACAATTCCAACACATTATATATACCCTCAAACAACAAACAAATCCTTAACATTTAACAAATTACCATTTAAAAATGATTCCTTTTTTACTTTTCAAATGAATTCTAATTGTTAATAAAGCTATTGCTTTAATGTCCTACATGTCAATTTGCAGAACAATTAATCATAAAGTTTTTAATCTCTTGCACATTTATTGAATTCTGTAAGCCAAAACTGCATTACATGAATGATCGGCTTTTATAATCTTGTTGTAGCTATATGATTTGATTTGTGCATACATAAACAGCTGCTGCTAACAGCTGTCTACTGCCATCTTGCAACCAAATAATTCATCTCAGTGGGAACAACAGTAATTTTTTTTAATGGTTCCCCTCCCCTATACTTTAGAGACCATAAACAATTCCAAGACAAATTTACCTTTTCATAATAAACAATACCATATTCCTTATCATCACACTTGACACATCGAAATTCAACCATCAAGTACATGAAATTAGAACTTCGTTTTTCACTCTAAAAAAAAAAAAAGGTTTTTTTTTGTTATGTTTTTAAAGAAAAGTGATCATCTTTAACACTCTCTTAAAGAATCAGTATATATTGTTATTCCCAATTCAGTAATACATGGATCTATAAAGTACAACTTAAAATTTAACCAATTTTTATTTCATTATTATAAATGAAATTGTTCCATGTAGCGCTACTATTTTATTACATACTGCCCTGCTGTTTAGCCAGTAGTACCCACTATTCACTTATAACTCCCTCCTGAAACTTAATAACACTGCTGCTTTATTCAACAGTCTGGATTTTATTACATAAAATCTTGACAGTATTTTGTATGCACTTGTACGTAAACTATTTTGTTTCCAAAATAAATATTTTTTTTGTACTTCTAACAATTTTGAGCAAAGAACAGCTCATCCTTAAACCATATGATTACTCTAACTATAGCAATTACTAAAAGTATAACAAAAATCAAAAGTAAAACAAAGCATGTTACTAAGGACTGAGGTCAATTATTTTCAACACATATAATCTTTACAAGTTTTTCACAATTTATAAATGGTCTTAAGATGACTTGCAGTCGTTTGTAAATTTTTATCAATAAACTAAGTATACTGGGAAATGGTTACTTCTTCCTGAACATAAAAAAATGTTGACTCTGTGTATCAATTTGTCCCCTTAAAAAAGCACAAATACTATGTAAATAATGAAGTCTAAAAGGATAATTAGTCTTGACCCCAAACAGTTTTTAAAATAGCTTTAAATCTATAGGTATACAATCATAAAAGGCTAAAAAGGTCATTTAAATTGTTCAGCTTTATGAAGCATATTATATAGTCTATTATGGTAATGGTGATGGTCTCTGTCTTTTAAAGAGGAGGGTGGGGAGAATGGGAAAGGCTGGACAAAGTGAGCCCTAACATTTCCTTTTCTACCCTAGGGATACCTAAAGTGAAGACTAGAAAAATATGGATAAGCATTTTGGTTAAACTAGTTTTAGAGGGTGATTATTATAAAAACTCAAAAGAGTAAACTTTTCTTCCAGTTTAAATATATGAGAATGCACTATAAATAATTTTGTAAAAGCTGCCCAGTATTCACACTGAATATAAAAGTTGTTAAATACCACTAATTTCTTTTTAAAAAATGAACAATGCTAGCATACAACTTTTACAAGTGTTCGTTGTAAAACTAAACATTACTCTCTTTCCACCTCCTGAAAACTTTTCAGAGAACACTGATCTGTGGAAGTCACTCACTATAAGCTATGCATATCATAAAACTGGTATTTCTCTTTCCAGATGTGATTAATATAATTGTTACTTCTGCTTTCTAGATAGCAAATGTTAGGCCAAATACCTAGTGTTTCAGTGCAAATATAGAAAAAAAGAAGAAAAAATGTGTTCTAACTTTTGAAAAGAGTTTCGTTCAAGCATCTTTTACACATATTCTACACCAATACACAAGATCAAGAAATAAACTACTTGAACCATATAACTTTATTAAAGGTTCAGAGTCCTATATGTAGTACATAAGACAAGAAGTATCTTAACTAGGAAAAGGACTTGCTAAAGATGATTTAAGGTCACTGAAGACGTAGCACTGTGCTGAATCTGAGCTGCCATACAGAGTTAGAACACGCAAGTGAGGCATCAAACTTATACGGGCTTCACTTATGTGATATTTATTATACTTATAATATCCACTACCTACTTCATGGTTGGACATAACATTAAAATATAAGAAAGGCAGCTATCCCAAGTTTTCTATTTATTAATATAGAACTCCCAACTACATGTTACCCCAATAATCCCACATTTGTCAGATACCTGGCAATGAATAATTATTCTTAAAAAAATCTTGATTTAAATATCTGGAGAAAATAGTTTGAAATAAAAAAGAGAAATACAACCCACCTCATTTATCATTTCAATTTCTCTAAATGTCAATCTGTCCAGCCAATCTACTTTCACCATGTGTCCTTGTCGATGGGCTTTGGTGAGCTGCAGAACAAATATAATGGAGAAAATGTTAACGTACATCTCACAGAAAGAAAGATAAAAAATAGTAATGCTCATCCTTTCAACACCATACTGGAAGTGATGGCTAGTGTAAAACAGAGACTAGGAATAAAGAAATAAAACTGTCTTTGATCAGAGATGACATGATCACTTATGTAGAAAATATGAGAGAACGGACAAAAAAAAAAACTCCTGAAACTAATAAGCAATAATAACAAGGTTACAGAATACAAGGTTACTACACAAAAGTCAATTACTTTTCTACATACCAGCAATGAACAAGCGGAATTTGAAATTAAAGACACAGGGGTATGTAAATTATATCTCAATACAGCTGTTATTAAAAAGAAAAAAAAAAGCAACATTTACATTAGCACCCCCCAAAATGAATCTGGTGAAAATATAACAAAATCTATAAAAAATCGATATGAGGAAAACTACGAAACTCTGATGAACGAAATACAAGAACTAAACAAAAGCAGATATGGAGGGTGCCACAAAAATGTATACACATTTTACGAAAGGAAAAAACTATATTAACTCTAATACTCAATATATACCGATAACAAAAATGAACACAAGTTACGTTTAACTTCTGCAATTATAAGAGGCACTCAAAGTGGTTACCATCAGCATCCAGACACTTCTGATTATAGCAAACTACTCTTGAGCATAGATAACATCTCTGAAAATGTGTACACATTTTTTTGGCACACCCGGTATATTCTTGCTTATAGATAGCAAGATTGAGTATTGTCAGTTCTTCCCAACTTTATTTATAGATTTACTAACATAAAAATCCTAGAAAGTTATTTCGTGGATAACAAAACGATTGTAAAGTTTATATGAAGAGACAAAAGATCCAGAAGAGCCAATACAATATTGAAGGAAAAGAACAAAAATGGAAGACACTATCCAACTTCAAGAATTATTATAAAGCTACAATAATAAATGTAAGGCAATTTGGCATTGGCAAAAGGATAGAAAATAGATTGAACAGAACAGAGAGCCCACAAATAGACCCATGCAAATAAATATAGTCCACTGATGTTTGACAAAGGAGCAGAGGCATTACAATGGGGCAAAGATAGTCTTTTTCAACACATAATGCTGGACTAATGACATCCACATACAAAAAACTGAATCTAGACACAGAACTCAAAATGCATCATAGGCCTAAACGCAAAATGCAAAACTGTAAAACTCCTATAAAATAACATAGAGGAGAAAATCTACACGACCTCGGGGTATGGTGATGACTTTTTTAGATGCAACACCACAGACATGATCGATGACTGAAATCATTGATAAGCTGGACTTCATTAAAATTAAAAACTTTTGCTCTGTGAAAGATACTGCCAATGAAAATAAGAAGACAAGCCACAGATTGGGACAAGATATCAAAAGATACATTTGATAAAGAACTGTTATCCAAAATACACAAAGAATTCTTAAAACTCAACGAAAAAATAAGCAACCGGATTAAATAACAGGCCCTTAACAGACAACTCACCAAAGAAGATACACAGATGACAAATACGCATATGAAAAGATACTCCATATGATATGTATCAGGAAAAATGCAAATCAAAACAACAGGATATCCCTAAACACCAATGAGTGGCCAAAATCTGGAACACGGACAATACCAAATGCAAGTGAGGATAGAGGACAACAACTCTCGTTCATTGCTGGTGTGAAGGCAAAATGGTACAGCTACTTGGGAAGGCAAGATAGGGGGTTCTTCCAAAACTAAACATAATCATACCATAACATCCAGGAATCACACTTCTTGGTATTTTCCTAAAGAAGCTGAAAAATTACATCTACACAAAAACCTACACAGAAATGTTTATAGCAGCTTCATTTGTAATAGCCAAAACTTGGAAGCAACTAAGGTGTCCCTTAGTGCTGAATGGATAAATGAACTGTGGTACTCACAACAGTAAAGTATTATTCAGCATTAAAATGAAATGGACTATCAAGCCATAAACAGACACCGAGGAAACTTAAATGTGTATTACTAAGTGAAAGAAGCCTATCTGAATGACTGATGTATCAGTCCAACTATATACATTCTGGAAAAGGTAAAACTGGAAAAGGTATAGAGACAATAAAAAGATAATTGGTTGCCCAGAATTGAGGGAAGGAGGGTTGAACAGGTGGAGCACAGGACTTTCAGGGCAACGAAACTACTCTGAATGATACTAAATGATGGATACCTGTCATTATACATTTGCCCAAGCCCAGAGAATGTACAACTCTAACAGTGAACCCTGAGGTAAACTAGGGACGTTGGGTAATAATGATGTGCCAGTGTAGGTTCATCAATTTTTTTTGTTTTTGAGTTTCATCAGTTGTAACAAATATACCACTCTGGTGGGGAATATTAATAATAGCTATGCATATATGGGGGCAGAAGGCATGCGGGAAAGCTCTATACCTTCTTCTTAAAATTGCTTTTATCTCACCTTCACATTTGATACATCCGGATACGTATCAGAAACCATACACAACTATCAAGATAAGAAAGGCTTGGGCTAATGACCAATCATTATGTTTTGTTAAAGAAAAACAATTAAAAAAAATTTTTAAATGTCCACAATCTGACATCTAAACATGTCAAAAAAGTCATTTTCACTTGTTTCAGAATTCATGTTTGCCGCTAATATTACTTCCTATATAGAAAGCATATTCCTTGCTTCCCTATATGAATACTAAGGATGACTCTTCCCAAACTTACGAATAGCAACCAAAGAACGTATAGTCAGGACAGCAGTACCGTGACCTGATAAAGCCACTTTGGACAACAAGTTTAAATTATCCTAGATACATTCACATTTGTGTATCATTATTTACAATAAAGAAAATTTAGACATAAAAGAATGTAAATGTCCATCTACAGTGGGAATTGTTAAGTAAACGATGGTACACACACTATGAAACGCCACAATCAAAAAGAAAGGAAAACCAATATACCCCGATAGAGAAAGATCACTGCAATACTGTGAATGCAAATACTGTGAATGCAATACTGTTTGCAAGTCTGCCTCCTGCACCGGACTCTGAGATTGAGAGCAGAATTCCTAGATATTTCTCTGCTTGATTTAGTTTTATAATTTCTGCAGAACTGGAACGTTACCACTCAAAATGTCCCCTAGCCACCTGTGCTATTGATCTACTACTATGTAACAAAGCACCCCAAATCTTAGCGCCTTAAAACAACATCCATTTTATTCTTTTTCAGGATTCGTGGAGAAGTCATCATTTTGAAGGACACCTGGATATGTTTTTTTCTATTGGTCTAACAGTCTCTGCTGAGGCTGTTGTCATTTGGTGGCTGGAGCTGGAATGTCCAAGAGCTTCACCTGCATTTTCTAATGCCTTTGTGGAAGAGGGTGGGCTCAGCTAGCAGACCTGGGTGGTGGGGCCTCTCTCTTCCTGCTTCTACTCCCAGGGCTGCGCCATCTCCACGGTCTTTCAACACAGTCACTCCATCAGGGTAGCAAGACATCTTACATGGTGGCTCGCTGTTCCCAGAAGTGCAAAACCAGAAGCGTTCAAGCTGTCTTAAGTGTTAGGCCTAAAACAAGCCAAGCATCACTTCGGCTGCATCACGTCACTGAAAATGAGTCACACAGCTAGTGCAAGTCCAATGCAGAACGGTACGAGTAGAGGGAGGCACGTTTCATGGAGGACCGTCTTTGGAGACTAGCTAGCACAGCACTTCTTGGGAAGTCCAATCATAGAACCGATTGCTCAATTTACAAAAGAGCAGGGGGAGAGAATCTGGAGATGGCAGAGTTCGCTCCTGGCTGGATTTTAGGCAGCAGGGAAAAGTCTAGAATTAGCTTTCATAACTCCTAAATGATTGGCCACTGCTTTCCTCTCCAAAATAATCTACAACGCTCTGACTGACAGGCTACATTCCTGCTACCCTTTTCAGTTCTTCAAACCATAAGAATTTTTACTTTTCTGACTCAATGCAGGTGAAATAATTAAATAATTGGATGAAAAGATTTTACTAAAAATTTTGTAAAACTATAAAGCACTATGCAAATCGTTAGCAGCTATTGTAAACGCCCCAAACCTATGTCATTTCTTCTCTCACAGGTGATGTTAACAACGTAGAAAGACTTGGCTATTTTTCTCCAGTCTAAAGCAACTTCTGGTTCTCTCCAGGCTGGGAACTTCTATAGATAATGAAGACCAAAAATGAACTTTAACAATTTGTATTTCATTTTGTTTCTGAAATGCCAGTGACCTATATCTTTCAAAAGAGAAAATCTGCATTCTGTTGAAGAGCAGGGTAAAACTAGTACACTCTGTTTCAAATTACTTGTGAAGAAATCATCCTCACTA
Organism: Rhinolophus ferrumequinum; assembly: GCF_004115265.2. Taxonomy (NCBI): domain Eukaryota; kingdom Metazoa; phylum Chordata; class Mammalia; order Chiroptera; family Rhinolophidae; genus Rhinolophus; species Rhinolophus ferrumequinum. Next base: position 34,802,383 of record NC_046302.1, on the reverse strand, counting down.
GGGTGCCCATCCTAGGAAAAAGATGGGTCAAGAAATCAGTGCATTCTTTCTTTGTAAGAAACACAAGTTTCTACAGAATCCACAAGAAGTCATATAGCGCTCAGAGGAGAAGCCCACTGTCACAAACAGCATAATTACTGGACTTGAACTTCTCCCAGAATTAAACAGCAAGGGGTTTTACAAGCTATTTAAATAATGAGAATCTGTAAGAATGAAATAACAAGATGTTGAGGAAACTGCTTGGGGTACTAATCATGTATGATGAGGTTTAATGAGGACAGAAATATGTGCTTAAGGAAGATGTCTCAGAACTATAGGTGTTCAATACAAGTGTCAAGGACAGAACTAAAAGTAGGCCAACTTGCTGCATTGGATATAGACTAAGAACAGCAGGGAAAATGAATGTCAAACCAGATCGTGGTGTCGGGAATAGACAGACTTCCACGATCACTACTCACAGTGCCTTGTTCCTTATTCGAATCTATAAGCTCCTTGAGAGCTAGAGCTGCGAGTGGTTAAGAGAACCTAGCACTTATTCACTCAAGAATTTTTTCTTTATTGAAAGGCCTTCCAAAGTGGAAGGGTGATAACATTGAAATTAAATGTTTGTATACTTTGGAATTCAGCTCAAGAGCTTTGGGGAGTCGATGTACGGCAAGGGGGGAGGAGTGACATTTCAAAAGGAATCTGGAGAAGAGAATGATTCAGGCCCTTGGTCCCTTTTCCCTAGCATTTATATACCGGTGTATTTCACTTTACGGAGCTTCATTTTATTGTACTTTAACAGATTGAAAGCAAGACCCTCCACCAGCAAAGATTACAACTTGCTTCACTGTGGTGGTCAGGAACCGAGCCTGCAGTATCTCCCAGGTATGCCTGGATTCTCAACATAAATGCATACATACCACTTGATTGCTGTTGGTCAGTTTTAAACTTCTGTCAGGTCCTCTGCTCTGGAGATAATCACAGAATGTGAAGAGAAGCAAGTTCCCTGCCCTCCAAGAACTTAAAGATAGGAATGGGGGAGCCGTTCTTATAGTAAATGCCTGTGTGTGTAACTACAAATTGAAACAGTGAGATGAAAGTAATGAACAGGGTGCTGTGACAGAAAATAACGAGGTTCGTGCAAAGGCCTCTCAGGCAGGTAACATTTAAGCAGAAACTTGAAGGATAAGGGGTCAGCTAAACCAGCAGGATGAAATCGTCCAGCAGAGGAAATAGCTTGTTTGTCAGCATGGTGCTGACCTTGGTGTTCCCAGGCATTAAACAGAGATGGTAGTTCTCAGTAACTATTTAACTGAAAATAAATCAAGTTCTCTTCAAGGTGGAGAGTAGGAAGATCTTTACATGCATATATGCTTATTGCGAATCAGCTTTCTTGAGGTCATCATGATTTAGATTTTTCTAGACATTACATTTAAAAAGCCTGAAAGGGAAAAGGAAAGAGTGAGAAGGACGGAAAAACAATGTTTATCTATTTCAAGTCTGCCCACAAATCTGTAGAGGTAAATGGAGAGACAGACAGATGGACAGACTCAAAAGGAAACTGGAGAGATGATTTCTGCTTTACAAATTTTCCCTAGCCAGTTTCTTCCATGTTCACATACCTAATTTATCTTTACAAAAGACACCAATGAACACGTATTTATCAAACAATACTATATACATGGCCCAAGTTCACAGATGCTATGAAAGGTGGGTCAGTTTTGTTTGCTTATTAAAAGGTGGTATAATTGCTTAAGGAGTTTAATAGCTAGCTTTGAAAACAAGATGAACACATAAGACGAATATAATAGAATAAAAAAAATCAAAGATGTATACTAAATTTTGATCCTGATTTTAACTACCCACATATACTTGTGATGATGTCTAATAACTTGGAAACACAGCATATGAGCAAATCAAATAAGCCATCTAAAAACAACTCAAAAGAAAAATCCTCCCTTTTTATTTTCAAGCCAATAGAAAAATCTAAAGTTGCTAACGGCTTTACAAAAGCACAAAATTGCAAACATTTTGAATACCCAACCACAGTACATTACTGAAATGAATTATGGCATATCCATACTATGCAAAATCCTGAAGTCTTTACAAATCATGCTATACAAGTACACCTTGTTATACAAATACACCTCACTTAACAACATTGATAGGTTCTGTAACTTTAAGCGAAACAACATGTAACAAAACCAATCTCACGACAGGCTAATTGATACAAACAAGAGTTAAGTTTCTAAGGCTTGTCATCATTATAAGGAAATGACGTCATTTGAGGATCTGCTGTATCTTAAATGACTTGAAACAAATTTGAGATGCCATTAAGTGTAAAAGCAGAATTCAATTAAACACACACACACACTATGATCCCAATTTAAAAATAACTACATATACATTCATACAGAACATATGATTTACTGAAAGCACATCAACTAAAATATTAATGATAATTATTTCTGAGAAGAGGGTCAGAGGTGATCTTTATAGTCTTTGTGCTTTAACAATCTTCTATTACTGCAAAAGATGTATATTATCTTTGTAATAAGGAAAAATGTTATTTAAAAACTAACATTTTTTTAAACTGTAGAAAAAAATCTCTCTTGAGAAAACCACTAAAGGTCAGCATTTATTAGGATATGATAAATAGTTATTTTACCTGATGATAAAAACTCAAAGAATAAAAATGTATTTGATTAATGATACCATCTGAAATGAAAACCAGGTAGAACATAATTGTTCTTTCAAATTATTTCTTCCAAGAGCCTTTCAACTAGGTCCAACTAAAGAACCATATAAATTAAATGATGCTACCATTTTTCAATATGTGGTTAATAAAAATTCCTATAATATAGAAATTTATAAGCTTTAGGTACCAAATAACCTTACTTATGTCAAAAAAAAAAAAAAACTTTAACAGAAGAGTTGCACAATAAATTGATTCCCCTCCACCAAAAGTAGTTATATAATAGGTGATGCTTGGTCTACCGTGTTCCCAAAACACCGAAAATAAGACCTACCCCGAAAATAAGCCTCAGTTAAGATCGTCAGTCAGACGGACGCATTTAGTACATTACGACGATGTTCCAGAAGAAGATGACATAACTGTATTTGAATAAACGTAGATTGTTATACATGAAAAAATACGACATCCCCTGAAAACTCGCCCTAATGCATCTTTCGGAGCAAAAATCAACATGAGACCCAGTCTTACTTTAGGGGAAACAAGGTAGATACACATATACTTTCATAGACAATCTAAGGGGGAAAAAATGACAAAGCTGTATTTTTTTTTTCCTTTTTTTCTCTGCCACTTGAAAAACAAACAAAAAAATCCAGCCTCCTCTGTCACCAGATAGAAACCTTAGATTCACAAAGCCTATGTGAATGTTCAAAATTTCTCTCTTGAAGCATTTATAGGAATATTGGCCAACAAACGTGCTTGGTACTACTATATGCAAGAATATATTTTTTTCCAGCATGATTTTACAGGGTTGTGTTTATTCAACTACCTCATATCTTGTTCCTCTAAATTCCCTCAAGTTAAAGGCCATTATGTAACCTTTTCAACCCTAACACTTTCCTCAGCCTAGACTAGAAACTGAGCTGAATTAATAAATACTCATTGCACAGAATTCCATTATTAGTCAGCTAATCCATTTGCATAATGCACTATAGCTCACTCATAAATTTCTATTATTAAAAAGTATAATTCTTCAATAAACATAAGACAATGAGTCTTATCTGTACTGAATCAAATACAAGCAATGCAGTAATTTATAATTCAAGACAAAATGTAATTGTATGTAAGAATTCATTTGAACTACTGAGAGTAGAAAAGGAGTTGTGTGTATATGTTAGAGAATTTGCATACACGCCCGTGTATTTAATTCTTAGGAAGCATAGGAGTTACTTCTATCTTCCTGATTAATGAAGTCTTAGCCACAAATCTTCAATTTTACTTTGAAACTCTACATGTAAATCTTATTCAGGAAGAGTGGCATTTGCCTCATAAAAGTTTCATTCAGCTAAAGTTCTCAAAGATTAATCTCGTCTTAAAACCACGTTACTTCAATTTTCCTGGGAGAAATTATAGTTGTAAAGACAGACAATAGATTTACAGGACATAAACCAATATTCTTTTTAGAGTTCAATCTTACCCTCACGAAACAAATTTAGTGTACTTGCTACCACTGATTTCAAGACAAATCTAAAAGTTTTGACAGTCTTAGAAAACAGTTAGCAATCCAAAATGACTGATAAAAGGAAGATTCTACTATATATCATTAGGAATAAATTTCTAAGAGATTCCCAAACCCTTCTTTTATGACACAAAAGAATGGCAACACATAATCAATTCAAATAAGCTATGTTTATAAAAGTTACGCATATTATTTATACAAAAACCTGTAGCTAAGAGGTATTTTTGATGATGTCAATGGTGTCACTGAACAAGTTTCATAGCCTCGAAAATTTCAGCAGCTGTCATCATAATCTGTTATTACTGTCATTTACAAAACATTTGAGGAAGGAAATAGAACAAAATGAGACTATTCTGCCCAACTCAAATTTTATAGCCAGGATTCTGGGTTTTTTTTTTCATTTTTAAAGCTACAAATGTCTCCATTAATATGTCTGATCACTGTTTTCCTTCCTCTAAAATATAGGCATTTAAAAAACAAGATTTTTAATTTTTTTTCCCTTGTCATTAAAGTATATCACTATAGACAAAATATATAAATGGGGCACTCACATTTTTCAAGAACATGAAATTATTTCTACTGTACTTATTACAATATGGTCAAGTCACAATGGCTTGTTTTACATTGTAGATAAAATGTAAATATAACAGATATATACAGACAAAACCTTGTATGCATTTTCTATGTCCGTTTACTTAATGTGGGTTACATGATTTCGAGTACCAGATTCACATTCCAAAATTGCTATACTTGGTCTAATGCTATACTGCATATACTGTTCCATAACTAATAGTTCATAAATGAACTGGTTGGAAAATAGAAAACTAAAGATTATCAAGCTACCTCAGTTATGATCTAAATCATTATCACTATGGAAAAAAAGACACTTTCTTTATGTGAAGAGACCTAATCAAGTACAGATATTACAAAGAATACCAACTTCCCAAGAAAAGCCCTAACATAAAATCAACTCAAAGTATCTCTAAGAGTTTAGTGTTATATTCTGAAAACAGTAAATTACGTAATTACAATGAGGAAGAAAAATCATTAATAGGTCCTACTAAATAATTTATACTATTAAATTAGTTTTACTAAGAATGTTCGTTTATTCATGAAAATGATTTCACATAGCTGCTGAAAGGTAGAAATATATTCAGAACCCAAGAAAAGTATACTTAATCAACTTGCTATGCTATGAATAAAATGGTCTCTGAGGTTGTTTCTTTTTCAGAATAGCTAACAATAATAATAATAATAATAATAATAATAATAATGGCATTATTATGATTCCTAATATTAACAGAGGGATTGGAGTCCAACTGATCATATTTTATCAATGAAAAAATATCCACAAATACAGAAATAACTGGTTATTCAATGAGCCACCACGAGAGCTATAAATCAAACGTTTTGACTGCCAGTCTCTGCCCAGTTGTAATGTATCTCATTACTATTTAAATCTTCAACCAGTTTTGATAGTTCTATTAATTTTAAAAGCATAAAATAAAGGTTATGCCTCCATTTTTCAAAACATATCCTTGGATAATCCCATGTTCCCCATTTCTCTAAAATCTAACTACAAAAATATCATTATGTGCATACAGGTTTTAAAATACACATAAATCATTAATTTGATAATCTATCCTAGAATTTATAACAAAAACTGATGTCCAGTTTATAACAAAACTCATTTCTTAAATCACAAAAAAACAAAACATTTACCGATCTCATTTTCCAATAAATCTCTTCCGTTCTCTAGTTTTGTCTAACATCAACAGCAGATAAGTAAATAATGTTGAGTTTACTTTCCAGTGTCAATAATGTAGAAGACAAAGATAAACTGAAAGTCCTCCCACAACAAACAGCTAAAAATGCAAAATAACAGTAAAATAGGTGTAACAATTTAGAAAAGTAACCTCTGTAAAGGATGAATTTGCAATCTAAAATTATAATCCAATAAAAGCTAAAGTCAATAACCATAATAAAAACTGGAATATATGCACCAGAAATGCAGATAATAGAAAATTTGAAATAAAATATTTCCAAATAAAATAATATAAACATATAAAAAATAAATCAAAGAATCAAAACACAAAGAAAAGAACAGGATGTTATTACTATAGGTATACACAGAAAATGCCAAAAAAATGTATACACATTTTAAGAAAGGAAAAACTATTAAAATTGTAATACTCAATATATACTAATAACAAAAGATGAAAACAAGTCACATTTGACTTCTGCAATTACAAGAGATACTCAAAGTGGTTACCATCAGTGTCCAGACACTTCGGATTACAGCGAACTATTGCAGCATTGACCAAAGTGTCCACTTGCATACATTTTTTTGGCACCTTCGGTAGTAAGCCTTCAATTTATATGTCCAGCCCAAATCACCTCTTGTGAATCAGTTTCTCTTGGGATGAATTCACCAAGTCTCTCTTTTACATTCTCAAATTGTTAAAATATCTTGCCTTTCCTCCAAGCATGTTGAGAACCGTTTTCTTACAGTCCAAGACTCATCTCTAACTTGGTTCATTATTTCATTCCTCGATTATAATTGTAATCCAAAAGTATAATGTGACAACTTTAGTTTTTTTCCCCAAAGTTCCTGTTACTCCCCTTTCACCAACTTGTTTCTTCACATAGGTTATAATTAGTCCTGGAATAGTCGTGTCTATTTTTCCTCAACCTTCTGAAAAATTATCCTGTGATTAAGCAATAACTTGGCGAAAGCTTGGGTTAAATAAATGAGACTTCACTGCTAACTTTCTAGGTGAAAGTTTTTTTGTTTGTTTTTTTTTTTTTTGCGATCACACAAAGAAACTATCAGTCACTTCTCTACAGCTCTAAAATGTTTCTACAAATTTATCAGCATCTGTTCTTTTTATCTTTTATCCTTAGTAAAGGGGTCTCACACGTGTCTGTACCCTGAAGTTCCTATATTTTGTTTCTTTGAACAATATATATCCTGTTTGCAGTCGTCTTTCCTTTCCTCCTTAACCTTAGTTCTTTGAGGTCTATGGGTGAAAGAAATCTTAAGAGCAATTTTTTTTTACTGCTTTTGATTTATGCATTGGCTACACCAATTGAAGCCGTAAGTATTGTTTGTAACTGGAGTCCATTCACAGCACAAATACGTAATGGATACTCACCACAGGTTAGTCACTGCTCACTAAGGTACTGGGCACCATTTTTTATGCCATACCTGAGGACCCACAGGTGTATATACATTGTTTTCATATTCCCTCTGCCTCTTCTCCTATTTTCAATTTTAATCTTCTTGATGAGAACAACACCATGCAAAGTCTTCACTATCCTTAAATTTTAAACACACCACTGGTACTTATCTTTGGAAAGACATTTACAGAAAGAATTTAAAGACCTGATTTTAAGTCCTGGTTCTATAACTTAGTAAACATGAAACCTTAAAAAAACACTTAAGTTCTCTAAGTTTCCATCTCTTCATGAGTTTAAAAACAATGTGTGTATCACGAGTTTGTGTCGAGGCCCAGGGCAGGCCACCCCAAAATACCCCACAATGACATGTCGATTACTTTGAATGAAAAGTTACTTGATGGCATCCAGTCCAAGAAGGGAATGTGGACCCTCCCTTGTCTCCTTGAATCAGAAAAGTAAATCTCCCCTGTGAAAGGTGGCCTCCTTGCTCCAGGGGTGCTAAGAGAGAGAGACACCTTAAAAGCTAAAGTTAAGGAATCCAGGGCCGAAAACCTCATATAAACAAACCCTGTTACTCCTTTACTAACTTACTCTGCAAGCTCAAACTTTGTTTAATAGAGTCCTTACTAATGAGTAGCCAAACCTACAGTGCCTTTGTCCTCTTATTTCTCCACAAATTTATTGTTTCTTTGTCTAAAAAGTATAAAAAGCTGGCTGGTTCATCATTTCAGAGAACATCATCTATCATCTCTCATGCACACATATTAACTTGGTTTTTCTGGTCTTGTGTTAGTTTTATTATTGATAGAACTAAAGAAGGGGAGAGGGGGGAATTTCCCCCTCCCCAACATATATTACAAGTCCAATTGTTACACTTGTTAGAAGCAAATAAAAGCAAATAAGAGAAAGTAATAACAACAGCTAACATTTATTAGCGCTTAGTATTGCCATGCAATATACTAAATCCTTTAAATACTTTATGTCACTTATATTTAGTCTTCACGATAACTCAAAAAAGGAGATATAACTATTATTCCTATTTTACAGATGAGGATTCCATGGCTTAGTGAAGGTTAGGTAGCTAATCTAAGATTACATTTAAACCATAGACACAACAGAATCTGAATGAAAAACGGTCTCCAAAGCCATGATTTACCCATTTCTCCATTTCAGTTCTCAATCTATGCTAAAGGATTTTATAGATATTAAAGCACTTTATACATGCAAGGTGATTATCATTACACTTATTATTTTGTCTCATAATGGCCCTAACAATGGCAGCATCGACCTCTTCATATACTTTGTTGCCAACATTTAGAAGTGTGCCTTCGACATAGCAGGTGACCGGTGGCGGAGATAAAGAGGACTTGTCCACATACTTAAAATACAAATCTTGGTGAGTGACTCTAATTAATGCCTCAAGACAAGTACCCATCCAATGCAATGTATTCAATTGCGAAGTGTTTTCTTTCAAGGACAAATATTTCAGCAGGTCAAATAGTACTATAAAATAATTTAAAATCTAGAGCCTTAATCCCACCTCAAAAAATTATGTGACCAGAAAATATCTTGTTACCTTAACCTCAATTTTAAAGGATTGTTTTGTGATCATGACAATTTGGTAGTTTGATGCAATGTAGCCAGTACAGTCAAGTAATCCTGCAACTAGAAAGATAATGTCAAAAAAGCCCTTTTAAAATTTCCCCCAAACTGCAGTGGCCAGGCATCTTTGTGAAGCATGTAAATGCCTAACTATTACATAGTTTTGTACACCTGAAACAATTTTTTTAAAAAATGCAAAAAAAAAAAAGAATTAAGAAAACATTAAAAGTAATAATAAAATGATTAAAAAAATTTTTCTCCCAAACTAAGAGAAATACCTCTCAAAACTTTCTCTCCTTCAGGCTAGTTCCTTCATGGCTCACTAAGAAATCAACAATCTCCTGAAGACTAATTTAATTTCCAAGGTGCCTTGAAAAATGGCATCCTGGGTAGCAGACACAAGTAATATGATTACCAGAAAGACAGTAACATGGTTACTCATCCATTACAAATTAGTGAACGGGCACTGTAGGCCAATGCTGTCCAACTGAACTTCTGGCAATAATGAAAATATTCCACATCTGCACTGTCCAGTAAGTAGCCGCTAGCCGCATGCGGTTGTTGAGCACTTAAAATGTGATTATGGTAACTAATAGAGCAACTAAATTTTTAATTTAATTGTCACATGTGAATTGCGGCTATTACCTTAAACAGTACAGCTCTAGATTATAAATAACCTTTTAAATTGACTGACAGGAACCTATTCACAAGATACTATGTCGTTATTTCTGGATGAACTAGAAAAAGCCAGTGCCTACTGTTATGAACCTGAGGTCTGGACCTTGGACCACAGTGACCCTGTGCAGGCAATCCGAGGGCAGCCTGAAACACCCCCACATCTTCCCACAACTTCACTGCACCAAGGCTCACAACATACCCCAGCCTCTCTGTGTCACTCAGACCACAAAACATTTTTCATCTAGTCCTTACTTTCTCTTTGCCGCCTCTTAATCAAATTGACAGAAACGAAAGCACATGCCAAAGGCATCCAGCAGAGATGCTAAAATGAAAAGGAGACAGTTGAGAAGCATGGTTTTGCACTAACCTTTCACGTCTAAAGACGTGGATTCAAATATAAATCAAACACTAAAGCTGGGCAGTCACATCCAAAACCCCAGGTGGATATGCATTCTAGTCATAAAACTCTTATAGTATGACAAGCTGAAAAACAGAGCAGATGGAAACAATGGGCAAATCTGCTCAAGGCCACAATCATGAAAAGGCCGGAACATGGGCAATACAAGTATAAGTGATGCTCCAGAAGTCTGGCCTTTGATTACTTTCACAAACCAATGCAAACAGAAAGATACTATAATAGTAAAAATTCATTAGGGAACTCTAGGGATGGGAAAGAGAGGATGACAAGAAAGATGGGGGAGGAAGGAGTATATATTACTACATGTATGTCTTCCTGTTCCCTACTAAGTCTAAGAAATCCAGTTACACACAATAAGAACTAAACTGGAGACTAGTCAGTTTTGTTTCCTTTTCTCACACTACATAGTTTTCCCCAAAGGAAAACTACTCATGTTCACAAAATGATGTAAAATCATTAGAGAGGTTAATTCCATTAAAATTCTTCTGAGAGGATTTGATTTTTTGTAAACTGTTAAACCTAGAAATAAGGCTTTTAAACTGCATTTATTCACATTGCAGTTATAATTCAACTTTCATCGCTAAGCAGTAAGTCAGAGTAAGAATATTTAGTCCAGCTTGAGTTTGAGGTTCTTTGCTTAACAATTATCTAACGCCATCTTTTCACAGGCCATTTAAATAATAGTTCATCTTCATTTCACAGTCCTCTTGTCCCATTATCCCCAGGCAGCCAAGACTAACGCATTTCTATAACTGAATAAACTTTCTAACATTGCAGTTTGAAAACTGTCGCTATGCCATTTATTTAGGCTCATGGGTACAATGCATGGTAACTCTGCTTTCCTATTATTAAGATTTATGTACACCTTTTTACTCTTGAGCCAAATGCCCTCTCAACAATTAGAAACAATCACAGTAAATTCACTGGCTGGAAAATCGAAGTGCAACAACAGGATATAAACCATTCAGTTCTAAGCATGTAAACCTCATCTATTTGAATACTCATTTCTTTTCTTATAATGGGAGTGTGAAAATTATATGTATTACATCTAAACTTTCTGTTCCTTTTGTATGAAAACAGAAACATGAGCATACACATTCTTGCCCAGTTTTTAAAAGTGTATTGTACCAAAAACAATTTCAAAATGTTTTAAGGAAGGGAATGATAATGTAACTGAACAAACTTTTTAATGTGGAACCAGAAAAATGAGATGTGGGTGAGAGGGAAGAAGAGTGATAGGGAAGCAGAAAGAAAGAGAGCTATTGTGTCACAATTTTGAAAACAAAACAAATATTAAGTATAATTTTAAATTCAAAACATAAGAAGTATCAAAGTATACTCTTTCTCTGCTAAGTTTAGAAGTTAGGACCATAACAAATATCAAAATATCAAAGGGACTTATACTCAGGAATCCAGTCTGAAAACTTTAAGAAGCCAGCACTAATCAAACAACAAAAATAAAATCTAAGAGCACAGCCATGTCACTCACATTGGGCAGGCCCTGACTAAAACTTGAGGCACGTATGTTGCAGAAGAAAAGAAATGACGTGAACACAACACGTTCAATTCACAATTGCAAACTGATGACCACATGTTTATTCTCTACTAAAGTGATAACTATAAAATCCAGGTAAATAAATAATCCCAATTTTATGCTATGTCAGTACTTTTAGAACACAGAATATGAATAGCTGCATATACACAGAACCTCAGAAATCATTCCTTCTAAACTTCTGATTTTACAGGCTCAGAAATTATTTTCCCTGAGCTGGTAGGATGGCAGATCTCTGACTCACTAGTGTTTTTCCCACCGTAAATTGCTTCCAAGTGCTCAACCTTCCAATGTCATCAAACCTAAGACATTTTAAAACACTTTCTTCAATAGCAGCAGGGAGGTAACAGGTTCTGAAACCTCCTCAAAGCACATGACCAACTTCTGTAGAGAGGAGAATGAAACATATTAGCCCAAAGTGCCAAGAAATAAAAAGAGCTTCTTTCAAAGAGGGAGCAGTTCCTTCAACAATGCTACAAACATGATGTATTTTTACCCTTAAGAAAAGTAATTACTGGTTTTAATTGTTTCTATTTAGTTCCTGGGGAACATGAGTTAACACTAATGCAAGCTGTCACAGCACAGCAAGCTCTGAAGTCTCAAAAAGTACAATTAATTCTATTAAGGGCAAAGAACTTTGAAAAGAGCTCATCTCCAATTAGCATCATAAAGACTGTAAGATGCTTACTCTCATTAATTTTTATTCCTATTTTAAAGATTTAGAAACCAATGCATAAAGACTTACTTGAAAATTGTTAACCACTCTGGGTAATACAGACAATATATAAAATTTTAGTAACTACCTCTTGAAAAAGGAGAACCCAACTTGCCATACGCTATCATATGAAGAATTTAGACTATCGATTGTTACCAATTAACAAAAATGCTAAGGAGGCATCTTCACAACACCTCATTTAGTTCTGCATATGCTTAGTCATCGGTTCTGGAATTGCAAATGTGCACTGATACCCCATACAATTCTTTCAGGGGTTATTCTTTCAATATTAAAAGTTGGTCATTATTAAGTCACATCTTTTTTCTACCATAAAAATCAAAACATAAAAACGAGAAATGTATGCTATTAACACTGTGCTACATTAAAAAGCCAGAAGTCCCGTTCAAACAATTTCCAATGCTGCATATACTGCTGTTTGAAGAATGTCATAGCCAATTGTTATAAAAGTTATTTTTGAATCTCCCATCGAAAATAACTGGAAAAAAATTGAGAACATATGAACAGCAGCTTATATAGTTCATTTAATGAAAACCAAAGTGGATGAATTTCAAAACTATACAGCTTTGTATTTCTTGACTCTATCCATTCCCCCTCAAATTTAGTTTTCTATCCCTAATATGAATTATAATACTGTTCTCGACACAATTTAAGAGCACTTGCTTCTTCAACACATGCTTCTTTCCTCTTGCATTTGAGATTTAACCGTTTCTGACCTACAGGCTATAAATGAGCTCAATCTGATGAAATTTCCATTAACTATTCAAGGTTTATAAAAGTCCCAGAGTAGTTTAAATGAAAGTTCATCACTAAGATAAACTCTTAAAGAGAAGGCAGACACATGAGAAGCCTGAGAACATTCGTAATATCACATGAAAGAAGGTAAACAAAACTCAGAATGAGTGTTTGTGAAAATTATATTTATTTATTTATTTAATTATGGAGGAGGGAAGGTGACAAGTGATTTGGTTAAAAAGCCTGTTAGGAAGACATGACATCATTTTTGCATAAAAGAGCTATGCGAAGAGACACAGAAGGGATTTGGCAGCAAAAATTTTATGTTGAAGCACGAAGCCTAGCCAAGGCAAACACTTCCTCTTTTCTCATACAGATTTTTACCGCGCATAGGTTGAGGTAATCAGCTGTAAAACGCCTGGTATCAAACCTTCCCCAGACGTTAAAGACGCACACGTACTAACAACATTGCAAAGGAAAATTACACCTAAGAATTAAAAGAAAGTCTCTTAAGAAAAGAACTGTAAACGGATCTTTAAACAGTATCCAGCATAGTGCTGTATGAACAGATACTGACAAAGTAAGTCATACTGTTCTGATTTAAGCACAGAATTGACCTTAGCTTTTGTATTTCTAAATGAAAATACTTCATTAAGCAATTTTGAAAACGGGTGGAGTGGAATGAGGGCAATTTAGACTAGCTAATAGTATAAATAGTGTATGGAATCTTCACTTCCAAACAATGTTAAGAATCTCTAGCATGTAACACTTGCATCTTTAAGACTAAGTCAGCAAAAAAAGGTGGGCGGTCCTCTTGAAAATATCACCAAAAGCTCCACATTTTCAAATCTGATGGCATTACAGACACAAAAGGCCATGTAATATATGATTTACAGGAAATGTTGAGAATAAGAAAAGACACAAAGATAGAAAATAAATTAATAGTTACTAGGGGAGGAGGAAATGGGGAAAAACTACTAATGGATACATGGTTACATTTTTTTGTGAAAATGTTTTAAAAGTAAATAGTGGTCATGACTGCACAACTCTTTGAATTTTCTAAAATCTAATGCACTCTACACTTTCCAAGGGTGAATTTTATTTCAATAAAACTACCATTAAAAATTAAATTCAAATTAAAAAATAATTTGACAGAATTCATAATGTTCATTTATAACACAACAGACATCATTCAGAGCCTTCCACTTGTTCCAATAGCTTCTTTTTTACCTTGGCAAGACGGCTCATCTGATCTTCTGAGAGAGTACTGCTTGTTCTGCCAGGAGTTTTGGTGGGTTCTGATCCATCTGCTTCTACATTAGGCCAGACTTTCAAGTCATGCATCCCCTGGCGAAACATGCTAGACAAAAAGAGAATGTTTAGGGTAGAAGTAAATGAATGCAGTTCATTATAAGAAATTTTAGATCCCTTAAACAGAGAGAATTCCACACTAGGAAATGCATGTCTCGCTTGCCAAGCTTTAAGCCTCCAGTGGCTTGTAAAGTAATTAACTAAGCAACTAAAATCCATGTAACAGTGTTTTTCACAGGCCATTTTTTTCTCCTACAAGCAGTTAGAACTTTTAGAGAGATTCTAAAGGTAAACTAGAAGGAGAGAACGATCACTAACGGACCATACATCCTTCATCTTTTCGGTGGAAATCTTAGAAATAACAGAGATCCAATTCCTACCCAATGAAAGAATGTCAATTTACAATGACTGAAACAAAATTTGAATAATTATGTAACTGTCTACTTGAAGTGACAATTAGCATAGTAGATTGTACAGTTAGACTACCTGGCGATTCAATCCCAGCTGTGTCATCTATTAACTACATGACCTTGGGCAAACTACTTAACTTCTCTGTGCCTCAGTTTCCTCATCCATAAAATGGGATAATAAAGAGTACCTGTACCTCACAGGGCTGTTAGTAAAATGAAATAAATCAGTGCAAATAAAAAGTACTTAGAATAGTACCCGCCACATAATAAATATTCAATGAATGTTAACTGTTATTATCATTTTCACTAGGTACAGATTGATTTTTCTCCTCTTCTTTTCTATAACAGTAATGTCTAAAAGGGAATATAATAGTAGATTCACATAAGAAAAAAATACCCATGTCTACAAATCAGAAATTAAACACATAGTCAGAACTCAACGTGAGCTTGGTGATCCTTCTTTAAAGTGAAACACCATATGACCTTTGATTGTCATGGCTCCTTCAAAAGGCTACCAAGGAGATCTAGAATAAAGACTGAACAAACTCATGAAAGAAAGAGCTTTAGCCAACTATGTCTTCTAAATAAGCTACTATCAAGCTTCTGAGTTTGTTTTTGTTTTTGTCTTTTTTATGGGGGGGGTTAAAAACAAAGATAGTCTTCTGTTAGTGTGTTCTCTCGTCTGTATTGGAACACCCTCCCTGCTCACCTGATCTGGCCCCCAATGACTTCTTTCTTTACCTAAAGATAAAGGAAATATTGAAAGGTAGACATTTTGATGACATTCAGGACATCAAGGGTAATACAACGACAGCTCTCATGGCCATTCCAGAAAAACAGTTCCAAAATTGCTTTGTAGAGTGGACTAGGCACTGGCATCAGTGCATAGCTTCCCCAGGGGAGTACTTCGAAGGTGACTGTAGTGATATTCAGCAATGAGGTATGTAGTGCTTTTCTAGGATGAGTTCGCGAACTTAATTGTCTGACCTCATACTGACACACCTTTTTCCATCTTTAAAAACACTGACTTAACTGTAAGTGTTTTACATAAATTTTTAAAAATCATTATTAGCATGTTCCGACTAATGGAAAATTTCTTCACAGATTTTCCTGGAGTAAATAATAGAGGATTTTCACTGAACACTCTGCAATGTATGTAAGTAATGAGGCCATAAACATTTAGATTGGGAACTGTAAAGGATAGCTACAAGCTCATGAGCACAATAAGATTAAAGACTGTATCTGTTGTAAGGTCTCCAAGGTTGCCAATAAACAGGTAATATCCAGCAACCATATCTGCGAAAGCTTACCTTATAGGGCCAATATAAGATACACTGACTCGTTGCAAAGAATCAAAATTCTCAATATTCACCATATTAAAGACTTTTTTAAAAAAGTTACATTTTAAAAAAAGTTCATTTTCTTTTCTTTTCAACTGAGATATAGATTCAACATGGAGCAGACCTGCTTAGTCTCGAAGAAACTGAGCACAATGAAGTATTTATTAACATCACTTTAAATGAATATCCTTAAACGTACTTTCAGAAACATGAGAAGGTCCTCCCTTCCTTTTCCCCAACCCCCTACACCCCAGTGACTACTCTGACTGGCTGTACTTACATAAATGAAAAATAAATACATCTGGCAGGAAGTCACTGTACTAAATGATTTAGCTGCCCTGGGATGGATCTGGAGTTAAGATTTAAGGACGGGGACATGGAGGGGAGGGGTGATGACAAGTGACTCAAAGGATCCAGTGAACGTATTACTTTCTTTTGACACTAATGGAACCTTTGCAGAGAGTTACACAGCCTCCAGGGGGCAAGCCAGAAGATGCTCAGAGCATCATGTCCACCTGGGAAATTAAGCCAAGCAGGCAAGAGAAAAGAAACAGCACAGCAGTACCTCCTTCACATGCCAGCAGAGGCCCCAGCAACAGCTTCTGCCACTGCCAGTGCCAAGCCACTACGGCAGCCACCACCCGGACTTCACAATTCACATTTGGAAAAAAACATCTGGAAGAGAAACCTGCCTCTTGCTTATGGTTCTTTGCCAATTCAACTCACTGTTCAATCCATCCTTTACCTTCTTAGAAATCTCACAAGCTAGACTTTCAAAACGAGGACAATTAGTTATGCTACTCATATCCCAACAGATCAGTCTTTCAATTATTAATTACACTATTCTCCAAGAAGTACTGCTTCACACTGACTCAAGTACACAAAACAGACATTAGCAAAGAACAAGAGCTGGTGAGCTGGTAGTGACAGGAGTCTTAATACTGTAATACAACTATTAGATGCTTTGAAGACCTCTTTTAAAAAACTACAATACTAAGTCCATACCAGGACATTTAGGGAACAAAGTGAGGAGCATCTGGTGTTATTTCATTGCTTAAGAAACATGTGACGAAACTTCGGTCTAAAGTACCATTTCCCTGAGTCCTAAGAACTGTGGAGGCACATGACATGATGTTAATGGCAGGTGGAAGAAAATTTGCACAGGCTACTTGCTGAGCCCACCCAGAGGACGCATACGTGCTGCTTCTCTCCCTGGATGTCAGCAGCACCACGCAGAGAAGCAGCTGTGATCCAGTATGAATGGATGTCTGCACTCTGCTACAGAACCTGAACATCCTGAATATGTTCTTCCACAAACCAAAGCTGCACAGGAAGTCCAGTATCGTGCTAGGGAACACCTGGGCTTGTCTCCACTGCAACCCAATTGGCCCTCAAGGAAAGGCCCCAGGACACAGGGGAAAAGGAGTTATTTTAATCTCACAGGGTTTCTTAGAATTCCTTTTTCTGAGGTGAAAGTCAGTATAATAAGCATCAGCCTAGAGGGAATAGAAGTAAGTTGATTTAGTGTCGCTTTCCTTCCGCAGTGTTTAAAGTATCCAAAGACCTCTATTAAAATTGAATGCCATCATTTGGCTAAATGCCCAATAACCATATAGGTGTTCAACTGGTACAAGAAAATGTTGATGTAAAACCTTATCTTACCTTAAATTAAGTGACAGTGAGTTGAATATCCCCTTATATCTGACTGGGCACAAATGGAACCATTCTATTTAAAGAAGGATTTTTTTTTTTGTAGGTATTGTATACATACTTTGCAAAGCAAACAGATTTACTATCATTTGTATTTCATTAGGGATTTTTGTGCTCCAATTTCTAATATTTAGTAACAGTTATTTTCACTGTATTTATTCTTATCATTATCCACCAATGTTAACTTCCAGATACAGGAGAATATTAAGTTTTTGCTTTAAACTAAATGGAAGTAAAAAAAGTGAGCTGATTTAAAAAATCAACTAAATAAGAGTATATGTATTTAGTACAGAGATATGGCAGGGATTCGGAAAGTGGTAAGTCAATGACTCTTATTTGCGAAACCCCGCTCTAAGGGAGGTAATTTCACAGAAGCATTGCTGCTCTCCAATGTTTCGTTTATGTCTAACATCTAATGTATTCAGGACATGGAAGAATAATATGAACTATTTCCCAGTTGAGTTAAGGAAAAAAAACACATGACTCTCCAAAACTTAAAAGTCTTAATTCACTAAATACCAGAAAAACTAATTGAAGTTTAACTCCCACTTAATGCTACTACTACCTTTATGGAAATCTCTGGGGTTTAATTACTTCTTAAAGTAGAACAAATACTCCTGATTTATATTTCAGGCATGTTTCCAGCATGTTTGGATGGAAGGTAAAGGAATTATTCTTTTACTGGGATATACACAGAAATACAAATAAAGTAGATATCAGAGGATAGAGTAAAGGAAGAAACTCTGAAAAGAACTGCATACAAAATTCATACTGATAGGCTACTGTGAAAGGTTAACGCTGTGTTTCTCAAAATGTGGTCCATAGGCCACCTTTCACAGAATCACTCAGGATATTAAAAATGCTGATTCTTAGGCCCCATCATAGACTTACCAGATGAGTGAGAACACAGGAAGGTGCTTTTCTAGTGAGCTCACCAGAATGATTGTCAGAAATAGTAATAGATTGATTATTACTGATTTCATATACTTATTAAAAACTTGTCAAAAGCCGAGTGAGAGCAAAGCAGTGTCACAAACGTCAGTCTGAGTTTATTTGCGTTAGGCAGATCATTTCACCACACTTCTGTGGAAATTTCAATCATTTCACACCCATACTCTAGTCAGAATGTCTCCTGAAACTCTATCCTAAGGTCATCTAAAATGCACATGAGTGATAAAGAGGTGTTTTTATGAGGGAACCTCCAGCTGATATTCCAGAAGGTGTAAACCACTTATCAAGAAGCCTGGAGGAAAAACCAACAGGTCTCTCTGGCTGTTTCTCAAGAACATTTAACCACTAAGATTATAGTAAGAGTAATAAACTACTGTGTACTTTTTTCTTTGTGGAAAGCAAATCCCACCCTAGAAGAAAAAAAGTAAAAAGGAACAAATACTCTGGAAAAGGAACAATATTGATTTGATAGTATGACTGTTCTACTATAACATGCTATTTTATGAAAAATTATATTTAAAGTCTGGAGGCCATAATGTCTCACGCTATGTATAAATGATTGTTCCTGCATGGATTTAAATAATTAATATCTTTTTAGTAGTTACATTAAACAAAAACACCTACACATTATTAAGCAATCAAGCTTTTCTAAATGGAATTACATCTAGATTTTATTCATGAATTTAACTAAGCCTTTCTGACACATCCTATTCCTGAACAGAAAAGTTCAATATTATAAAGGTGTCAATTATATCTTTAATTAACATATATGATTCAATATAATTTCCCAACAAAATAACGAGCTTTTTTTAAATTGAGGAAATAATATTAAAATTTATCTGATAAAACAGAGAACATCCAGAGAAAGTCTGAAAGGAGAAGTAATGAGAAAGATTATTCCTATCTAATATTAGAACATTTTATAATAGTATTGAAAACAGAATAGTTCAGAAATAACGATAGCCAATATCTACTGAGCACTCATTAAGCTCATTACATCTTTAGTAATTTATCATCATAAACTACTCTATGATGTAAATACTATTGCTGTCTCATTTTACAAATGAGGAAACTGAGGCAGAAGGAGGTTAAATAACTTATCTAAGGGCACACAGATACGAGCCAGGATTTGAATCCAGAAAATCTAGTTCTACAACGTGCTGTCCTAATCACCATACAATATACTACATTTTTTCTATTAGATGTCAATACATGATAAATTGAATACATAAGGATACCATTTCAAAACAGTTGGAAACAATGGCTTATTCAATGAATAGTGTTGAGACAAATAGCTAGCCATTTTTTTTTTTTAAATCTGACCCAATACATCACTCCTTTCACCAAAGTAATTTTAGATGAATCAGATTGAATTGTGAAGGAGTAAAACCATAACAAAACCATTTTTAAATAGGAAATGACTTTCTAAAACATTAAATTCACAGGCCATAAAAAAACTGATAAATTCAACATCATAATTTAAGATCCAACAACAGCAAGCAAACAAGCAAATAAATAAATTTGTAAGAAATTCAAAATATCAAACAAGAAAAACAATATCTGCAACATGTAAGACACAAAGGGCTGATTTCATTAATCTACCAAGACCCCTTATACATTAATAAGAAAAATGACAACTCAAAAAAAGAAGAAAATCCAAGAATTGTATGGTATGTAAATTATACTTCAATTCTCAAAAAAGGGACAAAGGACATCAAAAAGCAATTCACAGAAACCTAAACAAAAAAAATAAATGTCCATCCTCATTCAAATTTAATGATGTGAAAATTAAGTCAGGAAATAACATTTCTCAATGTTAAATAACCAACAGGAAAACCAACAGGAAAAACCAACAAGTTTGATAGTACCTCCATAAGCTCTCTGCCATTTTGCACTGAAGGGAGCTATGATGTCTTTCAGAGACTCCAGGTCTGGGGCAGAAAACTACCCAATGTGCCTGGAATAGCTTGTCTACCAAAGGAAAGACTACTCATGATTCCTGGAGAACTATTAAAAGGACATGGGATCAACTTGAAGGGGCTCCTACTGATCAGTAATAGGAGTTTTTTAGCCTTCTAAAGAATAAAGACAGCAATGGATTAAAACACTTCAAAAATGTTTAAGATTAAAAGTTCATGACAAAAATTAAAGACGAACAACAAAAAAAATTATCACTTTTGCAGGTTACCAGAGCACCAACTCATTCTTAAAACTGGTAAAAGGGAAAAATAATGAAACATGCATCCGCCCTTCCTATATGAACTATATACCATGGTACCTCAATACTTGACAAAAGACCAAATTCTTTTCTGACAATTGTCATTTTTTTTTTAAAATTTACTTAAATTATTGGGGTGACATTGGGTAGAAACATTATAAAAGTTGCAGGTGGGCAATTCTACAATACGTCATCTGTATACTGCACTGTGTGCTCAGCATCCAAAGTGTGGGTCTCCTTCTGTCACCATATATTTGACCCCCTTTACCTTCTTCATCCTCCGACCATCCCTTTTTCCCCTCTGGTAACCACCATCCTATTGTATGTGTCTATGAGTTTATTTGTTTTTGTTTGTTCATTTGTTGCTTTCTGTTTTATATCCCACATATGAGTGAAATCATGATTCTTGTCCTTTTCCATCTGACTTATTTCACTTAGATTGGACAAAGAAGATGTGGTACATGTATACAATGGAATACTACTCAGCCATAAAAAATGATGAAATATTGCCATTAGCGACAACATGCAAGAAGACCAAGTTCTTTAAAGAAAAAACGGATCAACAAAAAATACCCTTCAGGCCTATGGGTTTTGTTTTTTTCACAATAAAATTCTATTATATGTAAATTTTTAAAAACTGAATTGACAAATTTTCTATTATAATTATTACCACTATTAACAAATTAGTGCTTTTGAAACCCACTTATTGTCCTTTTTGTCATTATTATGACAAAGCAGAAAAAACCATAACAATGCAATTATAGCATATGACAGACTTTTTTTCCTAAAAGCAAGATTCTAATTTCCAATGACTATTTTTTAATAGGAATTACATTACCAATCACTATTAGTAGAATAATATAAATTGTGTTTCTTAATTAATCTATCTGTATATCCCACAGGAAATATATGTCAAATTCAGTTTCAAGAATGACAGAATCACAGGTACCAAACATGTATACATACTATGTTTCCCCAAAAATAAGACCTAGCTGGACAATCAGCTCTAATGTGTTTTCTGGAGCAAAAAATTAATATAAGACCCGGTCTTATTTTACTATAAGACGAGGTATAATATAGTATAGTACAGTATAATATAATATAATACAGGGTCTTATATTAAATTTTGCTCCAAAAGATGCATTAGAGCTGATTGTCTGGTGAGGTCTTATTTTCAGAGAAACATGGTAGAGAACCAGACTGAGCATAAACTATTAAAGCCTGCCTAAAAGATAAGGACCAGAAAACTACAACATTCCTATAGACTAGGAAAAGAGAATGCTTACCCATATTTTCCAAAGAGAGAAACTGTCGTTCCACCCACAGGCACTGCCTTTCCTGGTCCATACACATCCCATATTGTCAGGGCCACTTGGGCATTCCTGGGCAGGTCTGGGTATTTCACAGGCAGTTTTAGCCATTCATTCCAGCTATGGAAATAAAGTTGACATAAACATAAAACTAAGGAAATAAAATCAACATAAACGCGTGTGTGTATGTGCGCACATAACTTTTTTTTTAAATTAACAGACTATATAAGGTTTCACCACAGAAAATGTCCCAAAATATTTAGTTAGTACTACAAAATATAATATGGCAGTTATCTCAATTTTGCTGTAGGCAACTTCAATTTTACATACAGAACACATGAAAAAAAATTTTGAAAAACAAAGCACATGAAACATAACAATGGTAACTCCTTTAATCGAGAAACTCAGAGAATATCTGGGAAAAGACTTAAACCTGTTAGAGCCAAACTGTTTTGAGCCAAACTGTGATTTTCTATAAGCATTCTCCAGAACAGTTCTATATTATGAAAAGGAAAAAAAAAAATCAGAATTGCATTTAAAATGCTGAGGACAATATGGCTCCATAATGTACAGCAGTGCTAAAGAAAGCAGAAAATTACCAAAACCTTAAACGGCTGAAGTAGATTATCCACTACCTTTGTAATATGAAGAAGTTACAGGACAACTCTAGACAGAAATTGACAATTTTTTATGTGAGATTTTTCTGTTCCTCAAGTTATTTCATTAGCTCTTAGTTTTTTTATGCTTTCAAAGCATGTTTGAACGATTTCCCTAAGGAATGTTTGTTCCTTTTTTTATTTTTTAATTTTTTTAAAATTGGGGAATATGGGGAACAGTGTGTTTTTCCAGGACCCATCAGTAGTTGTCCTTCAATCTAATTGTGGAGGGCGCAGATCAGCTCCCAGTCCAGTCGCCATTTTCAATCTTTAGTTGCGGGGGGTGGGGGAGGTGGGGGGGTGGGGGGGTGCAGCTCACTGGCCCATGTGGGAATTGAACTGGCAACCCTGTTGTTAAGAGCTCGCACTCTAACCAACTGAGCCACACGGCCACCCCAGGAATGTCTGTTCTTAATAATACAATAATGACAACACAGCTCTTTTTTTCTCTATTTATCCCTGCAAATTTTCTTCTGTAGTCAAACTTCATTTTAGATTTGACAATTTCAACTCCCTTCAACAACATATAGCTTTTAAAAATCCCGAAAGAAAACTGTGCAAACAATACAAAATACCCAGCAGACACAGAGAATTTTTTCTTTCTCTTTACTCAAAATATTCTGTTTACTCAAAATTATTCTCAAAGGGGCATATACCAGTCTAGGTCAAATACATCTGCATGGGTAAGAAATTGAACAGAGCTTTGAAAAACTTATAGGACAAATCATTTATACCCACCATATAAATAATTTAAGGACGTACAGAAAATTAGAGATGGCAATCAATTTAAAGGAGAATCAAAGCCATTAAATCCCTTTCTTCAACAAAGTTCTTAAGAAAACAAATCACATGCTTAAAAAAGTCATTCTCCATTACAGATAAGCTTGAGGAACTAAATGAATTTATTTATTACTATCCACATGGTAGACCAGGCTGAAAAGGTAAATACTGAACAGTGTCCATCTTCTGACAATGAACAAACCGCAGAGATTAATTAACACAGGCTAAAATAAAAGTCAGTGACAATATCCAAAATGAACTGTGAAAATTCTCACCTCTATATTCTGTTCTTTAACCAGGAAACAATATATCTGGCCAAGCAATCACCTGTCTCGAACCTTTGGCCATCCAACCCCAGGCCTCCACACCTTTTTAAATCAAAGCAACTGTACTTTAACCTGTTTTACATACTGGGCTTCTGCACAAGAGCTGTTTTGAAGAACATGAATCTGCAACTCAAAAATAGTTTGAACACTGCTCTAGAAATTTCAGAAATTATAGAAAGATCTAAGCAGACACCAAAAAGCTCTGTGTTTGAAACACCATTTTGTTCTCTCCCTCCTCGTGCATCATTCTTTCCCCAGGCTCCAACCCTCATGAAGCTCCAGACAAAATTCACCTAGCAACTTTCAAAACATTGCAAGATCATAAAGCGTGATTCCAGATGGTTCAATCCCCATGTAGTCCTGCTGTCACACACCACTGTACTAACTCTCTGGTTTGATTAACGCACTCCTAAATCCTAACTTTCTAATTTTTAAATTATATTAGACTGTTAGTGTATGTCTCTCTCTCCTAAAGCCATTTTAAATCCCTTATGGGACAAGACAGAATATAAATTAAAAAAAAAAATTAAATCACTTGTCTACGGAATAATATTCCTATAAAAACTTGGAAATTTGTAGTATCCCACAGCTAAAAATAAGAATTTTACCTTAAAAAAAAAAAGTACAGGTTTCCCTCACTATGGACTCTGTTATTACAGGACAGGATACAACAGAATTTGATGAATAGACTTGGATAAATCTTGAATGAATTCCTCACTATTCAAACTCTCAGAACTCACTATCAGAAACTGAGAAGTCAAATTTAGATAATTTGAAATCTTGTACTACTCAAAAATACTACCTGAACTAAGAAAATGGAGAACTTTGGATAGCAAGAGATCCTTTTATGGTATAATTTACTATTCCCACAGTTTAAAGAATATTTCTTTCAAGTAAGTACTTATAGAAAATGATTGCCGTGTAAAGTTTGCCCTTGTTGATTTTAGGAAGGCAGCGTTTGTTTTCACAAATTGTAAAAACTTTAATTCTTAAATACTAAAGAGCAGGATGTACAAAATCTGCAAATGCTTTCCCCTAAGCCCAAAGAGGAAAAAAACCGTCTATCCTCATGGTACCCTACTCAACATGAAGTATCTTCTCAACTTATTCTTTTTTTAAAAACAGCTGTTTTAAACGTTTTAATTTTTTAAAAGGCCACTATTAAATTATTTTAAAGTACTTATTTCATTAAGTAGCTTCACAATTTTTAAAAAATTCTAACTTTTAGAGAGCAGATATGGAAGTTCT
This sequence comes from Rhinolophus ferrumequinum, assembly GCF_004115265.2. Lineage (NCBI taxonomy): Eukaryota > Metazoa > Chordata > Mammalia > Chiroptera > Rhinolophidae > Rhinolophus > Rhinolophus ferrumequinum. Next base: position 34,777,029 of record NC_046302.1, on the reverse strand, counting down.
TATATCCTTGAAAATACGTAACTAATGCAGAGAGGAGTTGGCAAATGGGAGGAGAGTTTATTCTCCCTGTAACTGGGAACTGGCTTTTGCTCTAATTTTTTTTATTGCCAAAGCATGGAACAAAACCACTACACATTATTTCCTTACCGAGAAAAGTGGAATTCATAAATATTGACTTTCTAGAACTAAATTTGTGCCTCTAATGTTTTTTTTTTTTTTTTTTTTTTTTGCGGGGGAGGGTGTCACAATCCACCTCAAAACATCTAATAAAGGCTTTGGGCTCTGTCCCTGTAAAAATGTACAAGACATACAAAATTCTGCCATACAATTTCAGGGCTCTGCAGATATCCTGATTCTAGTTTAAGAACCTCTGATACAATTGAAAGAATTTTGGTTCATTGTTTTAGGTGTAATGATGTAGTTATTTTTTAAAATGAGATATACAGAAATATTTACAATTAGGATAATACAATATTTGGAATTTGCTTCAAAATAACAGTGGGTATGGATAAAATAAGATTATCCTTGAGTTAGTAATTATAGAAGCTACGTGATGAAGTCTTGCAAGTTCATTATATTATTCTCTCTACTTTTACAGGTTTGAAAATTTCTAGAATAAGAAGTATACACGCTTATACTCGTATATATTTGGGTGTGAATACATCTACCCACAAAAAAACACTACGGACAAAATCACACCATTAAAATAGTTGGGTTTTGATGTAGCTAGATCAGCAGAGCTCAGCCTTCTGCTCTTTCTGAAAAACTCTTCCCAGCCTGTTGGGGCATACTTTGTAAACATAGGGTTGTGCCCTCAACAGCACAGCCTGGCAGTGCATGTGGGCACACACCATGTCTTCCATGAACACTCTGGTCATAAGTTCCTTCCTTGAGAGGCACACAACCTGTGTAATCCTGCAGCGAGCCTACCAGAGTAGTGAATAATATTCAAGATGCAGCATTAAAACCATACCATACAATCTATCAAATAAGAAGTATCAAGAAGTTAAATTAAGGACCCATAATACTACTCTGGAAAAACAAGAATTTCATCTTCATTATATTCACCTTGTATCCTGACAATGGTATGCTAATGTACCATGCTCAATAAACCATGGACTTCAAAAAGAAGTTAATTTCATATTAAAAATAATAAAAATATGATCAGAACAGATGACAACAGATCTCTCTTTAAAGATCTGAGCTCCAAACATCTGGTTGGACATTTCAGACTATCAAAAAGTGTTTATGTGTTCAAAGACATAGACTAATAGAGAATTTAAAGATACTACATATGTGTTTTTGGTTTGGGTCATTTTGTGAATCAGTGAAGTTTTATAAAAACATGTCAATATACAAACATATGTCAAAAAATACAAACACAAATTCACTTCCACCTTAACTACAGTTATAATACCTCTACGTATAATACTTTATCTGAGTAGGTAACTGCGTTAAACTACGCAGTCAATACTTACAGGTATTAAATAAAGAAATTAAAAAAAAAAAACTATTCTGTAATCACCACCAAATCATATTTACAACATCTATAAAGAAATGGGAGAATGGTCTGGAACCCACCATATACAAGAACACAACTTACTTCCATCTTGTACTAAATGCCTTGTAGGATGTTCTCACCGGCAAGGCCAGAGGCTTCCCTTCTGCAAAAACTTGACAAGTAACATAAAGGTCAGAGCATGTGTCTTGGTACAATCCTGAAAACTTCAACATTGGGTCTTCTAGAACAGCTTTATAACTCTTTTGTTCTCTCTTCCCTTCCAAACTTCCTCTGGAAGCATAAGAACAACAATGTTTAGACACATATTTTTAAAGCATATATACAACAAATACTAAGAAAAGTTTATGGGTCTGTCACAGTAACCTTAATCTACCTAAACATTTTCCTGCATAAGAAATTAAAGTCACTTTGACATCGAATAAAGGTCTCTTAAAATCCTAACATACCTAAAATCATTCTGATCTTCATCAACGTATTTTTTTGTTAGGCTTCTAATTTTAAACCTTGTCATCAACTCTTGGTCTACCTTCTAGACATCACCAGCTTTCCAGGCCTTAGTTTCATTTTCATTCATTTCAAGCTGAGTACTTATTCATCTATTCTTAACACTTACTATACTAGGCACAGAGGCCCATAAGTGAATCACAAGATAAACAATACAGCATTACAAGAAAACATTAAATCCTTGCATCTGGGGAGAAAAGTTACTTTTAACTGTATTCTTTTTTAACTCTTTCTATATATATATAAATATAAATATATATATATTTACTATGTAGATATATTATCCGATCATTTCCTTAAGTTAAAAAAGTGTTATAAGTCACGAAAGATATGCACAGGAAAGAATTAAAGAGGTAGAAACATTGCTCGGACATTAATATTATGTCAGATATTGTACCAAGCATTTTCTATACTCTTACTTTTCACCATATTCTCATTTTATAAATAACGAATCAGAGATCAAACATCACAAAATAAATAACAGTGCTGAGGGAAAAAAAAACAGGCAGAGGCCAAAGCTAATGTTCGTCCCATCACAGAAAGATACTATACATCAAAAAGTCTGGGAACTTGGAGGCAGGGGCTTAGTATCCCAGAGATGCCTGACATGAGCCTGAACAGTATGTGGGAGATGGGAGCCAAGGAGGTAGGGAGTCATCCCAGAAGAAAAGAACAGCATGCCAAAGGCAAAAAGAAAGATGGTGTGACTGGGGAACTTCAAGTTGTTTGGTGTATATAGCTAAAGCATAAAGCTCACTTGGGGAAGACGCTAGAGATGACAATGAAAAGTAGGACAGTATGCAACTAAGTAGCCACTAAATTGTGTGGTGTCTGACACAGTGAGCATTGAAAAAAACCTGTCAATTGAATTATCTGAAGTGAGAATAATATAATCAGATTTCTATTTATGTTACCTTTGGCAAGAGTAGAAGAACATAATAGAGAGGTGGAACTGAAAGCAAGGAGATCTGTTAGACTTTCAGACAAAATTAGAAAGGGAAAAAAGTAGACTAAGGAGACGGCAGTGGGGAAGAAAAGGGGGCATGGATCAAAGATTTCAGCAGGTAGATTCAAAGCAACTTGTGAAGGATTAAACAGAGAAGGTAAGAAAGGGGTGTCTACATTACTCAAAGTTTTTTGTCTTAACCAAGTCTATGAATGATGCTAACAATCACCGAAACAGGATGAGAGAACACAAGAAAATCAGAGTTAGAGGGGTAGGCTAATGATATGCTCAGTTTTGGACAAGTTGTTTTTAAAGTGCTTTGGGACCTCCAAGTGACCATGCCTTATGAGAATTTTAATATTAAATTACTGTGCTAAGGAAAGAGACATCAACATACAAGTTGCTAGTAAACTCACAGAAATAGATGAAAAAGAATAAACAGAATTAAAGCATTTACTGATCTCTCATTATATGATTCTAAATAGATACTTTCAGCTCCCCCAAAACCAATAATGGGAGTCTCAGAAGCTAAAAGATGGTTAGTAGTGAATTTTACCAAACTTCTGATTTATGCTGTATCTTTGCCTTAAAATAGTCAAGGTGTGTATCTGTTAATAATGGACCAGTTTTTTCCTTCTTTCCTTCTGACGTTCAAAAGTTTTGAAAACTACATTCAGATGTCCACGAAACACTGACAGAAATGAGACTGAAGTAAAGCCCTTTATCAGATGATGACACACAAGTCCTGTATAAGCATCTAGCAGTGTATGCTGCAGAAATTGCTTTAAATGGTTAAAGTATTATACAAATGAACAGTGTGATTGTTAACATATTATTTTTACCACCAGTACAAAATGAATAAATTGTCAGTCTGAAGTAACTTACTTCTGAAAATAAAAAAAAATAAAAAAATCACTCAAATCGCACCTGACAACTGAGAAAAAGTATTTACTGCAGGTATACAGCCCTTTGCCTGAGGAACATTTGTTGAATATTGATTAAATATATTATGATATTGTGATTAACAATTTGTGATAAGTTTCGCATATGAAAATACTTCTCTAAAGCTACCTTATAATGAACATAATTTCCAATTCGGTCCTACCTGTCCCTCATCTCAGTTCCATTATTCTCATCTCAAGATGTCATGCCCTTGGCCTTTACTTCAACCATGATGTCCTAAGGTATTCCTGCAAGGCTCTTTTCTCGTATCTTCTGGTCCCTTTGCAACTGGTACCCTCCCCCTGGACTCACTACCAACTTCCCTGGCTAAACAATGCCAGACCGTCCAAAGATTCAACCGAAGTTTCTATCAACTCCTGTGCTTCTAATATTACTGTACATCCATGAGTTCCTCTTATTCTAACTTAGCTACCACCTCTGCCTGTGTCTACCTCTCCACAACTTCTGCAATCTCCATTCCACTTTCCAGACCCGTTCTCCAGTAAAGATCTTCCAATTATTAACTGCGGGACAACGACTTTACCGAGACCTGATATTTTTTCTTCTGCAAAATAGGACCGTAATCCCTCCAAAGGTTGCTGTGCACAGCAAAATGCTTTGAAGAAAGGAAAACATCGCGGGGCTTCGGGGTGTACTCCTACCGCTGTTCTTCTCACAGAGACCACGTCCTCAATCCTCCTCCCACGGGGCCCCTCTCCACGTCCCCGTTTTCCTCCGCTTCCCTGGCCACAGCCCTCCCTGCCACCCCCAGGGCCGGCCTTGAGGCTACTAATCTTCTCTCCCAAACCCACAGGCCCCTGCCTCCCCGTCCCGAAGCCCCAACAATCCCAATCGCTGTCCCCGGCTTCTCTTACATCTTAAGCTGCACGTTGATATCCAGGTCACAACTGTAGATGTAGTGAAACTTCTCCGCTTCGCCCATTGCACCCCCTGCAAATGCAGCAACCTAAGGTGGGAAGCAAGGCGCTGCAAACAGCCAGGGACTGAACCGGCTGAGTCCCACAACACAGGCGCTTCCGGTTCCTCCCCTCAGCCTGACGGCGCCAATCGCAGCCTGGTGCGCGACCCGACGCGGGGAAATCCCCGCCCAAGCGTCCTTCCTGCGCCTGTGCAAAGGAGGCCCGCCATCTTGCTTAAGGGTAAAGCGAATTCCGGAAACACACGTGAGCTGCTTACATTCCAGTTTCCGTGTTCTTCCTGTCTTAACGGGACTTGCTTTTTTTTTCTTTTCTTTTAAGAAAAGCTGTCATTTGAGCTTGAGCTGTTCCTCAAGTCAATCCCAAAGAAATCCCAATTTCGTAAAGAATTGTCACAACTTTCACTGGCTACGGACTAAACAGGGAACAATCACAAGAATTGGAATTTTGCTGAATTTAAATTCCAGTGGCCATGGAAACATTGTAGATTTAATCAAAATTTCGCTCTCTCTCAAGCAAAGATTTCTTCTTTCTGCTCTAAAGAATGGAGAAAAGACGGCAAAAAACAAAGAAACCTGAGTTCTAGTTTTGGCATTACCAATATTTATGCTACTTAGGACAAAGTACCTGAGTGCTTGTTTACACTGGGTATGTCAGACCCACTGTAGCTTTCAAGACTTAACCCTAGTTAGAACCTAGAAACGTCCTGTAGCTACTCTAGAACTCAGATTTCTGAACCCTCTGAACTCCTACAATGCTCATTTTTGTAATATTTAATATTATCTAAAATTGTAATCTTCATTTCCAATTAGATTCAAAACTCTAAAGAAGTAAAGTGCCATATTCTTCTGTATCTGTCCCATTAGTGCCTAATACATTTCTTAGTTTAATAATTCCCATTTATTATTATTGGTGATACTGAACAAATTTCTCCACTTTGTATGTATTTATTTTTAGATGCTACATTGCAAAAGAGACATAACTAGAGTATGTATAAAGTACAGTAATTAGGGGAAAAATATCTTTTAAGGAAAGGTTGAAAGGAGTCTAGCTGTTTAACCTGGAAAAGAAAAGAAAAAAAAAAGGCTAACGCAAAACGTTTTTTCCAAAGTAAGTTCTCAAAAATATCTGTGGAAGCAAGATTAAGGAAAATATAATAGTTATTCCCCTATAACTTAAAGTTCCAACAGAAAGACAGCAAACTTAATTTGTTCTTAAGATAACTACCACCAATGGTTCGAACTTAACAAAAAATGCAATCGCGTCAAACAATAAAAATTGAATTTCTAATCATCAGAGCTGTCCAACAGTAAAGAAATAGTTACAAGCTCCTGTCTCCATAATTCCAGACATGGGGGTGAGGTTTGTTGTGAAACAAGTTTCTCAGACTTGAATAAAATATTAACAATCTGTAAAAACTAAATTCTCTAATCTCAGTGCTGACTTACTCTTATTATAATGTTATTAATGTATAAACCTATATAAAACTCCATATATATATATCTTATAAATTATTAAAATGCCAAATTTACAAATTAAGTATAAAAACTTTAACAACCTTAATGTAGTCTTTTTGCTGAAACTCTATTGCCTATAACATGAATATGGCATTGATTTCTTTTACAGACTGATTATTTGAAATTCTGCAGGTGTATGCTATTATATATCACATGGCAATTTAATTTTCTTGCCTTATTTTCTATTCAAATTACTATGAAATCTTTATTAGTGTAAGTATAATGATGGCATTTGGCCTTTACTTGACCCCAAAGCACTTTTTGTCTTAAATCTATCTCTGTTCTTTTCTTATTAGTGCATTACAGTTAAAGCAATACTAACTGACCCCAACACAACACAGAAAAAGGTGTAAAAATGAAGTGTCAATACTTAAAGATATTTATTCATAGAATCCATAATAAACTTATATTAACTTTTGTAAAGATAATCATCAAGAATAAATAATGTTAAAATTTTATCATTGGAAAAATCTTAGACGATTAGACTATAATTGTTAAAGACATAAATGCAACAAGTAAAACTAACATGCCAGTAAGAAGAAAGATTTTGGTAGGTCATAATGGTAGCATGGTAAAAGTCATGGAAGCATGACTTTTGCAAGCATGGTAAAAGTCACAGAAACCAAATGGAAGCATGGTAAAAGTCACAGAAACCAAAACTGGCAGTGCCTTTCACGGACCAATCATGGGTGCAGAAGATGTTGGTTAGTAGATCTGAGTAAAGAGTCCAGTTGACAAGGCCATGTCCATAGGGAAAATGGAAGCCTTAGACATTTTATTCTGAAAGGAGAGGAATGACATTTTCTTTCCCATGTGATCTTTCAAAACTCATAAATATAACATGCACTCATAATTATAGAACACGATTTGCATTGCAAGAGCCCATGGTTCCACAGACCACTTCCTGTCTGTAGACAAATAACTTTTATGCATAGGAGATTTCTTCATGGGGTAAGCCACTTCATTGACTATTTGGTTCCAGATCTAATTCACCATCAGTATTGCAATTTTGATTTTTTTGTTTCTCTTGCTATCTTGTTTCAATTTCCTATTTTATTATCCAAATAATAGATTTTAATGATGATTGAGAAATTTGTTGATAATCGTCCATTCCTCTAATTTGCTCAGGAGTCATGTATTGATTAGCAGGTTCAGTTTTGTCAGTTTCTGTCATCCAATTTATTCTCTTTAGCTTGGAATAAGAAATTGTACTCACAGCTTTATAAAGCAACCATCTATTGTTGAGCTACCATCAAGAAAAAAAATGAATATGATATTGTGAGGTTAAAATGATCTCATAATTCCTTTTTATCCAATTAAAAAATTGCTTTCACATGTTTTCTAGTAACTCCAGGGATTTTAGAACCTAATCACATAATAGGACAACAGTGTAAGGAAACTTGAAAATTCCTACCTCATAAGCCAAGATTCTTGGCCATTTGTGAAGTGACAATGTAGAAAACGATGGACTTGAGAATGTCTATTAGTGATCCTGAAGCACGAATCCACAAGGCCTGGTGGTTCCATTCCAAAAGGTAATTTCTATCAGCTACAAAAGGGAAAGGATCAAAAGCACAAGGTATTCTGAATAATAATTAAAGTATATCTTGCACGTGTACCCTTGTGTAATATGTCTATTATGTAATTGAAGAAGCTCCTCTCTCAGTGTCACAAGTGAGAAAAGAAAACTTGTAGTTGAATAGCATCACTCTCGAGAATCTCAGCTATAAAAGAGGAATGAGGTTATATCTCCCCTAGGAAATATGATCAGTTCATACCTGAGGAAAACGGTTGTGGGTTGAGATCTGTGTGACTCCTCACCTCCCTCACTCAATATGAGAGTGATTTCTAAGACTCAGATGTTGGAAAAGAGAGCTAAAAGACAGTGTGAGAAATATCTGGTTGTTATTTATATTGTCAAGTCAAAATGTTAAAAGATTTTTTTAAACTCTAAGGCCCATCAACTCTATGTATTACAAAACTGTACTGGACCCTGAAAGAGTCTCCATCTTTCTCCCCAGCTCCCGCCAAAGAAACTTCTTTTAGATTTTTACATTGCAAGCCTAAGATTATTCCTTCCTCTAAGTTCATCTTCCTACCCAACACTACAGTTGAGGCATCTAACTCAAAAATCTATCCTACCTTGTGTTCTTCTTTCACAGTATGTTCAAGAGTTTCTGTGATAATAAAGATTCCCCCATTTTTTTGAAAGTTCTGGTTACACCAGTTCACTTCTACGGCAAGACCTACATTAGTACCTGTTTTCCCTAACCGAAAGAAATGCAAAGAGAATAAACAAACAAGCAAAACAGAAACAGACTCATAGATACAGAGAACAAACTGATGGTTGCCCTATGGGAGGGGGGTTGGTGGACTGGGTGAAAAAGGTGAAGGGATTAATAAATACAAATTGGTAGTTGCAAAATAGTTACAGGGATATAAAATACAGCAAAGGGAACATAATCAATAATATTGTAATAACTATGTATGTATGCCAAGTGGGTACTAGACTAATAGGGGGTCGCTTCATAAATTATATAAATGTCTAGTCACTATGCGGCACACCCGAAACTAATATAATATTGAATGTCAACTCTAATTAAATTTTTTTTAATAAAAGTGAAAATAGCATTCAGCATTTGTTTTGCAGCAAGCTGTTACACAGGTAGCAACACTTGAGCAGCCAGCAGCGAGAGTGGCCCCCACCTTGCTCCTTTCCCAGGAACTGCACTCAGCATCTCAGCATCAGGCTGCCATTGCTTTGAACTGTTTCTGTGAGCATCTGTGCTTTATCTCCATCTATTTTGTGCATCCAGTAGCAAGATGTGTCCTAAGGTATCAGAAAAGCCTAAGACAGCACATAAGGGTGTTACGCTTCATGTAAAACTGGATGAAATTAAGCTATTGTGCGTGTGCTGAGTTTTGGGTCTGGGAATGCTCAAAAGTTTTCCTTATAAATTAATGGTAATTGCTTCTTCCTTTACACCATTTCGGCTTAAGAAAGGTTTCACAGAAACACCCTACTTTCAGATCGCAGGGGAAACCTGTAATTTGGTTACTGTTTACTTCCCCACTAGACTCCAAGATGTGCAAAGGAAAGGTTTGTGTTCATTTTATTTACCATTGTCCCCTACTTTAATTCCTGGCACAGAATAGGGATTGAATAAGGAAAGTAGAATTAAACTAGCACTTGAAAAACTACTATTTGTCAGATAACATGTTAGGCGATTTCATGTATTTTATATTATTTTATTTTATTTTTTCAACATATTAGTGAATTAGGTTCTGTTACCCTATTTTACAGAAAAATAACTGGAAAGTAGGTTAGGTGATTTGTATATGATGAATAGTGATGCACAGCAGGACCAGGTGTGTCTGACTTCAAAAGGCATGATATTTTTACCAAACTATGATGGAATATTCCCGAGAAATTCCTGAACTTACTTTTTGCAGCAGAAAATAAATTATTAATGGCAGTGGCTTAAGCATCCTTGATGTTATTTAGCACTGCCATTGATCCCTCTGCCTCTGTATAGATTATATTCTCAGGTAAACATCTTAACTCATTACCGATTAACTCCATGGAGGGAAGAGATTTTTGGCCCACTCAGCATCTTTGAAAGTCATCCATTTATTTAACAAATTTTCACTGAGTATTTAAAATGTGCCATGAACTAAACCCACCATTGTTTTAGACAGTGGCCTCTCCAATCTCACCGGGGAGAAAACGGTAAGCCCATCTGCATGTGGAGCCACCCCTGGCATCCCTCAGTGTGTGTTGCCTTTGTGATCATGCAATCTGTCCTGCGGGAGCATAGGCCACAAAGGCCTTTATGCATGTATTCCATAAATATTGGGGAATGATAATGACTTTACACATTTCTGAGAACTCACTGTTAGAAAACCCATTGCAAGGAGTGCATCCTCAGCCCACAGTATGTTTGATCTACAATTCTGCTCTGTGTTCATTCTTGACTTGTGCTTCTACATGCCCCACAGGACAGAGATGCTGCTTTTATTTTTGGCAATTCTTATTGCCTTGCCCGTGTGCATTTGTGCTTGTGCATGAATAGTTAATCACAGAAAGGTTATTGACCTGACGACACTCAGACTTGCTTCTCGGAGACAGAAGGAAGAGGAGTAATCAGAGTCTGAGTCCATAGACAATGATTAGTGACACAAGTAATTCCACATGATCTCTTAAATCATTCTAAATCACTTTGCCACCTACCCAGATTCTGTAAATGTACAGGGACAACGTGGCAGAGGCCCTAAAATGAAGGAAAGACCCTCACTGCATTGTAGGAATTTATGTTTTAATGATGAACAGAACAAAAAGCCTATGTAAACAATAAAAGAAACCCTGGAATGAGAGAGAAGGGGGTGAAAAAAAGAATTGTTCACTTGAGAGTCTGCTTGGATTTGGGCTGTGCATTAGTATAAGAGTTCCAGAAGTTAATACTCTTTCCAGAAAAATGGGGATGCTTCTCAAGCTGGAGGAGGGATTTCATAAGGGAACAAAGGCTCAAATGAGAGAATGTGAGAAATAACACACTGGGATTTCCATCTTCTCAGAGAAACCAAGTCTAATTAATGTGCAGGGGTGAACCTTTGACTCTTTTTCTATCTTCAAGACTATTGGAGGAGGTCAATGAGAGGACGTCATAGCCAGTTGACTCAAGAGCAGGGCACGGACAATTGAAGGCCCCTCGCCCATCCCCTGTCCTTGGAATGTATATTTCACCCACCATTTCCATAGCTGGAGCCAGTTCAAGGATGCAGCCTTGGGAGAGTAAGGTGTTGCTGGTATCGTCTGGGTGGTATAATTGGCTGAACTCGGTGTAGGCCTTTGTCCCAATGTAAACTTTGAAGATTCTGACAGGTGAGTGTAGATATTCACTTGTTTTTCAGCTATCCAAGAGAAGATTCATAAGTAGGTTCCTTTGTTTATTAAAACTGACACTTACCAATCTGGAGTGGCCTGCGTCTTTCTTTCATCTCACCTTGCCCTCTGTGTGCAGACTTCACTCAGGAAGCTCTGGAGTTTTTGAACCAGCAAAGACAAAACAACACAAAAGTGCTGTTCTATGCCAGGGCTCTTCACAACCACCAAGAGGAAAGAGAGGATTTCCAGAACTACAGGGACTATTTAGAACTGGAGCTAAGTTTAACTGTTTTGTGAAACCGTTATGTCCTATTTGTCTCTCCATGTTTGTTTGTAGATATCAATTCTGAATATCCTTTCTCTTATTCTATATTCAAGTTTTGCCTTTATCTTCACCAGTAAGTGGTGTGGTCGATTATTAATATTCATGGTAGTTAGGTTCTATAAGGTCACAGTGAACTGGATTAGTGAATATTGAAATATTGCTCTTAGTGGAAATAAAGGTTTATGTTCCTGCGAGCCTCTGGTCACAACATTTCATTAAACAATGATTATACAACCTTGTTTTATGTATGTTTCTGTTTCAAGACACCTTATTCAATACATGTTGTTGATTTGTTAACACTGAACTTATGGCCAATAGCACTATAACTCATGCCTGAATGAAGCTTGCTTACCTAACACATGCACTATTTTCTCCATGAGGCATATTGATTCTGATTCAGTAGACGGGGTAGTGTTCTCCATGAGGCATATTGATTCTGATTCAGTAGACGGGGTAGTGGGGCCTGAGTGTCTTCATTTCTAATAAGTGAGGCTAAGACTGTCTTGAGTAGCGCTAATCTGAACCATCCACTCCTCTTCATTTAGAGTCCTATAGAGAGTAAGAAAATTGCCCAGATCATACTGGTAATTATAGAGTTGGAACTGGAGTACAGCGTGTCAGAAGAGTTCATAGGAAAGATGGACCGCTGTGATACTAACAGGCATCAAATTAAATGTATGGTTAGGGCTTCCTAGGAAGCTACGATCTGCTTTGGCTGTTGTATGCTCCTCCCCTTCTCCATTCCTTTCTCAAATCTCTCTGAATTTTTCAAAGGCCACCTCTATGCTGTAGAGGACCTTCTTCAGACTTCGTGAAAAGAACAAAACCTTTCTAATAAGATTTCTAACAAGCCCAGGTAAGAGTCCATTCCATTCTTTCCATCATGCCTACATTTTACTATATATCCATTTCTCCCTCCCCTGCTCAAAACCCTTCAATGACTCATCACATCTGAAGGAAGAAAAATCAGGTCTCCTACTTAAGACTGCTTTAACTTCTAGATCCTTACTTCGGCCTCTTTTTGGTATGCTGTTTTTTACTGCCTCTCAAGGCAGGCTGTCTGCTTAGGCTCTAGTCCACTACAGTCTTCTGTGCAATCCATGTTTCCTTACATAACTGTTGCTTATGCTATGTATTCTCCTGAAAAAAGTCTCCTCTTTCCTCATTATCCCACTTCCTTCAAGAACCTGCTTCATTACATTTAACCCTCATTGATCTTCATACACAAATTTTCCAAACTCCAAGATATCTTTAAAACCCCTACACTTATTGGCATGCATATATATGTACATTTGTTACTTGTATGAGTGGCTCAGGGCCAAAATTAATTCATCTTTGTATTTTCCACAGAACAACAGCATGCAAATTTGTTATGGCACCTGTCATTCATTCATTCTTTGAAGAAATATTAATATTTATTGAGCATCTGCCATGGGCAGGGATAGCACTGGAGAGAAAATAGACATAGGTAGACTGCTCTCTCAGTTAGTCTCACAGAGAAGGCATAAAATTTTTAGAAATACAATAATCCTCATTATTCATGGATTCCAGATTTATGAATTTACCTACTCTCACTAAAATATATCTGTGACCCCAATATTAATACTCGTGGTGCTTTCGTGTTCACTCACAGACATGTGCAGAGTGGAAAAAAATTTGAGTCGTCCAATGTACACATTCCCAGCTGAGGCTAAACAAAGCACTGTAAACAAGTGTCCTCTTTGCAACCTATTTACTGCCATATTGTTTTGCATGTTTGTGCTTTTTATTGGTGACTTCACTGTTTAAAATTGCCCTCAATGTAGTGCTGAAGTGCTGTCTAGTGTTTCTAAGTATAAGAAGGTTGTGATGTACCTTACAGAGAAAATACACATGTCAGGTAAACTTCATTCAGGCATGAGTTACAGAGCAGTTGGCCATGAATTCAATGTTAATGAATCCATAATATATATTAAATAGGTGTCCTTAAATGGAAAAAACACATAAAACTAGATTACATATTGATTAATGAAAATGTTGGGACCAGAGACTCACAGGAAGTTAACTCTGTATTTCCCCTAAGAACAATGGTTCTTTCAGTATTCACTAATTCAGTGTTCATGGCTGCTTTGTAGAATAGAACTACTGCAAATAACCAGAAATTACTGTAATTAGTTACAATAGTATGAAATACGATACAGTGTTCATGGGAGCACATCAGAGTGGTTCTTACATTTGCAGGGTGCAGGTAGATAAGGAAGGCTTTGCAGAGGAAGAAAGGATGAAGCAGAGATCTGAAGGATGAGTAGAAGTTTGCCAGGTGACTGGGGAAAAACATGGATGGGAAAGAAGGAAGAAAAGTGTTCCAGGAAACAACCTGGGTTTTCTCAAAAGAAGATGACTTAAAAGAAGCACAGAACATAGTAAGAAGGGAGGATGAGTATATTAGTTAGCCAGGTCTGCTGTAACAATGTACCAAAATGGAAACTTATTCTCATGCTTCCAAGGGCTAGAAGTCCAAGATCAAGGTATCTGTAGAGTCGGCTTCTTCTGAGGGCTGTGAGGGAGAATGTATTTCATGTTTCTCCTCTAGCTTCTAGTGGTTTGCTGATGATCTTTTGTGTTCCTTGGTTTATAGAAGCATCAACCTGATTTCATGCCTTCATCTTCACGTGGCCTTCTTCCTGTGTGTATGTCAGTGTCCAAATTTTTCTTTTTTATAAGGACACCTGTCATATTAAATTAGGTACACCCTACTTCAGTATGAGCTCATCTTAACTAATTGTATCTGCAATGACCCTATTTCCAAATAAGGTCACATTCTTTAACAAGAATTTTCAGGGGAAACAATTCAAACCATAACTAAGAGGAAAGACGATTAAAGAGACGAGGAGCCAAGGCTTGTTTAAAGAACTCTAAAAAGTTCAGACTTCACCATAAAGGCAAGGCAGAAAACAAAATTTTCTTCAAAGAAGAACTGTTCATTTTCCAGTGACACTCCTCCAGGTTATACGATTTAAGGCTTTCATAGCCTTTGAGCTATTTCACCACTTCATAAATTGCAGGTAACTAATAGCAATGCAAAATAATTCTTACAGACAAATCCAAATTGACTTCTCTCTGCCATCTTTGGAAAACCCAGTGTTGCCTTAATTTGCATATTCATGTCAATATTCTTGATCTAAATATATGGGGAATAATCCTTTGAACTGGTTATGACATTGGCCTGATTCCCTCTTAAAAGTGTAGAATAAAACTATTAACATGTGTTTATTTTTATATCTATATGAGAGTTATCATTTTACCTTTTTCTGAAAATTACCTTCTACAGCAATGTGAAGCCCTCAGTGGATAATACATTAATAAATGAACAACTGCATGAATAAATCAGGTTTCCTAGTAAGTAAATTCTCAAGAGGCAAGACAATTTAGTTTTAGTTAATAAGCAGATTGATAATGACAATGTTGAACTTTATCTGAGCTTATCTTCCTGGAAACAGGGATGGTTAAAAAACCACCTACTTTTTGTGACCCAGAAAAATGGTTTACTGCAAAGAACTACCCTTCTTCCTATGACTTAGATAAAATTTGCAAATGAATCCCTGTTTATTTATAAGGCGACCACACAAAGACCCTCCAAATTTCCATTCTTTGTCTCATAAATGATTAACAAAACTGTTTGTCCTCCCCAAATTAGCTAGACACAGAGAGAAATATGTCTTGTTCAGCTGACTGACTGAGAATCCCTCTGATTATCAAGACAATCCCAACTGTAAAATTTCTCTACTTATAACTGGTCTACTTCTCCCTGTAAAAGTCTAAGATGAAACCATCCTGCTGAAAAACTCTGATCTTCAACTCTGGGGTGTTATCCCTTTAGTAATAGCCTAAATAAAAGTAATTTCCTTCTTTGTTTGGTTTTTGTCTTTGACAAGAACCAATCATAGATTCTAAGTACCTCCAAATAGCCCTGAAATTGGAATGAATCTACAATTTAATGGACAACTTGTAGGTCCAGTGAAATTATTATTTCCTCTTAACCTTAGATCCAATGTCAAATCTATTTGTTTCTCTTTTCCCCTTCCATAGCTGGAGTCTCATCCTGTAGTTTTTGCATCTATCACTTCAACATAAAAGGTCTGACAATTAAGTTCACAAACTCATCCTAGAGAAAGTGCTATATACCTCATTTCTGAATATATCACTATGGTCACCTTGGGAAGCTATGTACTGACACCAGTGCCTAGTCCACCCTTCAAAGCAATTTTGAAACTTTTTTTCTAGAATGGCCATCAGAGCCATTGTCATTATTACCCTTGATGTCCTGAATGTCATCAAAATGTCTCCCTTTAAATATTTCCTTTATCTTCGGTTAAAGAAAGAAGTCATTGGGGGCCAGATCAGGTGAGTAGGAAGGGTGTTCCAATACAGTTATTTGTTTATTGGCTAAAAGCTCTGTCACAGACGGTGCTTTGTAAGCTGGTGCACTGTTGTGATGCAAGAGCCATGAATTGTTGGCGAAAAATTCAGGTCATCTAACTTTTTCACGCGGCCTTTTCAGCACTTCCAAATAGTAAACTTGTTTAACTATTTGGTTAACTGTGTAGATTATATCTGCACAGAGGCAGTCTCCATTATTATGTTTGTCTAGTTGGTACAAATTCATAATGAATAATCACTCTGATGTAAAAATAAATGTTAGCAACAGCATTGCAAGGTGTTTGTGAACTTCATTGTCAGACCTCATAGTGCTGCTGGGAGCCTCTGCAAGAGGGCTGACTTCTCCCAGCACAATAATCCCCCGATGAAAATAAAAAGAACTTCTCGTTGGATTAAACTATTTATAATTGAACTAAAACAACTTAAAATTATATGAAGAAAGAGAAAGAAAATTCCAAAGGTAAAATTATACAACATGCCATTTTGTCTCTAGTGGTACTTGATGCATAAAGTCATTTAGTGTGATATGAACATTTTAGTATCTGCATTCCCAGATGACCTGAAGGTTACTGAAAGTGTTTTTCAGTGCAATACACAGAAGCTATGGATTCACCTTTTCTACAGAAGGCACCCTTTTAAAATGTGAGTTTTTCTTAAATACTGATTTAAATAGTTCTTCCATGATTTAGAATCTTTCTGTGGTTTATTGATTTTTTCCTTAGCCTCACAAATGACCTCACCCTTTTTTTTTAATTTCATTTGAACAAGATGATTTGCATGTTATATGGGTAAGGTGACCATCATTATGAAAGGGCATAATGTGCTTACAGGTCAGTATTACTCTACAGAAAAGACAAGCTGTATTTATTCAACACATGTGTAGATGACCTAGAATGTGAGTTACATTGCTATGCCTGTCTGTCCTTTTTTATTTAGCATGCTGCTTTCTTTGCTATCGCTTCACAATTTTGCCTTTTCGCCCTACCGTGATCAGCATGTAATACGACCTTTATTTTCTTATATACACGAAAGGTCAGAACAGTGCCACACAGATATTGGCACTAAAAAAAATTAAAACAAAAATTATCGATGTTAAATTGATTATCTTTTGAGTAATTGCCTCTAGGTGAATGACAGGGAGCATTTGCAAATCCTTATTTTTATTAATACGTTAATCTTTTAAATACTAAGACAAATAGTAGACTAAATAAACTTGAGGCGTCGCACTGGGGGAAACTTGGATAAAAATTTCTTAACAAAGGGAACCAATAAATTCAGTTTTGCTAGTGTCCCCAGAGAAGAGCAGTGATTAAAAGAAAAAGGAAAAACAAAAGCCAGGACTCTTCATTTCTGTTTTGTCTTCTGTAAGAATTGGTGGTGAGGCTCCATTGTACACATTCCGTAGATTGTTAAGTGAGTAAATAGCTTTGGAGAAAAGAGGGAGCAAGTACAACACCAACACACACACAATGCTGATCAGTCCCTTGTCCAATTTTATGCCTAAGGAGACCGACAGGCCCCCAATGTGATTTGAATCTTAGAGTGAATTCATAAACTCTCTTTTGTCTTTTTCCTTCCCTCCCCACACCCCATCAATCAGAGATTATATCTGCACAGAGGCAGTCTCCATTATTATGAAGCTGGGCTGCTTCCGGATGTAAATTTGTACTTTAACAAAGCGAGGAAAAGGGAAAGAGAGAGAGATGCCTGGGGCAGGGTCTTTCTGTGACCCCAGGCAATCATCCTTCCCCACCGAGCAGTCCCAGGACCCAGCCTAGGATAAAACAAACACATCTGCCCCATTCAGCTGCTACCTTGCCTCCTCCTGCCTTTTAAGAAGAGGTTTCTCCAGAGCCTACTTAATGAGTGCTGCCTGCCACTCTCAGCCTGGCTTTTACAGCATGAAGAGCACTCTGCACACATATTGAGCTCTTCTCTCTATTTTGCACTTCAAGAACTTAAGAAGCTTCAGGGGAAATAAAGATTCAGGATTTTTTTCTCTCCCTCTATTGTGATGTACATTTGCTTTCCCTACAGGATGCACTGAAGCATCTTGAAAACGCACACGTGGCTTTCAGAATATGGGGCACTCAGAGGCCAAAGGCATGTGGTCTGCTGATCCAGGGCTAAAGCACAAGGAGGTCCTTAGCAGCACGAGGCCAGGAGCACACCCACCTGCAATCCTTCCCTTGGCTCATCCAGCCCTGCCAGGTAAATGAGAGTGGCTGAGGCTATAGACAGGGAGAGAATACTGGGTGAAAACCCCCCCAAACACTTGTACAGTATTCCCCCATTACCTGCGATTTCGCTTTCCACTGTTTCTGTTACCCAGGGTTAGCCACAGTCCGAAAATATTAAATGGAAAAGTCCATAAATAAACAATTCATGAGTTTTACATCGTGTGGCATTCTGGGTAGAGTGATGAAATCTCGCGATATCTAGCTCCATCCTGCCGGGAACACGTGAATCGTGCCTTAGTCCAGCATCTGCACGCTGTATACGCCACGTGCCTATTGGTCACTTAGTAGCCATCTTAGTTATTGGGTTTACTCTCCCAGAATTACAGTGCTTGTGTTCCAGTCATCCTTATTTGATTTAATAATGTTCCCAAAGCACACGAGTAGTGATGCTGCCAATGAGATATGCCAACAAGAAGCAGCGAAGTACTTCCTTTAAGTGAAAAGGTGAGTACTGTACAATAAGATATTTTGAGAGATCATATTCACATAACTTTTATTGTAGTATGTTGTAATTGTCCCACTTTATTACTAATTATTGTTTTTAATCTCTTACTGTGCCTAATTTATAAGTTAAACTTTATCATAGGTGTGCATGTTTAAGAAAAAACATAGCATATACAGGGTTTGGTACTATCTGTGGTTTTGGGCATCCACTGAAAGTTTTGGAACGTATCCCCATGGATAACGAGGTGCGACTGTACTGTCTTCAGCCTCAATTGCTATCCATCTTTCTGCCTTCCCAGCTCTTCTCCCAGGCCTGTCAAAGGCCCTCTACTTTTAGATTCAATCCCTCCCCAATGTCTGAGATAATCTGAACTGAGTAGAAAATATTTAAACTGTTCCAGCTCAGCACTCTTTGCTCACTCTTCACCCCTGCACCGACCCAAACACACACCTACCTTCTCCAATCCAGTAGGAAAGCTGATCTAGAAGTGTGGCCTCTTGCATTAATACCTCTGTACAGAGCTGGGCCAACCCTTAATATTAAAGTCTGGATGGAGAGGAAAGTAGTGGACAGGAGCTCAGATCTTCAATAAATAAGGAACCCTAGTCCTTAGATAAACCGGTAGGGGAGTACAGGTAATGAACCCTGCTCGCAGGAACTTAGAAAGAACAAGGGGTTTAAAGCAGGGCCACATTATGTCTTTCCTAGGCCCAAGGCATACTATCGCCTTCCTTCATAAAAATAACAACAACAACAATAATAAAAAGTATATTTTACATCGGCATTAGTAAAAGATGAATATAATTCAGGTTGGATTATACTTCTTTTTTTTTCCCTTCTGATTTGAAAAAAAAACAAAATATGTTACCATAGTCTTGTAAAAGCAGCATAGGTCCTCAGCACTGTGTCTGCGGTGCCCAGTGGGTGTTGCCCATTGTTTGAAGGGGGTTGAAGGAGACTGGTTGGAAACAGTAGTGGAGATCAAACATTTACCTACCCTACCTCCTGGCCCTGAGTAGGTGGTGTGTAAGAGGAAGAAGAAACAACAGCTTTCAGAAATGAGGCTGAGGTTGCTGTCTGATTGCAAAAGATAGTTCCAGAAGGCCCAGGGAAAGGATTCAGAGAGGAGAAGGATGGAACTGAGTCAGACTGAGGTGGTATGGTCAAACGGGAATGAAAATTCCGGTGATGGTGGATGATGTGGACTTAGGTGGTGAGGGGTACACGGCTGTGCAGCTCGATGCCTGGGAGCAGTCCCGAGTGGTTTCCAAGTGGGTGGGTGGTCCACGAGAGCTCTACTGTGGAAATTCAGCCCACTGGAAGACCTACTTTAACCTCAGAGAGAACGTTTCCTCCTGCTCTGAGGATCTGTGAAGTGACTGAGAGGGTGTAGACTTCAAGTGAAGCACATTTCATGCTTTATCTCATGTAATTCTTAGGACATACAACAACCCATTTTACAGTGGAGCAGTCAGAGAGATAGAGAAGTAAACTCTTGTCTCTGTGACTTGTGTGTGTGTGTGTGTGTGTGTACATACACGTGTATATACGTGTCTGTGTATATACAATTACAGAAGTATATAAACAGAAGGATGTATATATATGTATATATACACAGAAATATGTATATATATACAGAAGTACGTATATATACACACAGAAATATGTGTATATATATATACAGAAATATATGCACACATATATTTTTATATATATATATATATATACACCCATACACACACACACACACACACACACACACATATATCAGATGTTCTTGCTGTAGTTTCAAGTTTAACTTGAAAAGTGAGGCCCCCTGAGTAATATTTTATGGTTCATTAATGTATAAGGTAATACTTTTATTCTTCAGGCTTTATGTTCTTCATGTATCTGTGCCACCCACAATGTAATTGCCCTGGATTCTAGCTGTCTAGAAGGCAGGAAACATTTCTAAGGCAATTTCAATATATATAAGTGTTAAATCATATTTTGATGGTAGTAAAAAGACAGATTTTACAGCTTCCTATATTTAAAATATCAGCTATCTGTAGTCACAGTTATGGCAATGGGGAGAGAGTAAAAGAGCTTCCTATTTTCATTCAATAAATGTGTGAAGCTTTATTGCTTGTCAGGGGCCTACCTCCTGGGGCTAGACTTGGCCTACTAGCTGGTGACTCTAGACTAGTTACTTAATTCCTTTAAACTTTTGTTTACTAGCCATATAAAATTACTTAGCTCAATTTCTGGGGGTTAGTAGTTGCTCAATAAATAATTATTATTACTGTTGAATGCTTACTATGTGCCAGGTATTTTGCAAGCTCTTAGGGATTCGGGGTTTATTCTCAAGAAGTTTGTAGTCAGGTTGTGAGACAGTGAAAGAAAGAATTACCCCTCCCCTGACACACACACACAAACACACACACATACACACACACAGAGTTGTGCACCCTGTGAGAGAGATAATGCACAGTGGACTTAGAAACCATACTGAAAGTGACTAAATACCCAAAAGACCCAGAAGACTCATGGAGACGTGGTGGCATTTGGTTTAATTTTTTTTGTGTGGGGGTCCATCACAAAATGTCCTGAGAACATTTTTTTTTTAACCTGAGCTGCTTAGGATTCCCTGCTCAGTTCCACACCAACTGGTATGGCATATAGCAGAGTAAAACTGGTGTCTGACATCTGTATTTTCTGGATGAGCAAAACAGCGTGGATCAGGAAACTATTCCCCAGATGTTGGAAGCTATTGCATTGTCCCTCCTCTTCAAGCTGTCCCCTCATCTCTCCTTTACCTTTGCTCTCATCCTGTGAAACTGGGACACGTTTCTTGGTCATAACTACCAAGGTGAAAGGTAACCCAGGGAAGTGTTTTCTGTGATTCCTTTTTTCTTTTATTTTTTTCTACTTCTTCTTTTTAAAAAGTTTATTTTTTGCTAAATGAGCAGCAAGAACCTCAAACTTACTGTTTCTCAGAATCAACAGTAAAGAGCCCTGCACAGCTGATAATGTTTGGAGTTTTTCTCTCTGGGATTATAGGCCTTTTCACAATGCTGATGCATGGTTTTTAGCTATGTAAGTTCTGTAATGTTAGTTCTGAATGTTTTCATAATATTCCCCTGGTAGTTAGAAGCAGGGAAAGATTTATTTTAAAGGGGAAAAAATAGATCATTATTTCAGCTCCAGAGTCACAAGTTAAGAAAGGAAACTTGGAAAGTGTAAATGCAATACTCCTGGCTCAACCTCCTAATCACCTCGGGTTTTGCCCAGCTCCACTTATTTATCATTTCAATTACAGAAGAGATCTATTGCTACAAAGAGCCATATTGTGTCTATTGTCTAAAGAAAGAAAAAGCAATTCAAGGCAATTTAATCTTTAAAACTCTTTTATGTGAATATTTTTTTCTACCATTGAGCATTTTAGGAAATGAAGAACTTTACTTATAACCACTTTCTTTTTATCCTCAAGTCATCTGAACTTAATTTGCTTTTCATCTTTTGTGATAGTGCCTACTGCTTTCAACTGAAGCTTAATTATTATGCTACCAATTATAAACAGATTCAGTCTTTCTTTTTCAATCATATGAAATTTACCAAAGATCTTTAAAAAGTTCACTAATTTACCTGCTACCTAGGCCATTCTCCAGCAAATTGTGTGTGCAACAATGTTTTTCCTACACGTTATTCAAGAAAAGTTAATATGAATTTTTTTTTTCTCATGATACCATAAAGACCTAAAACTGAAAAAACAAAACAAAACAAAACACACAGAAAAACCCCATGTGTTCAGGTATATTTTAAAGATGTTGTTTCTATTTCAAATGCAAATCTCACTTCAGTGGGAAAATCAGATATGTCAGGTACTCAGCAAAATATCATGAGCTCTGACAAAGTATCTAATAACGAAGATGTGTTCATAAATATATACTAGAACATAGAGGTCGCACTTACCACATAACTGTATAAATTTTTATATACTTTTACAGCATATTGAAAGTTTCAAAAAACTAGGATCTTGACTACTTCTGCACATTTCCTGAAACAGGCCAAAATACTGGCATTAACCTTAGGGGATAGAATTGTCCTTCAAAATAAACATAAAAGGCTCTCCCCTACCCCACAGCAAGAGAGAGCCAGATAGAGCCAGTTGTTCCAGATGTGCCTGCCCCCATTCTGCCCATGCTAGGGAATGGGGCTGGGACTGGGGGCCTGATCCCCAGCTTCCAGCTCTGCAGCCTCTCTCCTGGGGTGAGGGGGCTATAGTCCAACCAAAGGAAGAACTCAGAAACGTCTTGTTTATTTGCGTTTGTGACCAAGGGGCCCTCCCCGTACCCAGATTTATGGCCTCGTTTTTCACTTGTATGTTTTTCACACTGTCAATTTCTTGTACAAACCCAAAGGAAAAAAATTAAAAAAAAAAAATTGTTTAAAAAAAAAAGGTTAAAAGCAAAAAATCTGTCCTAAGGCAATAATCACAATTACATAACGATAAACATTTATTTTAAAAAATTATACTTTCAACACAAATTATAGTAGCAAACAAATAAATAGTCTAAATGTTCAATAAAAGAGGATTGTCTATATAAATTTCTAAAATGGTAAACTCTAAAATAAGTTTTTTCAATAATTTTAGTGTCATAAGAAAATGGTCAGGGTGCAGTTTTAGGTGGAAAAAAGGAAGATTTAAAACTATACATACTAGATGAATCTAATTAATGCATGTAATAGATACAAAAAAGACTAGAAATATTCCAAAATACTAAAAGTGGTAAGAGTAAGGGAATTTTTAGTATCTTCTTTAAACTTTTCTATACTTTGAAGTTTTTCATAATAAGCATGTGTTACTTTTCTAATAAAAACAAAAATGAGCTTTTTAAAAATGACTTTAAATCAGATTTTAAGAGAAGCTCATCATTAGATTAATAATTATTTATTCTTTAAAATCTTGAAATATACACATCACAATTAAATAGAGTGTTCTTAATCTGTTTAGTTATTTTAATGAAATGTCTTTTGTGTGTAGAGTGAATTTAAAGAGTTGGTATATTAAATCACATGAAAGTGGATGACTGTAGGATGAAACCTCTTCAAATCATGTGGCGATGACTAAAATTTTAGAACATATGATATTCATTCATTCACTCATTCCTCCAAAGTCTTTTTGCCTAGAAAGACTGCTGGTTGGGCTGATTCCTGCCTGTGAATTTGGGGAATGTCTCAGCTGTCTGAATTAAATTATCATACTCCAAACGTTTGGTTATGATCAAAATAGAGGTCAACTCAAAATCTGTGGACATAGCTGAACAAACAAGCATGAGAAGACGCTGAAGGGTGGAAAGAAATGGATGGATGGCCTAGGGACTTCAGGACTTGGGCAACCACGGGGAAGTGAGGTCCGCAGGTTTTCTTATTGTCTCCATCACATCCCTGGGTTTGATCCAGCTGACAGAAGCTTCCAACCTGGAGTCACCAACAGGCACAGACAAAAACGCTGTACGTAAAGTCTATTTCTCCTAGCCAAAGAATCTGGAAAAGGTTGGCCTAAGAGAAAAACCAGCACACAGTCCAACTGTGGTTTCAGCAGGACTGAATGGTGAACTAATCTTCCATCCATCTCTTCTCCAGTGAAGCAGGCTCCCAGACAAGGCATTCGCATCAGAGTCCTATATGGAGCTGAGCCTCCACCCCTAGCAGGTAACGAGAAGATTTAAAAAGATGGTGGAAGGAGGACAGTTGTGGAGGATTTGAGGGGTGCGGTGGGGGTGTTTCAGTGCCACTATCCTTCACTCCTCTCCAGTCCCATCCACGTCAGCAGGGCTCAGTGGGGAGCTGAAACTGCATGCCCGTGTGGCTGCAGTGAGACTGAATGAGGCAGTGCAAAGCAGGGCTTGTCTGGACTCCAGTACCCCTTCTTCCCACCTCCTCCCCTCCCATATCCCACTCCCTCTCATCTTCTCTTCTGAAGAGGCTGGTGGGGGGCCAGTTTCCACACTGACCTGGCATCTAACAATACAAAGTGAGTTGGTAGGAGGCAGGGATAATTGGCACTTCATTTTCTCTCTTCTCCTCTTCTGGTGTCAGTGGAAGGCCCAGCTTGAAGCTCAGTTTTCACTCCCACTGGAGGATATGCTGTGATGCTAGTGTTGTCTCACTTTCCTTGAAAGGTATCGGCCTGGCCAAAGTGGGAGATGAATTTCCACTCCATGCATCTACAAAGAGGCAGCAGGAATCAGGGCTCCACTTTGGTAGGGGTGGTGTGGGAGATGAGGAGATGAGGTGTGGGAGAAGCAGAACATAAACACCCACCTGGACCTCTCATTACACATCAACAGGTGGACTGCCTGTTAAAAAAGACTAAGTAGGAGCCACAGTCTCATAATATAATATTCAAAATAATCAGGATACATTTAAAAAATCACTTGTCATACCAAGAACCAGGAAAATAATAACTTGAATTAGAAAAGACAATCAACACATGCCAATACCGAGGTGAATGATATATTAAAATAGTCTGACAAAGATTTGAAAGCAGCTATTGTTAAGTGTTCAGAAAATAATTATTAATTCTCTTGAAACAAATGAATAAAACAAAATCTTGTTAAAGAGATAGTAAAAAAGAACCTAATGGAGATTAATAGAACTGGAAAAATACAGTAACTGAAACGAAAAACTTGCTTGACGGTCTCAGTGGTAGAGTGGAGATGACAGAGAAGAGAAACAGTGAATTTGAAGCTAGATCAATAGAATGTACCTTGTCTGAACAATAGAGAGAAAATGGGCTGGGGAAAAAAAAAAAAAAAGAGCAGAGTCGCAGGGTCCTGAGCTAAAATTTGTGTCTTTAGAGTCCCCCAAAGAGGGAAGAGAATGGGACTGAAAACTTATTGAAAGAAATAACTGAAACTTCCCTAAATATGGTGGAAGATGTAAACCTACAGATTAAAGAGCTAAGTGGACATCAAATACAATAAACTCCAAGAATCACATCCCCTCCGGTTATGGGTATTAGCTAAAAAGAGCAAAAACATTTAGGCTAGAGAAGGGCATATCATATTGCTTAAAGATCCATATTGTTCTTTTTAAAATAAATAAATGAGCAAACAAACACATAAATACCACTCCCTAGGGCAGGTGGAAATAAAGTTGGAACTTTATTAAAGTCTCAAGCTACTCATTTGCATGCTTAGTTTTTAAAATCTTTGCTTCTCTTCCTTCCCTCATTTCTTTCTTTGGGATGTTCATTTTATAAGAAAATATTTTATGTTTTCTTTACCCAGGAAATGTTTATTGAACATCTATACTTTGTTCTAGGCACTGTGAGAGATTCACATAATACAAAAAGGGAAAAAGGCAAATTACCTTTACCTTAGGATTTGAGTTCAGTGGGGGACACTAATGTTGATAGGACCATGTGATAAGAAATGTCAACAGATGTTATGCCAAATGGAATCACAGCTTATACTAATGTAATTTTGGTTCTTATTGGAGAACAGACATTTATTTGAAAACATGAGTGGTAAACCTCTTATCAAGTGACGGTAGCAAGGCCTACTTTTATCATGTGTACCTTTCTATTTGCTGCTAGGTAGTGACAGACACTGCGTTGGAATAGGAAAATCATTCAGATCAGTCAATAATTAAGGGTTGGCTTTAGGAAAAGATCAAGTTCCCACAAGGTGGCTGTGTGCAGAGCTGCTAGAACTGAACAATCCCAGAAGAGCTGCACCCAAGTTCAGACTCTAGTGTCTACACTCAGACTATATCCCCCTCTTCTGCAATGCAGAGCACCTCAGGAAGGGCATGCAGCTGCAGAGGGCAAGATCCTTCTCTTGCAGCTTCCACTCATGGTGGAACCAGTGCTACTCAGCCAATCACATTGCTACGCAGGCTGGCAAGAGACTTGGGAGGACATACATGTGTCAACACTCTGTCTTTTGTGTCCAGTCTGAACTGAATGATGCTTTCTTAGGTTGCTCAAAACTCTGTTTATTAAATATTTTTTTAAAATCAATATTTGTATAGGGAAACAAAGAGTCAAACTGTCTCAATCCTTGCTCAAGGACTCCAAACCAAGAGAGGTGGAATTACGATTTCAGAACAGGTCTTCCAACTATCAGGCGAAGGCCCTCTCAACCTCATCAAACTAGCATTTCTTGCAGGATTGAATCAAAAGAAGATATAAATTCCGAATGATAAAAATATATGAGAAAATATACTATTCATAGCTTGAAAAATTTAAACAGAAAACTCTTGTGACTTAAATGTTTAAAGATAAGGGAAAACCCATTATTGACCAGGTAGGAGGCATTAATGTTTCATTTACTAATGTTATAAGGTCTATGTGAATTTATCTTTAAAATTTGAGGAAATGACTTGATTGGCTCCATTTAATATTCTTATTTCATATTCCATATACCTTGAATTGAGTACGAAATAGATTGTCCACACAATATTCAAGTTCTGTAGTATCAGACAAGAATCAATCATTATTGTACTTCTGAAGTGGACAACTGCTGGGAGGCCAGTCCAGCCCACAAGGCTATCTCCCTTCTGAGATGCTCTTGATTCAGAGTGAGCTCCTGGCATCCCTGTATGTATGATGTGATCCTTCCTCCTGCCCTATAGCTGATTGGGTCCGTGTGGGACATCTGACCTATATGGCACCCTGTATGGCGTCCTGGGATATGATATTAGAATCTAGAAGTGAGCAGTCTGTGTCAGGAATTGTAATGTAAATCAAAGCTGAGGAAGCCAGTCTGGAGAGAGAGAGAGAGAGAAAGAGAGAGAGAGAGAGAGAGAGAGAGAGAGAGAGAGAGAGAGAGAGAATATGAACGAATGAAAAGGCACATCAAAGAAGTAGAGGAGAGATATTCAGAGACAATACTTCTACCAGTTTTACCAGATCTGGTTCTTAACCTTTTCTGAGCCTTGGAGGCATTCCTGAATTTGAACTCTTTTAAGCCCCTCCATATCATTTAAATAATTTCTTCTATTTGGCTTAAGCTAGTTTAAATCAGTTTGTTACCTGCAGTTAAAGTATCTTATGTAATGATTGGGTTTCAAAGGCTCTATAAGATCTGGTCCTATACTAAATGGCCAGCCTTATTCTCCAATATTTTCTAATGCTTTCTTTACATTTGTCACTCTCTTTTTACTCACATGGACCTCACATCTCTCCTTTTGCTCATGTTGCATATCCTAGCCTAGAATGCTTTCCTTTTTTCCAAATAACAACCTTCTTGACAAAGCTCAAGCTGAATACCCTTTCATACAGAATTGCTCCATCTTTATTTAGACTCATAGTCTGCATTAGTCATGATTGATAGGCTATGTTGTGGGAACAAATTACCTCGAAATATCAGTCATTTAACAAATCTCTATTTCTTGTTCATGCTAGATTTCTAATAAAGGTCATCAGAGATTTTGCTTCCACACCATCACTCAGGGAACAATACCTAAAAAAACAGCTATAGCAACTGAAACATACAGTAAACTTAATTACTGAAATTAAATTTGTTCCTTCTAAATACTTTCTGGAATATAGTATCCCATTTATTTAGGAACAAGACTTCCAATATACTCAACCTTAGAGGTTATCTGTGGACCAAGAAATAAGTGAACAGGAGCCCTGAGATTCCAAAATATCTGTTATTATATTTTAGCATTAATCAATCAGATTTTCTACCTATGCAGATGCAAAGGATACTAAAGTTTTGTTTGTAATTATCTAACACTGAAGTTTTGGAAAGACAAGAGAAGGAAAAGAGGTGGCAGCCAGTTTGGGAAAAAAAAATTCTGCAGATGTTTTTTCCTTCCTTTGGGAAAAACAGAAGCCAAGGTCATTCAATATTTAGGGTTCAAAGATTTAAAAAAATGATACAAGAATTTAAAAAATAATCCTATTTGGTCCACATAATGCAGCCGGAGGAACATGCTAATTTATTTAACTTGTACCTTTAAGTAAGATTAAGAAGTTAATATTATATTAGGTTGGTGCAAAAGTAATTGCAATTTTTGCAATTATTTTTAACCTTTTAAACCCCAATTGCTTTTGCACCAACCTAATCCCTATTCTTCTGCTATGTCTTAGAAGGAAATGAGTCAGTGTAAGAACCCTGCTCCTGCATTTCTAGCACCCCATCATACTCTAAAATTGCCCCACACGCTTCTACTTTACCATCTTTAGAGAAAGGACTAATTAGTAAAAAGGGAAAGGAAATGGGAGAAGGGGACCTGGTTCCAGAATAGGGTTGCTAGAAGTGGCATTATATCCATTTCATGAGGATAAAGTCCTGGTACCCATCCCAACTTCTCTGGTTCTCCCTGGGACTGCAAAGACAGAGATTCATCCACTCTTTAACACCGAGTCCACCCGAAGCCATCCATCCTTAATGGAAGAATGGCTGGACATAAGAGCCTTCCACCTACCAGTCAAAGTGCTGTGCAGTCGAGTTACAGGAGTACAGGGCAATTGTTGTCCTTTATTTTCATTTTCTCTTTATAAAAAGGTCCCTTTTTTTCTTTCTAAAAATGACTGATGTTAAAGAGTTTGCTTGAAACATGGGGAGGGCTAGGCAGAAGTGAAGTAATCCCTCTGTAAACCTGTGAAAAGCCTTCATGGAAGGTATTCTGCAATGACAAAAGAAGTGACTGTTGACAGCCGGGGAGAATGGGACACTCAAAACCAAGACAAAGCCAGACGGTGCATAATAGCGTGTTACAGACAATGGACATTCAGAATGCTGACCTGTTTTCATGCGGAAAGAGGGGCTGTGGTCATTCTTCTCTGCTTCAGAAGTCAGGACACAAAGCGTTTCTGAGATATTTCTATCAAGTGTGGTTAAGGAAGTCCCAATGTGGGGCTGGGCTGCAGATGAATTTCAGTTATTTTGTAATATTTACCTATAGGGAACAATTTCTTTCTTAATGATGACAGATGAATGCGTTATCACTGAATTTTGATTTCCACAAATGGTTTTCCTCACATCTGATGAGAAAGAGAATACATTTTGTACGTAGAAATAAAAACCTATGAAACAGAAGAAAAATCAACATTTGATATCAGAAATCTTAGATTCATTATTGAATAAAACTGGAAGAAATCTCATAAAATTCTATGAACCAACGTCGTGTTTTCAAATAAAAAGTGTCTAAAAGCTGTAGGACAGTTTATAACACATTCTCTTCTGGAACCCCTCTACAACAATGCCTCACATATTTTCTGTGAACTTTCTAAGGAAATTCTCATAACTATGATAATCACGATAGTCTTTGAAAAACCTAATCCCAAATTTCCCCTCATAAACTTTTAAATAACAGCTTTCCAAGATGGAACTCACATACCATAACATTCACCCTTTTAAAGTGTACAATTCAGTGGTTGTTGGTGTATTCTGAGTTGTGCATCCATCACAACTAATTTTAATACATTTTGATTAAAGAAACCCTGTTATTCACCGTTTATCCTTCCCTTATCTTTTGGCAATCACTAATCTACTTTCTGTTTCTATGAGTTTACCTATTCTGGGCATTTCATATGAATGGAATCGTACAATATGTGACCTTTCGTGCCTGGCTTCTTTTACTCAGCATAATACTTTCAAGGATTATCCATATTGTAGAAGGTATCAGTGCTTCATTCATTTTTATGGCCAAATGATATTCCATTGCATGGCTATACCACATTTGTTTATCTATTCATTAGTTGACCAACATTGGATTGTTTCTATTCTTTAGCTATTATGGATAATACTGTTGTAAACAATTGTGCACAGTTTTCGTGTGGACATATGCTTTTAGTTATTTTGTGTATGTACCTAGAAGTGGAATTGCTGGGTCATATGGTAAATCTATGTTTAACTGTTTGAGGAACTTCCAAACTGTTTTCAAAAGTGGCAGCACCAATTTACACTCCTACTAACAATTCACAAGGTTTCCAATTTCTCCACACTTCTCTAATGCTTGATATCATCTATCTTTTTGATTATAGATATTCTGGTAGGTGTGAAGTGGTATCACATTGCGGTTTTACTTTGAATTTCTGTAATGACTAATGATGTTGAACATCTTTTCATGTGCTTATTGCTCCTTTGTATATCATTTGTATATTTGTGTATGGAGAACTGTCTATTCAAATTCTTTGCCCATTTGAAAATTGGATTATTTGTCTTTTTATTGTTGAGATTTCTTGACACAATTATCCTATTAGACATACGATTTGGAAATATTTTCTCCTGTTCCATGGGTTGTCTTTCCACCTTCTTGATGGTGTTCTTTGAAACATGGAAGTTTTTAATTTTGGTGAAATCCATTTTATCTATTTTCCTTTTGTCTCTTGTACTTTTGGTGTCATGTCTAAGAAAACACGGCCTAATCCAAGGTCACAAAGTTTTTCTAAGAATTTTATAGTTTTCATTCTGACGTGTAGGTCTACGATGCATGGGTTAATTTTTGTGTATAGTCGCAAGGGTCCATTTCATTCTTTTGCATGAGACTATCCAATTGTCTTAGTACCATTTGTTGAAAAAACCATTCTTTCCCCATTAAATGGTCTTGACACCCTTGTTGAAAAATCAATTGACCATAAATGTAAGGGTTTATTTCAGGACTCTCAGTTCTATTCTGTTGATCTATATGTTTAGCTTTATGCTAGTACCCCCCTGTTTGATTACTGTAGAGGTCTAGTATTTCTCCTTAAATTTAAATTGATTTCCTCTTTCTATGCCAGAGAGGCCTGCCCCATCATTATAAGTCCTTCTTTTCACAGAGTTATAGAATATCTCAGCTGGAGGGGAACTTGGAGATTAGCTGGTCCAGTCACTTCATTTTACAGATGGTGACTCTAAGCCCCAGAGATTTGTGTGTGTGATGTGTTTATAGGGGCTTTCCTGCATACATAGTATCAAGTTTAAAAATTATCCATTTTTCATATCTGCTTAAGTCTGTTTTGAAAGAAATCAAATATTATAGATTCTGTACTCTTGCATAATTCTATTCTTCTCATTCCCATCCCAGGAAAATCTACTATCTTGAATGTAGTGTGCATAATTTCATGTTTTTGTGCTTTTCCAGAACCAATACCAAGTAGTATGCTTTTCTTTTCTTTTTTTTTTATCATTCAGCATCATGCTTTTCTCATGTTAGCATTGTTTTTAATGTTTATTCATGTTGATACATGTAGCTTTGATTCATTCATTTTAAATGTTCTATCGTATTTTATTTAATGAATATATCACTTTTATATATTTACTCTCCTGTTGAGAGACATTTGTGTTTTCTCCTTTTTCTTTTTTGCTATTATAAGCAATTCTTATACATTTGTCCTCATGTTCAGATATGAGTATCTCTGTTGAAGAAATGCCACTGGAGAGAAACAGAGGACCTGCAGCTTTTAAACTAGATATTGCAAATTTCTCCCCAGAGAGCTTCTCATAGCTCCTCACTTGTATTTGATATTGTCACATTTAAACATTTTTGCCAATTCGATGTGTGCATGATGGTGTCTTATTATTTAATTTGCATTTCCCTGATCACTAGTAAAATTGATCTTTTTTTCATATGTTTATTGAACATTTGTTTTTTTTTCCCTTTCCATTACTTAAAAAGTACTTTAAAAACACATTTCAGAATACTGTCCCCCCACACCCCCACAGTATGAAATTCCTGCTTTATTTAGCCTGTAATTAAATAAGATTCCCTAAAGACTAGTCCATTCTACTGCTGCTGCTGTCCTGATGCTGCCACCATCGCCACCAATACCTCCACTACTGCTGTTTATTGAGTGGCTGCTCTGTGCCTAGAATACTTATTATTCTAATTATCACAAAAACTTACAGAGACATTTTAAAGATAAGAAAACTGAGATTTGAAGAAGCTAAGTGATGTATGTGAATTCATTCACTTAGAAGTGATGGAAATTATATTCAAATCCAAATTCATTTTTGTTAAAAGCCCCTTTTCTCCCCTAAAGATTTTTCTTCTATCAGTTCTTTCTCTTTATTTATTTTCTCTAAATGGATTGCCTCATCCCCATTGATTTTTTTTTGTATTATTTTAAAGACAATTTCCTCGAATTATCAGGGATATATAATTTTTTTTCTGACTTTTAACACTTACTTTGCAATACATTAACATTTCTTAACTACAGTGTAGATTTTTAAGAAGAATTGTTCATTGCTTTCAGCAAATGAATTGAGTAAAATGGATGCTAAAGATGTGTCATTTGGGTGACCATTTGAAATTGTCAGGGGAAGAGTGAGTCATTCCTAACTAATTCCAATTCATATAATCTCAGGTAGCAGCAATGGGGACAATTCCATTTCTCCTTGTGTGCTAATGATATTTGCAATAGCCTCCAATGCCTTACTGAAAGCATGAAATATTTATCCTTTGTCTCTGTAATCTGTGCTTTATCATAGGAGGTAACTGAACTAATTTAAAATGTTATGTTCTTCTGGAAACTCTGTTGATGCTTGCATGATATTTTATGCACAAAATAATTGGTACTTGATTGATGACTTGTTCTGATATTTCAGGTTTGCAGATGGCAATCTGGCCTCATCTGTCTTTATTCATTCATTCTATTCAGCAAACATATATTTAGTTCCAATTATATGGCAGTTACTGTGCTTGGCTGTGGGCATAATAATCCCATATCTACATATTTATTGAATATTTACATGTGCTTGGCATTGGGATAGGTGCTTCACATGCATCAATTTATTTAATTTTCCCCAAACCCTTATAGGTTTATTGACCTACTTTTAAAATGAGGAAACTGAGGCTTTAGAAATTAGGCAACACTCCCAATCCTACCAAACTTGTAAGTAGTGGACACTTGATCAGTCACACATATTACCTATGACAGTCTTGAGAGAAAGGAAGTATTGGCAAGGAGTGAGGAGGGAAGTGCTCAGGTCTAACTTGAGGCATCTGAATGTGGGCTTCTGGGAAGGTACCAGACATCATGAGATACTGGGACTTGGTAGTCAGGAAAGTGAAAGGTAAGGACAGTAACTTATTTAAAATTTTGCGTGTGACAGACATGCTGTTGCCTTTAGTTGTTGGAGGGGGGTAAAGTAGAGTACAAAAACCAGTCTCCTGCAATGAAAACAAGTAACTTATGTATCTATCTTTAGTTATTTATTTGTTACTGTTAATTCACCAGAGACTTTATTTCTGATAACTGATCTGCACAAGGGTCCATAAACAAGTATTTCCAGGCTCACTTGTTGGAAGCCATCTTCTGACATACATTGCTTTGCAATGGGTTCTGAATGTGGTACAAATGGATTTAATTGTAATTAACATCCTTGTTTTTATTAAAAGTGAACTATAACATAGAAGATCCATGCTTGTCAACAAGGCTACTTAGCATGTCACAGTTTTCCTTTTCAAATGTGCTTCTGCAAATATTAAACAGACAAATGATTCTACTGTGATGTGAATAGAAGCCACACGTCTGTAACTCCATGGACTCTGTGAATATGTTCCCTGCCATGTCAATTAATTTTGCTTCCTGAAGCATATTCTTTCATGTGTAGCTTCATCCATGCTGTGTGTTCTGCCTGAAATGATTAGAGGCCTGCTAAACTGGATAAAAATAACAAATTAAAAACAGAAAAAAAAAAAAACACAACAAAACATAATGGTTTTTCAGAAGTGAGGCCAGAACTCGGAGTCTGTTTTCTTTCCATTTTCTATGTTTTAATTTATAGTGTAAATTAATCTCCTTTCTCCTGCCCCTTGATAAGAATGGCCTTTTGCACTCTATTAACCCCAGGTTCTAGAGAGAGGCAATTTCCTAACAGGTGAATTAACACTAGATAACATTACCTCAAATGCCAACTCATTTAATGTATAATTGAAAAAAAAAATTAGGAGGGTGTAAGGCAATGTCTTAACTTTTTTTTTTAACATTATAAAGAGTTTTTTTCAAACTAACTATAGACTCCCTACCTCCCGAGAGTGATTTGCCTATTAATAAAGCACAAAAACAACTCCCACTACCAGTGCATGAAGAAATAGCCCCCAATTTCCAATTACTTTTGCCACCGACAGTTCACTGGACTGTTAAGACGCATTCTGTACCATTGTGTGGATGTGGTGAAGCCAGGCAGCCGTGTGTGCCTCTCTTTTTCATTATGCTGTAATTAGACTGTTCCACTAATGGAAGGAAGGAAAAAAAGTTTCTAGAGAAAATGACATCCAATGAAGCTCGCTTTGAAAAAAAATCACCGGCACAAAAGAATAAAAAGTAACCTTTTTGTCATGAACACTGTGAAAGGTTTTATGCGTTAACTAAGCAGCATTACAAATGAAAAGTCGGAATCTCAAATTAGCTCAGGCATAATTGTATGTTTGCTTGCAAATAATAAAGCAAAAAGGTGATTCAGACAAGCTCATTAGTCAATAATAAGGCCTTTCAGAGATGTACACAAGAGACTTTCTGGACAGGGATGAGCATTTCTAAGAATTCCGGATTCTGTATTTCTGCTCTGTGAATTCATTGAGGATCCCCTGACAGTATTCCCAGACTGGGCACTTGCCCTTTTGTCCTTGAACTGGCTTCACCTGAGAGTTCAGCTCTTCCTGTAGGTTATTAATGTATTAGTCACCCTATAAAAATTCCCTTGATTTATTTTTCTGGTGGAGAATTTAATTCTTTCTCCTCTTAAAATTAAAAACTCAATTGAGTCTCTCTGCTCTTTCAGTCTTGCCCTGACACCCACAGTCTTCTTTTCCTCTTTTCTCCTTTTCTTCCTACTTTTTTTTCTCACTCAACTTTGTATTTTTAGTATTTTGTGTGAATGTGACATTTTCCTTTTTACCTATAGAATTTCCCCATTCTCTCTCCCCAGTGTGAACTGAAAACGGCAATTCTTTATTCCGTGCACTGCAAACGACTGGCAATCATATTGCAGGTACGAATATAACCAAATGTCTCCCTTTTTGGTCTTATAAGTTCCTAGAAGCTTGGATGCCCTTTGCAATTTCTCCTTTTTTGTTGTTAGCAGGCTGGGGATGGAAAATGTTGAAGTTATCAGGTAAATACATTGTTCTGATGAAAGAGATTTTTTATTTATCTGAGCTTTCATATATTACTGGTTTATGTCTGATTTATACCTGATTAACTGTCTGTAAAATGGTTCTCTGGTTCTGTTTCTCTTTTATATGGCAATTAACAAACATTATATTTTTAGCAGATTTCCATGGTGACCATATTTTTCAAACAAAAATTCAGGATCCAGAATCCAACAAAGGAC
This sequence comes from Rhinolophus ferrumequinum, assembly GCF_004115265.2. Lineage (NCBI taxonomy): Eukaryota > Metazoa > Chordata > Mammalia > Chiroptera > Rhinolophidae > Rhinolophus > Rhinolophus ferrumequinum. Next base: position 34,741,085 of record NC_046302.1, on the reverse strand, counting down.
TTTTGTGCCAATTCTGCCATTGAGAAGCACATTGTTAGATTTAGATTGCGAGCTTGATAGACTTGAATACTAGGATCTTTTCTTGTTTATGGGATGACAGGACATTTAAAATGAGGGTCCATGAAGGTTTTCAGCATAGGGCTGTGGGATAGACAAAACAAAAGGGCTTTCTGTACAATTTTAAACACACTAGTTATATCTTCATTTTTTTCCTCTCTCAAGAGAGCATATTTGAAAGAAAATGAGTGAAAGTGACATTGTTCATGGTAGAGCCTCAAAGATACCCTGTTTTGTTAAAAATCACATTTTAAAGTATTTTCCCTGTTAGTATCTAATTACTTACATCATGCACTAAGATTGATCTTAAAGTACTTCACAGCTGTTATGAACCAATGAGGATGTCATGACACCTTGGTTGAGAACTGGTGATTTAAGATATGGTCCTGTGTCAAGGAACATAATGTAGTTTGAAATTATTTGTGATTCTCTACCTATTACTGCCAATGAAGAAAAGGGGGGAAAAAGGAAAAACATGACAATTTGAAAAGGTCCATTTCAAATATAAAATTTTCTATCTTGCCTGTCCTGACTACCTCCGCCAGCGACATTATTACTGTCGTCAATACCATTAGTGTGATGACTGCCATCATCAGACCCTGTATCTCTGAGACTCACACGCAAAAGAAGACACTGTGTGTCTCTGCTTTTGAGGGCCTTTGTTATTGTAGTGCAACATCAAAAACAAACAAACAACACTCCCCCCAAAAAAACAAAAACAGGAAAAACCAAAACAAATCATTTTCAACAAATGTGGAAAATATATTTTAAAATTGATTAAATTGCTATTAAATAAACGTTCTCACACTTCTCTATGCATTTTATACTGAATGCTTCATTCATTATTAAGACATGTAACATGTAAATGAAAGTTGGATAAGCGGAGATTGAACAACGACAAAAAATAGAGTAGCTTCTCTTTATGAAATATTGGTATGAGTTAAATTTTTATAAATAGAAGATCATTCTAGTTGAAAAATGCATTTACATAAAAGGGACTGCTCAATTTTCAATTGGCCTTGCAGCAAGTTATATGTTAAATTGGACAATTTTTTTTTTGGTAATAGAAATAATTACTTTTAAATATATGTTTTAGAATTTTTTTATTCACATTTTCTTATATTGGATTTTCTTAGCTTGACATCTATTCAATGTGCAGTCTTTTTTGCTTCATTGTATAAATAGGGTATATGTAACAAAACATATACTTGAAGAGGGTTCTGATTTCAATTCCCAAAACTGTTGAGGGATCTTGCCACACTTGTGACCCAGAATTTATAAATATAAAAGAATACAGGTATATATTTATAAATTTACTTAGGACCTCAGATGTAGAGGATTTTTTGTTTGTTTGTTTGTTTTTTGCTCTCAGTTGCAGCATACCGTCACCATTAGTTCATGCAAAAACTCATCACTGTACCCTACTCTTATAAATATGCTTTTCTTCCACATCCACTTTATTCTGTCTAATATATACCTTTTGGTTTGTATGTGCTTTAATAAGATGCATGTTTTATTTGTCTGTATGTTTAATGTCTACAAATGGTGTTGGTATAACAGTCTGTGTGTGGGTTTTTTACTGTTTTTCGTTTTATACTTTTTCACTAAGTACTATCTATTACAGATCCACTCATTTTGCTGTGAACATGGATTGGCTATTTAAGAATTAGGGAACAGCTGGGAAGCAAGTAGTCTTGACTATACTATAAAATAAGAGAAGTCTTGGGACTAGAATACAAAAGCAGGTGTGGATAAGAAACCCAGAATGACACATAAAACCTCCAAAAGTATCATTATAGAACATCATTAAGTATCCAAATATGAAGTACATGGTGATAGCTGGTAAAATTTAAGAGGAGAAAGAAATCAGTAAGGGGTGTAAAGTAAAAGAAATCTAGAAATTGAAGAACCCAAGATTTAAAAACGCGGGAAGAAAAGGGATTTAGGTGTTAGAACTGGGGCAGGGGGAGAGGAGTAGAAAAAGAGCAATGAGAGTAAAGAAATAAACTTGGAGACCGTATGTTACAGAGTAGCGAGAAATAATTTAAATGACCTCTTATAGATCTGTAGCAACATTGGGAAAGTGATTTTGCTATGGCCTTGCTCTCTCTTCTTTGTTCATATCTACTTCTTTTTGCTGATTCCCCCCTTTCTCTGCTATTAAAGAGGCCTCATCAATTGTGCTACTCCATTCCCATGTCCTTAGCAGCTGGTCCAAAGAATAGACATTCAAGAAGAACCAGGAATAGTCTGTCCATGAATTTAGATATAAAGACTCTTGGTAAGAAAACATCCTCTTCTTGGATCACCATTCCTATGGAGGATGTGTGCTGGAGCTTTTGGCACCATCTTTCCCAGGCACAGAAGGAAGGCCTCTACCACATGCTTAGGTCTGAGATGAGAAGCAAGCAGGTCCACATGATGGAATCTACAGGAGACACGCAGATGGAGAAAGGGGACAGTTCCTCCAAGGAAAGAAGCTAGGCAGACAAGAGAAGCAGATATCCATTAAAGTTTCCCATGTGATTCTCACAACAGTTCCAAGAGGCTATGGAATTTCCATTCTTATTAATAATGGGGACACAGTTCTCCTGGCCCGAAGTCAAATAATTTGTATGTGGTCGAGCAAGAACTTGACCAAAAGTCACTTAAGATTAGAGCGGGAAAGTGAAATGATCCAAGTGATATTTAAGAAAGGTTAACAATAGAGAGATAAGCCCTGATAGCTACATTTTATTTTCGAAAAAAATTTTCTTCTCTTTCCTTTCAAGTTTGCTTTTTCCCTCCTATGTTCTTAAAATCTGTGAATTACGTGACGGTTCATTGAGGGTAAAATTCAGGAAATCAATGCCAAAAGCTTCTCCTTATTCAGAAAAAAAATTAGCATATGTCTGGATCTTAAGCGCACACCCGTACACACACTTACATACACTCTCATTCACACTCACACACAGAGCCGTTTATTGAGTTTATTGGGTTCTAGGTACCTCAGGCATGCCTTACACGTATTATCTCATTACCCTCACACAATGACTGTATAATGCAGTCTATACTGTTAATTACATTTATAAAGTCACAGAAAGGTGAAATAGTTTGCCCAAGTTCATGAAGGTAGTAGGTGGTAGAGCCAAAATTCATACATAATCTGATTGCTAAAACAGATGTTCTTTTTATCCACTAAGCCATACAGCTAAATAATGTATGCATATATAGGGAAAAAAATGTGTACATACATTTTACTATATAGGTATATTTCACACAATTTATTTGTGATTGCTAGTGCCAGACAATCTATAATCAATTGAGCCACATGTGTATTCCATTGGAACTCAGAAAATTCCTTAATTTAGTATTCTATTGTTAATTAGAATAAATGGACGCACTCAGGTCTGGGCCAGTGTAAATTTAATTGCCAATAGATGACCAACTCCAATTCTTTTTATATACATAAAGCCCAGATTCTTCATGAGGGAAGATGTCAGATGTCAAGCAGTCTGATATTCACAAGTACATTTCCCTGTACACCATTTTGTGACATTATCTGTTATATATATGTGTGTGTGTGTGTGTGTGTGTGTGTGTGTGTGTATACCTTTGCCAGGACTTAAATCCTACTAAATGTATTTTTAATGTTCCATTGCTAATATAATTGTTCTTGAGTTGTAATATAAAAGATCAGCACTTAGCCGTTGGAAAAATAACATTTTGATGGTATCCGAGACTTGGGGGAAAAACTCTACCAGGGATCCTGTCAATATTCAGCTGACAGAGGCTACTCCTGCTTGTTTCAGGGGAAGATCTTCAATCTGTCTGCAACTAGCTGCCAAAACTTTTGGATGAATAGGGAAGAATATAGTCAATCACCCAGATGTTCCACCTGCAGGAGGCCATGCACCAGCTACGTAGACACAACCAGGTGTCCAGAACATGAAGACAACACATCTGGAAGGTGTGTGTGTGTGTGTGTGTGTGTGTGTGTGTGTGCGTGTGTTAACTTTTTGAGGGGATATATTGAAGTTATTTTGAAATAATTATTAACTCCTCTATACCCAACTCTGAGATAAAGTATGTATGACATAGTTTAGAAGAATGTTTAAGTAGAGTTCATATCATACATATGTTGGTCTTATTGACAAAATGTAGATAGTTCTCTCTCAGCATATGTATGAACGGATTATCTAATGTCCAACCCTATTTGGATATTGAATAGTTCATCCTGGTAATGGTTAATTAAACAATGTATCCATCTCTAGTTTTTCTAGATAGCTTTCCCCCATCTCCATGCCAACTTCTAACATTTTATCAAGGTTATCAAGTCCTAAGTGAATTCAAATGACCAGTAAAGATGAGAAAATATGCCCAACCTCTCTAGTAACTCAGGAAATATGAGTTAAAATAACAAGATACATTGTAAAGTTTTGAAAGGGGGGCGGGGATATGGTCAGAATGCCTTTTTAAAGGTTTAGCTCAAGATGTAAATAATGCAGATCTGATATTTTTAAAAAACATGAACAAAAATGTAGTGATTTAGTATATGAAAATATCATAATATTTCGGAATAGTGAAATACTGATCAGGGTACAAGAAAGGTTTCCTGCTACTGAGCTGGAGCATAAGGGCAGAAGAGAAGAGGAGTGTGGATTGGGCTGGGGTAAAGGCTGAAATGCGCTCACGCTATACTGCAGAGGCTGGTAATATGGCTTATGGTGGGGAGCAACTGGGAGTTGGGGGCGCAGAGACAGAATTGTATTCTACAGCTGATGTCTGTAGATGTGTGGACAAGTCTCTCTACAATAGAACTGAGGTCCAGATGTCATCAGTCTCTCCCCCTCACCCCCAGCATGTGTTTGCAGTGGGCTTACATTTGGAGACAGAATTCCATTTAGAAAAATAATGTCATTATTTAGGAAAGTATCTTGGTAAAATTCAGAGAGAAAAATTAAAATCCTCACTGTGTCTGCAAGAATCCAAGCCAAAAATGAAATAATTACATTGTTCTGAGTTAAAACTATATAGAAATTGAGATGGGAGAGAGAAGAGACATAAGAGAGGGAAGGAGAGAAGAGCCAGTGAAAAGACACAGGGCTGAGTTGCCACAGGTGAAGTGGTCTGTTGAAAAAAATCCCTGGGGGCGGGGGGAAGGGGGGTTAAAAAAATTGAGAGAGCAAAGTCACTTGAAAGGCTAATAATAATTTTGAAGTTATTTGCACTTCTATAATGTAAGCTTCCCTTTTCCTTTCCCCTAAATCATTGATAACATCTGATGGGATTTTTAGTGGGAACTGAGAAAGGGGCTATCTTCATACTGAGTTGGTGTGGTCTGGAATGCGGTGTGTATCTGAGAAGGTGAGAAGCAAGACCTTCAAGCAAGAGGTCATCATTAGGATATATCCCACCCACCCCCATCTTCCCAAGAGTTTGGAGAAAATTTGGTAAGGGCTTTGGATTTCCACAGGACATTGACTGGAGTTTGAGCCAATCAGATAAGTTCTAGATAAAGATTCGAAAGAGCAGGAAGCCATGAACTGACATCTAGGCTACTTTGTAGGTTTGGAGCCCTATTCTTTTCTTGTGAAAATAATAAAAAATTTTTCTCCTTTAAGAAATAGATTTAATGCAACAGCTGAGCACTGTGATAAATTGTCTGCAACTAGTGTGGACCATCTGGCTGTCATGAATAGTCTTAAATAAATCGAACCAAAAGTAAGAAATCTAAGGAGACAGTAGTTTCCATCTTAAGAGAATGTGTAAGGTTTGAAAAACATGTTTTGGTTTCCAGAAGCTTATTCATTGCAACTGGAACATTAACTAGTTGTAGATGATTACGACACCATGACTAGCTCTAGACAGTCAAAGCAAAAACACAACTATAAAAGGATTCACAGGTCTCAGAATATCAGACAGACCCTCCATAACTAATTACTACTCTGTTCTTACAAATTTGTGCTCCGGGACTTAGTCTTTATTTGGCATTAATGGGCAACTTTTGACATAAAAACCGCTATGTCCTGGTGATTTCTTTTTATATGGGTCCAAATCTAAAAGCATTTGTGTATTTTTTTCATTCGTTCATTCTCAAGCATTTATCGAGTATTTACTATGTGTTAGACACTGTGACACAGCACTGAGAATACACAGATGACTCAAATGTGGTTCCTATCCTGGGGAGCACATGGTCTAATGAAAAGAGAGCAGGCAAATAATTTTAATGGAATTACAAGTTATGAGGCTTGGGCAGGGTTCCAGTGGGTAGAGACAGGTAACGACTCTGGCAGGGGAAGATGGAAAGGACTTCAAAGAGGAGGTTACTTATGATAAAAGCACAATATAACCAGAATCAGGGACTTAAGGTATCCTCTAGGAAATAAAATAGATTTCTTGAGCTGTAATGAAGCATAGACATATAGAAGGCCTAATTTTATAAGTGGGCATTTTATTTCTCCCCATTATTCTAACTACTGAAAAACATAATCAGTTTGGATGATGACACATCTTAATAATCATATCTATCATGAATATATTGCATATGTATATTAGCTAATAAGCCGTTGTATTATAAAGACCCCAGATTCAGTGCCTTAAGGAACAGTTTATTCCTTACTCATATAATTCCAAGGCAGATGTTCAAGGTCAGAGGGCAACTCTTGCACAGCGATTCAGGGAACCAGGCTCCTTCTGTCCGTGACTCTGTCATACCCATGGATTTTTGGGGGTATAGTTGTTATGTTCAGGGTCAAGATTGGAAGGAGGGAAGAGAGGATGAAGTGGGCACACTGCTTCCTGAAAGCCCCCTAAAGTAGCACATACTCTTTTTACTCACATTCAGTTAATTGGCTAGAAATCAGTCTCAGAGCTGCATCTAACTGCAAAGGGGAATGGGAAATGCAATCCTGTCTTGTCCCCAGGAATGAGACAGTAGGTTTTGGTGGCCAGCAAATATTATTTGCCATAGATATAAAATTAAAATTGATAAAAATTCCAATGTTTCTAAATTATTCTAAATGGGTCTAAACCAATAAGATAAAATTTCTCAGCATAGTATGTAACTTCCTTTATTTAGACTAAAAAAATTAATTGCATAGGTACAGAATAAAAAGCCAAATTAACAGTGATCACATGGATAAAAGAGCTGAAGATTTTGCTTGAAGACTAATTCAGTATGAGCCCTAGTTTGATGTGGTTCCTGAAAAACAAATGCAATAACATACGAAAAAGCAAATACAATTGTAGGCTGCATCAATACAAGTATACAGGAAAGAAATGAATTCTGATCCAGGAAGATTTAAGTCAGAATCTTTTAATAGGGTTCTGGTCTTGTTTTTAAGAGGCACATGAATGAATAGAAAGAGTGTGAGATGATGAGGCGACAGGAATCAAGAAACAATGTTGTTTGAGGGAAAGTAGTAAAGAAACCAGATTCTGTCCTAGAGAAAAAAATATCAGACGGAGAGGTGTGTGTGTGTGTGTGTGTGTGTGTGTGTGTGAAGTGGGGAAGGGTATGGATTAAAGTAGTCCTATAAACTTAGAGAAATTTAAAGTTTAAATGCTTGAAGGTTAGCCATATGGAAGAGAAAGTAGATTCATTCTCTTCTGCATCATGAAACCAAGGAAGGAACATTTTGGCTTAATACGACGAAGATCTGAATAATAATTGAAGCTCTCCAAGAATGGTGGAATAGGCTGCTTGCAGAGATTTACATCACTGGAAGTGATTGATCAGAAGCTGAATGACCTTGTGTCAAGCCTGCTATAGGGAGAATTTTCTCTTAGAGCGAACTAGATGATGTCTAAAATATTTTCTAATTCCATGATTCCCTAAATTTGGCATTATTACTATGGCTCTTTTGGATGATTCAAGCCAAAATAAAAATCCCTGTACAGACCTATGACCGAAGGCCACCACTGTTAACATGGCCAAGTGGCATAGACAGTGTGGTCAACATTATAGACATTCCCTTTTCCACTGGAAAAGCACTTTTGCAATCATTTAACTAGAAGCTTTTTCCACGAGACATCATTTTGCTTGAAACTGAACACTGACAGACAAATTATGGTTATTCAGACTTGAGAATTTGGCAGACATTTTTTGAAAAAGAACAATGTGAATCTATACTTCAAAGAAGCAATGGACAATATTTTTTGCCAATAAAACATTCGAGCTTTCAAGCAAAAATTGGCAGCATAGAGCCCATCTATCTGCCACACGAAAATGATAGTTCCCCGATACCTAAAGAATTTTATGATGAGACCAGTATTATTAACAAATCTATTTTTTTGATATTAGATAATAAAATGTGTCAACATTTGGATGATCTGTGTAGCTCAATAAGCCAGTATTTTCCAAATAAACAATACATAATATTATAAAATCATGGATGGATAAAAGATCTGCTCAAAGTACACAATAAACAAATGTATTTTTATTTAACAGAGTACAAAAATCATTGAAATGGTTTTGGATTCCACATTATAAATAACTTTAAAGAAATTACCGCTTGTTAAGTTTTGGTGTAGTATCAAAGAAGAGTATTCACAATTACAGTGGTACCTCGGTTTTCGAACATAATCCACGAGTTCTGAAATGTTCGAAAACAGCCCACAGCTAGGCCTCAGGATCTTGCACTCAGCAGCGGAAGCCGTGTGACGTGTTCGACTTCCGAGTCATGTTCGAAAACCAAAGCATTTACTTCCAGGTTTACAGAGTTCATAAACCAAAATGTTCGTCAACAGAGATGTTCGAAAACCGAGGTACTACTGTATCTGAAATTGCTACTACAACACTCCTCCTCCTTTCAAGTCCATATCTGTCTGAGGCCAATTTTTTTTTCGTGTACTATAACCAAAATCACACATCTCAATACTAAACGCAGAAGCACATATAAGAATCTAGCTATCTTCTATTAGAGCAGACATTAAAATGACTTGCAAAAATGAAAAACAGTGCCACTATTCTCCCTAAATTATTTTGCTTTGGAAAAATCAGTTACTTTTCTTCCACATACATTATTTATGTAATACATAATTAAGTCTGGCAGAGTGTCTCTCACATCACTGTGAAATATAGCATCTATGGAGGCCTTGAGGTAGATTGATTTCTAAAATGACCAGTTTTCTTTACTTCTCTCTATATCTCTGTGCTAAGTGACTTTGTAGTTCATCCTATCAGAAGGTGGAGACTATTTATGATCTGAACTGATCTTGTGATTTGCTTTGGCCAACTGATTGCAGTGGAAGTGACAGGGCGCTAGTCCCAGGCTTGGGCCTTGAGAAGTCTTGAATGATTCTTCTCAGGACCATGTGAACAAACCCAGGCTAGCCTGCTGGAGGTCAGGAGAGCACAAAACAGCCCAGATGTCCCAGATGTGGCCGTCTTTGACCAGCCTATGGCCAGCTAACTAATTAAATAGGAAACTATTTTCCTATACTCTACTCATAATACTTCTGACACCAAATTGTTTTTTTCTCCCCACATCAATCAATACTCCAACTCCCTGGATACTAAATGGGTGTCCTATCATTCCATTACGACATTAATTACCTGGAGTTAGTATAGACACCACAGGTTACAGGCTCAGTCCATAGACTGCTCCCATTTCAGATACTAGTTGCAAGTCCCAGGTTGTCACCTGTATTTCTGACCAACTAGCTATAAATTGGAGGCTCCTACCACCATCTCTTCAGGTTTTATCATTTACTATAAGGACTAACAGACCTTAGGGAAATACAGTTTACATTTACTGGTCTATTATAAAGGACACGAATGAATAGCCAGATGAAGAGGTACATAGGGTGAGGTCTGGAAGGATCCTGAGTGCAAGAACTTCTGTCCCCATGGAGTTGGGGTGTGCCTCCTCCAAGCATGTGGATGTGTTTATTAACCCTCATAGTTTAGAGGTGTTTGTAGAGGCTTCATCATCCAGGCATGATTGATTATTAATTCCGTCTCCAGCCCCTGTCCTCTCCCCAGAAGATGTGGGGTAGGGTAGGGGGTGAGGCTGAATGCTCCAAGCTTCTAATCATGGCCTGACCTTTTTGGTGACTAGCCCCCATCTTGAAGCTCTCCAGAAGCTCTCCAGAAGCCCATCAAGAGTTGCCTTCTTAGAACAAAAGACTTGCCTATTACCCAGGAATATCCAAATATTTCAGGCACTTTGTGTCAGGAACCAAGGTCAAAGACCAAATATTAGAACAAAAGATGCTCCTAGCACTCCTGTCATTCAGGTTATTACAAGGTTTTAGGAATTCTGTGTCATGAACCCTGAGCAGAGACCAAATATGTATTTCTTATCATGTCACACCAACACATATGTATGAGAGCTGGACCAAGAACAGCACAGCTGCCTACATGATCCATCACTAACCACAGGTCATGTGTGGGTCTAGCTGAGACTGGAACTACCTTGCTAACTCATGGACTTATGAACACTAATTAGTGCTTGTACTTTTGGGGTCATTTGTTATACAGCAATGACTAATTGATACAGGTCTCAATGAGAACCAAGACTAAAATATTTCCATTTAGATATCCTGCAACAGTAATATATAACCTGAAGGATAAATAAGGTTAATAAGCAGGGCAGGGAAGGGAGAATATCACAGACTGGGGAGAAGGGACAATAGTAAGAAAATGAAGTGAGTTTCAAATATATTATTTATTCAAGAGTCAGTGGATAAGCTAAAGTGGAGACAAAAATTTACACCAAGGTGCAGAAAGAGAAAGAGGCTGGAAAAGTGAGTTTGAGTAAGACTATAGAGATACTGACTAGCATGGCAGCTTCTATTGTTATCCTATTTGCAATCGAGACCCACTGAATGTGGTAATTATGGTTTACTCCATCCCAGTTTCTTACTTTTCTGTTTCATTTCAGCCAGTACTCAATTCTAAAGTGTTTGCGAAAGTAGAGCACAGTGTCAATAGAAGCACCTGGATTTTATTGCATTGAGTAGTGACTGGCAATAAAGGATACATTCACAATATATTTCCTTGTGAATAAACCACAGCCTCTCTCTCTCTCGTCTTTTTCAGCCTACATGTTATGGATAAAGCACACTTTGGCAGAAGATGAGCCAAGATACTTCCATGTAGAACAAAGAAAAACTGATGGAAGAAATAATTTCCTCCATATAAGGAGGCACATGCAGAAAAATCATCTTGCTTTAAGAAAAAAGAAAAAAAAACTCGTCTCCTTTTTCACGAAAGGCTTTAAGTCTTTCCTTTTTCTTGAAGAGCCATGTTAATTTATTGCTGGCCACTAGATGGCACTTGTGTACAGCATTTGAAATGGATTCCGGCGAAAACAAGAGCACCTGTGGTGTGGTCAGAATAGAATCTGAGGTTTTGCTCTTACACAGGCGGCTTCCTCCCCCACCCTGTGTCAAAAGGGGTGTAGAAGAGAAAGCCTAAATCTTTTCTGTGCTTTTCTGACTTATAAAGAAAAATGAACATGGCAGAAGTGTTCCTGATTAGATTGGGAGAAAAAGGATGATACATTCCTGCTGGATGAATCAGGAGAGATGATGTTCTGTCATTCTTTAGATATAGACCTGAAATACTAACTTTAAATTTATGGTTGCTGGTACGAGCTATGGTTCTGTTTATCCAGTCGGTACATTTGGGTGAAGCATGAATAGTGTGTCTTCCAATTGGTTACTTTATCAACACTGACGATTTCAGAAGATATAATGAATCTTACACTTTTGGGTGAAAATAAATGGATCTCACAAGTCTTCTTATCAGATCACCATAGTTTGATTCATCTTTATGAGAGCTGGCTGCCTGGTTGTTCATTGCTGCCTTCAATTCATCTGGACATTTTCCGATGATGCAAAGGGTGATAGCAACTGTGAACATCATCCACAAATGTATCAACACCAGTGTAGGACACACTTTCAGGAGAGAGAGAGAGAGAGAGAGAGAGAGAGAGAGAGAGAGAGAGAGAGAGAGAGAAGAAATACCAAGCAAGCAGGCAAGCAAGCAAACAAACAAAATCCCAAAGATGCAAGACCTCCCAATCGAAGGCCAGAGGAATTGACAATCTTGCCTAACCTGTGCCCTTCAATTCTCCAGCCCTGGGGCTGCTATCAACATTTAGAACCCAGCAAACCACGCTCCTTTTCTGGGAGGTAAGATACTGGCGATCTGCCAGTTACAGCTCTGCCAACCCCATTAGCTTGTCACCGCTGTGCTGATGCTGATCTTTCAGGTCTCGTCTAATCTGGCCTTTCAGTAGCCTCAGCTTTCTCCTGTTTAGCCTAAGCTGCTGCAAGTGTGAGTTTTGAAGCATCGCCAAATCTTATATAAAAGGGACATCTGTCCTAAAGAAGATTGGGGGGGGGGTCAGGAAGTCCCAATAGGGCAAGAAGAAAACAGCAGATTGAGTCATAGGAGTAAAGGGACATTAGAAACAGAAATGTATGTGCTGGGAAAGTGCAACACTAGACACAAGAGCCCTCTTTCATGTCTCTGGTCCTATGCCTCTGACCTCTAGAATGTCATCTCTTGGTCTTCTTCTTGGTCACTTGGAACTTTTATGCTTTTCTCCAAATGTCCTTATCAAATCCTGCCTCAGGAAAGGGATTGATAAACTTATTCCTACAGAAGACGGCCATTTTTACAGAAGAAAAAGCATGCATTTGATAAAGCAATGGAATAAATAAAATTCTAATGGTTCTGTAGGAATGCGTGTTTTGGTGGGCAATCTCAGAGATACCGCCCTCCTGTTTATGAAGTCACCATTTAGGCTATCTACTTTTGTGTTTTTTACAAAACATTCCCTGACGACATCAATTAATGTAAGGGTGGGAGCCTAGTTAGTTTTGTGGTTTTGACAACAACAAATATGTTCAATTTGATTAGGAAATAAATAGGGGCTGAATTATTGGTAAAGTGCCAGAGTTGGAATTTGGGGAGGGCCATGCATAAGAACGTGAAAAAGCAAATACATCGAAAACTATGCAAGGGAAGCTAGCGGGTCATGTGCAGATAGAGACAGCCCAGGGCTTTTGGAGGCTTGCTGAGTTGAGGGAATGTGAAAGACACCCAAACACCAGGAAGGAAAGAGGTAGAATTCATGGAAGGTTAAAGCAGGGAGTCACAGGTCCAAAAGGCAAACAGGTTCTAGAACTGACAAGGTCTGAATAGGCCACATCCCCACTGATGGCAAACACTATCAGGAACAATGAACTGGCCCAAGAGCAGAGGGCCAGTTTCTCCCTGCTGTGTTAGTTTTCTTTATTATCATTGTGCCCTGAACCCGGAGGCATTTCTCATTGCCAGAAGGAGGTCTGAGCATTAGGTAATACCTACTACTATTCTCAGGGACGAAGAGATGACCAGAAGATTCCTAATGAAAGTGAAGTGGATTCTTGTGACTATTACGGGAAATGGTCATATGTCATATCAAGGGCCAGTGGCTTCCTGTACTGGACAGGTGTGTTTTCTTTGTTTTGTTTTGTTTTTTTCTTGCTTATGATATCGTTCCTTTTTTTTTTTTTTTTTTTTTTGCTACGAATATGTCCATTCTTTTGAGTAATTGACCTTATTCTACTTTACTTCATGTGGTTCATTCAGGTCTGCCAAACACAGCATCTCAATCTTCTGTTTGCAGATTAGGCATGTCACCGGGTCTTGTCAACCATAGTATCTGTAACATGACTGGCTTATGATCCGAAGCCAGCTAATCAGATTTCTTTTCTGGATTTTAGATAGACAGACAGCTGGATAGCTAGCTAGCTAGATAAAATACTATCTCTTTCTGTGGAATAGCAAAGCAGGGATGATATAAGCCTGGAACTTTTCATAGCCTTGCTCCCTTCTCTCCTCAAACATGGGGCAAGACTGTTTGAAGTCATGGAGAATGAGGCCAATGGGGAAAAAAAGAAGCAGAGATGTGAGCTCAGCAAAGACAGAGATGATAAAATAGCTCCATCTTTGATCCTCCCAGTTAAAGAAAGTACCCAGTATAGTCCTTTTTGGCTTAAACTATTTGAGCTGGGTTTCTGTCACTGGCAACCAGGAAAATCTTGACTAATATATTCCCCAACCAATCCAATTGAGTTTTCTAATATGTCATATCTGTTGTTACTAGGAATTCCATTAATTGAATTACTTACATCTCTAGCTCAACTTGCCATTTGATTCTAGTAGAGAAAATAGTCAATATCTTTAGAAGTAAATATAACTATAATACAAATTTTAGTCATCTTGACTCATGATCCTTTCATAACCTGAAGCACAAGTCCTAGCTATCCTTGCAAGAGGTATTGTTTAGGACAGAATCAAATAATATTTGCAACAACTTACCACATTTTTGTAGGGAAACTTCTAGTGAATGGATTTTTCATCAACTCCTGGGCTCTTTTCTTAAATACTGTGATGACTGACAGTGTGCTGAACTGGCCAACATTCTTCTCTTACGTTTTCTCTTAAAAAGGACCAAAACTAGGTTGAAAAAAAAGACTTGTTGGAGTTCAAGGCAGCTTAAACCTAGCAGCAACGAGATTAGAGAAAGGAAAAACATGCAGTAGCAGGAACTAGAATGTATCTATTGCTTTTAGGTTCTATAGACACTCCACTTCTTCTCTACCCCACTGCAGTAGAAATGCAGGGAGCTTAGTCCAGTCCAACTCCCTTATTTTGTGGGAGAGGGGACCCAAGAGATTAATGAAGTGACCTAGCCAATGTCACAAAGCAAATTTGTGAAGAAACAGGACTCTGTCTTCTATTGATATACTAAATTTCACGTAAACACGTGTCTTAAGTGAAATTATTTTGTAATCATTTAAGGTGGTTATTTTCCCCATTTAATGAGTCCCAGATAGTAGATCAAACAAGGAGTTAGGCAATCTCTTCTACAAACGTAAAAGCAAAAGTATGGTGAATTCATAGTTTATCTTTTTCCCAAAGTACCATCATACCATATCTTTTTTTTCCCCTGTCCCCTGGCATGACTTAGTTTTCTGCCCTTATGCCATTGCTTTTGTCATTAGCATCTCTTGACATAGTCTTTCTACTCCTTAGTCTGATTCAACATACATGTAGTGAGTACCTTCGCTCAGCCAGCCACTCTCAACACTGACAGTATCCATCAGAAATAGAATACAAACCACGCTCGAGATTTTAAATTTTCTAGTTGCCCCATTAAAAAAAAAAAAAAGAAAAAGTGAAATGATTTTTAATAATATATTCTATTTAATGCAATACATTCAAAATATTATTTTAACATGTATTTAATATAGAAATTTGTTAATGGGACTTTTTTTATTAGTTTCAGGTGCACAAAACAATGTAATAGTTAGACATTTATCATTTATACCCCTCACACAGTGTCAGCCCCCCTACCCCCATCCACTATCCCTCTGACATCGCACACAGCCATTACGTTTCCACTGTCTCTGTTCCTAATTCTGTACTCTGCTTCTTGTAACCATATATGTATATATATATATAAATATAAATTGTAGCTGATAATGGGCCATTTTATATTCTTTTCTTTGTATTAAGTTTTCTAAATATAGTATGCATTTTATACTTAGAGCACATACCAGTTTTGATTAGCCACATCTCAAGTGCTCCATCACCACATGTAGTCATTGGCTATCATATTGAACAGTGCAGGGGAAGAGCCTTAGAGTAGACTTATAGTGCAGTCAAATCTTATGATCAAAATCAAAAGATGAAAAACCAAGCTCTATTTTCCACCTGTAATTTTTCCTTTATTTTGCAGGTCAAAAGATTTTCCTACTCTGAAGTAATATTTTTGTTACTGTGAAAACTCCCCCTTTTACCATGAGTACCAACAAAGATCCAGGCATCATGCTAGATCTTAGGCAGGTCCCTCATTTTTTCTCTTGTTTTTTAAGATTTTATTAAAATGTAGCTGACATACAATATTATATTAGTTTCAGGTGTACACCATTGTTGTTATTCAACATTTATATACCTAAATAAGTGATCACCATAAGTCCAGTAACCATTTGACACTGTACCATGTTATCTCAATGTTATTGACTGTACTCCTCACGCTGTACTTTACATCCCCACGACTTATTTGTTTTATACGTGGAGATTTGAACTGCTTATTCCCCTTCACTTCCCCCATTTTAATTGTTTCAATTATAGTTGACATTCAAGATTATTTTATATTAGTTTGAGGTGTATGGCATAGTGATTAGACATTTGTATAATTTAAGAAGTGATCCCCCTGATTAGTCTACCAGTACTCCCCTGGCACTATACCTAGTTATTACCATACTATTGACTATATTCCCTATGCTGTACTTTACATCCCCGTGACTATTTTGTAACTACCAATCTGCACTTCTTAATGCCTTTATGATTTTCACCCTGTCCCCCAACCCCCTCCCTTCTATCACCCCAATAAATCTAGTACCCATCTAACACCATACGTAGTTATTACAATATTAGTGACTACATTCCTTATGCTATACCATATATCCCCATGACTACTTTGTAACAACCAATTTGTACTTCTTAATTCCTTTCCCCTTTTCACCCATTCCCCACCCCACCCCTCCCATCTGGCAACCATCAAAATGTTCTCTGTATCTATGAGTTTCTGTTTTGTTTGTTTGTTTATTTTGTTCTTTAGATTCCATGTATAAATGAAATCACATTGCATCTGTCTTTCACTGTCTGACATACTTCAGTCAGCACAATATCCTTCATGTCCATCCGTGGCTGCCACGGATGGCAAGAACACATTCCCTTCCATAGTCAAGCAATATTCCATTGTACGAGGTCTAACAATTAAGTTCGCGAACTTGCCACCGTATGCTTACATTGGCAGCACTGTACAAGTAGCTCAGTAAGGTTTCATAACCTTGGTATATCTGTGTCTCACTGCTGTATTAGGGCTGCTTGGCTTCCTAGTCTTAGTAGAGTGGCCTTCTGTAGTAGGTGTCCTATGGGACTCAGTGGTGCAGTCTCCCTGGCCGCCAGAGCCAGGTGCTCCAGGTACATCCCTTGTGTGAGTTGTGTGTTCCCTCCTGTTGTAGTTGAGACTTGACTATTGTTTGCACAATAGGAAGGATTGACCCTTGGGCTGATTGATTTTGAGGACTGGTTGTGACTACAGTGGAGGAGCTATTGTGCAGGGACTGACACTACAGAGAAAAGTTCACTCTAGGGGAGCTGTGGTGCCTGTCCTTTGGGTGTGTCATCTTTGGAGGTGGCCAAGTGATGCTCAGCCCTGTCCAAAGCTGACCACTGTGCCTGCCAGTCCCAGGACCTCCTGGGAATGGATCCACTGCAGGCCAAGTTCAGCCGCTGTCTATGCCCTGCCTGTGAGCTTCAAAGCAATCCAGAGATGGCCACAGCCTGCACTGTGCTTAGAGGTGCCTTGAGAGACCAAGCCATGAATCAAGGCCAGCTGTCAATAGTGCCGGGCTTATGGCTGCTCAGCCAGAGGTATGGGACACCCCGAAGCTAGATGATGCTTATTTGAATTTTGTGAACCTTTGAGTGATTTTAGGAAAGTCTGCAGCATGGGCCAACGCAGGCTATTTATACAAAAAAGCCACTGGCAATGGTTTGGGTGTGCCCCAAATTTGGGTGAGGCGTGGTCTAGGGCAGGGCAGATGAAAGGTGATAGCCAGTTTGATGGAGACGTCTGCCGCCTCCCGCGTCTGCACGCAGGGAGTGGGAGGGCTCAACAGAGAAACAATGGCTTCTGCCAGTTCCTCCATCTGTGAGAGAGCTTCCCCTCCAGCCCTCACCCTGAAGTTAGGCAATTCAGTTCTTCCCCATATATCCCTGGCACCTTTTGAGCTGCTGTCCCAGCATTGGAGCTCAGAGTGAGTTCGTCAGTGGGTAAGTGTGTACGTGGTCTCTTTAAGAGGAGCACGTGGGAGTGCAACCGCCTTCTGGCTCACTCAGCCACAATCTATGCTGCTTTTCACAGTGCGAAGTCACGGGAACTTCTCTCCTCAGCACTGGAACCCTGGGCTGGGGAAGGCCTGGGACTTCTTGCTCCTCTGGGGGAGACCTCCACAGCTGAGATATATCTCCCAATATTTAATGGTCACCTGCGGGTGTGGGACCAGCTCATTCCACGTCTCTCCCCCTCCTAGCAGTCTTGAGGTGGCTTCTTCTCTATGTCTGTAGTTGTAGGGCTTCAGTCAGGCTAGACCTCAGGTGATTCTCAATAATGGTTGTTCTGTGGTTTAGTTGTAACTGACGTGGTCCTAACAGGAGGTAAGCACAGTGTTTACCTAATCTGCCATTTTGACAAGAAAATATCTCGTTGTTTTGAATCCCTGGAACACTTTGTCTGTATCTCTTGGGGTCCTAATATACTTATCCTATGTGTTTTTATACCTCATCATATGTGTTTGCTTAGATTATGTATTTTACTAAAGTGTAAGCAGTCTGCCCACAGGAGCTATCACTTACTTATACCTGTATATTCCATTCTGTTTTACCTGGGGCACACTATTAATATAAGGACATTGAATTGTATAAATGGGATGGAGTCAAATCTCGTATATTATGTTTTCCCATTTAGAATGTGAACATCTTGAGGGAGACTCTATACTTTATTTTTCTCTGTGTGGTCTCAGAAACTCATAAGAAAAAAAAATGTACAAAGAATATACTTGCCAAGTATTATTGATTGATTTTGATTTAAGGTAATGCAGGCATTTTCCTACCCTGAAGCATGGTATAGGTGAAAGGAGATGGAGGTCTGATGCTCACTAGGTGTTCGAGGTGTTTGCCAAATGAGTTTGTGTCTTTGGGTAAGATGATTAATTTCCCAGATTTTTTTTTTAAACCAGAATTTATTTCTATTTAAAAATGTTCAAGAGATTTTAAAAAGGCCCAACGATGTTTAGGTTTAATATAAGATTGTAGTAAGGTGAAGTTTGATGTTTCCTCCATTGCTAAAGTTTCTAAATTTTCTGTCTTATGAAATTAGATTTGAATGGAGCGCAGATTTAGTGGAAAAAACGTGCGCTTTAAATTGAGAAAGACCTGGATTCTAATATTGGATTTGCTGCCTCCTACTTATATTGTTTGGTTTAGTTAATTTACCTTTTTAAATCTTAATTTCCACATTTGTAAAAATGGGAGTCGTAATATTTATGTAAGTGGTTCTAATGCTGACATGAACTTATGGATTCAAAACCTTTTACTAATGTCTGACATATGACCATAAATGTGCAATAGATGCTATTTTTTTTTCTTATCTCTTGCTAGAAGGAACACAATTAGTAAATGATAAGCTGGGGTTACAAAGTAGTTCTGTCTAAGCTCTGATGGCATATTATTTCTCTTTCTTGTAACTTCCCATGTGGCCTTAGGCAATAATGCAGCTACAAGA
Source organism: Rhinolophus ferrumequinum (assembly GCF_004115265.2). NCBI lineage: Eukaryota > Metazoa > Chordata > Mammalia > Chiroptera > Rhinolophidae > Rhinolophus > Rhinolophus ferrumequinum. The sequence continues at coordinate 34,721,688 of NC_046302.1, read as the reverse complement.
TAAATGACCATTAATCTGGAGCAAAGTCTCTGAAGCAAGTCTCAGGGCTCTGTCCAGGACTTTGTCCAGGTATTTATTGAAGACCTGCGTGAGGACAGTGAGAGAACGCTGATCAAATTTGTAAGTGGCACAAAGCTAGGCTGAATATCTAGTATGTCACAGGTCAGAATCAAGGCTCAAAGAGGTCTTTAGATGCTGGTGTAATGGCTAAATCCAATAAGACAAAATTTACAGGGAATAATGTGAGGTCTTGCACTTCAGTCTGAAAACTCAATTGGGGAAGATGTAGCTTAACAGTAGATGTGTGAAAAAAATCTCAGGGGGGTCTTAGCTGGCAATAAACTTGATATGAATCCATAGTAATAGGATTGTTCCAAAAGAGAAGTCAGTGTTTGGTTGCATTCATGGGTGTTTAGCACCCAGGATGAGAGGAGTGATCAATCTGATTCTCCGTGCTTCCTGGACGATACCTGGAGTTTTACATTCGATTTTGGGTGCCACACTTGAAGAGGAACAGAGACATACGAAAGCGTTTCACCACTGGGCAGAAACCTTCGGCGCCATTCGTTCATGTAGTCATGAATCACATCTTTACTGAGTACCAGCTGTGTTCCGGTCACTTCCCTTTTCTCCTGGGATATAACAGCAAACAAAGCAGACAAGTAATTCCTGAGGGAACTCAGGAAATCTAGTTGGTAAAAGGGAAAACTTAGCAAATATATGCTACCCATTTTCCAATATTTGAAGGCATAGCATCCTTCTGGACGGTCACAGAGCTACTGCTAATGTATATATTTTAAGATGAACCAAACTATATAAGTAGGAGGCAGCGAAGCCAATATTAGAATCCAAGTCTTTCTCAATTTATAACCCATGTTTTTTGCACTAAATCTGTGGGCCATGACTTTCCACCAATTAAAAACTTCCACTGATTAAATGGGTTGCTTTGTAACTAGGGTATACAGTCTAAGTTGATTGATCTCTAATAGGCCATAAGTGGGAGTCAAATATAGTACAATTCGGTGGTAATAAGCCCCATGATAATAGGAATTCTAACATAATGTACTTGACCATCAGCCTCTTTGTTTCTCTTCTTCAAAGGGGATGGCTACATTTGTTTTCTTAGGGGTGGAAAGAAGGGAGAGCTCAGTTGGATGTGAACAAGGGAGGGAAGTAGAAAGAGAAATAGTAGGCAACCCCATCCAGTTAGCAGGCCCATATTCTTCTGGCCCAGTCTCTTCTGACCCCGCTTATGGAACAGGTGCTATATCATTAAATGATTCCTGGAATTGCTGCAGCAATCTTAGAAGTCCCAGCCAGCCCCAAAGCCCTGAACGGCCCTCATCAATATTAATCTGGAGTAGATAACCACCACCAGGTGGCGCTATACCATAACTGGGATCTGGATAGAGCCAGATTATACCGCCAAACGAAACGCCACACTTGTCGTTTCATTAACTTCACAATAATTAGCTTAGACATTTTATGTGATTGAAAAATTTTAGTCCACTTTTAAAATGATGGAGGAATTTTGCACTACAAAAAGCACTGCTGGACCATATCACCTCTAAACTTCCACACAGCCTTTTGTTTATCTAACTGTCCTAATTCTGTGGTGATCTTCTCATCCTCCAGGACTCGTTTGAATGTTACGTTGTAATGTCTAGTCTTATTCCACCAGCCAGAAATACTTTTTCTTTATTTGTATTTCTATAGAATCCTTTCGTGTTTACCCTCATACAGTTATTAAGTTGCATTACAATTCCCCAGCCCCAATACATTCATCAGTAAATATTTGTGAAGCACCTGCTCTTACCTAACCATAAGGAGAAGAAATTGCACATGATTTTAATGGGCTTTTAGGACAACTGGGCAGATCAAATCACATCAGATCAGCACGGGCCCTCAGCATTGTTGGATAGGACTCCACAGTTTGGCACTGAGAGGTACATTGTTCTGAGGTAGGAGAGGTAGGTGTGTGGGACAGGGGAGAAAGGAAGGCTCCCAGGGAAGCCAGGACTTCTCGCTGCTCTGGTTACTCTGCTGGGGGATGCCTGGGTCTTTCACAGCATTATGCTATCACATGATCTGATTTTCCCCAGGTTAAGAGTAGACTGAAATTGTGTTAGATGAATATATCTGTATATACATACACATAGATATACGTAATATATTTCAGCATTTCAATCTATGAGGCCAGGTTTTCAGGGCAGGGTCATGGAGTTACCAAATGTTTTATTTTAGCAATTATAGCTCCATTAAAAATAAAACTCACCTGCATTCTAAAAGTATTATCTTGATAGTTAAAGTGGCAGAAAATAATTGTCAACATAGCTGCCTATAAACGCAAAAATTTGAAACTGGACCATTTCCCCAGTTTGCCTGTTTTTTGTTTTTAAATTCAAAGCACTGGCTTCATCGGTTTATATTTATTTATTGTATGCCTCTAAGACAGCCATTTTCTCTCTCTCAGTCTCAGAATTATCATATGTAAAAATATTACCCTACCTTTCTGGGCTATCAAGAGGCTCAAATTTGATGCTTAATGTAAAATTACAGAAGAAGTGCTCTTCTATGTGTATTTTCTACATCAGGCAGGCAATTGCTGCCTCAGTTCCTCATATTCTCAGTGCTTATTTCTTGGTTTCTGCCTGCCATTGACTTTACTTGATGAAGTTTAATTGCTGTTTTTCACGATCAATTGCTGTTGGCAAATCTCTCCAAATACCTCATGTTTTTTCCATCAATAAATAAGGGATTAAAATTATTTCATTGAGTGCAGAGCAGTGTATTGGTCTTTGGGAGGGTTTTAAATGATCTAAAGAAAACTCGGTCCTTGCCCACCAGAAGTCAATAGTCTTAAGAATGTATTAACCAAGGCACAACATTTTCGATAAATACGGATATTAAGCGCTATGTTCCATCTACCTGGAATTTATTCTAGCAAGGCACAAAAAGAGAGGTTGTGGAAGTCCCTGCCCTTTCTCCTTGGTGTGAAAGAGTTAAGAACATTTTCCAAACAACCTGATTCTTCTCAAGGACATCGTTAGATCTGTTATCTGTCAATTCTCATCAACCACTTTTGAGCTATGTAAAATTTTTACCTGGTGTTAGAACTTGTGAGATACCAATGACAATTGTTAAAATGTATTAAGTATTTATTATGTTTTACCATACTCTGCATTTCACACGCGTCATCTCATTTTATTCTTACAGCAACGTTGAAAGGGAGGATTCTCTGATAACCCCCATTTTATAGACAATCACATTGAGACTTTTTGGAAGCTATTTGTCTTAGAACACAGAGTAATTGAAAGCACTGGGATTCTAATTTAGGTGTTTTGATTGCAGAATTTGCATGACAGTTTTTGCTAAGCTGCCTTAATAGCAACTTTATTCATTTTTAAATTGTTTCTTTCAATTTTTTGATGCCTCTCCATTCTCTTTCCCAATTCTGATACTCTGTGATGCCATAAACTCGACCATTCCAAACCTTTCATGCGTAAGAATTTGTGGTGAAACAGAAGCAAGTTGGTCTAAGAATTAGAAGGTCCTCTCATTTTGGCTCCACAAACATTTACCTGTTTAAATATGGGAAACTCACTCAACTTCTCTAACTTTGTTTCCATCTCTGAGAAATAAAGATGAATGATATCTTCTGTGAAGGTTGTGAAAAGCAGTAACTGAATATAGGTGAAACTATGGTAAACTGCAGTGGGGAAAACGAATACAACATATAATAAGAAGCATAATTGATTTCAACTATATCTTGTTGGTCTTTGTACTTCCTTCAGATCTTTGTAGTTTGACATCATAGGGGAACTCTTCATTTTCTCAAAAATTGTAAATGTCTTTTTTGGATCTTTCAGAACAATATGAAGAATTTCGGAAGTAGATCTATCAAAGGAAAGATAGTCTCTGTCTCTCTCTCTCTCTCTCTTTCTCTCTCTCTCTCTTTTTCCAATTTCTTGTCTTTAAAATGCTCTTCTTTTTGACTTCTCCAGAAGAGTCTGAGATGGGCTGAATAAGTTCTAAGATATGGAAAGGTCATATTTGCATAGCAATGAGAGATGGGGGTGCTTTCTAAATGGTTGTTGAGGGCTTCCTAAGACAGTGCTGGAATCAAGAATCAACTGGCTCTTTAAGAGATGCAGGTCAGTGATGACCCCATAAAACCATTTCCTCCTTTCACATGTACAATTATTGTGCTACCTAGGAAGAATTCCAACAGGTATTATGGTTGGACAATATGGACTCCTATTGCTCCCCGGACCTCCAAGGATACTTTGTATGAGTAATGACTGGGTCTTTCAGGAAGGGTGGCACACACAGTCTAGCCCTAGTGCTGAAAAATGTCAAGTAAGCAATGTGTAAAGTGGCTATTCCTATACAGGGAGGTGGAGACTCACTGACTTTGTCGGAGCCCAGGTGATGATTCAGTGTGCTGCCAAAAGGTGGTTTTTAACATTGCACCATCTGGCACTTGTGTATCTTGCTGTCTCCCCAAGAACCTCAGTCCTGCAGCCATTCTCTAGTAGCTAATCAGAGGACGTGTGAGATAAGCAGAAAAGAGAAAGGTAATTTTGTAGGAAGTAGGTGGGGTTTTATAATCATTTGGTTGACAGAGGTTCTAAATCAGAGATTTTATGTTTGCGTTTCCCATGGGTTTATGAGGTTTGGGAAATTTGGGCTTAACCCTCTTGAGTTCTCTGTTTTGTAAGGAAGATCATGTGACGTACAGAACTATACTATTGTGCTTACTCCACGCACCCCCGCCATCATGCACATGTGTTCTTTTCACTACCTACAGTATCGTCTTGGAAGAGTATTAGAAACATTGTTTATGAGAATTAATTGCTGTAAGTGAAAATGATAAAGTAGGAAATTATTTGTATTAGTCAAAGTATAATATCAATATATCATAAAGCATAAGTTTTCCTGTTTCCCTGTAAACTGCTGAGTATGATGAGAGAGGAAGGCATTAGCAAAAGTGTTCAAAGCTCAGACCTGTGGCAGTACCCAGAGAAAATTTATCCATAACTCTAAGGCACCGTTTATCAAGTCAGAGGGCCACCTTATAGATATGGGAGGGGAGGCTGACTGCTAGGGAGGAAAAGCCTCCCTCTCCCTGCTGCATTTAGATGGGAGACACAGCCTGACCCAATATGCCATGTTTCTGGTAATTACTTATTCTAATATACCCGATTTAAAAGATGGGAGTGTGAAACAAGCTGACGTGTCAAAATTCTAGGAGGAGCACAATTGCGTTTGATCAATTCCCCACTGGCCTTTCCTGATCTGTGGCAGCGAGAAAGGGCCTATTTCATCAACAGAAGGGAGCCAAAAACCGGTGAAGGAACTATATATCACCACACCACCATTTCTTTCTTCCTTTCTTTCTTTCTTTCTTTCTTTCTTTCTTTCTTTCTTTCTTTCTTTCTTTCTTTCTTTCTTTCTTTCTTTCTTTCTTTCTCTCTCTCTCTCTCTCTCTCTCTCTCTCTCTCTCTCTCTCTCCTTCCTTCCTTCCCTCCCCCTCCCCCTCCCCCCTCCCTCTCCCCCTGCCCCTCCTCCTCCATCTTCTTCTTCTCTCTTTCTTATTTAACTTCTTTTTTTATGGACAGAACAAGCTTTTGTAAAGTTAAAGAACCTTATTTGTACCTTTGACATTCAAATCCAGGATAAGGAGCATGTGCCAAGTCCTGTGCTATGGGAACAGAAGAAGTAGCTTGGAAAGTTGGGATGGGGACAAGGGACCCTCTTGGAGTAGATGATGCTTGAGCAGGGTCCAGAAAGATGAGCTCCACACATTGGGAGCTTAAAATTAGCCACGATGGGCTTATTAATATCATGAAAATAAGAAAACACTACAAAAGTGATGGAGAAGATGCTAATAATGCAGATTAAAACTAAAAGTGTGTTGTCTCTGTAGCTGTTATCCAGTGAATAGGATAAAATTGGAGGAACTATTCTCGTAGTGTTAAAAAACTATTATCGATTGAGCAAAGAAGTCTCTCACATTATTGACCAACAAGTGAAGTTCCAACATCTTCATTGTTTCACTTTCATCTTACTCAGTAACATTTAATTATTATTTTGTTTTCCCCTGGAGAACTTGTTGTTAAACATTTACTAGCACATCACTGCTCTCAGGCTATCGTTCACCGAGGAAGACAAATAGGATGACACAAACATTGGGGTGGGGTGTGTAATATTGATGAGTCAGTTTTGTGCATGTGGGCAAAGCAAGTGCGGAAGAAGAAATGTGACTCTCGGGCATGTGCATGATAGGTTTAATCAGGGAGGTAGAAAGTGCTAGGGAGATCAATGTGAAAAACAACCATAATTAACTGAAGTTAGTAAGGCAAAGTTTATAGATTAGGAAACATTTTTGTCGAGCCACACAGAAATTGGTAGCTTTTTGATAAAGATAGTAGGAAAGGACATTTCAGATGGAAAGAACAGTGATAGCAGAGGCATTTGGATAGGAGAATGGGATGGGTAAAACTCAGGTTCAAATTGGCTGGAAATTTGGGCACGTATAAAAGTTAAATTGTAAGAAATTTTATTTAAAAAGTAGATTAGGGTTCTATTGAAATGGACATTGATAGCCAATATGAGGAGCATATTGTGAAAATATAAGATGAGATAAATTATAAGTAAGATTTTTTTTCTATGTAATGAAACATGGGTAGTTTCAGGGAATCTTGAATTGATTTCCAAATTTATATTTTTAGAGCTGGGAAGAACAGTAATCATTCAGTCTTGTTCTCTAATTTTTATATGAAAATGAAAAATACAGACACATTTTTAAAGGCAGATCCAAGTTTAAAACCTCAGCCGCCTGGCTTGGCATACCAGGCTGCCCCTCCAACTGAGGTTTGTAAGTTTCTAAACTCAGTGTTTTCTGGCCTTTCTGTTGATTATTTGTTTAAATGGAATGCCTGCAATCTTATTGGCGTCCTGCACAGTGCCTGACGCATTGTAGGTAGAGGCTTCATAAATATATTAGCCAAATAAACCCATAAATATCCTGGAAAACAGTGATGACACCTTCGATATACATTGGAGAGCCAGAAAAACCGCCAAACCTAGAACTCTTCGAGAAGTGACAAGAGTAAATCAAAAGCATATCCCTCTAGTTTGATAATTGATTAAAAGTAAAAGAAACATAAGAAAAAAAAATCATGGCGAGAACAAACGGTCTTGCCAGCATTAAGAATGGTGATTTGGAAACCAGGAAGAGACCATTGGAATAGTAATAATACAGACAGACATACACACACACCTGGCCTAATACAAATTACTGTTGGCTGGGGGAGATTGCTATATTGGACAAACCTGGAGAAGTCAAGGAATGTTCAAGAAAGACGAGGGGTGGGAGTGTGTACACAGGCCTGTGATGGTCGCCTGTTCTGACTCCTTACAGGAGGCACTGTTGAGTAAGTCCCCACACACGGGACTCAGCCGTCAGACTCAAACAAATGCCATCCAGAGGCCTCTTCATGGATTTAGGTCAGGGTGAGCATAGATGTGATGATTAACGTCAAGTATCCTGGAAAAGGTTTTCCAAATTGAGATTTGAATTTACTGATAGATTACTAGAAAGAATTTGGTAGAATGACTTGGCTTGTAGTTAGAAGGTAATAAGAGTAATGAGACCCCACAGGAGAGACTTTTTTTTTTTTTTTTTTTTTTTTGGTCAGTGGGAATTTTCCAGGTTGCTGAGACAGGCATATGAATAGAGGGACAGAATTCCTTTTGAGGTATTTTCCATTAGTTAGAATTCCGGATATAGGTCGGGAGGTATTTCGATGTATCTTGGTTAAATTTCATTGAACGTACTAACTCCACGTCATAATAAGCTGGTCTTCCATGTTCTGCTATTTCATTACCCCTTTCCTGATACATTTTAAAGTTTCTGCTTGCTTACTGCATGTTAGACATTTGTTATGTTAGGTACTGTGGAATTAAACATTAATATTATTTTCTTTATATTGGCCCAAACTTAATTTTTTTTTTTTTCTTTTCAATTTGAGTTGGGTAGTGAAAGGCAGGGTTTTGGAATCAAAAAGGACTCAAATCCTATCTTGACTGAATATGGCCTTGGGAAAGTAATTTTACCTCTCCTAGATGGCTTTTCCCTTTTTACTTATCTGTCCCTACTCTGCCTCATTCTTGCCGTTCCCACAACAACCTGAACTAGTTTCTGATAGTGGAGATCTCCACCTTCATGCCTTCGCTGACACTGTTTTCCTCCCCTCACCTCTACATGCAGACATGATGATCTCTGTCCTCCCAAACCAGGCTCCATTCCTGCTTGCTTTCTTGATTTCCCCGTAGGAAGTGATTTCTTCTTCTTCTTCCACTACAACATACCTGAAACTCTCTTATGGTACGTAAGTGTTTCTATATGGAATTGCATTAGTTTGTGTATCTGTTAGCTGATCTGTTGGATAGTCATTGTTGGGGGAGGGTCAAATGTGGGGGTGGTGAGTTGAGATATGTTAATGGATTAGTATTCTTCAGGATAATATTGTATTAACCTGTTTCCTTTTTATCTCTGTTCTATTTTTTTCACTTTCTTAAGCACTTATCAGGCCTTACATTTCAAGATATAGGACAGACAAATAATAATGAGAGCAGTCAACAGTTTGTTAACACTTAGCATGTATACTTGGGCATTATCTCAATGCTTTTCTTTCATTCTCTCATTTAATTTTCAGGACAATATTGTAAGGTAGGTGCTATTATTGTCCTTATTTTGCACTTGACATTGCTGATTCAAGTAGTAAGAATCCAAGTCTCCTTCTGCTTCTGCCACTTCTGACACATTGATTTTGAGAATAAAATAAAGTTCTTCTCGCTGCCCTACCCCCAATTTTTTGTCTGCTTATAATTACATAGCACAAGTGATCTGTTTCCCTAGCTGGTTCTCTAGTCAATAGTTCTTGCTTCAAGTGCTTTGTGAAATGTCTTGATCTTTTGACTTTGTATGCATTTTATAATCCCAAATCCAGTGATTAGTATCATTGCTGCTTTCTCTGGTTGGTGAGTCAATCAATCAGCAAATATTTATTGGATTGGTACATACCATTTGACCTTGGTTTCAGCTGGAGATAACTTAGGTTTTGCTTTGTTTTTGTTTGGAGAAGAAGTTATTTATAATTTCTAATTGGTTATAGGGAGATGTATTAGCCAGGATTTTCCAGAGAAATAGAACCAATGCAGTCTCTCTCTCTCTCTCTCTCTCTTTCTCTCTCTCTCTCTCTGTGTGTGTGTGTGTGTAGATTTAATATAAGGAATTGGCTCACACTATTAATGCAGATTGGCAAGTCCCAAGATTTGCAGGCTGGGCCAGTAAACTGGAGAATCAGGAGAGACAGTGTTCCAGTTTGCGTCTGAAGACCATCTGCTGTAGAACCAGGAAGAGCCAATGTTACAGATGAAGTTCAAAGGCAGTTTGCTGGAAAATTCTCTTTTGCTCGGGGGAGGCTGGTTTTTTTGTTTTATTCAGGCATTCAAGTGATTGGATGAAGCTATTCACATTATGGAGGGCAATCTGCTTTACTCAATGTCCACTAATTCAAAAGCTAACCTCATCCAAAAACACTCTCACAGAAATACCCAAAATGTTTGACTAAATATCTGGGCACCCTGTCGCCCAGCCAAGTTGACACATAAAATTAACCATCACACGAGTGTTCTAAATAGTTTGAACTCAAGTTTGTAGGATGTTGGGAGCTCCCAGCAAAAAGAAATGAGGGAGACTGGTCCATTAGACATGTTGGGCAAGCTGACTATGGTAGTTGCAATGGTCCCTATCTCTCTAGGGGGAGCCAGAAATAGAAAATACCAGACAAAAGGCAGCGTTAACTCAAGTGCAATCCAAGCTGATGTCAATACACAAATGGGATCATTTAATACCAGGTGAAAATGATATTTCTTTTTGTACTTGTTTATTGTCTGTCTCCCCCACTATGCATATTAAAATTTGTATGAATATCATGGTTTCCTCAGTGACTGGCACACAGTGATGCTCAATAATGTTTTATTGTTGTTGAAAGAAGGCGGGGTTGGGTATGGTGGAAAGGAAGGGCTTCTCAGTGGCAGCAGATTGCAGTTTCTGGCTCAGGGCTGTCGTTCAAAGAGGACTGTCCAAGTTGGGATAAGGGATGCTAGACACAGGGGCCAGTCCTGGGAGAAAGGGCCAGGCAGAGTTGGGAAGGGGCACACAGGACCCCTGCTGACTGCCTGGGGGTTTATAGCAAGGCTTCACTCTTGGTGAAAGCCAGAATACAAGCAAGAAACCAGGCCAGAAGGCCAGTCAGATGGGTAAAGAATTGGCTACATCACAGTGAGGGTTAACTAAGGGAAACTACAGTACGATACTCACACTAGACATTTCTTAACAAGACCCTGGACCTATGGCTGCAGTGTATGTCCCGACTTATTTATTGGACATGTTTGCCTATTGGACACTACACACCTTCTCAAACCTTGTGATCAGCTTAGACTCCTCCACCCTTATTTCTTGTTCTATACTGATTTCCATGCAGTATTGGCTGTCTTATCAAAGCATTTACTGAAAACAGCATCAGAAAGATATGATGTTACTGAAAGACATGCAGTGCACTCTAATGTTAAAATTCTTGGGTCTGATTAGGAACATTGCTATTTCTCTTGAAAATTAAACATATCCCAGAGCACCCTCATGAGTTTTTAATAGAGTGTATGTTGAGAATCACTAATTGAAGGGTTTTAAGCAGGGGAACCATATGACCAGCCTGTGTTTTGAAGACACCACTCTGGCCTGTGGATTGGTTGGAATCAAAAGTGGGTTGAGGGGAGATGAATGCAGAAGCACTTGCAGGAGAGAAGGTAAAATGATAGCAGCTTTGTCTAGCACAGCGTTACTAGACATGAAGAGATATGTGTGAATATTATTTAAGAGAAAAAAACATCAAAACACAAGGTTTGGAGCTAGAGCAAGGGCAGAGAAAATAGAGGATTTGGACTCAGAATTATTTATTTAGGAAATAATGTTTTTGAAATATATCTGGGTGATCCAGTTGCAGGGATATTTTCCTTAGCGGCTCACATTTCAGACAAGTAATTTGTTAATCTTTAGTGTATAAATATTGCCTGAGCACTTGATTTCCCCAGGCCTTTGCCATGGGAGAAATCAGGATTCATGGGATATGCAGAGAGGCCTCTGGGTTGCGTTCAATCCCATGATAGTTACATGTGCGACTCCCTGTGCTAGAGGAATGGACAAACTTTGCTTCTTGCCTTTCTCCCCAGCATTGCAAACAATTCAATTCAGGTTATCGAACAGTCAGGTTGAAGAGGCTCAGTGCCACAGGGCCCCTTATCCTGACACCTGGCCTCACACTGCTGAAACTTTAGTTTCTGTGGGTGCTCTCCTCTGCTTCTTTGCTGAGCTGGAACTCTTGCCAAAATAGCTCAGCCTTAGTCACAGGGCTGCAGATCATTGTCCCTTCCTCTGACAGTTGCCATTTTGCTTCTGAGTGTGACAGTTCTTTCCCATCAGTGGTCAACTAGGACTCTAATCCCTGCCCTTTTGATCCCTGAAAGTGGCTTCTGGGCCTCAGAGTTATGGCTCCCTCTATCTAGGCCACTAGGAAGGAAGGAAGTTCTCACCGAGAACCTCTCCTTGTGTCTTGGAGTAGAGCAGAGAGATGTAACCTCACAGATGCAGACTGGGCCCCAGGCAGGGCCAGACTCTGCAACATCTTCTCGTGGGCCAGCTGGCTGCCTTCTGGCCATTCATACTTGTGGTTGGGAACATTTTTATTCCTCCTTTTTGTGATAATGTCTTAGTCCTGTGGTTCAGTGACTTACTTGTGAGACCCCAGGTCCTCTTCACGGCTCCCTCCAGAGGGTCTGAGGACCTGTGTCTGTGTCTCACAAACATCCAGTAGGACAATGGGGATTATGCTGCTCCGCCATAACCCTTCCTGAAAGTTTAAAGTACAAGTTTATTTTGCCTCTCCCAGAAGACAGAATTTCTAAGCCCTGTGCCCAATCCATTCCCCAGTGTATTTACTTCTCTCTATTCATACTTAGGGACTTATTTTCTTTGGGTGTTTGGGGCTAGAAGTTAGAACATCATAAACACAGCCATCTTCTTAATGGAATGAAACATTTAGGGGTTGATAGTGCTTGTCCCCAAATGCCAAGTCACTGTTAGTGAGAGAGGCTCCTAAATTTGTTCTGAATCCACAGTGCTAACACGAGCTAGACATGTACCCCAATTATGGGGGCATATTTGTGTTAGAGTCGTACAGCAGGTACGTAAATGTGACAACTTTCATGTTACACACACGTGACCACTTTCCTGTAAATGTGTGCCTCTCTGTGCCCTTTTAACTGATTTCTGTCATTCAACATCAGAGTAGTGATGACCATCTAATGGTGCCGTGTGACTTTGCAAAACTCCATGTGTGGTCAAACATAGCCCTTTTGAGAGATCCTTAACTCTGAAGCATAAGCTATTTGAAATGGTATTTGCAAGATGGAAGGAACCAACAAATCAGCATTTGTGAGGTGCAGGCAAGATGACTTCAAGCTGCAAAGCTGGGCCTTGACAGACGGATTTAGCACCATTAACAGTGGCTTGTTGAAAAACAAAAATGACTTCAAAACTCTTCCCTCTGAACCAGAATGTTACATTCATGTCTTCGTTAAAATATCAGTTATTTGCTGACTTGTTTTCTGTCGCCCCCCCCCACCCCTACCCCCACCCCCTAGCCTCTCACTCTTTTGTGTCGGAGCTAATGTTCCCAGCGTCTACACTGTGTAGGCCCTGATTATTTGTGAGACAGAGTGAGTTAATGCAGATTTGCAAGCTGTTCCCATTTGTTAAATGTCAGAAAAACACATGCAAGTCACTGGCTTTAGCACTTAGCTGCCAGCTGGCTCTTCTGGAGGCAGGGGACAAATGACAGTCTATCACACAGCATGCTTTCAAAGAAAGAGGGGACCTATTCCAGAACAGCAGCATTGGAGTGGCTTTTAACAACATAAGCAAAATAAGAAGCCAACATCAGTTTTTTTTCCCCCTCTCTTATTTCTCCCCCTGTTGTTGAGTGAATGGCAGCACAACATTTGGGAGCTTTTTAAAGCCTTGGGAATATTGATTCCACTGCTCACCATCCGAGAGAGTGATGGGATAATGGAAGCTTGCCAGAAGTGCTGTAAACTCTCTGGTGAGTGACGATGGAGATACCCTTCAGGCCTTGGGGGAGAGGGTGCACCCCTCCTCACCCCTGTCCTTCAAGTGTTTGTAGCTCCCACCTTCCCACTGCCAACGTCTCTGCAAGTGTCTGGATTACAGTTGAATTTCTTCCTGCCTCTCCCTATTGGAATCATGCTGCCATCCTTATCTTGGTATTAGAGTCTGTCACTCAGAGCGCCCACCCCACGTCCTTAAGAAGGTAAAAATTATAGGGTGGAAGTAATGTAAGAATTTTTCCTTAATTCATTCACTTATCCAGTCATCAGTTATTTACTGAGTATCTTGTATATGGTGGGCATTGTGGGGGATGAAAAAAAGTAGGAGACATGGATTATTCCTGCATGCAAAGGGTTGTTGGTGAATAAAAAATAAAATCACATCTAAAAGTACAAATGGGTGCAAATGATTACCGAGAAGGATAATGTCATAATTCTCTGGTATAAAAGGAAGACTTCATGAAATGAGTGGGTAATGGACTGTGCTGGGAAGAACATGAAAGATTTTAATAGTTGGAAAGAAACAAAGCGGTCACCTGAGGTGGGGATGAAGCTGAAAGGGGGAACGAGGAAGAGAAGGTGGGAAGCGGTGTTGGCTGTGAACATAGCCTGTTTGTGCCACAAAGTTAGGGAGTGATGGGAGAAAATGAAAAACTAGATGGAAGTCAGTCTAAGGAGTCTGGGTGTTCAATGGGAGGTTTGAATCAGTGTCACTTCAGAGCAGTATTTCAGATGATTTGTAGCCACTTACTCATGAAAGATCAAATTCAGTGCCCTGATCTAGCTCACTGATTTATGCACAAAACTAAACAAAGTTTTCTCCATGGCAAGCCTGAAGAGGTCGTATTATAGAGATCAAGTCCATGGTTTGCTCAGGACCCTTTTTCTTTGGACAGCGAAGAATTATTTTAATGGAAAATTGACTTCCCCTTAAAGCCACAATCTCTCTTACTCTCACAGAAATGCTTTTCTTCTTATAGGTATTTTGTTAATTCCTCACTGTATTTTGTCAATTCCTATTGCTGTTGCCAGATTATTATTCTTACACGATCATGGGAATGAAATTCCTCCTTTTTTTCAGTTCATGCAACTGGTGGCAACCCCTCACCACCTCTTTTCTTTTAGGATTTTGGTTCTTGCCTTACCTTATTGTTCTTTTCTCTAAAGTCCTAGATGAAGATCCATGTAGGCAGCCTGGGTAATAAGTGGGAAAAACTTGCCACATGTTCCTATTTTTACTCTCTAAGGGCAGATATTACTCATTGACTACAGCACTTTTCTGTGAAGCCTAGATGCACCCCTAGAATCCTTGGCAACATAGCACTTCATGAGAGAAAACGTATTTGACCTTCTTGCTCCAGCCTTAACACTGGAAACAATATTTTTCCCTTCTACAACAGGCTCATAATTCCAAGATCATGCACTGGACTTTTGTTTCTTTTAATCAACTAAAATCTTGAGCTGGCTCTGACCCTTCTTTATCCTTCCTAATGCAATGAACTTCCAATTGTCTCCTTTTTTTCCAGGCTACTACCTGGCATGATTTTACCTCTTCTTCTAGCCAACTGGGCTCCATGGTGAGGGTCTCTACAAAGCGAAGGCCTAATACTGGTCATCCCGAAGCTCTCATATTCTGTGAAGTGTCACTTCATATCCTAAAGTCCCCAGCCTCTAATCTGCCCCCGTCAGAGCTCAGGTGACCTTGCCTTTTACTTTCTGATAAACGCATACCTTTGCCTAGGCTCCTCTTCTTTCCTGAGGGACAGGTGAATCCCTCCAGAGCTGCTCCTGATCCATTCCCACACCTCTCCCTTAAGATGTGGTCATTTTCTGCCTCTCCCTCATTTTCAACCTCTCCCTCTTTATTGGTTTGTTTTCTTTATCCTATAAATAAGCTCAAGCCTCTTCTATCTTAAACACCAAAAAATCTTCCAAACAATCTCTATGTTCCACACCTCTCACCTTTGCAGGACAGTCAAGCTTCTTGACCACACATTCAGGCTTTAACCTCTGAACTTCTGACTTCCATCCCTTCACTTCATTTCAACATTCCTGGCAGAGCATATGAAGGCACAGCTGAGACTCAATCCAGCAGGCTTCTCAGGTTCCTTCTTACTTGACCTCTCACAAATTGTTACCCTTATGGAATATCCCTGAAGACAAATGACCAGCTTCCATCCATTTCCTGACAATGTTGATGATTATGAGTTTGGACTATGATGGTCATAGAAATGACTTGCCCAAACTGTTTCAGTGTGAAAATAGGCTTAGTTTGTATAAATGTTTTAAAAGTCTACTCTTTGGGCTGGTCTTGAGATGTGATACCGCTTAATCCGTAGATGTCGGTATACATCACATAGGTACTCGATAAACATTGGCTGAAATAATAAATAAGTTCATCAGAGATTCTAAATAATGGATACACTCATCAGACTCCTGCCTTCATGATCTTAACTCTAGTGGTTTCCTGGAGTGATAAGTACTGAATATGGGGTAGTGGGTGTGGAGTCTGGCACACTGGAAAAGAGGAGCATTTAACACATACTGGCACTGGAGCTGAGTCTTGGTGGAAAAGTAGAAGTCAGTCAGGCAAAATGGGATATGAGCGCATTTCACAGAGGAAAATATCATGGGCAGAAGGCATGGCTTATGTGACATCACTGGTTCCTGATTCCCTTCTTATCTCTTCCTTTTCAATCTTTGCAGGTTCTTTATCTTCCTGCTCTTTAAATGTTATAATAATTAAAATAGTAACATTGATGAAATACTTATTCTGTAATTTGCATGCATTCTATCATTTAATCATCAAACCATTAATCTGTTGAGCAAATGTTGACCATCTACCACACATGGCTTTTGGTTTTATAATAGAAAAATGGAAAGACACAGGCTAGATCATTCAGCAAGCTCACGGTATCGACTGTAGATTCATAAATACAAGTATATGTGCCATGTGATGCAGCTAATTTGATGCCTAAGAACACAGTAAATAATCAATGTTTGTTAGCTACATTATCAATATAACTCAATTATTTATAAATTGTAAAACTGGCTTCCATTTCTGGCCCTCTGCAGATTCATTTCTCTCTGGTTAGTAGGTATGTGTGTATAAGTATGAGCTCTAAATGAGTAGATGGAAATGACACTTGTGGAAAGAGGTTTGTCTGATCGCTTTCTCTTAGTCAGACACAGCTGAACCTTTGCTCTTCCTCAGCAAGCATTCAAAAGGTGGTTCAAATTATTTTACCTTTTCTACCAATTGTTGCCCCACATACAGAAAATGTACCACCTTCACGAGTGAGTTCATTCTAATGAAAGACACAGGTTATAACAGCCCATAAAAGGAGTACAATTTGATTAGAAGTCACTGGGAAAGGGGAGATCAGAACAAGACAGTATGAAAGTCCTTGGTAATCTCGTATTGCATTCTCTATCTATGTCTCTCTCTATACCATCTCTATGTCTACCTCTAGGTCTACCTCTATCTCTGCCTCTATCTCTGCCTTTTTCTCTATCTCTATCTCTTTCTATCATCTCTATCCCTATCTCTATCCATATTCCTAACTCTACCTACCCCTACACATTTAGCAATATCTACATCTATATCTATGTATCTAAGTCCATATCCATATCCAAATCCTTATATAAGTATATATTTCTATTAACATGGCTTACAAAGTTTGTCTTCATAATTTACTCCAAACTCATCACTTCTACTCCCAAAGAATCAGGATGGCTAGATAATTGTTTTGACACTTGACCTATGTTTTCAATGCGTTGTATAAGTACAAAAGAAGTTTTTAGATGCAGCCGAAGGAAACATTATAAGATTTTCTCTTCTGTATCGTACATACGGCAGTATACTAAGCCAACATAAAAGTAAGGTATGGGACGTAAAAAATAGACAAACAAAAGCTTAGGATGGTGAAAGTAAGAAGAGTATCTAATTGAATTATTTTCCAGAGATAAGAGACCAGGAGAGGAGAGAAATTGCAATCTATACATAGAGTCGATTCTATTGGTCTTTCTAAAAGGATTATGTCATCATGACAAATGTTAGGTAGATGGCCCTGGATGCTCAAGCCTGTAGCTGAGTCAGAATGCATGTGCAGCCAGTTACCACTGGGCTGTTTTCTCGTTGCTTGGATCCAGGATCCTCTCCAGAGAAAAAGAGCCCATGACAAGGCTTTTAAGTGAAGCTAATTTGTGATGGAATTTAATGATGACAATGATAATTGTCCAGGATTTTTTTTTCCCAAAGCTTATTTAAAAACATTCTCTCTCTTTGGATTATCAGTTACATTCCACATTTATTAAGCATACTTCTTCTTCTTTTTTTTTTTGCTTTACCTCCTACTTCTTATTCTATATATAGCTTCCATTTCACCCAAAATTGATGTTCTCTGACCCTTGCAACTGGCATGTACTTTTCAGCCTTTTTATATACCATTTTACTAGCAATGCCTATTTTCTCCTTTCCATCTTCCCAAATTCTTAAAAGCATAGCTCAAGCTCCATTTTCTCTGGAAAGTCTTCCCTTGAACTTCTACCCTGAACTCCCATAACTCTTGTTATATGTATATCTCACTTGGCAGGTGTCTCTATCTATTAGATCGCTTTCAGTTAGAAATGATAGAAACCCAACTTAAACTGTCTTAACTAAAAGAAGGAAATCTTTTGTGGGAGGTCACAGAACAAAGAAATTAAAAATTTGGATGTAGCTTTGGGAGTAGCAGCTGACTGGAGCAGTTCCATGGTATTGCCTGGACTCTTGCAGTCTCTCTACTTCTCTCACCCTGCCTTCTTTCTCAGATGGGCTCTCTGTATGTGTTGGGTAAGTTGCCGCTGTCAGCCTCGGGCCCACATTCTCCCAGTTTAAAAAGTTTAGGACTTTTTGGTGATATAGGGCGATTTTCTTAGAGACCTCTAACATAAAATTCCCGGGAGGACCATAATTTGCAAACTTAGAGCATTGATCATTTCTGCACCAATTGCTGTGGCTACAGGTGTGAATTACCGTGGGGTCAGTTCAGTCTGAACCACAGAAAGAACAGTCACTTTAGGAACAAGAATGAAGGAAGACAGACAAAAACAAAAGACATCCACATTATCTAGTAGTGTAAGGTTCTCATGTTCAAAAGAGTCTTGTAAAAATCTGGTAAAAATTTCTAATGGTTTTCCCTCTACCCAAGAATTCAAACCTTTAAAGTTTGAGACTCAGATTGCTTTGTTTCCCTGACTATTCTTTACATATACTCGTATTTGGTGTTCAAAAATATGTTGAAATGATTTTGGAGTAATCATGTAATATGTCTGCAGGTAGTTATTTTGATTGGTTATGGTATGGTTTTAAGGAGACCAGACTATTGAATATCACACACACAAAGGTATTTACCTGTACATTCATTTTTCCAGTGCTGTGAAATACTCCTGAAACCTCAGACAGCTGTCCTGCAAATATAGCCATTGGGTTGGGGTCGGGGGTGGGGTACAGAGGAGAGCTTGGAAATGTATGACTGAAAATCTAATCCCTTTGTTGGAAAAGCAATTTCGTGTGCACATCTGATGGTGTATTATCTTCTCAAGAGAAAAACATGATTAATAGTAGAACATAATATACAACGCTAGGGTGGCTGGGAAAAAAAAAGCCAATTTTCTGTTCAGCATTTGGACCCCCTTGGAAGTAAGTTGTATTGTAAATTCAAAAGAGTCTTGTATAAATCTGGTAAAAATTTCTATTGGAATAGATGACCTATTTAGTCTATTGCATCTTTAGTTTCTACAATTCTGAGATTCCTTGGGGCGTGTGCAGAATGGAGCAATCGAAGAATAGCAAATTTCACAGTATGGTCTACCATCTGTATAGGAACAGCAAGAAAACTGATGGGATTTCTTTCCCTGGCAGATATTTATTTCTCAAGTGCCTTTAAAACAGGAGGTCTGCAAAATTCTTCATGAGCGGTTAAAACATGAAGATTGATTTACAAATGTATATTTACTAGGAAGAAATATTTCACAATGTGCCTAAAATTTCCATTAAAAAACCTAACCAAATATTTCTAGCTTCTCCCCAGACTCCTTAGATCCCACATTTTAATAAATCAAGGAACATTTGCAAGTGCTAAATGTTAAATGGTTATTCACAGTTAATTTTTAATCAACTAACAACAGTTATTTGTTAATTGAATGCCATTAACAAACCATAACTTGATGCATTAGCTCTTTTGTTATGCAAAGAAACTTTTCCCTACAGCTTTTATATGTCTGACTTCCTTCTAAATAGAACATCAATATCTAAAGACTGTGAATTTAACAAATGCATTTGTTGGCAGATAGGTGTGTGTAAGTATATGTGTGTCCCTGCACCCATTTAAAACAAATCAGAATGTGCTCAAGTACTGAAAATGAAGGAGAAATCCAAATTTATTCCCATGAAAGAAATTAGATAAGCAGCAGCCAAATAGAAACCAATTTGACATTTGGAATTTTAATCTTAACTCATTGTTTTTACTTTGAATTGCTAAGTCGCTTAATATTTCTTTGGCTTCTACTTTCAAGAATTACTTTTGAAAACACGGCTGGATTGATTTTGATAGGGGGTATTTCTTTATCATAGATGGAACAGAAAATTAACACTGTTCTGACAACTGAGAAGACTAATTAATACAAAGCTAATATATGTCACCATCCTGATATATTTCTGAACATGTAACATAACTTTGTGGTATAAAGCAGATACAGCCTGGGTCACAGCGTGGCAAATTATCATGGTTCCAGTGACATACTCGTAGGCTGGGGACAGAGCAGGACCTTAAGAACAAGGTCTAGTGAGGGATGAAGCAGCAGTGCCTTCAAGGTCAGCCCAGTGTCCCATGTCTCCTGTCCAAAGAGCTCTTCTTCAAATGCAGCCATTGGCCAGCTCAGGCTAAAGCACACTGTCGAAAGGTACTAAACTGTGAAGCTTTTTCTTTTCCTTTGTGTATCTCCTCTGCTCACACATATGCTCCATTGTCCCATCAGACTTACTTACAAGACAAAAGCTCAAAAATAAGATTATTAAGAATAATAACAGCATTAAAGTAAGTGTTGGGCCTTTCTGAATGTGGGACCCTGTGTAACTGCCCAGAAAGCCTTATTGTAACCCTGATGTCTCATTGGTTTTGAAAATATATGGGAAGTCTGCAGATAATTGCACTCATTAGAAAGAGTTGGGATGGAGCTAATTAAGGAAATAGGAAGTGTTTACATCAAAATTGAACATATTGTTAGCTTGATCCTTTGGACTATCCTTATAAGTTTGAAATCTCCAGTTATTACAAGTCAATCTATTTTTCACTTTCTGGAAGTGGTCATTGACTTGCCTAAGACTTTTCAGAGCTGCCTTTGAGGTCTTAGAAGCATGTGTAAAGAAAAATATAATATATTGTACATTGTATCTATGCTCTAATTAGAAAATACATTTATTTTATTGAAATACATATAATCCCATTAGTATTATGATGTATAAGAAGGTTCTAATCAATCACAAGTATAGAAAAAAAATGTGGTATTTTTTCAACACTTGCAGCACTTTGTCTATCTAAACATTTCTAGAAGGGTTGAGGTGACCTCCCACTGCTACCTCACCCCATGCACTAGTTCTCCACTGCTGGAACGAAGGCAGATGCATCTCACAGATGTAGTATCTTGATTTCTAATTTTAGGTAGATATTTACTTTCCCAGACTATAAGGTCTTTTCAAGACAGATTAATTCTGTGTCCTGCCCTAGTGATGGATGACTTCCACCAGGCATGCTGGACACACTTCCGTAAAAATGGTGATAATGAGTATTTGTGTAACTCTGTGTAGGATTTTTTTTTTTAACCTTATTTCATTGGGCTCTCATAACCCTATCAAGCCAGTAGTAAAAATCTCCCCATCTTACAGATGAGGAAACAAGCTATGGGGGTGCGGGTTACATGATTTGCTGAGGCTTCAAGGACCCTTCAAAGTTTCTTCCTGTTCCTTGATGCCTGAGAAGTGGGCAAAGGACAAACTCACCCATGGCCATCCATATAAGACCTCCTAAATCCTCACTTCTTTTCTTCATCCTAGTCCACAGGATTGCTCACAGTCCTACAAACAAGCATATGTTGTATATCGGCTTCTGTGGCCTTCTAGAATGCACCGTCCCTGTGGAGGTCTTCCTTTCCTTCCGATTTAGGCTCAGGTTTAGTGACACATCCACAACAAAGACTTTTTGCAGTAGACATCATGTCCCACCATCCCCCCCCACCCCCTACCCCAAACACACACACTTGCAGCTCAAATTTTGCTTCCTTCTCCTGCCTGGATCTCATCGCCCATCCTACTGTGGCTATTTGTATACTGAGGCTGACAATAAAAGCAGCAAGACATCCCACAAACCTAACGTATAGCCTTCATCCTATTAAGGTTCAGTGAATGTTGGTTGGCCACACGACTAAACCACAGCCATTGTATTTCTTCTGTTGTTAGGTTTCTGTCAGTCTTGTCTCTTTATTCGTTCACTATCTCTTTAAGGGAAGAAAAACATACCTTAAACTCCCTTCTTTATTCCTTCACAGAATTTAACACAGAGTAGGTATGCAATCAATACTTGCTGAATGAGTCATTAAGCTTGTATTAGCCTATACTTTTCTTGGGGACCATCCAGAATCAACCATAGTTCAAATTACAAAATAGGTGGCTCATTTTTTTTATTTTTATTTTTTCCCCTCAATAACCCAGCTATTTGTTCTCCTCAAATTGTAATCAGGCTTTATTAGGACTCACTTTTATGTTTGCTCTCTTTAGGTAGCATTCATGGCTTCAGATTCTGCTCTTTCAAACGTGGGCTCTATGTCTCTTCCCCCCAGGGTCTTGTTAGGTCAATGCATTAATGACTGCTATTTCATTCATGTGCCAGCCTTTCTAGAAGTAGCAGCATTATGTTGCAGTTTTCTGAAGACAAAAAACATTAAATTTTAGTGTTTTTGCAACAACTTTTTAACGATGAGAACTTTAGACACCACGAGAGGCAAATGACAGGGAGGTTTCAAGACAGAAGAGTACTTTTTCAGTTCTTATAAATTGCACATCACAGGAATCTGCCAAAGTACAAATGTGGTACTGTTGTCATCCCTGCCTTTTAAAGACAAATAGGAGGGTGTAGGAGAAATTCCCTGTAAGCAGGTTTACCATGGAAATGGGGTTTTTATATCTAATTGAAATTCTTTAATGGACTTAGACTGCTTTTTTTCCAAGTTGGCTGGAACTTGGCGGGGATTTTCCCCCAGGAGACAAGGAGAAGGCGTAGGAGACAAGCTTGCAAGACTGGGAGCTGGTTATGTGATCCTGGATCATAGTTTTGCCCAAGTTCTCTCTGTTGTAAAGTGCACTATCTCTTTATGATTTTTATGAGTCCCTGCCATTAACATTTTACCTAATTAGTCTAACGTGCGAAGTGTTGGCCAGAGAGGCTTGTGAATTTTGGTAAATCTGGTCTTTGGGAGTCTCAGCTTCATCATAAGAGGGGGCTGGATGATTGATCTTTAAGGCTTCTTCCAGCAATAAACTTATATTTATTTTATTTGAAGACAATTATTAGTTGTCCTTCAGCTTTCTCTGGCTATGTCACTTGGGGAATAATTCCACAGATGAGAAAAAGCAAACATAAAAAAAAAACTAATCCTGCATTTCTTTCTTTAAAATATTTATGAAAATATTTCTAATTGGATCCTTTTCAAGCTACTAATTGCTAAACTGAAGATGAAATATTTAGGCCCCTCACACTTGACAATGTCTCTTTAAATTGCTTTCTTCTTCTGCACAGCTAGATCCACATCTGTAAATGTCTAAGTCCTGCTGCCAGCCAGTCTTGCCTACAGCTACTGGATTCTGGGAGAGGCTTCCATAAAACTGATTATAGCATTTCCCTGCCACACAGTGAAAAAACAATGTAGTGTGATATGATAAAGCATCGGACTGAATACAGGGAATATGAAAGTGTCTGTCATCAGATGGGAGGGGGCAAAAAGTGTGGCTTTCTTCTTTCTCTGGGGTGAGGTGGGGATAAGAATTGCATAGATAGTCATTGAGATAAGTTCCCCATCTTTCCTGAGAAATCACTTTGTTATCAGAGCTTTGCCCCTTTCAGCTACCAGTGATTATTGTTAGTCTCCTGGGGCAGGGGGAGGGGAGACAGAGAGAGAAAGTTGTAATAGGGGAGACAAAAAGTGAACGAGGATTAGTATTTGCTAAGTATCCACTCACTGATTATTTCTATATATGTTCATTGAGAGCCCTAGTGTCTTGCTAAGTATCTGATGCCCAGGTACTCAATTTAACTATAAATGAATAAAAACATAGGTTTCCAATTCAATGAAACAAAATTTAGAACAAAACAGATAATTTATTTTGGTGTTAAATGGCGATGCGCTGCCTGAGATTGAAGTTCTGTAGGTGGCAGAAGCAAGGGGCTTGGTTACTCTCCACAGGGATTACACTCCTATGATATAAGGGGTTTGTACAAGTTTAATAACAAGGTGATGAAGTAATTAAAATGACAATAAGAAAGCTGTTTTAAGATAATAAGTTGTAAATGTTGACTGAATGGGTGGCAATAGGGCAGGAAATATTCAGAGTAGGGAGCTGTGCTGGGAGGGGCTCGGGAGACAGGACAAACCAAGAAAGGGGATATATTTAAATAAAAATATTTACTTAGTACACAAGCCAAGTACTCTGTTAGGTCCCGGGCATACAACAATAAGATTTAGGTCATAGAAAAACTTGGATTTTAGATTAGTGGTCCGCAAACTTTAATGGCTTAATATTCATTGGGGATACTTGTGACAATGCAGATTCCTAGGACCCATCCAAGGAGAATTGTGTTTAGCAAGCCTTGCATGGGATATAGGAAGCTGAATTCTGACAGCTGCCTAAAATGATTGGGTATGGATGGTCTGGCAACTATGTGTTGGGAAACACTGATTAGGGCAGTGTTCCAATCGGGGACCCCAGGCCAGCAGCGACACCTGGGAATTTGTGAGAAATGCCAGTTATTGGGATTCACTTTAGACCTATTGAATCAGAAACTATGAGCTGGGTCCAACCATTTGTGATTCAGGTGTTTACTAAAGTATGAGGACTTGGTCTAGAGGCTGTGGTGGGACGGGGGATAATTCCTCCGGGCACACCAACAAATAATGTTTACCCCTTGAATATGTGTTTGTATTATTTAGTTCAATCCAAAGGCATAGCATGTCGTCAAAAAAGCCAAGTCTTTGAGTGAGATTAAAACACAAAGATTAAAGAAAATAAACTTCATTGGGAAGAACTTCCCAACATCAAGTATGTGTACATCTGCTGGGAAGTAGCAGATCAGATTGATTGAAGCAGAGGAGAGCTCGGCTAGCAACGAAATCCTTTTTCCTTCAGCTGTCTTCTCCCTGTGTGCTTTTCCTCACGTTTGCATGTTTCCCCCCTCTCCTCCACTGTCTGAAGGACAGTGTGATGTGGAGCTAGCTGGCCCTGGGACTCAGTGAGTATGCCTGAAGTCAATGGCCTTTGCTAGCACTGTCACTGCTTGCAACTAACATAATTTATCTCAGCCCCAGTTTTCTCTTTCATGTATAAATAATGCGCGCCTTACCTACCTCGGAGGGGGGTTGTAAAGACGATAATAGGAATAGCTAACATTTACTGAGGGCTTACTCTGTGCCAGACACTGTGCTAAGTGCTTTACATGAATTATCTCTTTTAATCTTCCCCAAAACCCTATTATTATTGTACAAATGAGGAAATTGAGGTTCAGTGAGATTAAGCAAATTGCCTGAGGTCACACAGCCAGAAAGTGGTAGAGCCAGGAGTTAAATTTAGACTGTCTGAGTCAGAGCTCAAGCTGTCATACTGAACTACAAACTTTGAAAGGAGATAACATGTAAACTGTAAAGTGCAGTTCACATTGAGGAGAAGGGAGGTGCCCATGTTCTTGGTTTAATCATAATATCATCCAAATATTGTACATGTAATAGAACCTCAATAAGAGCCCGTTGATAGAGGACAATTAGGTGTTCCTTAACGTTTTTTTTCCTAACCCAAAAATCTATTCTGATTATTTTCTCAATGTTATGTAACGGGCTCTAAGTGGTAATTAAATGGAGAAGCTTAGCACAGTTCCCACGGTAACATAGGCACAGAGAATATTCTCTGAAGTTTCTGCCCGGCTCTTGAATTCTAATGTTTTCTCCACATGCCTGGGACAGAAGGTACATCTGCGGTGTGGTTCTATCTCCTCATCACAATTAGCGCTCTGTGGGTTAAACTTTAAGATCTAGGCTTTCATACTCTTGGGATAATCTTAAGTACATTGGTTAAGTAACCAACACCGATTCTCTCCATATATCCAGAACTGTGCCAAACCTTATAGGACATTATGTGTTTGTGTGTGTGTGTGTGTGTGTGTGTGTGTGTGTGTGTGTATCATGAAACTATGGAACTACCCAAGGATGTTATAATCCATTGGGTATTGAGGTGAAGGATAAAGCATGCAAAATGGAACAATAATTAATAATTTGGTCTATAATGGTAACTTACAATGACAAAATAAAGAGACAGGGAAACACAGTTACCAGAGGCACTGAAAATAATACTAGAAGTTTAATAAATTTTGTTGAATGAATAAATGGATGGGTAGTGAAGGATAGCAAGACTTGAACTCTAGTTATGGGCCTTACTACTATTGGTATGATTTAGAAGAAGTTACTTAATCTTTTGGGGCCTCAGTTCCCTCATTTGCAAAATGGTAAAATAATGCCAATCCACGCACCTTCCAAAGCATATGATGATAACTAAATAACATAATGGGTGCAAAAGTACTTTGCGACTTGAGAAGGAAATAGAGTTTTAAATTATTTTCATTTTTGAATTTTACAACATTCAAAAATGTTTTAAATTACTGTTTAAAATGTGCTACAAGTGCAATAAAGCTAAACAAAAATACAAAAATGAAAGGAGATCGAACCCTGTAGATCAGTTCAAATAGCTGGGCTGTAGGCTGAGAGTGGATTTGAAAAAGGGACAAGAGTTCCCCACATAGAGTTCAACTCCTGCTGCCTTGCCTAGCTGACTTGAAACCTAGGAAGCGTTTAGATGTGATCTCAGAGTCAGGAGTCCAGTATCTTTTGTCCAAGAACCATTCTTGAAACGTTATCTTCGGATGCAAAGCAGACAGAAACAATAACTATCTATGCCGACCACTTGGTTTAATTTGGGGAATTTAAAAAACTACAGAAGTCTACATCGATTTCTCTTTTTTCTATAAATAATTATATCAGTGATTTATGAATTTTAATCCTGTTCTTCAAAAAGGAAAATTAGCATGGTAAGATAGAGTTCAGTGTCTTCTTGTCTTACCATTTTTAATTCTGATCTTTTGTCCTCCTCACCACCCTAAATCACGATGTTGAGTTTGACATGTGTATCCTCTGTTCATGTTTAAAAGAACTTGTTTTGTATATCCACATAAATAGTAAACAGTACCTATTGTTCTATTTTTTTTTTCATTCACTGATTTTTGATTACTAGTCAGTGGAAATAAAAAAAAATTAGCTAATTCCCCTTAACTACACAATGACCTATTAAAAATACATTTTAAGACCATGTCCAACTTTGTCTCCCCAACTGGCTCATTGCATTTAAGGAAAGAGCACATTTAGCACAACTCTAGGGTGCATCATATCCCATTTCCGATAGGAGAGGCAAAGCCTGACCAAAAAGGTGAAGAACTACTAAGGAGGATTCCTAATCAATATCATGAAACACAATTCAAACAATGGCCTGCTTCGGAAAGCCACTGTTAGTTGACCTGAAAATAAGCTCTTCTGCGGCTCCCTTCTTGTGCTGTTCTCTGCCATATCGTGCCCTCCCCAGAGTCTTTGTGTGCTGAATCCAAATGAGTGGAGGTTGAGCTCTAGCTGTTCTCCCAAGAGTATTATTATTTTTCTCCTTTCAACTTAAGGGTGCTAATTAATGTAGGAAAAGTTATATGCCAAGTTTGCTTTGCCTGTGGTTTCCTTAGATTAAAGGCTACTGGCAACTCTAGCTCTGTCAGAAGGGCCGATGCTGTACTCTTATCCCCTGAAGGAGGCTTCAGCTCTGCTGACTCAAGACTTCAGCTTTTGATTCCGAGTTATTGGATATTGACCCATCATTCACAGCAGAGTTATGGACCTGCTGCCCTGGATCCAGGAAACTGGGCTCCAGCTTTGCCTAAAGCATCCTCCACCCCTCCTTTTTTAGTTTCTGTTGAACCTAAGCCTGCAAATGTCAATTTCAATTTGTAAAGGCCAGGCAATTGTCAGTTCTTCCAGGGGATTCAGGGCAAGAAGAT
Organism: Rhinolophus ferrumequinum; assembly: GCF_004115265.2. Classification (NCBI taxonomy): domain Eukaryota; kingdom Metazoa; phylum Chordata; class Mammalia; order Chiroptera; family Rhinolophidae; genus Rhinolophus; species Rhinolophus ferrumequinum. The sequence continues at coordinate 34,694,044 of NC_046302.1, read as the reverse complement.
GCCCTCAGCATCATTTTACAGTATTTTACTGCAGCTCTCCGGCGGTAGCCTCTCTCTTCTTCCTTCCCTGTCCCAGCCTCACCCAACTCACCACCATCTTCCCTTGCAGTGGTGACACTCAGTGAACTAGCTTTTCGTTTAGCCTGACTACAGATATATGAAGGTGTGACAATTACGTTCATGAACTTGTTGCAACGATATTGCTAACCTTTTTTATATCAGAGGGATTAGTCATTATAATTTGTACCAACTGGACAAACAGTTAACCAAGTTTAGTATTTGGAAGTGCTGAAAATGTTGCGTGAATAAATTAGACGACCTGAACTTTTTGCCAACAATTTCCCAGTTTCCACCTTTTCTATAGAGGTTCAAAATGAGTAATATCTATGAGATCTGACAATTAAGTTCGAGAACTTGGTGCAATGATGTTGCTAACCTTTTTTTATATCAGAGAGGTTATTCATTATGAATTTGTACCAACTGGACAAACAGTTAACCAAGGTTTTTACTTACTATTTGGAAGTACTGAAAAGGTTACGTGAAAAAGTTAGATGACCTGAACTTTTCACCAACAATTCATGCCTCTTGCATCACGACAATGCATCAACTCACACAGCACTGTCTGTGAGGGAGTTTTTAGCCAGTAAACAAATAACTGTATTGGAACACCCTCCCTACTCAGCTGATCTGGCCCCCAATGATTTCTTTCTTTACCTAATGATAAAGGAAATATTGAAAGGAAGACATTTGGATGACATTCCAGACATCAAGGGTAAATTGATGACAGCTCTGAAGGCCATTCCAGAAAAAGAGTTCCAAAACTACTTTGAAGGGTAGACTAGGTGCTGGTGTTGCTGTATAGCTTCCCAAGGGGAGTATGTCAAAGGTTACTGTAGTGATATTCAGCAATGAGGTATGTAGAACTTTTTCTAGGGTAAGTTTGCAAACTTAATTGTCATACCTTCATAACCAGCAGGTCTATTAGGATACAACTTCAATACAAAGCAAATTTTAGTACAAAGAAAACCAACTTGTTGGTGATAACTTCTTCTTTGTAGGAGACTACTCTTGATAAAAACAAAATCCTAGTTAACTGGATGATAAGATTCACCAAAAATGGTAATTATGATAATCTTATCGGGAGGAAAACCCTTTTTAGTTTAGTTTTAACTTCACAACTAGTCCATATGTACTTCTCTTTAATTCTGATTGTGGTAAGGTTGCAGTTCAAGATGAGATTCCTATATGTCTATGCTCAGAGAACAACTGGATTTGAGGGCATGCCAGAGGAATTTCACAAAAGCTAAGTAGTTTCTTGGGAGAAAACCCATATTAAGGGATGAAGGAACCAGTTGTGATGATCTTGACCCATTAGCAAAGCCTTGTATTTGGAGTGATGTTGAGGGCCCAAATAAAAGACAGCAAAATGGTTCCACCTAAATCTGTACAACACAGAATGCATGAGCAACCTAGATTTTAAACCCCGTAAACAGACTTTGACAAAAGGATGGAATAGAAGTTCTAAACACCACCAGGCATGGCTCAACGATGTCTTGCAGGATGTGGAGGGCTCAGTGGAAGACATTACCTAAGGGGAGGGGAACAGGAGTGCAGGCCATTTCTGGAGACCACCCTGCCATATGTAGTGGACACCTTTGGAGAATCCAGCTTATAATGTCTCTCTATTCTCCAAATTTTGGTCTATAATGGCCTACCCCTTTTTTACTATCGTTCAATCAGTGGTGAGCATGTGACCTAAGCTAGGCTAATTGGTCTCCATTATCCATGAATTTGCCACTGGGCCCCAAGGAGTTATTTATTTTCTCCTCATAGCTGGATCTGTTTCTTATACTCTCAGAAGCTGTGAGTGGTCACATGCATGGAGAAACAAGGAGGCCTACTGCCGAGGGACTGAGAATAAGTCAGGGACATGGAGAGGAGCCCAGGACAATTCAAGCCTTGGTTTCTGTGATGCACTCTTGTGTTCTTCTAGTATATACCAGTAATTTTTATTTCACAAGGTAGATTGAGTTGGCTTTTGTTATTTACAACCAGAAAAGTCTTACATTCTGGCAGATTTGAAGACAAATAGGGAATACTAAAGAGTCCCCAAAGTGGGGGATGAAAGCTCCCTGGACATTAGTAAGAAAGAATTCAGGAACCAAGAATGAGACAGAAGCCCTTAGTAGAATCAAAGACAATGAGTAGAACTATAGCTAGGAGACTGGGCACTAATGCCCAGGCAAGACTAGCAACAAGGATTGAATGTACAACTGGAAATGCTTGCTTACTACCTTTGTCAAGTCCAGATGACACTGAAAACCGGAGTGGGGCAGAGTGTATGTGAGGGGAGAGCAGAGAGGGCTGAGAGGCCAAAAGTTGGGGTGAAGAGGAAGGCCAAGGCTGATAGCACATCATAAACACTTGAAATCTGACATTTAATGAGCATCTGCTATATGTTTCACATGCTTATATACAAGGCTTTTGCCTAATTATGATATGATCAATTGTCCAAGAACTTACTCATTTTATTTGTAGATCAAGCCACTAGGAAACTTTTTTCCCCAGCTCTGAGAGCAAACCTATTCTCAAGACACAAGATTATGTCAACTATTTTTTACCATCAGATCACTGTGGCCTGTATCTATATGTGATTGAAAGGTATCATTGAATTTTCAGATGAGCCTAGTTAATTATGGATAATATTTTTTCTTACTAGTTTCAGGTATACAAAACAACGTAGTGATTACATGTTTGCACACCTCACAAAGTGACAACCCCAACAAGTCTACTATCCATCGAACACCGTATATAGTTATTACAATACCTTTGACTATATTCCCTATGCTGTACTTTACATCCTGTGGCTATATATATATTTTAAATTATACTTGACATTCAGTGTTGTTTTATATTAGTTTCAGGTGTACAGTGTAGTGGTTAGGCGTGTATATAATTTATGAAGTGTTCCCCCCAATAAGTCTAGTACCCATCTGACGCTATACATAATTTTTACAATATTATTGACAATATTCCCCATACTGTATTTCACAGTGGATAATATTTTTAAAAACACACTTCCTAGACTTCAGAGATAATAAGAGTAAGCATCAGCATAATAATCACACCTATTTCCTGGCAACACTTACTTTTTTTTTCATTGTAAAAACTTCAGTTTTAATGAATATTTCATGTAATCCTTATAATAATCCTGCAGGGAAGGCAACATGGAGGTTTTTCTTTTTCTCATTTCGAAGATGAACTCACAGAGACTTTGAATGACTTGCCAAAAGTTACTTAGCAAGTTAACCTTAGAACCAGATTAGATTGCTATCTCCTCAGACAAGGAAGTTGTGATCCAACTTCTGTCCTCTGTGGCATGCATATGATATGTGACTTCACCTCGTTTCCACAACAGTGCTGCAAAGTAAGATTTGTTCTGTTTTGCAGATGAGGAAACTGTCAACGAGATAAAGCAATTTATAATTACCCAAGTATTTAGGGTGCAAAGATGGGTCAAACCTGGGTCAATCTTTGTAGTTTGAAAGCTGTCTTTTTTCTCTTGTCCCAGGCTCTCTCTGTTCTCATGGTTTGCTGCTGTCCCCAATGCCAAGTGAGGAGACACTCACAGCTCTAACACTGTAGAGGATTCTCTTGAAGAGTCTCAGATGCTGGTGAAGCAAAAGTGGAATTCAGCAGAGCAGAGCCGTCTATAAGAAGTACCACTAGGTTTAAGTTTGTAGTGGAAGTTGGGGGGTGAAAACATGGATTGTGAACAAATTCAGGAGCTGAGGGGGTGGGGGGGCCCTCCTCTGATGGTGACCTCGGACTGTGCCTGGATGGGGACAGGAAGGTTGTTAGCACTAAACACTTACCTGGTGGTACAATTCGGAGTCTAGGAAAGTTCCCTCCTGATCAGCCCCGAAGCATGAAATGTGAATACCTTTTGCTCAGCATCCATTAAATAAATGTTATTCTTCTCCCTGGCAGAAAACACAAATTTTTCTGCTCAGAGCCATTGTGTAGCAGAAGGAACAGAATTTACAACATCCCTCGTTACAACAATGGCTCTCACTTTCCAAAGAAATGAGCTTGGAGGAAAGGAACGCCACTGAGTGCCCAGTGACAGGTTGGCTGGGCTTGCTGTTGCTGCTAATTATCTGACAGGAAGGAAAGGTTGTGCCCCTGGAATACGAAGGGTTTGTGAACTTTGGAGAACGGGCAAGGCATTTTGGTGTCGGTGTCATGCAAACTGGAGAACGGCCCCCACCGGGTTGTGTCTGACCTTTACCTTTTCTCCACTACGGAGCAGACATTTTTGCCAATTATGATCCCAAACACTCTGAAAAGTATCCTTGGCCACTGACAGTTTGTTTGCAAGGGAGAAGCAATGCCTCTGGAATAATACCATGCCCAGGACAAAGAGGAAGGGTAAACAAAGCATTACTTTGTGTTGCAAATAGATGCCTTTGTTAAATACTGGAGAAATCCCCTTGGAGTCCACCTTAGGCAGCTCTGATAAAAATGCATTTGCAATACGCTTAGTGTCAAGAAATCACATCTTACTGGGCCAAGGAGGTTAAGAGCATCTCCCCAACTACAGAATAAAACTCATTAAAATTGTCTTTCCAGCAAGAAAAGACCCAATTTCCTACCCTCTCCACACACTCCTCTTTTTTCTTTTAAACCGATGTATTGCAGAAGGAGAGACAAGATCAAAATAGCCTAATCCGCATTTGTATTAAAAATAATAAGCTTGGTAACAATGGGAAAAATTAATGGTAAACAGCAACAGAAAACACAGCAGAGGCAGAAGTTAACAGAATGTACTTGACCGGCAGGTAACACATTAAAATGCTATTTTGGCAGACAGAATTGATAGCAGACTCACTGAAAGAAAATCCACTCAGAAAAGTTGACAAATACAATCCTAATCCCTTTTTTCCTGCCACATGCTGCAGATGAGTGAAACCCGGGGCTGGGGGTGGAGGGAGCGGGGGATTCTTATTACAACAAATAGGTGTGAGTCCAGAGGAAAAATTTAAGTCAAGTGGACAATTTACAAATTTCCTTTTAAGCATGAAAGGGGACTAGAAACCAGGTTATTTTTTTTCTAAAATCCCAAGCCTGGTGTTTGGTACATGTTAAAATGGCTGACTGAGAATAGGGGTATAGGTGAAAGTTCATTACCAACCCAGAAGTCTTCTCTCAGAAGTAACACCAGAATGAAATAACTTTTGTCAGACAAGCAATATTAGAAAACCTAATTTGGGGAAGATACATTTTTCCTGCTGCCCGGTGGGTATTGGCAGACTGGCAGCTGGGGTTTCGTTATGGCACTGCTGATGAGAATTAGAGGGGAAAGCAGTTTCTGGACAGTTAACTATTGGACTGTCATGGTCTCGCAATAACCTCAAGAACATCTGTCTTCATTTGGGGATGTTTCTAAGGATCGTGTTGTAGTCTCTGATATTTACATGGGCTGCAGTTAATCCTGCATAGCTGGTGTCTTTGCTCATCCAAAGAAAAGGCATCTTTAACGTATTAGTGATCTCTCTGAATCAATGGAGTGTCACAGATGTGATGGAGTCAGAGTTCCACCATAGGTCAGCTAGAATATGGAGATAGGACAGAAATAGAGGAGAGAGGTATATGTACTAAAATTGTTTCTGAGAAATAAGGGGGAACATGGACCCAAAGTGAAGTGAATTTGAATCACACAGGCTGTGACAAGGGCCGATGAAGACGTCTGGAGGCTGAAATCCTAGTCCCATTCTTTGATATTTCTAGTCTCTCTCTTTTTAATATTAATTTTTCTTTGTGATATAGACAAGTCCTAGGGGCCAGGAACATATGTTCCTGTATGCCCTGGTTTATGTCTAACATAACTACCAATAATCCCTTTTTCACTCTCAAAGTATCCTGTTTGGGATGAAAATTATATGATCACTCTATTTGTAAACTCTCTTAGGTTCAGTTCCCATATTTGAAAATAAAGAGATTGTTCTAGAAACTCCTACTCAAACATACACAGGCATTTCCTATGCTCCACTATGTTAACTATGCCCTTAATCAGTTAGTGTAGTTGACAAGGGTCAACAAATAAACTGTGGTAGATTACGATATTTCCCCTAATCAGGGATATTCACCTTTTTAATAAAGGACTTTTGAAAATAAGCTTTTGTAACTAAAAATACTGAATCTTTGGTGAAATTGTAGGCGATCTCAGTTTGTGTCAGATATAGGAGATCTTAAAAACCATCCTGGGTGGCTTATATCCGAATAACCTGGGAAATGAAAACAAAAATGTACTTGGTCTCTAACACTCAAGATTTTAATGAGGCCCCTACTTTAGATTTTTTAAAAACTCCCTAAGTGTCTCTGATACAAAGTCGGCTTTGGAGACCTAGTTCTATCCCAGTATCTTTCATAAGGCAGTAGCAACAACAAGGACTGTTTGTTTGGGTTTTGTTCTTTACCAAATGTATCTGTGGACAGAATTTCCTTTCATCCTTATCAGAGTTCCAGAGGTTTGAAATACTAGTCCCATTTTATCGGGGATAATATGAGACAAATAAAGGAAGGTACCCAAAGTCACACAGCCAGTTAGTGACAGAATCAGAATTGGTATTCTTGTCTCCCGATACCCATTCTGGATCTATTTCTGTTACCCCATAATGACAGGTTGTTTTAGAAAAGCTTGCAACTAAAGTGCTCAGCTCACTTTCTTCCAAAGAGGAGATACACATTTAGGAGGTTGTTGTTTTCTTCCTGGTCTTTTTTTTTTTTTTTTTTTTGATGAACCTTTGATTCTGCTCTCCCCCCTCACTGTGTGTGTAGTGTAGGCTGCCTGGCAGAAATGGCAGGAGATGTTTTCATGTGCAATCAAGGGCATAGATGCATTGGCTGCCAGCCTCAGGCAGGGACACAGACTTGTCTCCCACCAGCAAAGCGATGATGCATTTCCCAAAATGTTCCAAGAATGGCCTGGAATGTGACTAGAGAAGGTCCATGCGGCCCCATGAATGGCTTCACACTGCACCAGCCAGAAAACAAACACAACAGTAATTCTTGGATTAGCATGAAAACACTTCCAAAGGGGACTCAAAGACAGCCTTTTGTCCCTTTCATAAAAAAGAAGAGATGAGGTGTGACAAATGGCCTGTTGGGTGGCTTTCTGTGCCAGGCAGAGGTCATCTTGGAAGGGCAGCCCAGACACAATCAGTTTAATAGAGAAGAAATGGGACTCGAAGCTGAAGAACAAATAACCTTTCAGAAGAGACAAGGTGGTGCCTGAGGAAGACAATTTAAATTGAAATAGCAAGGGCTGATGGGTGGCTCAGTTGGTTAGAGTGCGAGCTCTGCACAATGGGGCTGCTGGTTCGATTCCCACATGGGCCAGCGAGCTGTGTGTCCTCCACAGCTAGAATGAAGTCAGTGAGCAGCTGCTCAGCTCCCCGGGGGCCAGATGGCTCAGTTGGTTGGAGCACCGGCTCTCAATAAGATTGCCAGTTCAACTCCTCCTCGACTCCCCCAAGGGATGGTGGGCTGAGCCCCCTGCAGCTAAGATTGAACATGACACCTTGAGCTGAGCTGCCGCTGAGCTCCGGGATGGCTCAGTTGGTTGGCGCGTGCCCGCTCAACCACAAGTTTTCAGGTTGGACTCCCGCATGGGATGGTGGACTGAGCCCCCCGCAATTAGCAACGGCAACTGGACCTGGAGCTGAGCTGCACCCTCCACAGCTAAGATTGAAAGGACAACAACCTGACTTGGAAAAAGTCCCAGAAGTACACACTCCCCAATAAAGTCCTGTTCTCCTTCCCCCCCGCAAAAAAAGAAAGATTCCTAATTATTAAAAAAAAAAAAATGAAATAGGAAAGAGAGAGAGGACGACTCTCATAGTTTTAAAAAACACTCTCTTTTTCATTGACACATGATGTGTCCAATGCCAACAGCATGGGGTTTGTAGTCAGGAGGCATAGGTATTCCAACATTAGCCAAGCTGTGTGAAGTTCTGGGCTTCAGTTTTTGCATCCATAAAATAAGTCTTAGCAACACCGATGTTGCCTGGTTTCTGTGATGATTCAAGGAGGTTAAAGGAAGTCAGGAGGATGTAAATTGGAGCGGGTTCTGTGACACACACAACTTGGGCTGGGATCCTTGCTTCACAGTGACTAGGTGACATCAGCCAAGTCATTTCTGCCTGAATGGCCCTCAAATTTTTCAAAACTTTTAGAGTGTGTCTATGGAATTAGAATTTAACAAATTAATTCTTAATCAAAATCCTAACCTATAAAACAGGTAGATGTGGAGCTACCCTACTTGAAGCACCGTGGGTTTGGAGGAGGTGTCTAGGCTTTTCCATACCCCTCCTTTTCTTCTCCCATCTCTTCTTCCTCCCATGACAAGGAAGGTCTGAGGCAGCTCTTTTGTTTCTAATCTCCAGGAAACATGAGCAGCTTCTCACTTCTGCTGCCTTTCTCCATCTTTCCAGAATTAATTGGGAAGTAATTCTTTCAAAAACTTCCACTGAGTCTTCTGAAACTTCAATAGAGTGGCCAGATTTTCTCATCTTTGATGATCCTATGAACAAACAGAACAAGTAGTTCCAAGTAAATTAATATCTAGATAACAGGTAAAGACTTTTGATTGACTTAGAGCTGCTTCCCAGGGCATGGGGATTTAAAAAGTGCCTCCAGATTCATAGACACGAGATCATTGTCATTCTCCAAAATGCTCGTTTGTTTGTTCTTAGTAGAAAGAGGAGTAAGAATCTAAGTGTAAATCTCATAGCTAAGAAGTCACTTTAAAGTTCAGGTGACCTAAGTGACTATATAAATGACTAACCCCAGTCTAAAGTCAATAGTGTTACCTAAGAAAATGAATGAGATTTCCTGACTTTCATTTTCACAGCAGGATCTATCACATGTTGTCTTTCTGTGTTTTTCACATTGATATACATGTACACACACACACACACACACACACACACACACACACACTACCATCACAAGCTCTCCATCAGCAACAGGAGCACCAAACCAGAGTCTCAGAAATCTGTATGAAACTGCCAGAAGTTCTCATAACATCATGTTACTTCAAAAGTATTGGCTTTGTATCTGCCTTAGGAAAAGAGAGACCTGTTCCTCTTTCCGGCAATAACCAGAGTAGCATAAACACACAACTGGTAATAAACAAGAGTCATTGATATTCAGCACACATGGGATTTCATTTTAGCTTAGAGGGTTTACCCAAAGTGGCTTGGAATGAACACACAATGTTCTGTTGTTTGGTAGAGTTCCTGTGAATCTCTGGTTGGGTCAGGAGGACTTTGAATTATAAGTTAGAGCAGTATTCTGCAGCCGCTGCCTTGTGCTCTCTGCTGGGAAGTCTCGGGCCTCTTCGGTCTTGAGCTCTCCCAAGCTTCTTTTTGTTTGGGGTTAGCTTCAAACAAAATAAAGGTGTATATTTGGGGATTCTTTGTTCCAATCCTACCTTCAAGTTGCCTGCCTTTCTGTGGTTAGTATTATATTTCTCTTCACTGGGAGGAAAGCAATCTGATAAATCGGATAAATCCATTTACCTTGAAGGGTTTTCACTGAATCTGAAAGGAGGATGCGTGGAATGGCAGTGAGGCGAAATCCACCCAAACCAATGACGGAGAATGGGATCCAGGAAATCAGAGTGTCGCGAAGAATGGGAATGGCTGCTGGGCAGCCGAGAAGAAACTCAAACACTCTCTCTCTCTGATTTGTTGGATTACAGGAACTCCTTTTTTCTTTTTCTTTTCTCTCTCTCTCTCTCTCTCTCTCTTTCTTTCTTTTTTGATTGCTAGTTCTCGGTGCCAATTTGAGCTGGGTTTTCCATCACTGCACCTGACTGTCATGGAGGAAGCACTAAACTGAATCAGAAGACAGGGGCTCTGGTTTCTGTGGGTCACTGATGAGCTGAATGACCTTAAACAGTGTCATTTTGCCTCTCTGCTTCTAACTTTTCCTTTTTGTAAAATGAGTTTGGATATAGAGATTTTTTTCAAGGTACCTTCCAGCTCTAAATACTATAATTACTTTACTATCTATCCATTGAGTTGTATAGATGGTGATTAATTGTGATATGTAGGTTACTACTCAAAATAACAGGGAGATGAAAAGCACCACAATGAAAGCTGACCAGTGTGCGCGCACGTGTGTGTGTGTGTGTGTGTGTGTGTGTGTGTCCTTCATCTGGTTTCTTTTCACCCCCAACACAGGAGGGCAAGAGTGATGTATTCTCCGTGTGCTGCACAGATGAATATCTGGCATCTGATTCTTGATCATTATAAGTGATGTTCAGATCAGGATAGCTAAGGTGAGCACAGGATATAACTGAGAGAGAAACGTCATTGCTCTAGCCACGATCTTCACTCTTTTAACTGCTGTGAAATGAAAAACTACTCCATTGCGGAAATGTAAATGAAGGGAGTTGACTGCTTTCCTTCTTGAATGGCTTACATTGCAGCTTCCACCAGAGGCAAGAGAGTGGAAAAGTTGACCTCTGGGAGTCCTGTCTTAGTCCCTCCATCCTCCAAAATGCTGGCCCTGAAGGAAACGTGTCACACGTCTTCCCACATGTCCTGTCTCACACTGAGTAATGTTGCCCCTCTGCCCCCAGTGGAGCGTTTTAATGATAACGGCTGTCTTCGGGGACAGATAGTGACTTGTCTTTTAAAGGAAGATGAAATCTATTAAGACAGTGAGGACAGAAAAGAAAAGCTATGTCCCTGAGAGGAGAGCTGTAAAGGAGACCACGGTTAGTTCCTTTCTTGCCCCCCTCCCTTCCATCTCGTTCTCTCTTTGTTAGAAGAGTGTACCCTTCAACTGCTCTGCTTTGTGTCTGGATTATTGTGGTTGTTGGTGTATAAAATTGCTGCCGGTGTGTATAATTTATAAGCTCTAAAAAATGATAAATAGTCTCAAGTAAGAAGAGTGATTTGTGTTAAAGTCCTCAGGGTACTTTTGTAAAGGAATTTAATTTCTTGGGGGAAATTGTCTATAACTTCCCATGGAATATTAGTTAACTGGTTCATAGCTGGGATTTATTTTTTGTCATCTTTCTCCCCCATTATTGGTTTTGATAGGTTTACCTGGGCAAATGAGATTATATAGCAAAGTCTTAATAAACTGGGAAACTTAGGAAAATAGAGAGGCTAGTTAATTTATTTTTCTTAGTTTTATTTCAAACCTATTGTTCAGATTCTTTTGAGGGTTTTTTTTTTTTTTTTTTTTCTTTTCCTTTTTCTTTTTGAGCTGTACTCCAGTGGTTTTCAACCACAAGCAATTTTACCATCCAGGGACATTTGGCAATGTCTGGAGACATATTTGGTTGTCACAACTAGGGGGTTGGTAGTGACATCTAGTAAGTAGAGGCCATGGATCCTGCTAAACATCCTCTAATGCACAGAACAGCTTTCCCCCACCCCAAAGAATTATTAGGCCCAAAATGCTAATGGTGTCAAGATTGAGAAATCCTGATGTAGACAGTAGGCTCCAGAGAACATAATTCAATATATGGCTGTTTTTTTTTTTTTTTTTTAAACCAAGGAATTGCTACAGAATTTCACGATTCTTCTTCTCAACTTGAATTCTCATTACCAAAGATGGAGATAGGGAACAAGAAGATGCCGGGGTTGGGCTAAATGGATGGTCCCCACATTATATACAGCCCTAGCTCAGTGTTTTTCTTTCTTTCTTTTTTTTTAAAGAAGTACATGCCCACACGTGTTTTACTATCATTGTTTCACATTTCCTTAATATTTAAGTTCAATTTCTTCATTGCAATACAAAAAATCTGGCTAACTGATGTAACTAGTGAAATGAATTTTAGTTACCTGAAGTAGTACCATCATAGGCTTCTTGAAAATACCTCTCAAGAAAAAATGGTCAAGCATTAAAAATCGTGACCTTAAACTTGCACTGTATGTGTACAACTATGGAGATAAAGACAAAATGTTGGAAAAGGGGGTGTTTAATGGTGGGGATAGGAGCTCAGGTGCAAAGATCACTCTACCTGATACCCAGAACTTGTATTTTCCCCAGCACTGAGCCTGAGATGAATGCATTGACTGAAAATGCAATGAGCACCATCTATATGTTAGTATTCAACCATGCAAATGTGACTAGAACTCCTTAGGCTAGTGTTATCTACTGCCTGATAAAAATGAACTGGCATTGTAAGAAAACTGACCTGGGAGCTGGGAGGTCTATGGATAGAGCTGGGCTGCCTGTTACTTTCTAGTCCTGACTTCCTGTTAAAACGGAATGGGTCTAACTTCCTGTGGGTTGGGGCGGGGCATATATGTAGGGGCCATGTAGGGAGGGGGTGGAGCGCTGCATGTGGACTGCCAGCTGGAGGTGCATGTTCTCACACTGATGTGATGGTTTTGCTTTTTCCCTTACCCAAATAAACCCTCTCTTTGGCAGACTACCTGGAAAATTATTTTGTCCAGTCAACGCAACTGATCTCAGCTTATTTCTTACTAACTCTCCTACTTGAGTCTTCTGCTCTAGTCAACTTTTTTTACTCAATGCCTCATGAACTCAACTTGCATTTTCATAGATGGTTACATACCCACACTGTTTCTTATGACAATTCCGTCTCCTACTGGCCATTAACATTTCAGCTGGCCTTCAAAAGTGAGATACAATTCTATCTTCTTTGTGAACCAACCAGCCAGAAATACTTTTCTTTCCCTCCTTCCCTTCCTCCCTGACAAAATGATAATATTTATTAATTGTGGGTGGGTTAACAGTTTTTATTTTTTGTTTTTGTTTGTATTTTTCTGTATTTAAATTAAAAAAAATTGTGCAATTACTCAGGAGACCCCCAGTTCCACGTTGACATTGACAAAACTTATTGTCTAACCCAGAAGAAGTCTCTTAACCTCTCTGATCCTCATTTAAAAAAAAAATTATAAAATAGGCAGAATAATACATATTCTACTTCTCTCTCAAGGTTGTTTTGGATCAAATGAGGTAATGAACACAAAAAGCCCTCTGAAAAATATAAAGAACTACAAAATGTAAGGCATTATTATTTTCATCAATTTACAAAAGCAGAGTGAATCTCACAAAGTGCTAATGCTGTACATATTCTGCAAAGCACTTAGCTGTATTCTGCACTTAATAAATGAGAGCTCATACAAGCGAATTGTTTCCACAGTGAAGACAGACTGGCAGGAATAGCAGTTAGAGACGGGAGGCTGGGTAAGAGGTTACTACCTATATTGATAGAGAAGCTATTAAAAGCAGAATGTGATTTTTAACATCCCCAGGACCATGCTAGAAATGAATAAAATTTTGTGCGCTTTATCATTTGTGACCCAGAAAAGAGAAGCCCGAAGGCATAAAAAGTCTTAAAATAAATTATTTGTGTGCAAAAGGAAGCAACATATTCCACTGATTTGACAATTTCAGTTTCTCCATTAAGAGTACAAATAGGAGATGGGGTCACTTAAGCAAAATGCTCTCTGATTTGTTAAAGCCTTTCCCGACTACAAATTCATAAGCCTGGATTTATTTTCATGGCTCATAAGTGGCTCAACGTCCGAACTTCTCTTCTTGATTGGTGGGAGGAGGGTCGAATTGCCTGGATAGGTCTGGGGATGTGGTCTGGGAAGTGAGCAGCACTGGGCTTCAGTTGCTCAGTATGGAGCCAAAAGAACTGTTTCAGAGCCAGTGGAAGCTCAGGGGTGACAACTGCAAGGCACAGGAATGGGGAAAGTATGAATAGAATCAACTGATAATGGCTAATGGTTAGTGGGTGGTAGGGAGCTACCTAGAAATCTGTCAGTTTAGCTAATAGATATTCCCCGAGGCAAAGTGGCAGGGACTTCTCTAAATTGCCTGTATCTTACCCTTTCTCAAGAGTTGGGAGGGAACTGTTAAGTATTTCCAGCTGTAAGGACTTTAAATGAATAGTAGATTAATCTATTGACTTAGAACCAGATATGATTATATTTTTGGTATGTGACTATAGTTAAAAAAAAGAGACAGGATCATAAGTGTGAAGAGTTTGGGCTCTAAGTTAGACCGCTTTTATTCAATTTCTGTCTCTGCCATGGATTACCTAGTTGGTATGGCCGTGAGCGAGTTATTCAGCCTCTCCAGGCCTCAGTTTTCTCATCTGTAACATAGGACTAATAGTCCCTACCTCACAGTGTAGTTATACAGGAAAAATGAATTGGTAGTGCAGTGGACATTGCACAATGCCTGGCAAAAAGAGTTCTCAGGAATTGTTAACCATCATTACTGGATGGTCAATAAGGGAAGCAGGCCAAGACTCTTGTATCTCTCCTTCTTCTGCCTGCCCAGCCATGTCTAGTTGTTTAAAGAAATGCTTAGCATTGCAAAGGATTTTTTCTAGTTTTATTGATATATAATTGACATATAACGTTGTAGAAGTTTAAGGTGTACAAGGCAATGATTTGACACCGACATATATATTGTGAAAAATTTACCATAATAAGGTTCATTAACACATCTTTTACCTCACGTAATTACCAGTTTGTTGTTGTTATGTTGAGAACATTAAAGCTCTCCTATCATAGCAACTTTCAAGTTTGCAATGGATTGTTAATTGTAGTTATCACGCTGTAAGGGATTTTGAGGGCAACTGGTGCCTTGTTACTCAAAATGTGTTCCATGGAGCAGCGACATTGGTACTGGCTAGGAGCTCATTCCAAATGCAGAATAATAGCCGTACCCAGTCAGTCCTACTGAATCAGAACCTGCATTTTCACAAGGGCTCTGGTGAATCCTGTACTGATTAAAGCCTGGGAAGCACCCCTCTAGAGCAATGACACAAACAGCATTTTTTGAAAGAAAAAAAAAAAAAGGAAGGGAAGCCATATATTGTTGAGCAGTTTGAGATTGATTGGTCCTAATACTCGTATACTGGATCAAAACACAAAAGTAAAATGTTAGAATAAGAATGAGAGGTAGCACAATTACCATCACAACTGCAGCATATTTATGACAAGATTTGGTTAAGTTTAAGATAATAAGTGAGACCTAAAGAGAATATAACATGTTAAAAACCTTGGAGAAACAACTGCTTGTTCCTCCAGCAAAAATAAAGAAATCAAAGGAACAAAATAAAGGAATTAAGATTAGGTTACTTATTAGGGAGAGAAAGAGGTGATTAGAAGAGACATTTGGGGAAATTATGGGGGAGAGGATTATCAAATGATTGTATAATAAATGAATTTATTTCTTCAATATACTTATGAGCTGCATAATGACATTTTGGTCAACGACAGATGACATATATGCAGGTGGTCCCTTAATATTACAAAGGAGCTGAAAAATTCCTATGACTCATGATATCATAGTTATAAACTCATTGCACAACACAGTACTCACATGTCTGTGGTGATGCTGGTGGAAACAAACCTGCCCTGCCAGTCATATCAAATATAGCACATATAATCCTAATACTTGGAAATGATAACAAATGACTATGTTACTGGCTTATGTATTTAGTGTATTATACTTTTCATCATTCTTTTAGAGTGTACTTTTTCTAATTCTAAAAGAAGGTTTTTCTGTAAAACAGTATGCTGTGTTACACCTGCAGCAACCTCATACATCTCTTGTTTACCGCATCTTTCGATTGCATCATTTTCTCTTGTGTAGACTTGAATCTCATGTTGTTTAGTTCATCATGGCCCCTAAGGCATACAAAATCCACTGATAATGTTGCCAGTAAGGGACCATGTTGAGTGACTGACCTAGAAACAACATGAAAAGTGATTAAGGATTACCACTCTAGAAAATCAGCGATAGTTATTGCTCGCCAGTCACGCATATTCCATTCCACTATAGCTATGATCTTAAACAGCAAGAGCAAAGCGGAAGAAGTTAAAGGATCCACTTCACTGAAGGCAATGCGACTAACACAAATTCCAGAAGGGCCTACCTATATCACGCAAGACGAACAAAAATTCGAGTATGGCCTATATCAAACGTCTAATGACTTGGATTGAGGACCAGACACAGAAATTTTTCTCTCTCACTGCAATCATGATCATGGCCAAAGCAAAAAGTTTGTTGGTGATGTTGAAAGAAAAGGCTGGACCCAACTATGATACTGAATTTATTGCAAACACTGGGTGGTTTATTCAATACATCATATAAAAGTGAGTAGTGAGTCCGTGGGTGCTGATGTGAAGACAGCTGAAGAATTTCTGGAAACTCTAGATAAGCTGATTGTGGAGGAAAATTACTTGCCAGAACAAATACTCAGTATGGATGAAACCTCCCTATTGTGGAAATGGATGACTGAAAGGACTTTCATCCAGCTGGAGGCCAAGTCAATGCCAGGTTTCAAGGCTTTTAAGGACAAGATAAGTTTGCTTGGGGGCAATATTGCAGGCTACAAATTAAAACTCTTTGTGATCTGGCACAGTGAGAACCTCAGAACCTTCAAGCATATCGCTAAGCATACACTGCCAGGGTACTGCCAGGGTACTGCCAGGGTACAGGAGCCATAAGAAGTCGTGGATGACCCGGCTCCTCTTCCAAGATGCTCTCCTGAATTACTATGCCAGTGAAATGAAACACTGTTTATAGAATAATGTACCTTTCAAGATTTGTTAATAATGCTCCCAGACATCCTCCTTTTTTGGCGATTTTCATCATAATATCAAAGAGGTGTTTCTCCCTCCAAATACCACCTCTTTGATCCAACCATTGAATCAAGGAGTAATAATGCAGTGGTCAAAATATTGAATTAAACAGCTACTGGCATGAGCAATATTTTTTTTCTTTCTGATAAACGAAAGATTTTCTTTTCTGATAATCTTTTCTTTTTTCAGAGACACAGTGAAATCTCCATACTTGTGGTATGTACCGCCTACTCCCCTTGACACTTAATGACATTCCCTTGTATTAAAAAAAATATTTATGTGGTGTGCACGTCTTATGTCTCCAACTAGATGGCGAGCTCTTGGTGGGAAAAATACATTTTTGGTAGACCCTCTAACACCTAATATAATATTGTGTGTGTATATTGAGTTCAAATGTTTGCAAAAAGGAATATACATCTAAAAGAAAATAATTTTATGTTGGAGCAGCTTATGATTAAGAATAAAGGCTTCAGTTTACTGAGCAATTTACTGTGTGTCACACTGTGTTAAGTGCTTTGCTTATAGGGTCTCATGTAATTCTCTTAACAACTTTATGAAGTAGCTGTTCTCATCCCAACTTTACAGACGATAATATCAGGGCTCAGAAGAATCAAGTGACTTTTTCAAGATCATACTGTTAGTCAATGTTAGAAGTGCAATTCAAAGACATCTAACAACGATGTTATTCCCTCTTCCTAGATAAGAAGTAAGTTATGCTAAGACTGTACTCTCCATTTCCTGTGTGGGGAATTCACAGGAAAGACACCACTAACATTAGACTCTGTGTGAAAAGATTGAAAAAACTGGAACCCTCTGGGGAGAGACACTTTGAAGAAATTGTATTTTCCCCAGTTTTTTGGTTTGGGGTTATAGGACGAGTCCCTATAGGCTTTGGGTGTCCTTCCAAAACCTTTGAGACCAGGACACAGCTTCCAAATAACATTGTATTAGTAGTATAATAAAGTGGCCTTATTTTGCATTAGCTAGTGAAATCAGGACTATGTTCATGCTTTGGCTTTGACTACCTCCTCTGAAATCTTTTCCTGATCTCTGCCTGCTTTGATTTCTCCATTTTCTCTAGCATTTTTGGTGTGCATTATGTATTTGACATATATATTACATCATATGGCTGGTTATGTGGAGAACCCAGATATCAGCTTTGGACTTCTTCTTAAGATATAGGTTAGCCTATATTCCTGTTCTATGCTCTGTGTAAAGTCCATTACCCTCCCCAAGACTTCTGAGACTTCAGTGATGGGTTATTGTCATCAAGATCTGTGCATGGATTGAACTTCTTGCAGTCTCTGAAATGCAGATTTTCCATCTTGTGTTTTCTCCCTGGTTATTTACTACACTGACTCTTCTATCAAAGCATGGATCTTAGCCTATTTCTGTGATTTCAAAAAACAAACAAACACCCCCCCAATAAAAACAAAACAAAACCACAACACACCAGTTTTTTGTTTCTGTTTGCAATTTTCAGGAAATCTTGGGGAGCAGAAAGGAGTTTGTATCCTAACAAATCAAAATCTTATAATCAAGTTTAGGCCTATTTCTCATACTTTCTCTAAATTTCTCCATCTTCCTTTGGTCTCTACTCGCACCCCAACATGTCCAATATTTTCCCCCATTTTCCTATGCAAAGAAATTGAGCTCTGTTTCTGTCCGTATCTCCAATGTAGAGTCTTAGCCTTTTTTTGCATAGCTAAACTGAATTCTTATTTATCAGACTATTCTGGAGAAAGCAGAAAATTTTCAGTTATTAATATAAATGTAAATCTTATCTCTCCATCTATACACAAATTTCCTTAAGCATAAAAGGGCATAATTTTTCTTCTTTGCTATGCTTATAGAAAATTCAAGAGTTGGTTCATTCATACTTGTTTGGCTGAATAGACAAGAAAGAAATAAGTATAAACATGAACTGGGGGAAGGAAACAGAAAAGAGAAACAAGCTGATCCCAACACCTTCCTGTGACTTAGGTGGGCCCAGAAATATCATACACCTAGAAACCCTCTCTAGGAGTGTCCATGGTCTTTTGGAGAGGACTGACAGCCAGTAGCTTATTAATTCCTTCTCTCTGCCTCAAAATGTTTTTTGCTTTCTGTCTCTCATGTTGGATTCCTTTCTTTGTAAGTTAACTTTTGTCATCTTTTTTAGTTGTTTTACCCTTTAGATTTGAATTTCTCTTTTTCTTTTTCAAAATAACGAAAATAACAATCCCTGTTATTGCTTTGACTATCTAATCTACTCTCTAGCTAATTCAATTTATGCTCCTCTGGGAAGAGAAAGGGAAGATTTCAGGAACTAGATCATTTGATTATGAGGTTCCCCAGAGTTGGGGACTGGAGCTAAGAGTTCTGGCCTAGATAATCAAGAGTTCCATGCCAAACAAAAACAGTATGGGAAAGCAGAAATCTGGAGATGCAGACTGGGAGGCCAGAGAGTCATCTGAACCACAGTAGACCAGAGGCAAGTTTTGGAGCCAGGGTATGCATCTGATAATTCCAAAATGTGATAAACAAGAAATTGCAAATGGATGATCTGGGTGGAAAGGAGACGTGGAAATTATGGTCTCCACACAGTTTTTAGAACACTAGTTTTTAATAGTTTTATTTATTTTATTTTGTTGTCATGAGTAGGGCAAAGGGGATTTATGATTTAGCTAAAAGGGCTCCTGGTAGGATACATATTGGCCACAATTCCTTTTGTAGAACATAGATTTTTAAAAATGTTGTTTGAAAGCAAACTATGTATTAGAAACTGTGTGAGCCTTTTACCCTCTTTTTAACTTTTTAAAACAAAATTATACATATTGTAAAAATCCCAGATAGATAGATAGATAGATAGATAGATAGATAGATAGATAGATAGTCTGTATGAGAGAGAGAGAGAGAGAAAGAGAGAGAGAGAGAGAGATGAGAAAGACAAGAGAGAGAAAATTCTTCATATGCTCCTAGTCCAATCAGATTCCCCTATACAGAGCCATCACAGTGAACAACGTCACTATTGCTAAGACTCAGAATATTCTATTTATTTGATAATGGAAGAGACACATTTTTTCCCCTCTTTTCTGAACACTGGAGGGGATTTGTCTTTTGGTCTTTCATGAAATAATCTTCTCAAAGCCTCTTTTACTCATGACCTGTGTTTTTAGACAACAGATGTACTCAGATTTAAATCTACGGACAGTGCTCAATACATGAAAAGTGTGCATGGTCTTCTACTGTGCTATTTTGTTTGTTGTGACATTGAAGGCTTCGATATGGGTGGGACCAGGCTGTTTCATGTTGTACTAGTCACAGAAGGAAATATGGGGTCATGAGAAGTGGCTTTACAGGTCCGCCAAGCCGTAGCTTATAAGCACTACTCTGTTGATACCTTATTATGAGCTACTGATATAGAATAAAACAAATGATTCTTTTAATGACGATGAAATGTGTTCATTAAAGGAAAGAGAAAGTCACTGGTTACTTTAAAAATCGGAGCATTTCGTTGAATATTTGTATTTTACTTTATTTGCTGCTTATCAAAAGGTTTAGACAGGTGTTGCAAATCCTTAGCTGAATTGCACAGTGTAACGAAAGAAAAATAAAGTTTTTTTTTAATATAAAGTAAATTTTAAGAGGCGAACTTATATCTCAAAGTCTTTGTGATTTTAACAATAGTTCAGCAGTCCACATAGATGGTGGGAGAACCTAGTGATAAGCTGGGGCGGAAAAAGAAAGGCGGACAGAGGCAGAACCCCAAGTCATAAAGCTGAGGTTTGATCTCTATAGTCTTCAGGTACCACTTCCAGTGGTTTGTTAATGCCTAATCAGGAAGCTTTGCACTTCAATATTTCCTGCATACAATCAAGAAACTATGAATAAAATAGTTGCACTCTCCCTCCTCATTTTTCCTAGAGACAGAAGAAATAGGCTTATGTGAGGTGCTATCAAACAATACAATGAGTGTTTAAATAAAAAAAAAAAATTATTACAGTAAAAGACACATTGCCAGTAATCCCCCTCAAAACACTTCCCCTGGCTTTGAACACACTTATCCCATTGTTTTTGCCACTTTCTGAAGCAGTTCTGGAAGTCCTCTTTCATGAGTGTCTTTAGTTGCGCTGTCATGGCTGCCTTCATCTCCTAAGTCATTTTGACTTTGGGGAAGAGCCAGCAGTTGCTTGGTGCCAGATCCGGTGAATAAGGTGAATGAGGACATACCATAATGTTTTTATTTGACAAGAATTGCCATATACCAGAAACAATGGGTGACATGAGCATTGTCATGATGGAGGATGATTTAGGGCACACTTTAAAACACACCTTCTCTCAATCGTAGCTCACACCCGACTGACTGCACCCAGCAAGTTGAAACTTGTCACACACTGTTACTAAGCTTCCACCAGCTACTTCCAATATTGAAGATCCCTGCTTTTCAATTGGATGAGACTCAGCAGCAGCTTTCCTGTATTTCGTGATCAAAATGGAAAGGCTCTGTGTCACACATTGCTTCTGGTATGGCAATTTCTGTCAATTAAAAATATTACGGTGTGTCTTCATCCACCTTATTCACTGGATCTGCTGCCATGCGACTTTTGGCTCTTCCCCAAAGTCAAAATGACCATGAAAGGTAAATGTTTTGAATCGATTCAGGACATTGAGGCAGCCACGACAGCGCAACTGAAGACACTCATGAAAGCGGACTTCCAGAACTGCTTCAGAAAGTGGCAAGAATGATGGGATAAGTGTGTTTAAGTGAGGGAGAGTATTTTGAGGGGGATTAATAACAATGTGTCTTTTCCTGTAATATATTTTTTTAAAATTTAAACATTCACTGTTTTTTTGATCACACCTCATATTTCATGAGTAAAATAGGTTTAATAGATGCTAAGCTTCTTGAGAATGAAGACTCGAGCTTTATTTGTTTTTTGAATTCCCCACCACGCCTAGCACAGTGACTGGCACCAGATAGATAATAATACATATTTTGTGTTTGCTTTTTTGTTGTTGTTGTTATATAGAAAGAGAATTGATTGACAGTGTGATTCTGATTGACATAGATTGAGACTTACTAAAAAGAAGGTAGATTCATGTCAAACAGATTATTTAGGTGGGCGCTGTGTGAAGGCTGCAAAAAGAGCCAAATGACCATTCAAACTCTTCTCTCATCTTAAGAGTCTACTATTCAATCTAAATACTTATGATAAACTGTGTAATAGGAGGAAACAATCATAAAATGATCCTTTTCCAATTGCTTCAGAGAAAAACAAATGAACACTTTGTCACAGACTCATTTATTTTAATTGTTCTCTCCTAGGTAATATAAAAAAGTCAACATGGGTAGAGGAAATAGAAAAAACAAAACAATTTGTTCCTCATTAAATGGTAGAAAAGTCCAAGATAAACCTATTTAAAATTGATCTGATAAGCCCTGAGAACTGTGATGCACTGATGTGTTTTCTTCGGCTAATGGTCTTCAGTTAATATTTATCTATTGCTTTGAGTAACCATTAATCTCTTGTGTTGAGAAACGACACAAATGCAATTTCTAGGGCATTTAACCTTTCCACGTTTGCTGTCTCCTGAGTTTGGGTGACTCAGTTGTGGTATATACTCAATTTCATTTAGTCTTCTTGGGTCCCAATTGCCAAGATAATAGTACCGAGTCCATTTAAAATTAGTCTTTCTCCTTCCACAACACAGCGATATGTTCCTGAGGTATAATGAAGTTAAATTCATTTTGCCTTCCCCCACACTTACACTCTTATCCATTACTACCTCCTCTTCCCTGCAATGCATTCCCTGCTCTTTTTCTGCTCTGCAATTTGACATCGGGAATGGCCACACAGGAAACAGCTGAGCAGTGCAAATGCCTTTCTAATGATCTCAAAGCTTCACTACAAGCTTAATAATATTAATGTTCTTGGATCAATCTTTAGTGGGATTTTTATTTTGTTGCTGCTGAAAAATTCCCATGGCTTAAATATGCAGCGATCTCCAGCTCACTTTTTAACTTAAGGACATCAGATCTGCTTTTTCCTTCCTCGCTCTTCTCTTTTCTTTCTCCTGTTACCCCATTCTGGGCCTGACAGTAAGGCTTTTGAAAAAATGACCATGGTTCTGAACAAAGCCTGTTGTTGCAGGTAATTGTTGAAATATCAAGGGTATTGCGTCCTCCATTACTTAAGCTCTCATTTGTGGTTTTCATGGTTTTGAGGAATGTTTATGGCTGACAGTCCTTTCTTTACGGCTCTATCCTTCAAGCTCCGGCTGATACTGCTGAGAATGACCGCTTGAGTGACTGATAAAATGTCAAGATGCCATTATTTCCAAGAGAGTGTTTGGGAGCAATAAGATCTGTTTCAATTTATCTCATCCACCTAAATTTAAGTCTTCAGGTTTAACTTCGTTGGCTGCTAAAACCAAATTGTCTCCGGGTTTTGAGAGAACGGCCATCATGCAATGCAGAGAGGGTTATAATGATGGTCACGCCATGACACTTGTGTTGTATTTCACTGTGCACATTGGTGCAATATTTTGGACTTAATTAATACTCTCCAGGAACCTTGGTTTATGGATGGCAATAACCGTATTTTAGATCATGTGAAATACTGCAACAAAAATTCAATTCATAAGGCAGATGGCAAAGCCTAGTTTGAAGAACAACAAAACAGGAAGATTTACAGTGAGTTTCAGAACTCTTCAACTGGAATCCAGCCACTGCCAAAGCTCTGTTATTTCACTGGAGGGTAACAATCTGTGAGGGTCATTAGTGTCCTCATAAAAACTGAGATTAAAAAGTAGTCAAATGAAATGAATAGTCAAGGCATTCTCTGGAGAGAGAAGTGGAGTTTTAGTTTAAAAAGTAAGATTTCCTAATGTTTAAAAAAATTCATTCTGTAGTCATTTGTTTTCAGCCTGGAATTTACTAAAGTGATAATTTTTAAAAAATGAGAATGCTCTTGTTCCATTCTCCAGTGTGCCGCATACAAGAAAACATTTCATAAGCAGGACTATTTTCTCACTCTGTCCTTCAGAGCTCAAAAAAGACTCAATGTGGAAACGGTTATGATGGAGAAGAAAGGCTAATGAATGAAATGCCAATAATACCGATGATTAATTGCCTTGGTGTTTCAGATTTAGGCACTGCCACAAGTGCCATATGAAAATGAAGTATGGTACATATAGGTTTTAATCTGACGAAGCACAACATTCATAAACACTTTAGATGCCTTTCAAGTTTCCTGAGACTAGCTAGGGAAAGCTACTGAGACTGCGATCTGACCGCCCATGGACTCAGCAAGCACCTTGTCTCTACCTAAGTGTTAAAGAAAATGGTAAAGTAAAAATTAAAAATAAAATTGTAATAAGAGTCTTGCAACATCATAGCATTTTAATTATGTAGGACAGACTTTTACAAGTGCGTGTATGAGTGTGTGTGTTCGTGCGCATGAAATTTGCAGCAGTTAATTTTTTTAAATTAATTAAAAATTTTAATTAAAATTAAAAATTTGCAGCATTAATATTTTTTTCTATTATAAAAATCACAATTCTGTCTAGTTATTATGAAAGTTAGTAGATAGGGAGGTGAGAGTGGGATAAAGCAATAATTTAAATTTGCTGTTTTCTAAGGCCGGAGACCTTGGAAGAATCTGAAAAGTGGAAACATTAAGTAGTTGTGCATACAGCAACTGGAAATCTCACCACCATTTGCATCCCATAAACCATATGATGGTCTAGCCTACTTCCAATTACTGTCCCTGAGTAATGGGCCAAGACAATACAAGTACCTTATGGAAGGTTAGAAATTCAGGTGTTACTCCTGTAAATCTGCTGTTTGAATGTGTGGACTCTAGACCAGCGCTCCCCATTGATGTGCCTTTGGCATCACTGAAGTCCTGTGAATGAGTTGTAAGTGTGCCAAGATAAGAATCCCAAGATAGCGGTGACCAAGCAGCGCTGAGGGCAGGCAGTGCCCCCAGATAGCCATGAGCAGCTTTTACAGATTATCCGTTTGTGCCATAAATATGTGTTAATTTTCTGTGTTGTCATGACATGAACTTAGTTGGGAAGTACAGCTCTAGTACTTCCTATGAAGTGAGGGGGATTGGATAAGTTGATTCCCAAGGTCCATTCCATTCCTATAATTCTATGAGCATATATCAGTCTGCTGTTAAAACACCCAGTACTCCCTGTTCCTTTAGCCATAGTGCCCTAAGCCATAGAGGCTCATAAAAATTGAATTAAAAAACATGGAAAAATGTAGTAGAGTATATTTCATGTACTGGAAATCTACCACCCTGATTTTTATTGGACTCTGTGCACGAAAGGCAATCCTTGTGTTTGAGGTAGCAAAGGCGCCCATGAAACTATAACATGATCTATTATTTAAAAATATTGTTATAATAAAAGCCCTGTGACATATCTCTGTGATCCATCCAGTCCTCTGCCTCCTCTGTATGATTTGCCATTCCCAGCAGTTATCTAGACAAGCAAATTTTATGCAGAGAAGTCCCTGAAAAAAGAAAAATAATTACTGGCCTATTTGATTAGTCACCAAGGGGAGTGTGTATGGAGAAAGACAATGGAACTAGCTGACTCTTACATCTTCAATAATATTCTTGTTCTAAGAAATCAAATTTAGTTATTTGTTGAAAAGCATACAATAATTTTCTTCTCAGTTCAGGGTGGTGGTAGTGGACAAAATCTTTTTTGTTTTCATTTTACTTTTAGTTGCCTTTCAGAATTCCATGTCAGGTTTGCAATCATCTTCTGACATCTTCAAAATCCTGCTTATTCCCTTGGAGAGACATTGTTCTTCATAGATCTCATAGACAAAGATAAAGTTAAATGATATCATTTTCACTCTACGAAACTTCACTTTAGTACACAATTACTTCTGAAGTCTTCCTTGACTGATTAGAATAAAGTTGGTGATTCATTCCTTGATATATAGCTCCAACATTTTTCAATTATCTATGTTCCTTAGTATATCTTTTCCTAAGATAAATGAGATAATCGTTATAAAAGGGCTATGTAGACCATATAACACCTTATAAACATAAGTCTTTATTATTATTACTATCGTTTAATTAATTAGGATATAAATATAATAAAACACTAGATTAGTTTGTTCAATATTTTATCCCCCTTTTGCCATCATGCCTATTTTCTTTAAATGTTACTCTGTAGTTATTTCATGTGTCTTTGTTTACAAGCACAATGAAGGTACGGGTAAGCTAAGGCTCTTATAAACTGCCTGGTCAAGTGTTTTCCAACTCTGTTCGGTGTTCTCACTGTGTACAAAGAAAAGGAGCAGAAGTGTGTTCACTGCCCTTCTTACTAGCAATGTTACCATTTCATTGAGGGACCAAGATCAACATATGTGAAACCCTCATGGAAAAAGATGAGAAAGAATGAATAAAGTTCTAAAGTGTCCTAGACATTTGGTGTCATGAGATCTTGAGATGACATGATGGCGCACAGATGGCTATGAGTTCTGAGTATCAGGGGAGACCCCTCTACAGTTGATGCCAAGCTGGTCCTTAGTGTAGGAATAGGATTCATAGTTACAGATGGGGAAAATAGGTGTCAGTAAATACTTTCCTTAAAAATACCATGACAGTTGTTGCTACCAAAATGTATACTCTTTAAATCAGAATCATGTCTTTTGAAATTGCTACACATTCATAACAAATTTTGGAAAGAATATTAATAACAATAATATAGTGTATACATTATTATACTACTGCTACCAAAATGTGAATTAAGCATCAAAATCAACAAATACTTTCAAGCATTCATTATTTATAAGGGTCTGTACTACATGCTATGAGATACATAAGGATGAACAGTACTCAGTCACTTTATTAAAGAATGAATAATCTAGGAGGTTGCAAATATCATTTTAGTAGAATGAAGAAAGTGAAGAATCAGTCAACCTGAATTTTATTTCCAATAGTGCCTTAAGTTGTGAGAGCATAGGGAAAAGCCCTTATCCTTCTGAGGTTTTACGAATGCATGAGTTGGGTTAGATTAATTCTCTTGTCATCTGTATGGCAGTAGCCCCAAGCAGGTTTATGCCATCTGTGGGATGGGCTTGCCATGGACACCTAATTGGATTCTCTCAGATTTGCCCTCCTCATCTACATCCTCAATATATATACTATATATGCCATGAAAATAAATTACACCTCTAATCTGACCATGCCATTCTCCTTACAACTCCTGAGGCTCTTCTCAATGTCTCTGTGAGGGCAAAATCCCAGTTCCTTACCATGGTATAGGAGGCTTTCTAGTATAATCTATGTCCTTTCTTGTTAGTCTTCTAACGACTCAAGAATTCTTGGTTCATTCCCCCAGAGGCCCAGTGCTGCCTCTCACCTCTGGGAAATTTGCTTGTGCACGTGGTTCCTTTTAGAGGGAACATTCTTCCTTATTTCTTTGTGCTGGGCTCACTTACTCCCTGTAGACTCTCATAATTCCTTCCTTCCCTGAGGTCCCTTCTCAGTTTTTCTGTGAAATTTCGTGTGTATCACACTCAGCAAACCTCCATCTTGTCTAAATCTATCACCCCTGCTAGCCAGTCATTTATTTGAGTTTGGACACTATACTGGATTCATTTTTTCTTGGAACATAGAAGGCTCTCAATAAATATTTTGGGACGAATGAATCCATAAGTGAAGAGCCTAGTTATATATCCTATAATAGTGGGTAACTCAATAGAACAGAGATAGGGACAATTATTATGGACCCAGAAAGAAGAGAGGTCAGTACTGGCGAGAGGGATTGAGTTAGTTTTTGAGTTAGTTTTTGAGGGATTTGAGTTACTTTTGGTGAGTGAGTGAGATTATAAAAGGTAGAAATAGGGAGGAATATAATGCCAAGCAGTTAGAACAGGAATAAAAACAAAGATAGAGCCAGAGAATTTGGCTTATTCCACATCATCCCCAAACTTAGTTGAATGAATTTCTAGGCCCAAGATGGAACCACTCCTGCCCAGGGTACCACACCAACAAACCAAAACTTAGATAACTGTGTCCCGACAAATGCTCCATTTGGCCAGAAACGCAGTATATCCACTCAGCCAATCCCTAAAGCCAGGCTACCTCTGGGCTCTATATGTATTTCCTTGTTCCTTCTCACCCCAAACAAGGTTGAGTATGTGGCTCCAGCCAATTAGATATTCTCTATTTGTCTCTTCCTTGTTCTTTATGCTTTATCTTACAAAACTTCTTGCCTTGGACCCCATTTTGCAGTTCTCGAAAAGGAGACTGTGCACTCCATGAAGTACAAAACAGTTTGTATCACCTACATCGTCTTTTTTAATCATCATTTTATACAATGGCTTAAAAAAATAATTTGTTATTTTCTGTCAGGAGTCTGCGGGTTAACGAGACTCTGCTGGGGAGTTTTTGCTAGGGGTGTCTTAAACAGTTGGACTCAAAGAATACCTGGGGCTGGGTCATCTTCTGAAGGCTCAATGGAACTGGATGTCGAAGGTGGCTGGCATGTCACTCATGTGTCTGAAATCTCAGTGCTCATCCAAGTGCCTATCTGTCAGAGCAGCATGGACTTCTCACACAGGCTCCAAGAGGCAGGTGTTGGAAGGTGCCAGCCCAGTTAAAGATTATGTCAGGAAGGGGCATGACATCACTTTGCCCTATTCTGTCAATCAAAGCTGCCATAATGTCCTTCCAGCCTCAAGGGGGAGAAGAAAAATGTTCTGCTGCTCACGGGGCAGGAGCAAGACCACACTGAGACAGGAGGCACTTCTGCAGCCCTCTTGGCATATGCACTCTACCAGAGTCCTCTTTCTGGAAATAATAAGGAGTGTGTGTAGGTTACATAAAGGGGAACATGGGCTCTTATGCAATAAGAAAAGTTGGCCTGAACCTAGAGAGCTTTCAGGGCACAATCTCATTGGAGTTTTAATAAATTGTGCGCCATTCTGTTAGTAGGCGCTTCGTGTGGTTTTTCGTCTCCCGGAGTAGTGCTCTCTTTCAACTCTATTGAAACTTTTTTGTCTCAGTATAGGTTTGTTCTACATTGACCTATTTTGCTAAAACTTTATGATAGGATATCAAGATGTCGCTTTATTTTTCATTTTTAACACAATCATTCATCTTGAGACAAAAATACAAGCTGAGTAAACTTATCAAATAGGCATATCTTCTGTAATATTTGATAGATTTCAGTGAAATTTAGTATACATGTAGGGGTTATAGAAATGACAGATTGCTTTGGGTGACAGCTACAGTTTACTGAATGCTGGGTTAGTTGTCTCTGAATACCTTCCAAAAAATGGCTTGCAGTAATTGATGCCCTGGGAGAAGCTAATGTATTGGCAGAGGAGACAGAACTTTAAGAAAACTATGTAGTGATTTGGTTGATGACAGAGCCAGACTATATAAATTTAGACACAACTGCCATTTTAGTGAAAAAAGTTATTTTTCCCTGCCAAAGTTTTTAAATAATTGTATCTCTAGTTCAGGATACTTAGATAGGTACAGCTTCTGGGTCCAAGAAATCTTAGGAAACTTTTCAAAAACCCAGAGCACCGGAAGTACCAGCCCATCTGTCCCCCAATTTTAGAGTACTTTTTAATAAAGAAAAATCTCTTCCCATTTTTATGCTTACCTCTGAGCTGTAATGCAAGGAATGCAGCAGGCTACCCTGATAGATGATAAACAAACGTCGTTTGCTAATTTCCTTATCCATTGCCTAACTTATCTATGCAAATAATAACAGCACCACAGAAAATGCTATGCTATGTTGCACTTTGGTGTCATGTCAGTGGCCACACGGAGAGACTTTTCGAGAAATAGCCCCATGGAAATCATCAATGCTTTCATAATGTGAATGTATTTTTTTAGAAAGATATTGTTCACACATGAGAGTTCTGCTCTTAGTACCAAAATAATCAACTTCTACTGTGCTCCTGTGTTGTATCTTCTAAGCACTAAATGATGTGACTGCTAGCTTTTATTTTTTTATTGTATGTCTCTTGAAGCGTGGAGACCAATTTGTGTTCCATTTCCAGTAAATGCGCTGTGTTATAGTATGTATACGTTTTGAATTCTACTTGAAATACTCACGTACTGTGGGGACAGAGTCCCAGAGAGCAGTTTCCAGGCTCTCGGCCTCACGTGGAAACGTACTGGCTCGGGTAGTAGATGGCCATCAGCTGTAACCAGTTAGCCACTGGCCACTGATATAACTGCCATGGCTGAGCTAGCAAGCGCGGATTGTGGTGGTAGCTTGGTTGGTTGGCAGAGAAGCAGACAGTAGATTGCTCATGGTGTGGAGCCCTGCTTCCTGTATCTCCAACCCAGTCGCCAGTGAGGACTATAGTGGTATGAAACACCCCCTATCCATGGCTCTGTTGGTGTTCCTTTTCAGCCTCACCATATCCTGAGTTCTTATGCGGGGAGTGGGACCAGAGATCCCGCATGACAGACAGGTACATAACAAATAATCAATTACCCAGTGAATTACTCTTTTATTGATTGTTCTAGGATACATTTGTGGTAACAATGTTGCTTAATCCTACCTGTGAATGTCACCTTCATAGAGTACTGGGAAATTACAATCCCTCTTCTTGATTCATGCAAGTTAATTCATCTTTAAGATGAGGCAAAACACTTCAATTTGGTTAGCCTTTGCCCTAAATAGTGTGTGGTTATGGTGATGGGTTAGGAAACAAGCCAATTGTTTGACAGATTGTGTGGTAATGTGGTTTAGAGCTTCTGGCTTCCCCACATGGAGAATTTGCTTCCAAATTAACTTCAGTTGGTAAATATTATAGAAAGCTGAATTCTGGCAGGGACTCTGAATTACTTTTCTGTTCATTGACAGGATGCCTACACTAACCCCACATTTTTTATGGATCGTCTCACATATCTTCTTGCCTCGGCTGTCAGAGAATCTGTGAGATGTGAGGACAAAAGCAGTGTCCTCTACTAAATAATGCCCAAGGGAAGTGGGGGGAGAGTTTTGATGGCACATATATTTAGCTTTTGCTCCATTGACTGATATAAGTGAAGAGAAAGTCTGGATTAAAGAGAACAAAGCCTTTGAATGAAATATCCAAACTTGGATACCAAAACATAGTACTCATTCCAGAGTGTTCATGTTTTTATTTGCACAATGTATAAAGTAGTCCTGTTGTTTAGACTATGGGTTTCCGCACATTGTGAAAACAATAAATAACAATTTATGATGGAAATAAACCATGCTTGTGGTTCGCTACCACCCAAACACTGATGACACTGACTCTCAATCTCTTTGACTGTGGATTCAAAACACAGTGACAAATGCTACCCAGCTGTCTGTCAGAAATAAATTTCTGGATTAAATCAACAGGGCTTCAACTCAATCCAGATAAAATTGTGGCAATGTTGACAGCATTAGGGCATGACTGTGAGGAACTCACCTAAAATGCATGCTCACCGGAGACTCAGGCAGCAAAGCCTCAGAGAACCAAGAAAATGCAACTGAGTTTGCATTTGTTTGCTGGATAAGCAAGGAAATACATCTGCCCTCCCGCCTTAAACCTGTGTTCCATAATAGGGAACATGCGTTCTTTCTCTGTGGAAATTCATTGTGTGCAGGACATGTGTAGAACTTTGAATCAATTACTCAAATGATGACTAAACTGTAAGTACCTACCAGGGTATAATAAATATCTCAGTAGCAGATACACATATGTATAAGACCACTCTTCCCTTTGACCACTTTAACATCTACTTCCAATGATGAGCTACTCCACATAAACAGAAGCAGATTACAGACAAGTAGTATTGAGAGGAGATCTCATGGAATTTGAAAAAAGGAGAGAAAACGGGTAAGGCAGTTTGGGTTTTGCCTTACAAAAGAGTATGTGATTTTTTTTCTACATCCTTGTCACCTCTCCTTTGGTTCACAGGTGCAGAGAGACTATTTATCTCTGAACTTCTTGTGAAATAAGCAATCAATTGTACTTTACAAATTTGAGCCATTTTAATTGGGTATTCTGTTGTTTGCAGACGAAAGTATCCTGGCTATGAAAACCAGCTGTTCTAGACTTAAACTCATGAGAATTCTAAAGTGTTCTGGCTGTGTAGAATCATCTAAAACATTCCCTTAGGATGTTGCCATTTTTTCAAATACTTTGTGCTTTAATCCAGTTAGAGCATACTATTTACAAAGTCATAAAATGCACTTTTACTGAATTACCTCCTGTGAGATAGGCTCCATACTGGGCACCGGAAATTTAAAGATTAATGAGATGTCCTTCCCTTCACAAAGCTCATAATCTACCGGGTGTGATGGAAGGGTAAGGAGAGACAGAAACAATTTTAGTGAATTAGGCTAAGTTATGATATAAACACTATAAGTAAGGTGCTCTGATATAACAAAAAAGGAAGATGTGGCTAGGAAGGGCGGTAGTGGAAATGGCTACCCTAGAGAAGTTTCTCCAGGATATTTTAGGGAGTCCTTCTAAAGCTGGGAATTGCAGACACCATGGAAGGATGAAGCCATCCTTTTCCTGTTGTCTAGAAATAATACTTTATGAAGGGAAAATGGAAACATTTTCTGTCCAATAATGAGAGAAATATCTCCCAGGAGATGAAAAGAGCCCTGAATGCAAAGTTATGAGCTAGTGGGATCTGGTCCCATCTCTGCCATTTGTGGCTATCTTTAATTGTGGAAATCACTTCCATTTCTGAACTCTTTCCCCTTATGTCTAAAGTGAAGATCATTAAGCCTACTTTTGGGTACAGGTGTGAGGCTGGCCTGGCGAAAAGGAGGGGATGTCAGAAAGGGTGCTTCTAATCATAGCAGGAAGGCAACTTGTGGTGGGCATGAACAGCAGGTTCAGGAAAACTATAAGGGGAAGAGATAAGCCAAGCAAAATTATAATAGAAAAGACCAACACAGTTTGCCATGTGCCAGGCATTTCCCTAAGTCCTTTACTTGTATTAGCAAATGTTGTCCTCATAATACTCTTTTGCGATAGACACTGTTCATATCCTAATACTACTGATGGGTAAACTAAGGTCCAGGGATACTGAATATCTTACTCCAAGTCACACAGTAAGTATTGTAACCTAACCATAGGCTCCAGAGCCTGCACTTGTAACAATTTTCTGTAGTTTTGAGCACTGGTTGATTAATACCATGCAAGAAGTAAAATTGTGAATGAGACAACAGAAAAATTCCAATTGCAAAATTAGGGATAGCAGGGTGTAGTGTACACTGTTGTGATTCTTCTGAGTATCTACCGTCATTTTAAATCACTAACCAATTTGAAGATCAGGTACAATAACTACTGTAGAATAGAACTGTAACATGTTTAGACTGATGGAAATAATTTGGCCATATGAAGAAAGTAACGATTGCATTTCAGGCCTCATTCTGTTCTTCTAAGGTGAAGGGTGAAATGGAGGAAATAGTTCAGGCTGAAAGAAGATGGCAACCTGAATTAGGGTATCAGTAGTGGAGACAGAGAAAAGTAAATGAATTTCAGTTATGGAGGACAGAAAAGGAGCAGGATTTGGTGATTGGTTGGGTAGGGGGAGTGTAAAAGGAGAAAGAGAAGAAATGGGGACGACTACCAGGTTTCTCCTGCAGGTAAGTGGGTAAATAGTCTTATCATTCATAGAAATAAAGAATACAAAAGAGATACATGTTTGGGGGAATGGAATAACAAGTTCATTTTTTGACATGCTGAATTTGAGGTACCTTTAGGATGTTCAAATGGTTCACTATATGGTATATTAGTTCTGGAGCTTAGAAGAAAGATATGGCTGAAGATTGTGAAAATCATCAGCACATAGGAACTTCTGACTCATGGCGATGAATTCACCCAGGAAGACAAAGAAAAACGAGAAGGGAAATAAAAATAGAACCCAAATATTTAAGGTATGGTAAAAGAAGATAAGCCCCTGAGGAAATGGCTAGAGAGCTAGAAGGCAAACCAAAAGGCTGAGGTTTCCGAGGAGCCCTGGAAAGAGAGTATGAACATTTCAATGAAGGAGTGGGAAGGGTGACCAGTGCTGCAAAGAAGCTGTATAATATCTACTGAATAAAAATGTCCACTGGATTTAGCAGCAGAGACCATTGCTAACCTTTGGGTGAATAGATTCACTGGAGCGGTGGGATGAGGAGGGCTAAGAGGTGAGAGAAAATGAAGGCAGTGATTGTGGAAAACACCTTTAAGGTACTGAGTAGTAAAGTAAGAGAGACAGAGGTCTCTAGATGGAACAGACTTGGGCATATTTAGTGCTGATTAGAAAAGCCAATAAAAAGGGAACTTTTAAAGATAGAGGACAGAGGGGGAGTATTCCGAGTAATGAGAAAACAGATGTGAAACATTAACAAGTAAAAACATTATTTTTATCTATGCTTCTCTATCTGGGCACTGAGTGGGACTCCTGTGCAGGACTGCTTCCCTGGGTGTCTCAGAAGGACTTTTAGAAATGGTACGTTAGAGTGCTTTAGAGAAGATACTGTCCATCTCTGAAGAGGATCAGAAGACCAGTTTGGCCCCCATCATACTCATGGCTTTCTCTGTGGGAACGAAGCGGGTGGTAGAGAACATCCCAGCACATTCTATAAAGATGAATGTAGATAAGAAAGAAATCATTAAGAATAAGCGTGGTTTATTAGCAATGCTGACTAAAACAACAAGCAAAGAAGGGGCATGTGTAACAGTATCAAGTTTAATGAATCTGGTCTGGCAAACTTTGGGACTGTGAAGTGTAAAGCATGTATCTTTTGCATCCAGAAAATAGTTCCAGGGAGCTGTGTATCCATAAAGATGGCTTGGGGGCAAAAGAGGGGCGGGGGATGAACAAAAGAAAAAGAAGAACACTGGCTTTGGGATGGGACACCAAGCCCCTATGTTATCTTTATTTTTAAGAGAAGAATGGGAACTTACTTATAATCCATCTCTCACTCACTCACTCATTCACTTATTGAAGCCAATAGTTAATTTGGCCCCTCTCTATACGCCAAGCACTGTTTTGGGTTTTGAGGATTCAAAATGAATCAAGTTGCATTCCTACCATCATGGGGTCATCGTTTCCTAGGAAAGTCAGACATAAAGGCAAGCAGTCCCTGAGCTCTGTATTAACTGCTGTCTGTAAAGGCATGAAGAAGGAACCGTGGGTGCGTAATCCTTCCAGGGCTAAGAAATAACTTCAGACAAGAGGTATAAGATTGTTGCCTAATTTTGAAACTACTGAAATCATGCTTTTTCATAAAGGCATTTTTTTTCCAGATTTTAAAAAAAAGTTGTATCTTTTATTTCAATGAGGAGCTCCTTATCCTATTTATACTTGATGAACATGTTGACATGGATGTATTTATCAAAGATCTTGAAATTCCATTGCTAGATGAGACCTGAGCAATCATTATAATCAGTTTATTGTTAATCAAAAAGACTACTATTATTCAAGCTTTTATCCATATACATTACCCATTACCAAACTACCCTAAAATAGTTATTTTCACTTTTTGTAGTGTCTTCCACTTATATACATGCATATATATCTATATGGTTACTGACATAAAAATACAGTAAAATATTGTTCTACTAACATTTAAAAAAAAAAAAAAAAATAAAAAAAAAAAAAAAAAACATTGAATTGGAAAAATTTAAATATATAGTTTTTGTCATTTCCTATGAATGGCTACATGATAGTCTATTGTCTTGATCTACCTTAAGTTACTAAATCATTCCTGTAATTCTGGACATGTACAACCATTCCACTTTATAGATTCAGAAACTGAAGCTGGGAAAGGTACTCTTCAAGCTTTGGGTCTTCTTGAGTCCTTTCTTTATATCATGCTGTCACTTTCATATGAAAGATGAGAGTTTTAGCTGATACAATGTTACTGGCAAAAAGCTCTGTGAGGCTGGTTTTCTTAATGCTGGTGCATCATTTGGTATTTGTAAAAGACCAGGTCATAACGAAAAACAGATACCTGATGAAAATTGAAGAGACTGGTCAACAGACAAGGGACTATGGATCACTCTTTCTTCTGATTCAACAGTAGCTTCTTTTATTTTGTTGGACAGATTCCAAGGAGGTCCTGTGTTCTCACATATGCACGTAAATGGACAGCATGAACTTGCCTCATGCCTCAAGTATTTATAGCAGTAGAATTTTTCTGAAGAGCTGGGACAAATTTGGGTAAGACTGATACAGGTGGAAGCTGATAGAATAGGTCCACCCACTGGAAGCTGTTTTAGAAGGGTATGTCTTTGAACAAGAGAACACTATCATGGGGGAATGGAGAGTCTTGAGAACTCAGGTATCAATTTACTCAGAGGAGGTAGAGAAGGCCCCATCAGATCTTTTAAACAATAGGAAGTTATTGCTGGAAGCAATATTAGAGACCATTTTCAATTTACCAAATAACTATTTTGATAGCAGAAGTTGAATTAAAAATCAGATTTCATAATGCCAATTTGAGTGCATTGTCCATCATAGAATGAATGTCGGTTACTACACTTTTCTCCTTCAATTACATGGACTTTCATATGCAATTACAACTTCTTAAAAGAAAAAAAAAACAACTTTGTTCATTCTATTTATATTTCCAGACACTATAACAAAGTATGTTTGGCTATGTTCCTTTTCCATATACTTGAGACAGGGAATAACACCTCCAAACTGAAGAGTCCATGATTAGAGTCATCAGTCTTATTGCAATATGTTTTGAAATACATGTTTTAAAATAAAATTGAGTTAAATAGTCTAGTAGTAGACTCATTCAGTAACACCTCTCTAAACCCCACTTCTGGAAATGGTGTGATACTCGGGTCAGGGCTGAAGGAACACGTAGGTAAGAATTAGACGCAGAAGGGAGAGGAGTGTGAATATTCAAAAGAAGTTTCCCTCCTAGCACCCCAAAAGACATGTGAAAATAAAACAATAAAATCATAGAATTTTAGGTTTAGAATTAATTATCAGAAGGATTTATTTAAAACTTTCATTTTATAGTTTGGAAAACTGAAACTTAGAAAGACTTGTCCACATTTTAAGAGCTTATCCATGACAACATAGTCTATGCTTTTTTTGACTCTAAATCTAGTGGGTTTTGTTAGCTAATGGAATAATTAACGTGCTATTACTGTTGCCATGAAGTAGGATGAGTATCATTGTGAACAATAGAAGTAGGGAACATGTTGGGTGGATGGGTGGCTCAGTTGGTTAGAGTGTGAGCTCTGGGCAACGGGGCTGCCGGTTCGATTCCCACAT
This sequence comes from Rhinolophus ferrumequinum, assembly GCF_004115265.2. Lineage (NCBI taxonomy): Eukaryota > Metazoa > Chordata > Mammalia > Chiroptera > Rhinolophidae > Rhinolophus > Rhinolophus ferrumequinum. The sequence continues at coordinate 34,657,137 of NC_046302.1, read as the reverse complement.
GGGCCAGTGAGCTGTGCCCTCCGCAACTAGAATGAAGTCAATGAACTGCCATTCAGCTCCCAGGTGGCCAGATGGCTCAGTTGGTTGGAGCGCGGGCTCTCAACCACAAGGTTGCTAGTTGGACTCCCATAAGGGATGGTGGGCTGTGCCCCCTGCAACTAACAATGGCAACTGGACCTGGAGCTGAGCTGCACCCTCCACAACTAAGATTGAAAGTGAAAGGACAACAACTTGACTTGGAAAAATCCCGAAAGTAGACACTGTTCCCCAATAAAGTCCTGTAAGTTCTGTAAAAAAAAAAAAAGAAAAAGTAGGGAACAAGTTACTAGTCTAAAGCCTTTACCAATTTGGATTGCATTGAAACAAATACAGTGCAGTGGACCCTTGACCAATGTGGGAGTTAAGGGTGCAAACCCCTATATTGTCAAAAATACCCATGTATTTGTAACTTTGACTCTACAGTCAGCCCTAAGCATCCGATAATTCAACCAACCAAGGATTGAAAACAGTATTTTCATCATGCGGTTGGGAATCAAACTGCTGTTGGGAAACTATAGTTGGGAATGTAAAAATACTATTTACAGTCTGTGTTTGATTGAATCTGCAGATACGAAAACACAGATTTGACAGGCCAAATATATTTATTAATATATATAAAAAAGAAAAATCTTTGTGTAAGTGGACCCTCACAGTTCAAATTTGCTGTTCCAAGGCTCAACTATATAGACTCAAGAGCTTAGTTAGTCATGGCATTCAGTTGGTAAATCAGAGAAGTTCATAGAAGTCTGGTTTGGAAGTGGACCTTGTGGAGGTGGGACCTGAGCAAGCCTTAGAGAAGGGATAAGATTTGAACTTGCAGGTGATCATTGAGGGAGAGTGCAATTCAGCCAACAAGTATTAGTACTGCCACAGGAAGGACCTGTGACTGCAGAGAACATTTATTTCATTCTTTACAATAGTTTTAATATTCTATTTTCAATCTGTGTGAATAACTTTGAGCAGGTTACTTAGCCACTCCTGTCCACTGTTTTTTTTTTTTTTTTTTTTTTTTTTTGGCAGCAGGGTGGGAATAACAAAGCAGGGCTGCATTGCCGGGAAACCAGGAGGCATCATGAATATGAAACATTATAAAGGGTTTTATTCACATAAAGGGGAAGGAGAATATGCTCCCAAAATTCTACAGCCAAAATTTCAAAGCATCATTGTTGCCTAATGATGGTTTTAGCTTTGCTCTAGGTGGATATATAGTTGGAGTTTTGCAACTGAAAAATATCTTTGTTATGTTTTGCCTAGATCAAAGCACACATGAAGCTTGATCGAAAGGAAAAAAAAGGCAAAGGATACAGGCGAGTGCCTCAGCATGACAATGAGGGGCCCTCAGGTTTTTGCTAATGCCCTCTAACCAGTAAAAATGTTCTGAAACCTTTGTAAGCATGGACTGAAAATCCAACAGAATTACCATGTATCATACTGGAATGGGTGCTCATGCCTCTTTGGAGATTCTAGTTGCTACAGATAGAAAGACCAAAACTTTGAGACTTTCTCTTCAATAGGGTATGCGGCCAGGCCCCCAAAGAAGAGAAATTTGTTAGAAGAAAAGTGAATCTGCAAAAAGTTGGGAGATTGTAAGAGAGGGTGAAGGATAAGGAAACCTGTTTAAATAAGAATGAGTCTGTGTAACAAAATCCAGATTTTTCAGTTTTCGGTACACAATGAACTCCTTAAGATAAGGAAGTTTATGAACAGCTAGAACTATCTTATGAAAAACTTATCAAAGGTTGCAGATAAGTGGTATTTTTAATGAGAACTAGAGAAACCTTTCTTAAAATGAATGAGATTAAGTAGTTCCCTTAATACCGGGCAGAGGGACATCGTTTTGTACTCCCAAGGTGTAATTTCTAACGGCACCCATACACACTGAAGAGGTCTCTTTTATCATAATTCTAGATAGAAAGGAAAGCAGGAGCTATTTACCATTCTATAAATTCCAACCAAACCTGGAAGAGCCAAATTGGGAGTGAGAATTCGTGATGCATTCTTTTAGCATGATTGGCATCTATTTCTGGAGACGGACTAATTGATGTCTAGTTCTTATCTTTGACATTCCAAGCCATCTCGTTATCTTCCTTAACAATCTTCTCAAGACCTTCTAGCAACATCATGTTTTTTCTTGCTTAAAGGACAATTCTTCTGAGGACCCTTTGCTACATATACTCGTAGGCTATGTATAATAACACAGAGGGGAAACTAGAAAATACAGTTTAGAAAAGATATATAGTGTTAGAGCTCCAAATAAAACAACAACACATATGTTGATTGGATTTTGTTTCTTACTAGAAATGACTATTTGTACCATAAAATTCAACTGCATTATAACCTTCTGAGGATTAGAAAAAATTTCTTATGCTTCCATTTCATTTCTACTCCCCACCACCACCTTAATATTTAGCATAAAATCTTATCCTTATAAAATGCTTAATAAATACAGGTTGACTGATGATTATTTACTTACCAAATTGATTAGTTTATCAAATTGCCATAGACATAGAACAGCTGGGGATTTCCAATAGGCACACAGGAGACTTTCAGGGACCATGCCATATTTATCTTCATCTCCCTTATATTCATTAACCTCATGCTCTGCTCAGTGCTTCCTATAGGTAGATGCTTCCTTTCTGTTTATTGATTCAAAATACTTTCTATTGTTGAGCAGTAGCTCCTCAATTAAATTCTGTGATGAGAACTAGTCCCACCAGATTAAATTTAAAGCACAACAAATTGTTGCTATATGACCTGGCATGTCAGTATTGAAAATCTAATATAATAATAAAAGATGATTTCCTTAGGGTGTATTGTCTTTCTAGCCAGCCGCTCATTGTTACATGCACAACAAGCTCCTTAGATCTAAAAAGTCCTCCCTTATGTGGATGGAGAAAAATAAAAGAAAACCACTACCTGGTCAACATTATTTCATAGGGTGCTGGGGAATAAATCAGGCCTGGCATGACTTCATTGAAATTTCAGATTTATTTACAGAGGGTTTGTGCTGATCACTTTATCTACTAGAGGCTCCGTTTCCCCTTAGTGACTCATAAGTAATGTGGAACACGCAAACCCGTGTAAATAGAGCTAATATTTCAAGAGAGGTCATGCTATATCCTCTTCTCCTGAGAATAGATGATGGCTGACTGCTGGGCTGATATGAAATTATCTTTGTGAAGGAGAAGAGGGATTGTGTGACCCAAGGGTCAGTATCCAGAGTTTGTGAATTCCTAAGTGGGTTGAGGTACACTGGAACCCAAGTGCGTTTGTGTCGTGCGCTTCTTACATATGGGCAAGATGAGCAAAATAAGATAACTCACTCAAGTCAAGTCTTCATAGTCCACAAAATCATCATTGATTTTTCTCAATTTGTTTGTGTGTATTTTGTTCTTCGAACCACTAAATCCAGTGGTCTCCAAAGAAGAGTTTGGACCCACCAGTAGTAAATAGATCTTTAAGTTGGTTGCCTCTATCAGTTCTTCCTTTCCTTTCTCTTATCCTACTTTCAGTCCCTTACCACATCTCTCTTTCCCGGACTTCTAATATATTTTGCTGGATTTCTCGCACATAAGTAGCTCCTTTACCTCATATCTAATTAGGCCTCTACAATTGGCGGCTGACGTAATTTATCACTCAGAGACTTCTTCATACCTGTGCAGAGAAACACCCAACCTATCTATGTGCACCTACAGGGTGAATGTAAGGCTTTTTGAAGACAAAAACAATTTTATCTTCATAAAATGTTTGTATAACGTCTAAAACCTGTGTGCTAGGATTTCTTATCTCTGCTTTATAATATTAGATTGGTGCAAAAGTAATTGCATTTAAAAGGATAAAAATAATTGCAAAAAACCACAATTATTTGCACCACCCTAATATATGATTGTATTAAGACTTATAAATGTTATTAAGACATCTAAGAGGAGCCAGATAATAGTAGTAGAGTTAATCAAAAAATACACATTAAGCACATTCTATGGCAATCAGTATGTTGCTACTTGCTATGTGAGATAATGATCTTGACCTTATGTAGCTTACACATGTGTTTGGAGAAATAAGACTAACGCTCTGGAAAAAATACTGAAACAAGTCTGTATAAAATTAGCTATGTGGTATGGACTTAAGTGACATTCTAAATACATATGTGGTCATGTGACGGCCATAAACTCACCTTGGGGATAGAGGTCAGAGTTCTTTAGAGTTCTTGGATCCACAAGAACTTTGTGGCCTGGTCCCAGCTCATCCAAGCATATCTCCTTCATGACCCAGAAACTCTGTGTTCCAGCTTTACTGGACACATGTAAACTACTATTATATTTCTGTGTGGATAAGGAAGCTAAAGATAAATGACTTGTATAAGATCATAAGGGTATTAATGATAGTCCTTTCCAAATATATTACCTTATTACTTTTATCTTCTCTCAGCTTGGAATGCCTTCCACCGACTAGCAAATATCAGTGTCTCAAAGCCTCCAAGATGCGAACGAGTTATTCCCTCACCTCTTCTCCCCTAGCACTTGCATCTCTACTCCACTGAATTTTAAGTCATCTCTGTATTACATTCCTCCACTAGACCATGAGTTTTTGAGGGCAAACACTGTGTTTTATTCACTGTGGATTCCCCAGTGCCTAGCACCAGAATGCTTTAAGGGTGAGTAAATTCCCAGGAAGTGGCATCATGATCCCCTAAATGAATAAAGAATGCAGCCACCTCATGAGACCTGAGAGCTACTAAGAAGAACCTTCCCACTAAAATATAACACCCTCTGCCCCTTCATCCTGTTCCTGTAGCAAGAGAATCTGTTCATACTCCTTGGTGCTCAGGTGGTTTTTGTTCTGATCTCAGGACACGTTACTTACCCTTTTATCATAGTATCCTGCGTCACCATTACCTGCATCATCATCTTTGGCAACAGCAGCAAGTCACATTTACTGTGTCTATGGGGCCCTATTAGAGGCATTGTGGGTACAGACAGTCATAAAACTAGTCTGTGCCCTGGAGAATCTAATGTAATAGTAGAAAATAGAAATAAATGTTATATAATAGCACAGAGCATTCCATGGGATACTATTCCTCTCTCTGAACACTTTGAAAATGAAGAGTGCTTTGCACAAATAAGGTGCTATTCCACTTTCTGGAGACGTATAAAGTACAGTAACGGGATAGAAGCTTTCTGAATTTTTGTGATAAAGACATCTGTTTAATGTTTTTATTGAGCTATAATGACATATAGCAAAATATACAGATTTTAAGCACACAGTTTGATAAGATTTGACCAATGGATACAATCTTGTAACCAAAACTTAAAGAAGGGATAGAATATTTCTGTCACTCTAGCAAGTTTTCTCGTGATCTTTGGCAGTCAGTCCTCTTCTCCCTAGCCTGCTCTTCTCCCAGGCAACCACTATTCTGATTTCCATCCCCATAGATAGAGTGGTTTTGCCTGTTCTTCACCCTTGCTAAGTAATCCTTTAAAAAATGTAACTTTTATTAATATTACACATATTTATTATATTGCGGAATATGCTTTGCAACATCCTAGGTTATAACTTTATAGCTTTCAATGGATTATAATATCCATCATCTGATTTAATTCAAAATAATAATATAAGGATACTTTAAGTGCCAAATGAGGGATTCATACAATGGTTACCATAGGAATTTAGATGAAAACATGTCCCTTAGGGTTAGTTTGAATTGGGGAAGCATTCCTGTGGTTGTCAGCCAAATTTCAGCTGGACTTTCAGGATGGGTAGGATGTAGACAAAAGGGGAGAAAAGGAGAGGGAACTCTAAGGTACAGGAATGGGATGGGTGCAGATTTCACCATGCCGATGTGTATTAGAAGGGCAACAGGGAGCATAAAGCAATTGGAATAAAGCTACAGTTCACACACCTGAGTTCCTGCTCCCCAGCCCCGAGGGTGCCTCTGTGCACCTGGATGGAGGGCACTGTAGTTCTGGAGCCCTAGTCAGACATGCTCCCTGCATGATCTTCTCAGTGGTGTTTCCTTAACAGTACTGATTTTATGTAATCTTTTTGGGACTGAGCTCACCTGGTACTGGAGTTTTATTTTTCTTCTCAAACTCAGGGATAGTATACAGCTATTGTTGGAGGAGGTCATCGAGAGGATATGACTGCCGGTTAACCTGAGAGCTGGACCTGGGCAACTGGAGTCTCCTCAACCGCTCCTCTGTCCCTAGAATGTACATTCTGTACACTATTTCCACAGTGGAAGCCATTTTCAAAGGTGCAGCCTTGAGAGAACAATGTGGTGTTGAGACCACCTGAATCGTCTACATGAAGGAACCCAGTTAAGGCCTCTATATAAACTTTTAAGATTCAGAAGGGCAGGTGAGGCGATCTACTCATCATACAGCCACCCAAGACAAGCCTCATCTATACGTTCCCTTGCTTATCAAAACCACCCCCTGCCAATCTGGATGGAGTGGCTTGCCTCTTTCTTTGGTATTTCCTTGCTCTCCGAGTATGGGGGCAGGTTGCAAATTTCACCTGGAGAACTCCCGAGTTTGCAAACCAACAGCTATCAAGAAAATGTTTTTCATGTTCATTGTTCTTTTAGTAAATTTCAATGGGGAGGGAAGTTGCTCACAGCTTTGTGCTTAAATTTTATCATAGGGGCAATGGTTCGCAAAGATTTCTCCTGTCTTGGGACTGATAGGAAGTCCAGATGTTCCCACGGTGGTGTTTTTCAGACCACTCTGTTTTTTCTCTAGTCAAAGAGCTGTTCTTCCAAGGCTGTGCCTTGTTCAGACCTCTTTGGTCATTTAGAGGAGGATGATAGTAGGAGTAAAGAGAAAAGGCACATCCCTGAGGGTAACCAACAGGTAGATTTCTTGGCTGGACACACTCTACCTCCCATAGAATTCCTCTTCAAACAGGTAGATAGGATTTTGAGTAAGTAATTTTCCAATAGGGTCACATCATTTCTGCTGAATCACTGACAATTTTTGGACAGGACCTGAGGCATGGGTTCTACTTATAATTGTTTTCTATTATTAAAACTCGTGGTATGGAAAACAGAAGAAAAACCACACATACACAGACATGTATGCATGTGCACGCGCGCGCACATGCACGCGCACGCGCGGGCACACACATACACACACACACACACACACTATAATGTGATAAACCATATGAAAGAGGTGCTGTTTTAAATAGCAGGAAAGAGGGAAACTCGTACTATGTAGGACAGTTCTTGACAGAACAAAAATTAGTGAAGGCATTGTTGGCAACTTCTTGCCTTTCTACCTTCATCACCCCAAACACCTGAGCCTCGGTGCCCTCTTATTACTTCCCAAAGTTCTCTGCACCCACACTGCCCCATCCTGTGGTGAGTCATCAGAAAATAATTTGAGAAAACGGGATGGTTGTCCCTTTAAATGAGGATCATGCCCCGTCCTTTATTCACCTATTAGACATGAGAAATATATATGTACAATCAAAGTATTAGAGACTTTCCATATTATCTATCCCTCCACCCCAATTTCACAGCCAAGGGAACAGGCATAAAAAGGAAGTGCCTTTTCAAGTTCACAGAGTGAGTTAACTATAGGACCAGCGCTAGCACTGGGCTTCCTGGCTCCTTCTTTATGTCATTTTACCCGGCCCTGTGGTGACTCATGAGATAGAGAAGCAGTGGGCCCTGTGCATTTTTTTTTTTTTCAACCAGGTGGATACATTGTTCCCTCCTTCTGGAACTTCCATCCCCTTACTCTCTCCTAGCAGATTCTTCCTCATATCCTATGTCTCAGGTAAAATTTGACTGGAAAGCACCCCCGCTACACACACACACACACACACACACACACCCTGCCCCTTTGTTCCAGGCTGCCTGCTATGCTTTGCAGTAGGGCCCTGCCTTTCTTCATCACACATTATACTAATTACCTGTTAACTGTTTGTCCTCCCTCACTGACTGTGAGCTGCATGAGGGCATATGCCCAACACATTGTTTATGCTCGGTGGATATGTGTTGATTGCATGCATAAATATGGATGGAGCCCTTAGGTAGTAGGTGTAAATGTTTCAGACACTTTCACAAAGACACACTGACTGCATAGAGTATATTGATACAGGCACATTGATATTTCGTTTTTTTTTTTTTAATTATATTTGTTGTTGTCACAGGAAACTCTGGCTAACTAAAGTAAAAATGAAATTTAACAAAAGGCTATTGCTAACTCACAGAGCAGGCTGACAGCCAGGCTTGGAAGGGGAACTGAGACAGCTTCGGAGGAGCACAAATGGTAATGACTGAAACAGTCTCATAGCAGGGAGAGCTGGGTCAGGGGCCATAGCTATCATCAGTAAATTCATACATTTAAAATCTCTGTCACTGTGAACAGGCTTCACGTGTCGGGGAAGGAGCACCCAATTAGCATAGGTTGAGTCTGCTCCTTGGCCCTTTGGGGAAAGTGTAAATTTCTCAAAAGAAGATCCTATTAGGAAAGAGGAATGAATGGTGAGTGACTGAAATAGAAAAGCAAAATAAGACACACGTCCACTCCATATGTATATCGACACACTGCCTCAGCTCTTACTATGCTTTCAACAGACGGGGGGAGGTTTCTCCCCATCACTTGGGGCAGCTCTCACACAGCGGTGCGATTCTGACAAGATGCCTGCCTTTCCATGAGTGTGTGAGCTCCCGAGGCCTGGCCTATAGCTGCCGTATGATAAACGTGTATTGAATGAATGAAAGAATGAATGACAAATTGGTGAGGTAGTGATCATCAGAGACTGCTTTCGGAGAGGATGCCAGAGACCTATGTATCCTAAGGTAGATATGGACAGTCATAAGCATTGACTTCAGGTATATAACCAGTTCTCAAATAGTTTCTCACATCAACCTTGTAAAATAGGTAGAACAGTTATATTCCTTATGTTAACTGATGAAGAAATTAGACTTAGTGAGTTAAAGTCATTAATTTCCGGGTCAGAAAACTAATTATTTATAAAGCTTGGGATCAGAATATAGGTCCCTGTCTTCTACTCCAATGCTCAAAATAAGGGTTGAGTAATTTTTTTTCTTTTTTTTTTTTATTCAAATGGTTGGTGATGGATGATAAGTCAGAGATAAGTATGGGCTTTTGTAAGGGAACAAGAAGCCTGAGGACATTTGAAATAATGAGCAGTCTGGAAATGACGCTAATAAGAAGTACCATGTTTATGTGTGTATAGGGTGTGAGAAAGAAGGTAGTACTGTGTTGTGTGTGTGTTTAAAGTGGAACACTTGGGTAGAGATTTCTTTGTAAATAGAACTCTGAAAGAAGAAGTAAAGAAGAAGAATGTTGTGGAGTCTTCTAAACAAAGACTAAAGCTAAAAAATTCCATCTCATTGCTCCTATCCCTGAGCATTGTTTTTCTTTTGTTGTTGAATTATGGTATTTTAAGGAATTATTGGAATGGCTGCCTTTGCTGTTTATATTATATAATATATCCCCCAGCACCACCACCACCACCACCAGAAACCAACACCAGTTATTAAAAGAGAAGCTTGTGTTCTTGGAAAAACAGTTTATGAAAAGAGAGGATTCATTAAACACACATTCAAGATATTTTAGATTGAGTAGTCCTGTAGTATACAATTATTGCTATGGGATAAAAAAGCCCTTGATAGAATACTCATAAAAACCCATATATGGACACAGACCTTTGGAAGGGACAAGAAATTTTTTAATATTTCCCACAGAACCGTTCGGAATCCATGACTCTCCTGGATCAGGGGCAAAGTGGATCTTTGCCCTAACAGTCCATGTGGGTGGTTACTTCACCTCCATTTGTTTTTAGACAGCATCTGCTATTGTGGAGGAATAGTGGTGTGTGGAACCCTTTTAAACTCCCAGACTTGGCAGTCGAAACACAAGCATTCTAGTTCCAAATTTTATTTTCAAGCCAACTCACTCTCAACTCCCCATTCTGGGTTAGACTTGTCAGCTTCAAGAAATACTTCAAAATTTAAATTATTAATTAGGATACCTCTGAGAATTAATTTATGATGAGAAAGAAATAGTGTGTGTGAGAAGTTTACACCTTGCTCTTTTTCTGATATCCATTTGTAACTCCAACCTGCATGTTTGTTTGGTGAATTAACTGCTGTAGTAAGAGAGAAGGAGAAGAACTAGAAAGAAGTCAGAGCAATGACTATGGTTAGTCCTGAGTCTCAAAGAACAGAGGAAAACAGTATAGAGGTTTAAAAAAAAAATTAAAATAGACTACCATATGATCTAGCATTCCCCAATTCTGGGTATATATCCAAAGGAAATTAGTGTCTCAAAGATACACCTACACTCCCATGTTCAATGCAGCATTATTCACAATAGTCAAGATATATAAACAACCTAAGTGTCTAGTGATGGATGGATAGGAAAATGTGATTATATATTTATATATATAATACACACACAATGAAATATTACTTAGCTTAAAAAGGAAGGAAATGATGCCATTTGTGTCATCATGGATAAGCATAAGCCTGGAGGACATTATGCTCAGTAAATTAAGCTAGACACAGAAAGACAAATACTGCGTGCTTTCACTTTTATATGGAATCTAAAAAAGTCAGACACCTAAATACAGAGATTAGAATAGTGGCTGTCAGGGGCTGGAAGTTGGGGTAGATGTTGGTCCAAAGGTACAAAGGTTCAGTTATGCGGGATAAATAAGTTCTGGAGCTCTATTGTAATACATGGTGACTGTAGTTAATACTGTATTGCATGCTTGAGATTTGCTAAGAGTTCATCTTAATGTTCTTATCATATGAAAAATATCCTATATGAGGTGATAGAGATGTCAATTAGTTCGATTGTGATCCACATTTCATAATGTCTATGTATAATAAACATCACATTGCACACCTTATAATACATACAGTTTTTATTTGTCAGTATACCTGAATAAAGCTAGAAAGAAAAAAAAAAAAAGATGGGAGCAAGGCAATTCTCAGTGAAGATATTCCTGGAAGCCAAAAGGTCAAGGAGAAGGGCAAGAAAGAAAAAAAGCCAGAGGGAGAAGGGGACCTCGCATGAGGGGACATGACCTGTAAGCAGTCGCCCTTGATGGAAAGGGACCCCAAATAATTTTTCAGCCAGAACAGGAAAAGAGAAAGTTATCAAACTCCTGTCCCATTGGATCCTTGAGAAACTCACCTCCCAAAGAGTTCACTATTCCAAGGAGGTGGTGGGGAGGGAGTGAGGGAGGAAGGGAGGGACGGGGAGAGAGAAAGGATGAATGAGCAAGAGAGAAAGAAAATGTCAGGATTTATTGTTGGCAGCATTTTGATAATGAGAACTGTAGTTCTATTCAGAGGTTCAGCTAAAAAAAGAAAATAAAAAAGTGTTCCATCATTTGGCAGTTTGGAAGTTTGGCAAACTAGTGTAAAGAAGGAAAAAAATCAACATTTAAAATAGAGAGTTTTATGTTTTTCCTTAAATTCTGTTAGTCTCAGTTTTTGAGGCAAAAGAAGAGGAAAGTCACCCATCCTCTAAAATGCTTGCCGTAAGTGTAAAAAGGAAAGGATTCCTGAGATATATATTTTGCCTTTCTATAGAGAGCAAAAATTAGCATTCAGCCTCCTTGTTACAAGTCCCATTTTGATCTTTTTTTAATTACCAGTGAAAAAGTAAGGAGCAATTTTAATTTAGCCATGAAATTCCTACAAATGATAAAAAAGACCGAGGTGACAGGTGCGCTGAAAATGGTCTTGTCTTTTCTTTCATTTTGAATCTAACTGTAGCTAATAATAGTCTAGAGTCATCTTTTGAGCTGCTCCGCTGTCTTTCATCTGGAGAGTTCAAAACCCTTTGCAAACAATAAATAATTAGATCTCATAAAAGGCCCTCAAGTAGGAACATAAGAATTCTGCTGTACCCATTTTACAGTTGAATAATGGGTCACCACAGGCCCAGAGCTGGCCCTGGAACAATCTTCTCTGAATCCTCTGTCCTTGACTTATTTCTCTCAACTTTGGGGCCTCTCAACCTTCCAGGCACGCCTAGGACTCTCCACATTCTCACCTTTACCCTGTGCCAAACCCAGTGACCCAAGCACATTTCCTTCATTTTCTGTTTTCCATTTCTTTTTTTTCTTTTTTTAAGATTTTTATTAAAAAAATATAGTTAGCCTACAATATTACATTAGTTTCAGGTGTACACAATAGTTATTCTACATTTATATGCCTAAAGAAGTGATCCCCATGATAAATTCAGCAGCCATCTGACATCGTATTATATACTTTATGCTGTACATTACATCCCCATAACTTATTTGTTTTATAATTTAGACCTCTTATTGCCCTTCACCTTCCCCCTTCCTTTTTAATTTTTCAGTTACAGTTGATATTCAATATGATTTTATATTAATTTCAGGTGTAAAGCATATGGTTAGATATTTATGTAATTTAAGAAGTGATCCCCCTGACTAGTCTAGTACCCACCTGGCACTATACATAGTTATTACCATATTATTGACTATATTCCCTATGCTTTATAGCCCCATGATTATTTTGTAACTACCAATTTGTACATCTTAATCCCTTCACCTTTTTCACCTGACCCCCAAACTCCCTCCCATCTATCACCCTGATAAATATAGTCCCCATCTGACACCATATGTCATTATTACAATATTACTGACTATAATCCTTATGCTATACCTACATCCCCATAACTACTTTGCAACAACCAATTTGTACTTCTTAATCTCTTCCCCTTTTTCATCCATCCCCTCAACCCCCATCCCATCTGGCAACCATCAAAATGTTCTCTGTATCTATGAGTTTGTTTCTGCGTTGTTTGTTTGTTTATTTTGTTCTTTAGATTCCACATATAAGTGAAATCACATTGCATCTGTCTTTCACTGTGTGACATACTCCATTCAACACAATACCCTCCAGCTCCATCCATGCCCTGCAGATGGTAAGAACCCATTCCCTTCCATGGCTGAGCAATATTCCATTGTATATGGGTACCACCTCCTCTTATTTCATTCTTCTATTGGCAGACAAGAGGCTGTCTCCACATCTTGACCATTGTAAACAAGGCTGCAATGAACATACGGATGCACAAGTCCCCTCAAAGTAGTTTTCTGGGTTTCTTCGGATAAAAACCCTGAAGTGGGATTACTGGGTTCTTCTTTGTCTCTTGTTATAGCCTTTGTTTTAAAGTCTGTTTTGTCTTGTATAAGTATTGCTACCACAGCTTTGTAGTTGTTGTTTCCATTTTCATGAAATAACTTTATCCATCCCTTTACTTTCAGTATGTGTATGTCTTTCAATCTGAATTGAGTCTTTTGAATATGTATGGGTCTTGTTTTCTTATCCATTTCAGCCACCCTATGTTGTGATTGGAGCATTTAATCCACTTACATTGAAAGCAATTGTTGATAGATATGCAGCTATTGCCATTTTATTACTCATTTTTTTGATCTCTCTCTTTCTCTCTCTCTCTCTCTCTTTTTTTTTCATCTTAAGGAAGTCCCTCTTAAGAGTCTTTGTAATACTGGTTTGATGGTGATGAACTTCGTTAGCTTTTTCTTGCCTGGGAAGCTCTTTATCTGTCCTTCAATACTAAATGATAGCTTTGTTGGGTAGAGTACCCTTGGTTGTAGGTCCTTATTTTTCATCACTTTGAATATTTTGTGCCAATCCTTTCTGCCCTGCCAAAGTTTCTGTTGAGAAATCAGCTGACAGTCTATGTGAGCTCCCTTGTAGGTAACTAACTGCTTTTCTCTTAATGCTTTTAAGATTCTCTCTTTGTCTTTAAGCTTTGGCATTTTGATTATGATGTGTCTTGGTGTGGGCCTCTTTGGGTTCATCTTGTTTGGGACTTTCTGAGCTTCCTGGGATTTTATATCTACTTTCACCAGGTTGGGGAAGTTTTCCATAATTATTTCTTCAGATTCTCAGTCCCTTGCTTTCTCTCTTCTGCTGGTATCCCTATGATGGGAATGCTGTTACACTTGCTGTTGTCCCAGAGGTCTCTTACACTCTCCTAATTTGTTTTTGGATTCTTTTTCCTTTTTGCTGTTCTGATTGTGTATTTTCTGCTACCTTATCTTCCAAATCGCTGATTCAATCTTCTGCTTCATGTCATCTGCTGGTGATTTCTTCTAGTGAAGTCTTCATTTCAGTTATTGTATTCTTCACTTCTGATTGGTTCTTTTTTATGGTTTCTATGTCCCTTTTTATGCTTGCAATCTTTTTGTGGAAGTTCTCACGAAGTTCCTTGAGCATCCTTATAGCTGTTGTTTTAAAGTCTGTCTCTGGTAGGTTGACATGTTGTTTAGTTCTTTTTTCTGAAGTTTCCCCCTTTCTTTCATCTGAGACATATTTCTTTGTTTCTTCATTTTGGCTGCCTCTCTGTGTATGTTTCTATATATTAGGTATGGCTGCTATGTCTGGTGCCTGTTGAGACCACTCTTTGTGTGTACCGCTTGTGGGGCTAATTGGGTGGTGCTCTGCTGTGCTCTGAAGCCAACCTCCAAATATGTTGGTTCTCGGTCCTCTTGGGAGGGGAGACCATGCAGGCCCAGGTCAGCCACTGCCTGTGACTGGCCAGGGAGTACCTGGTAGGAGCTACAAAATGATTTAGAGTTAGTTGCTGCTTGTACTGTACCTGGAGGCATGTGGGAGAGACCATGCTGCAAACTGAGGACAGCTGTCACCAGTACCAGGCCTGGGGTAATTTCTCAAAACGTGAGGACACTTTGAGGCCTGCTGCCACCTGCTGGCTTCTGTAAAGTTCAGCCGCTGATAAAGCCTCCTGCCATTCACAAGCTGGGTGAGGCAGGGTCTCAGTGAGTCAGCAAGGTGGAGCAGTGGAGCTCACCAGGCCAATCAGATTCAGATTTGGCCTGTGGTATGAGCTCAACACAGGATAGATGGTGCCTACCTGCTGGCTCCACTAGGGGAGGGCCCCACAAGGGAAAATGGGGACTGTCCTTCCAATCCTTGCCTCGAAGTTTCTCCCCATATGCCTCTGATGCTTGCAGAGTCACAGTCCCTGCACTGGAGCCCCGGGTGAGTGTCTGCGTGGGACCTTTAAGAGGACGTCTGGGTTTCCTGCAGCTTTCCATCCCACCTGAATGGTTTGAATCCCCTCTGTTTTTCACAGCCAGAAGTTGTGGGGGCTCTTCTTCCTACATCAGTACTCTGGCTGGGAAGCCTGGTATGGGAGCTGGGGTCCCTTGCTCCTTTGTGGCCTAGATACCTCTCCCAGTTTTCAACCACTACATGTGGGTGTGTGACCAGCCCATTTTGAGTTTTTGCCCTCCTACCATTCTCAGCGTGGCTTCTTTATATCCTTATATCTATTTTATATTCTATATCCTTTGTTCAGCTAGACTTCAGATGGTTCACCAGTTTGATTATTCTATAATTTAGTTGTAATTTTGATGTGTTCCTAGGATGAGGCAAGCACAGTGTTTATCTACTCCACCATCTTGGATCTCTGTTTTCCATTTCTGACCATCTGTGTCTTATGCTTGCTTCTCACATTATATAATCATTGTCTCTGCTGCTTTGTGAGAATTGTTATATTTCTGGTGTACCCTGAACTTAAGAAATTGCAATAGGGATTCTACTCCATTTAGAAAACAGTTAATGAATAAGTGTTTCTTGGTTACCTCCTATGTCTACAGCAGTGGCCCATGCACTGCAGGTGCTACAGAAGGAGGATAAAACAGGAGAAGCTGCAGGCAGCTGAAGGCACAGGACTGAGATTCAGGGTGTATATAACAAAGAGCCAGTCTCCAAATCCAGTGGTTCATTGTGTGCTACCCAGTGTGTTACCCAATTCCTAGGGATGCAGGAATTCAGAAGGAAGGGTGCAGGAAGTCAGACAGAATTTTTAGAGGAGTCAGAGTTTGGTGGAAATTTTGAAGAGTGGGTGAGTAGGAGCTTTAGGAGAGACATTCTAGGTCCAGAGCCAAAAGGTGCCCTGGGGTAAGGGTGAGTTAGGTTGTTAGAGGGCAGTAACAGATACATAAAATTAGAGAGCATCTTTCTGTGGCATGCAGCATAGACCCTTTCCCACATTACTACTCAGGAAAATGGGATGTGTGACTAACGCATGGAATATCAGTTACTGAGTTCAGCACAGTCTTTTCCACAGTGGTTGCTACCTCAGTCCATGATCCTGCAGAGATTTTCTTCTGTTAAGCAAACTAAAGGTAACTTTTTCTTAATGAAATTCTTTATCCTCACTTTGTTTTAACTTCACTCTTACGCTGGGGATCTTGGAGCTTGTTTCATGTGTCTGCAGGCAGAGGCAGGGCCCTGCTCCAAATCAGTATCCATAAATATAAAGCAGTCAAGGCCAGGGTTCACATGTGAAGAGAATGTTCCCTGTTGGGGGCTTAGTTTAGTGCTGGCTTTGGGGGAGGAAATGACATATGAGATGAGCTTGATAGGGGTTCATAGAGAGCGGGGTCTTGGGAAGAATGGAATGAGGACGTGTGCTGTGAAAAAAGGAGGTAGTTACACTTGAGAATAAGTAGCACTTTGCAGTTTTCAGAAACTTTTTCTAGCTACGTTATTTCATTTGATCCCTATGACATCCTTGGGAAGTAGGCATGACAGGTTTTATTACCCCATTTTACAGTTGAGAAATGTAAGAAATGGAGAATTTATGTCATCCCTAAAAACAATTTAGGTCTCTAGCAGCCAGTTAGGTCTAGAATCTGAGACTTATGTCCTTAAACCCAGGGCCCTTCCTGATAGTGAGCTGTGTCAGGCCTCAAGCAGGGAGGGGCAGTTGGAAAGTCTCTGGACTAGGCAGTCTGTCATCAGGAGGTGATGTTTCTCTTCCTGACTCTGGGAATGGAGAAGCACCCAGGCAGCTATGGAGAGCTGGTCCAGGCTCTCTCTCTGGTTGAGTTAGTGTGGGGACAGAGTCCCAGAGAGCAGTTTCCAGGCTCTGGGCCTCCCGTGGAAAGGTGCTGGCTCAATTATTAGGTGGCCATCAGCTATAATCAAATGGCCATCCGCTGTGGCTGGGTGGCCATCAGCTGTTACTGGTTAGCCATTAGCCACTGATATAACTGCCGTGGCTACGCGAGGGGGTTGGTTGGTTGGCAGAGAAGCATGGCTGGCAGATTGCGGATCGTGTGGATCCTACTTCCTGTGTCTCGCCCGGCCACCAGCGAGACTGGGGTGCAGGAAGACCCCCTTGCTGGGGTCCTGGCGGATGTTTGCTTTTGTGTATCTACCAGCCGCCATCGAGATATAGTGGTATGACTCCCCTACCTATGGCTCCGTTGTTGTTCCTTTTTGGCCTCACCATATCCTGCGTTCTTGTGTGGGGAGCGGGATCTGAGTCCCTGCATGACAGTTAGTATTTCAACAACGTTTCCCGGATAGACAGGGAACTTAGTGCAGAGCCATACGGACAGTAGGTGTTCCATAAATATTTGTTGATGCCATGGATAGAGTACAACTGGCCCACAGCAGGCCCACCAAACCCAATTGCCTCAGAAAGGACTGGGAAGAGATTGAAAATAAAAATCTCATCAATAATAGAATCTGTTGTTTTCCTTTCTCTGCCCAGGGAGAATTTAGTTCCTCAGTTGCATTTCCAGTATTTTAAGATGGGAGTAATTTTTACAGTGGCTGGTACAGCTGGTGAAATGCTGTTTTAATACAAAGAAAAATGCTAGAAAAGAATTTAAGAATATTAAGAAGGGATTTAGTTTCTGACAGAAATATTAGCTGTAAAGGCCGGTATGAAGATTTTAGAGAAATTTAATTAAAATTTAATCTTCCTTCTAATTAAAGTTTCCTTTAATTAAACTTAAAATTAAATTTGCTTTAATTGGTGGAATTTAAAGGGTATTACCTTTTGAGTGTCAATCATTTTGAAAGAAAAAAAATTATGCTACTTTGTCTAGTTTAAAATGAGTATTGGTGTCAAATTTCCAGAAAAGTAATAAAAATATTGTATTTAAATATAAATCAGCCCTCTTTGGTGTTTGGCTCCCCATTTGCCTCGTTTAGAAAAACTTGGCTTAAATTGCATTTTTCCTCTGGAGAAGGTCAGGTTTAGATGATCAAGGACCTTAATGTGAGAGTTCTGTATTTTTTCCTCCATTATTCAGGCTCCAAGGGGAGCTGTCTCCCTGCTGGTGAGATCGCTCTAACCCTCCCTCATGCCTCTTTTTGGAGAACCTGCTCAATAGAAAAATCTGGGGAAATGGTTGCCCCTGTCTTTCTGTGTGGCTCCAAGCGGCTTCATGCTCATTCCTTTCTCAAAGCCTTTTCCATGTGATATATTAGAACCCTTTCAAGCCCCAGATGCTATCCCCTCAAAAACTGAGGCTGAAAGTGAGTTAATTTCTTCTCCCAGGAAGGTTCTCTCTTATGACTTCAACATCTCCTATGACAGCATCTCAGAAGAGGCGATTCTTTCTCCCTTTACATCCCCATCGTTCAGGAAGCCGACACAGACAGCCACCGCTTCTGTTTAGTTCCTGATCTCATTCCTAGATGGATGAAAGCAATAGCTTCTAATAGGTTCTGTCTGCTCTCCATTCCATCTCTGATCTATCCTGCACACTATTGGCAAGTCATGAGTCTAAGAATACTGCTGTTTGTCTCCCAAATAAATTCCAAACTTCTAACCCTGGCATTCAAGGTCTCCGGCATTGTGGCTTCAGCTTACCTTTTCCACATTCATCTCCCCTGGCTTTGCTGACACACTCAGTCTGCTCCAGCCCTGCTAT
This sequence comes from Rhinolophus ferrumequinum, assembly GCF_004115265.2. NCBI lineage: Eukaryota > Metazoa > Chordata > Mammalia > Chiroptera > Rhinolophidae > Rhinolophus > Rhinolophus ferrumequinum. The sequence goes on along the minus strand of NC_046302.1, from coordinate 34,638,354 downwards.
TCCTCACTGCTCCTTAAACATACCTCGAATCTTTTGGCCCCCGTGCTTTTTTCACACCATTCTTCTAGGCTAGAATGTTTTCTTTCTTCAAGATCCCGATGACATTCCAAATTGTTGACAAAGCACCCCCTTATCTATCGGGCCTGGCATCCTTCTTCTGCAGCTCTGTAACATTTATTCTGTGTACTCATATTTGTGTCCTTTATTCACATGTATCCTATATTTGAAATTTCTGAAGCTTGGGATGTGTTACCCTCCCATTTGATCACTGGAGCCAGCTATGATGTATGTCACAGAAATGTTCATGTTCATATTTCGTATCTGATGTATATGAAGCTCTAAGGGAATTTGACTTCCTGAAGATCTCACAGCTAGTGGGTGAGAGGTGAGGATTAGAACCCAGGTTCTATACTGGCTTATCTCTGCAGGTTCACTTTACCCTTCTCTTCATCCATAAGGTTTCCTGAAAAACTGGTTTTTGGCTGTTTTGTTCAAATAGTTCGAATGTTTCAGAAGACAGAAGGACAAAGACCTTTTTAAGAACTCAGACTTGAAAACTATTGGCACTTGCTAAGCTAGTTATGAAGATAATCTTTTGCTATTTTCTTGAAAGTGAGTATGTCACAAATAAAGGTCTTCAGAGGAGGATGACTGATCGACTACCTACTGACTTGTCTTCACTGGATAGATAGATACACTCGCAAGGCCATTTCTCTCTCTGTTTTCTCTCTCCTTTCCTTCCTTCCTCCCTCCTTCCTTCATCCTTCCATTCTTCCTTCTTTTGGAAAATAACAAAAATAATTGCAGTAAAAGACACAGAATGCTGCAGGAAAAAGAAGTGGTCAAAGCAACAGATAAAGTAGACTAGGCTTTCGGGACACAAAATTAGAATTCACAGCTGCAACCTGTATCTTCCTTTGGATCCTCAAAGCCAGTAAGGTACTTGGTGGAGCAGTGAAGCCTAGAGCAGGGCAGCCAGAGAACAGATGCTGAGGTAGAGGCGCCATTGAAGTCAAGGTAGGTATGTTGCTGGAGGTAGCCCCAAATCCACTGAGCAGCCTTTTCACTCCCACACTGGGAGGAATCCTTAAAGTGCTAAGGGGCTCTTGCATTCAGAGCTCCCTTCAAAGGAAAGTGCCCTCAAGCAGTTCTTGTGTAGTTGCTGCAACTTCTGCTCTGAGTGTGGAGAACGAGGGAACCTGATCTCCTGTCATTGTCTGGACCTAGGAATAGTCTCAGCCAAGGGCAAATGTGGACAGGCAGCCTGTACAGGAGGCCACCCACCCTACGTAGTGGAATAAGGTATGCTCCATATTAGATGGTAATAAATCCAGTCCAGTAAGTTGGTCTCTCTTGGGAGAAGTGAATGCTGTAGACCATAAGGCCGATGGCTCCCTTGACATCGTGATGAATCCTGGAGTAGAAGAACTGCTTTCCTTGAGGCTTGGAAGTTCTGAGACCCAGAACGGCTATACTGTCCCTGAACCAGGTGCCTTGTTCTCTTGCTTCCCTTTGTGATGTCACAACAAATGGTCATTACATAAAGCTTATGAGAATGTCTTCTCTCTGTAATCTTAAAAACCGAAGATCCTGATTAGATCATTTTATGTCTCAAAATCTTTCAGAATTCTGAATCCAGTATCTTTCAATTTATGAATGAGCAAGCTTGTTTTTAAAGACAACCTGTCACTTACCTAGTCTTCTAAACATCCCTCTGTTACTTCTCTAGGTCAGGAGTCAGTAAGATTTTTCTGCAAAAAGCAAGACAGTGAACATTTTAGGCTTTGCGGGCCCCATGGTCTATGTTTTAACTACTCAATTCTCTGAAATTACCTGAGACAATACAAAATGAATGAGCACGATTGTGTTCCAATAAACTTTTATTAATAGACAATGAAATTCCATATGAGATTATACATTTCATATAATTTTCGCATGTCATGAAACATTCTTTTGGAAAAAAATTTCAACTGCTTGGAAAAAAAAACAACACATTCTTTAATCACCATTAGGTCAGTTTTCCAGTCTGGTCTCTCCACAGATATTATGCTCTTTTCTCACTGGGTCACTCCTTTACCCTGGAGGTACCTCTTGTTTTCTCACTTCCACATCTATGTTGATGTTAGTCTCTTAAGTTGAAAAATGTTATCCTCAATTCAGGTTTGTCAAATCCTGCCTCATGTTCAAAATCTAGCCTAAATACAGAATTGAGGTAAAATTCCAGATTTCCTATCCTCAAGCCATGCTAGGAATGGGAAGGGGTTAGGATTTGAAATCAGACTACCCGGGTCTGAATCCTGGTCTCACAGCTAACTAACTCTGTTGTCTTGGACAACCTAATCTTCTTAAGCTTCATCTGAAACATGGAGATAATAACAGTACTGTACTCAATTCACAGTTCAGAGGGCTATTGTCAGGATAAAATATTATAAGCAGGTAAAGAGCTTAGCACAGTACCTGACCAGGATGAAGTAATCTGTCCATGTTAGCTGTTGTCAGCTCGGCGTCTCGGGTCCTGTGCTAAATGGTATACTAACCCTCTGCCGTTGAGAGAAGAAACAATTTTGCAGTGAGAACAAACTCAATGCCATATCTTTTGTTTTAGCAAATGTCTTCATTCTTACCTGTACATTCTAATTTCCTTCCCTTGGTTTAGAAATAACTTAAAAGAACAAATGTATTTTTTTTCTCTCCCTTATGTATGCTCATAGAGACAAAGGAAATGTAATTTTCTCTTTTCTCTCACTCTTCTTTTTTTTTTAAATTTTAGGTTTGTTATATGCGGTGATAGAATTAATGTACTTCCTTCCTTTAACACAAATGTATGCTCTCAGAGTCTAATCCAACATCTTGGTTTGGTACTGGAGCCATCAATTTTTATCTACCCAGTTCCAGGAATAATGTTGGTTTATTAATTCTTTCCATAGAGTATAGAAGCAGGGACAAAAAACTCTGCAGAAAGAATTTATTTCCTTTCAGTTGCCTTTTGATAAAGTATAAAGAACATCAGGTAATTAGAAGTATGAGGGTAAGGTTTTTTTTTTTTTTTAATTTAAACTCATCTTAAACCATGTCAGGTACAAGTTGGAAACCAGTTTAAACTTTTTGAATTCAAGTGTAGTTTTTTATAATCAAAGATATTTACCTTCTGTGGTTACTTCATCTATCATTTCGTTCACTCAGGATATTTAATGAACACTTAGAGATCACTTTAGCTAGGTTGTCTAGGGGAAAGAAGATAAACGAGGAGTAGTCATAATTGACTCAAGTAACTTCCAGGACAAGAATGCGTAGCCAGACAAACAATGAACTATACCATCAGGCAGAGTTCAATGCCCTGCGTTAGGCACACAGCCACTGTGAGGTAGGAAGTAGTGGCTACTAGAGATGGTGCAAGGGGAAAAGGCTCAAGGGCAGTTTGATTGGTCTGAGGATTGATAAAAGGGCATCAACTAATGGAACAGTGTAAGTGTGAAGGTGTGTGGCAAGTTCAGGAAGAAAAAAACAATAAAGGTCTGTGTGACTAGAGCAAATCATGTGTAGAGGTATATATGAGAGATGGGACTGAGAATTCTATACCCTTCATTGAAAAGCTCATTGCAAAGGCCTACCTCTCTTGGAAGAAGGCAAGGTAATTCAGTTAAAAATAATAATTACCTTTTTAATTCAGAAAATGTTCAGAAAAACATTATTTATTGAACCAGATATGGAAATATGAAAATTCCTGATTTTTCAAAGGCAAATTATGGAAATGTCACCACCAAAAGGCAATTTCTAAGAATGAAGCACATATCTTTTGAAAAGTATTGTCAAGTCATCTCACCCCACTTCAAACCAAAGAATCATAGAAGCTTAGAATATAAAGGAACCATAAGTCTTCTGATCCAGTATTTCCAAGTATTTTTTTAAATGTGAGAATTCCTTAAAAATGCCATAAAATTTCCTAGATTCTCCACATAATAGTTGTATTTTCTGATTTAAAAAAAAAAAAACCAAGACTCACAATTTCACAAAAAGCAACTACGGATTTAGTGACACTGTTAATATGAATCTGAATCTTCTTCATCTCCGCATCTATATTATGTTGAAGAAAAATTGTCATAAAAGTGTGTGTGTAGAATATATTATTTACTCAAGCTATAGCCAGTGCCCGTACAAAGTAGATTTGTGACTTCCTTGCATCTCTTGGAGAAGAGAGTGTCCTCTCACAGCCCAGACCTCTGGGTCTGTCTCCACCGAGTCTCATAAGTGGCTTGTGGCCTGGGTAGGCAGTGGTAGAGTCAGCACAAGAGTCCAGAAAGATTCAGTTAAACTCAACTTTCAAGCACTTCCTATGTGTTTTGTCAGTAGTCACTAAGGGACACAAAGAGAGCCAGAGGTAGCATGCTTGTCTTCAAGGAGTTTGTAGCTTGATTGTTGTGGCTCAGTGGATATCCTTTCTATAGTATATTTAATTTTCTTTTTCTGTGAGGATTCAGTGTTAATTAATGATGTAGATCAACCCATGGTAAGAAACATTGGAAAACAGGCTTTGTGGTTTTTTTAAACCATGGATTTAGCTTGTAACCAGGATGTGGAAACCTAACATTTCAGTTCACACACTCTCCATTCTACCTCCTCTGCAAACACCCTGCCCAAGTCTTCTGGCTCACCACCGACTCCTGTAAGGGGTGCTGGGGCCATAGTGTTACTTCTTTTCTTCATCAAGGGTTGCTTTGAGTGTTTCTATGTTGGAATTTAAAAAAGGTACAGGAGCTTGTGCTGAATTGTCTTGATGAGGTTGGGTGAAGCTTTCATGGATTCAGGGATAGATATTAAATGAAAATGGAACGTCACTTCTAAACAATTATTGAATCAACAAGCTGTGCCATGGTGAAAATGGCATGGAGCAGATGCCTGAGGACTTAGATTTTCTTCTTGAATTTTCAGTTCCTTCATCCGAATAGTGATATACCAAAGTGATGAGGAGCGTGGGCACCAGAATAAAACCCCTGGGGTGCAAATCCCAGCTCTGCACCTTACTAGCTATAAAGCCTTGTTCCTTGATGTCTCTGTGTTGGTTCCTCATCTGTAAAATGACTGTAGTTCACATAGTAATAGTGCTTGCACCATATGCTAGCTAACATAGGTGAAGCATTTAGCCCAATACTTATTGTATGATGTTCTAAAAAGTTAGCTATTACTGTGTGCTATAAAATAATAGTTTGGATTCTCTGACCTTTGGAGCTGGAAAAGTAGCATTAGGTGCGTTTGAATTCTGGCTCTGTCAGTTACTAACTGGGAGACTTTAGGTCATTTTTGGTTTTTAATTTCTTGAAGCCTCAGTCTCTTCTTCTGTCAAATGGGGACAATGATACCCATTACATTGTGCTGAAGATTGGATGACATGATGACACAAATTTCTTAGCGTACTCTGACGACACATGGTAGATCGACAATGATTTTAATTTATAATAAAAGTTGATGAATGTGATTTGGGGGCACATTATTATAATTAATATAATTGGTTACTATCTACAAAAATCCAATGCTAAAAGTTTTGAGGAATAAAGTGTCGACTAGCCTCAAAAAAACTTACTAGCTAGCCAGGGAGGTAAGAAATACAAATCACTAGCGATATAAAAGTGAAATATATGCTATGCAAGAGATGGTACAAGACAAGATATGATTAACTGTCAAATGTCATATGAGTTCAAATAAAGCAAAAAGACCCAGCAAAGACCGGTGAGTCTGTGCATAACCAAGACTTGATCATAGAAATGTATTTTTGGAAAATGGCAGCAAGCCACATTTTACCCCTCACAAGTTTCAGGATTTCTTCATCAAGTGTACAGAAAATGAATAGCAGGTCTTCCCTTGGTCAAAATCTGAGAATGACAGATGTCCAGACCGGGAAATCTGCCATTACCACATGCTGACAAAACTGGGCCCTTTGTCTAGAACGTTACTTCTAATTTATTCGGGTACTGTGTTGGGTTTGTCTTCAGTGACCTGGCTGCTGCAGTTATTGCCATTTCCCCGTGGAAGCTATCCTGAAGTCTCATCGACTCTTGGTTAGGAACTCTTCTTTGTAACAGGGCATGTATTTACTTTCTCTCAATCTCATTTCATTGTTCTGACTAATACCCTCTTGGGTGACATAGAACTATTTTTCACCTCTTTTGGGACTTGTGATCTTTCAATATTTGCCCATAGTTTCGTGCCAACACTACGACCCTATCTCAATAGCTTAGCTCAGGTATTAGTTGAAGTGTTCCCAAATTAAATGCTAAATCACTAGGTTATTTTTAAAGACTATGTGCTGGGAGAAGTGAGGCGGGAACAAGAAAAGGCTGTTGATTTAGAGAAGAAGATTTCAAGCCTGTGGATGTGAAAGAGGGTGTGTTTCTGGTGAAACACCTGCCATGTTGCTCAGCTGGTGAGGAGGAGAGAAGTGGTGGGAGTCAACAAGAGACAAATTAAAGTCTGACCTCTTCGTTGGCACAGGTCCTGGCTGCAGGTATCTGGGCCGGCAGGTGACCTTTAACTACCTCTCAAGCTATGCAGTTGATTTAGAAGCTTCTCTTCTGAGGTTAGATGAAGACGGGGTGGAAGGGCATGCTGGGAAGAGACTGGGGCTTGAGAAGCGTTATTGATAACCTGGCTCCCCCTTAGAAGCACGCTGTGAAGATGACTAAAGCCTTCAGGGAATAAACAGGCAGAAGGTACTGGGAGGAAAAGTGCAATGGAGCAAACTGGGTATTGCCAATTTGTTTTAGAGAACAAGAGGGAAGAATTTTCAAGGACAGAGGGTGAGAAGCTAAAAGGAAAACAAATGTATGCCGTGCAAACACACCATACACAACACACACATATATACATGCAACATATTCAGGGGGGTTCTCTGATGTTCTGTGTAGAAGGATTGACATGTTCTTGTGTGCAGGCCTTTTTGTCATCCAGAAGCTATCAAACAGGCAGTTGTGATAAGGTTACTTTCCTGGGATGACACTGTTATTATTAAGGACATTCTTGTTGAGTTTAGCTTTCCTGACAAACCGGTGTTATCATAATTAAATGCACAAATGTCCTTCCTACCCTTCACATTATCATTACATGAGGAGATTTTATGTTATTATTATTATTATTATTATTATTATTATTATTATTATTATTATTTTGTTTGCTTCCGTTGCTCCTGGCACCTCTCTCCTCGAACTTCTTCCTCCAAGAAAAAAATTTCTGCAGGATTTTTGTTTTTTCCTCCTGAAAAAAATGACCTCATTTTCTTAGACCTACTAAAGAGAAGTTGGATTGTTGAATATCTCCAACTTGATTGTGCTAGATGTGTCAGGATGACCAGGGCACCTAGTGTCAAAGGTGAATACTGCTCAAAGCCACTACCAAATTTTCTGAAATCACATGCCTAGGCTCTGGAGCTGCAACCTCATCATTAATTAGCGCTGCATTTTGACCCTATTGAGCAGGCATGTTATAGCATAAATTAGTAAGATGATTGATGTTATACTTTTAAAACAAGGACATTACCTTCTTGTTACTTTTCAGACTCATTTCCAAGTACTTTCCAACATGCTCATTTTGATAGAATGAATATAGTTTCTATGAAGTCCAAATGTGCTGGGCTCCTTGTAGTTCATTGTAGTTCTCTGCTTTCACTAAATGTGTACCAACTGCACCCCTTTTCAAGTTCCAAATCAAGGTCCACCTCTTCCAGGAAGCTTTCCAAGAAACTCTGCCTATTTTTATTCTAAATGAACTTCTATCTCCTCAATTTATCTATCTATCTATCTATCTATCTATCTATCTATCTATCTATCTATCTATCTATCTATCATCTATCTATCTATCATCTATTTATCAATCATCTAGTTATTTAAATAGACTTTATTTTTAGAGCAGTTTTGGGTTTATAACAATATTTAGTAGAAGGTACGGAGAATTTCCATATACCCTTTGTTCTCATACATGTACTGTATTTATTTTTCATTTATTCAGAATAGTCTTACAGTTTTTGAGCTTGTATGTGTATGTGGGTATATGTGTAGGTTTTATCTTCCCATTGGGAGGGTAGGAGTCTTGTGTTCTCCCAGAGTGTCCAGGGTGATACTAGAGGATAACAGGATAATAAGCACTCAAAAATGACACATTGGTTGATAATGCCATTATTCTTCTATGGTCATAGAAAAGGTAAAATTTATGGTACATTTTTTTTTCTTTGTGGGTTGCTTTTCAGTGTTGTTGCTATTGCTGTTTTTATAATACACTAGAAATAATGGATGAATGGCTAAATGTTCATAATGTGTAATATCTCTATCCACATTTAGTCTCAGGGCAGACAGTAACCCTGATCTTGGCTAATCATTTGAAATAAAGGCTGTTTGTCACAAGAGTACTTATTGTACAAGAAGCTATATAGTTGGTTCTCTTCAGATCCACCTATCATTTCTCATTTTCTGTAAAAGGAACTTCAACTGATACTGCACTTGTGTAAGAGGAATGCCTTTGTATACCAATAATTATGCCAAATGAAATGAAAAATTTCAAAAAGTTTTCTTGACCTCTGCCTCCTCACTTGAACAGAGAGCTTTAATCTATTTATGAAGGAAAACTCACTCATCTAAGAACCTATGACTAAGGATATTGAAAGGCAAGTAATATGATGCCCTCACAAGGGTAGGATCAAAAGTGAACTAATTTTTGAATCTTATGCCCCAAATGGGGTGAAAAAAGAAAAAACATCCAGACAGCTGTGTTTTTTTTTCCGGAGCAGAAGTTCGTGAAGTAAGTCCTTAAAATCACATCTGTTCACCTTATGTGACGGAAAGGAAAGGCGACTTCTGAAAGAGGGTGATTGAAATGGAAATACATTCAAATAAACGGACTCTGGAGCTCCACTTTGTTCTAAATAACCTCTACTGTAAGTGATCAGCTTATTTGAAAGTATGATGGGTGGTCTAGCAGGGCAAGACAGAATCTGGTTTTTTTTTTTTTTTAATCATTAGTCTATCTTCCCTTTCTATTCAACCTTTTGGAATAAGGTCTTACACTCAGGACAGAACAGGAGGTGGGAAAGTGCGCCTTCAAAGGACATTCTGTACATGTTTCTAATGGGTTTTCAAATGCATTCTACTCCCTTTGGACTATGCCTCTTTCAGAACTCCTAGATTTGAATTTGCTGTACTATGGCCAGGTGGTCAGAAACAAAGAACGCCATACGTACTGATTTGTATATAAGAGGAAGAGAAATTTGATTTTTCCTTAATCAAGAAAGCCATGTGCTCAGCACCCTGCAGCACCAACGATGACACTTTGCATAACACAACTTTGTACCATAGCTGAACACACGGAGCTGCATTGGAACAAAGGGGCAGTTACAATAATACGTACATATTTGCATGTGATCAGCTCAGATTTTCCTTTGTAACCCTCTGACTACACCTTAAATCTGCCTCACGTTTTATTTAGCTTGATCTGTACATTGTTCCTGTCACCTGCATCGCCTCTTCGGTCCTTTTGTTCAGTCGAATGCCCTTTTTTTCCCTATTCTTTCAAGCAGAAAGGTGAAGAGAACTTTTTCTTTCATTTAAGATGTGGTATATTTTAGGCATTATGTTTGGGGCTTTAAATATTACATCTTATTTTATCCTTTTAGCAACCCTAAAAATAATAAAGTATGAGCTTCATTTTATAGTCAGGAAATTTGAGGCTTAGAAAAGTTTGAGTGCATTTTCCAAGTTTATATAGCTCGTAAGGGCTGGTATTAGAATTCCAATTTTCTATAAGGTTCAGTCATGTCCTCCTTTTTTTTCTTTAATTTAATCTATATTTTATTAATTCATTGGTTTGACTAGATTTTTCAGTTCCTAGACATAATAGTTTGTCTGCCCTTGCAACTTTCCTGCTGTTTTTCCTCCCTTCCTGCATTCTTTCCTCCCTTCTTCCTTCTTCCCTTCAAATTATATTCTGATGACACAAAATTCAAACAATCTAGAAAGATATAGAGAGCCAAGGTTTCAAATCTCTTTTACCTTCTTGCCCCATTCTTTCTCCCGTCTTTTGAGGTAACAATGTGCAATTTATTGTGTGTTTCTCCAGTTAATTATCTATGTACTTAGTCATATGCAAAAACATATATACACATATAGGTATATAGTAACACACATATATTTTTTTACATTTACACATACATTTATAGTTTGGATTAATATTTTTCCATGAATGGGACTATACTACACATATTGTCATGAGACTTGATATTTTCATGTAAAATATCTGTTCCAGTTATTTAGCTTCATAGTAAATTATCCCAGAACTCAGTGGCATTAAACACCCATTTATTATTTTCATGGATTCGGTGGGTCAGAAATTTGGAAAGAACACAGTGTGGAAGGCATGTGTTCACTCCCCAATGTCTGGGCTTGGACGACTTGAAAGCTGGAAGCTGAAATCATCTGAAGGTTCATTCACACATGTGTCTGAAGGATGACATTGGTTGGCAGCCTCAGTCCCTCTTCATATAGGCTTCTCCATCTGGTCTCTCTGTATGGAATAGTTTGGGCTCCCCCACAGAATGCTGGTGGCTTCTTCCAGGGTAAGCGTTCCTCAAAACAGAGAGAGCCAGGTGGATGCTGTATCTTCTTTTATGATCTATCCTGGAGGTCACATAGCATTATTTCTACTATGTACTATTGGTCAGAATAGTCACAAATTCACTGAAATTCAGAGCGGGACCATAGCCCCATTTCTAGGTAGGAAGAAAGACAAAGTTCCATTGTGAAAAAAGCATGTGGGATGGGAGACATTCATTTAGGGAAAAAATAAATCTGTTATAATAGTTAAATGTATATCCAGATCAGTCTGGAGTCCTGTACAATGTTTTAAAAGTGGCTGTATAGTTTTCTATATTATATGTGTACAATAATTTATTTGACCTTCTGTCTATTAGTGGACATTCAGATGGTCTCTTTGTTTTTCTTGGTATAAAATATGTGACAATAAATAGCTTTGTTCATGTAATTTTGAACATCTGTGTATTTCTGTAGATTTGCATCCTAGAAATAGAAATTCTGGGCCAAAAGGTGTATGTAGCAGATAGTGCAAAATTGCCCTTCTTAAAAGGTGTTTGAAATTTTGTCCCCGCAATACATAGATGGTTTGTTTTCCTATTTCCCTACATGCGAAAATATTTTTGATTTTTGCATATATGAAGTGCAAAATAGATTCTAGGGTTGTTTTTAATTTGCACTTCCCCGCTTACTAGAGATATTGAGTATTTGCCTCTGAATTTGTGCTTATTTTGTGAATTGTCTATTAATATATTTTGTCGATTGTTGGGTTATTTTTCTTTTTATTATAGAGTGAAGGAACTTTTATATATATTACAGATATTAATTATTTCTTTGTCATATATGTTGTAGTTATCTCCAAGTCTTACTTGTCTTCTAACTTAGTTTGTATATCTTTGTCTTATGGAAATTTATAAGTTGTATGATGTAGTCATATCTTAGATACACAAGTAGTGATGTTCTCTTTTATGTCTTCTGGGGTTAGTCTTGCATAGGAAAACATTTCCTATCCCAATATTCTTCTATATAGTAGTATTGAATGTTATTTATGGCTTTGTTTTTATATTTGGTCTTTAATGCATTTATATCAGAGGTAAGTAGGGAAAGTACATCATCAGAAAAGACCTCAAGCTCATACCTACTGGTCTATGTTTTCTCTTGTCTTCCGTGCCAAAAGGCTTCATATCTTGGACAGCTAAGTTCATGCCATGAATGCCTATTTTTATTTTCCTGTCAGTAATTAAATTTAGTGGTTATATGGGAAAAGCTTTTGCTGATGTCTTTAAAGGTTAGGGATATTGGCATTCTTATTTAGAACATTCAGATCTTTATTGGAAACTAGCTGAAAAAGGACATGGTAAGCAAGTAAGGAAGACACTAGAATTACAGTAATACCTCTGCTCATCAACCATATGCTCCAGGTCTAGGTTATGTTTTACCTGGTCTGGGCTGGAAACAGAATGTCCTGATTTCTGTTCTATAGTCCCATTTCACTGTTTTGAGTTATCCTTTCAGTTTTCCTGTTGACATCGATAGGTCTTTGAGAGAATCACAAAGAATCTCTAATAAGAGCTAAACTCTATTTACTTCTAGGATCTTTAAAATTCTTTCCAATCAGGGAAACAAGAACTCAATTTAGTTGAATGTGATGTCATTTTGAAAAACATCTTCTGAAGAATGTTCTTATTCTTGCATCCTAGGAAAGGTAGTTCCATTTTCAAAAGCCACACTCATTCCACAGTGAAGCTCAGACTGCTTCTCCTGGGAGAAGGTAGAAGAGTAAGCGGTAAGCACAGCTATGGATCTGTTAGCACACACTACATGCCTGATATTTCACATATACCTTCGACAACTTTCTAAGGTAGCTATTAATATCTTCATTTTTAGATCCAACAACCAAGGCTCAGAAGGGTTAAGTAATGTGACCTAAGTCATGTAGCTCAAAAGTACTAGAGATAAGACTCCATGTCAAGTGTGTCTTACTCCAAAGCCCACTATATCATAGACTGCCTCTCATAGTCATGTACTTGGCAATTATCTCACATTGATAAAAGTAAAAATGTGTAATATTGAACACACTATTTTAAGCTTTTTATGTACAATGACTCATTTAATCTTGACAGGATAACCGTGTAAGATAATTATTACCTCCATTTCCAGATGCAGAATCAGAAATTAAGTAGCTAGCCTAAATTTCCCTAGCTAATAAGTGGTGGACTGGGATTCCAAAGATACTATTGTCCAAGAACATAAATTATTTCTAAGGGTTAAATTCATGAATTATAACTCTGTAAATTATCGAAAGGGATGTTGATTTTCAGGCTCCCCAGTTGCATTGTATAATTGGTACACTGCTCCTCCAAAGGCCCCACATGCCAACTCTTGGAGGCAGAGTTCCGGCCTGACTGGAACCAGTATGTCAATGCGTGCATTATTGGATCTGAACTTAATCATAAACCTGAACAGAGAAGTCTGGCTAACTCACCTGCAAACCTGCTTCATCTTGAGCAGCAGGATTCTCACGCCACCTGAAGTATCTAATTAACCTGCCTAGTCTTCTCACTGCGGCCAGATGAACACAGCCTCAGCAGAGCAGAGAACCACCTCTGGCCTGTTGGAATGCGGGGGAGAGGCAGGGCACCCTGGAAAGGTCTTGTTTGGAGGTCAGCAGAATCGTTGGCAAGCAATTTCTCTAACAGAGGGAGGGCATTTGGAATTCAAAAGTTCTCCATTCCAAGAACACACATCAGAAGGTGGTAATGTCCAGTCTGGGCTTATGGCCCCGATGCCCCATTTGTAGGCTCAGCATGGGGAGGGCTCAGCCCTGAGGCTACACTGCAGCTGTCAACTCGTGAAAGAAGCTGTGAAGGAGCAGTTATAGGAGCTGCTGCTGCGGAAATATCTCCAACTGCAGACACCTGGCTTCAAAATGAGTGCCCACAGAAGAAGAGGCATGAGTGGAGGCAGTGACAGGAACCATTGTTCTGTGGCCTCAGCCCCATTCTTAGAAGCATAACCTTTCATAGCTAGAATGGCTATTGTCCAGAATTCTCCCCCTGCCCCCCACGTGTTTTTCAAAGAAAAAGCAAAAGTTCAAAATAAAAAAAAAAATAAACAGGCTGTACAGGTTTATATAGCAGTTAAGTGGTAAAAACAGACGTGGTACACAGCAGGTGCTCAGGAAGTACCTGAGGAGCCAGCAATTTTAATAAATGCATACTGTGGGACAAACTCTGTTCTCCATCATTCTTCCATTGTTTAAAAAATTAGAACCCTACTAATTATAATCCTCCTAATTATAAAAATTATTGGTATTTAAAATCATGGCCCTGTGGTATAACAAGGCTGTAAAGTATTATCCAATTTGTTAAAGATTAAATTATATCCAGTAAAATCTCTGGGTCAAAATGCATTATTTTCCTGAAGATTTGTAATCGCTATAGAGCACAAAATTATTCAGTTAATCAGAGAGTCTGCTGGGCTAAAACAGCCCATTTCAAGCAAATTGTCCCATCAATGAAGTTCGTTAAATTCTAAAGCTTTAAGTAGGATCCTGTCAAGATGGCATATGGACAAGATGGACCAAGTATGGGTGGGCACCTTGTGCTATATTCTTTATTACACAAAGACCTTCTTCAGGTATAACCATTACTGTTAAAAAAAAAAATAATGCATATGGCTCCACTGGTTTTGATATAAATTTAGTTCTAACAAGGGCCCAAAATAACATTGGTTCAAAGAATATAGAAGTCAGTTTCTCTCTCACATGAAGATCCAAGCTGGCCTGGAAGTTTTGAATGCCCACAAAGCGATATGGTGTCTAGAATGCTTGGGAAAAGTCCATGTGGTTGAGAATGTTGGGAAGGATTTTTTGTCCCCTACCTGGCTGCCTGACAAGATGTCTCCTTTATCCACAGATTTCAATCTAGCTGTTTCTATTTTCATTACTTATATAGGAAGGGGATTTACTCTTTGCTTAAGGGCACAACCCAGAAGTTGCCAACATCAATTGCACTAATATTCCACTGATCAGAACCTAGCCATATGTTTGGGAAAGGTAGTTCTAGCTAGATAGCCAATTACCCAGTTGATAATTCAACTACCATGTAAGGAGACAATGGATAATGAGGGAGAATTGGCAGTCTTCTCCATGAAACTCTACATAAATAAGAGTAGTGATAATTTCTTTCTCTCCTTGTGTTACTGACTGCTTCCAAGGATAGGCCCTATAGTTGCTTGTTAGCATGATAGAGATATTTGTGCAACTGACCCTGGTTCTGGTTCCATGGTATTGAGTTCAAAATGTACTTGGACCAGACCATACTATCATGGGACGCTGAGAGAGACACACGAAAACTGTTTGTGCCTGGGTGTCTGTATTGTCTTGCATTGCACCCTGTAGTCACATTGTGTAGGCATGGTCCCTGATTGCTGAGAGTACCTGACCTAGATGACGTTGTCTCTGGGACATAACCAGGCTTTTGTATTGATCTGCTCCTACAGAGAGTTTGCTGGGACTCTCACTCACTCAGATGTCACTACTCAGGGTTAACTAGCTTATCTGAAACCTTATGCATCATTCCATGTCTGTGTTGCTGATCTCTCTGGGCTCTGAACATCGTTACTTCCTTCTGTGTCATAGATAGATGATAGATAGATAGATAGATAGATAGATAGATAGATAGATACATAGATAGATAGATAGATACATAGATAGATAGATAATTATGAGGATTGGCTGACATGATTATGGAGGCTAGGAAGTCCCATGATCTGTCATCTGTAAGCTGGAGGCCCAGGAAAGCTAATGGTGTAGTTCTAGTCCAAACATTAAGGCCTGAGAACCAGGGAAGCCAGTGGTGTAAGTTCTGGTGTGAGTCCAGAGATCCAAGAGCCAGGAGTGCAGATGTCCAGGGGCAGGAAAAGATGGATAGACCAGCTCAAGAAGAGAGCAAATTCACCCCTTCTCTGCCTTTTTGTTCTATTTAGTCTTCAAAGGTTGGATGATGCCCACCTGCATTCCTGAGGGCAATCTTCTTTACTCAGTCTTCCCATTTAAATGCTAATGTCTTGTAGAAATACCCTCACAGACACACCTAGAAATAATGTTTTGCCAGACTTTTGGGCATCCCTTAGCCCAGTCAAGTTGACACATACAATTAACCCTTACATTAAGTAACTCTGGTTTGACTCAAGTGATGTTTGTCAAATGTCCATCTCATTTGTCAACATTCTTGATGTTTATTGCACAGGTTTTTGTTCTTATGAAAGACCTGGTGGGAAGGAGCTCACACAGTGCGACTTAGTTAAGAACAGTTCTGAGTTCCGATGATCCTAGGGATAGCTCTTATTTTTCCTATGGAACAGACATCTGAATAAACTCCTTCTGTCCAAGGAGACAAGGACAAGTCTGCATGGCTCAGTCTCGGCCTTTAATACAGGATCTGCCACAAAGTAGATGCACAATAAATGATTGTTTTTTGAATTTGTCGTACTCAAATATAAGAACATAATAGAGGCCACCCTGGAGCAATATTATGCCCCTTTAATATAACCTTCTATTTCTGAACAAGAATTTGACTTTAAGACCCTAATATTTTCTTAACATGGATGTTGGCTTTATCACTCATTGGTCTAAACTTTGCTAGAAGCCTATTTAGAGGGATATGAATTCTCAGTGTTTGTTCTTTGGAGAACAATGTAGATAACCCAGTGCTATTTTGACCCCAACATTTAGACAGTGATGATATTTGAACTTCATGTTAATAAATCAGAATTATACCAACAATGATGGATTCTAATCAATAAATTTTCATTGAGAAAGCCTTTTGAGAATGAACTCAAGCCAGTATAATGCCTGGGTCAATTTTCTATAGATTGCAGTTAAGGCATTTATTATTTCCTTTTTTCCCCCCATTCTATTTTATTTAATTAAAATTATTTTCTTCAGTAACAAATTCTTCATGCATAAAATTTATAATAATGATCTGATTCATCAATCATCTATAAAAATTCTTGCAATACTGCTTCTGCCAGTCTGAATTTACTTTTATGGCAGTCATTCTTACCAGGTCCAATTTTCCTGGATCAGATTCTCCAGATCAAACTTTGGGCAAGAAAATTAGATTCTTCTATCAATTTTTAGTTGATAACACATTTTTCCACAATGCCACTTTAGCCACTGTCAGTTTTACTTTGCAATGATTATTTCTACTAAGTCTCATTTTCCTCATCAATTTTTGCAGTTTTGGAACTTATGAACATGATGGGATTTTTCAGTCAGTTTTTCTTTTAATTTTGCTGCGTGCAGTGTTAGCCTTTTTCAATTTAACTTTGTTGATGGTTTTTTCAGTATTTATGTATTTCTTGGAACAAAAATCCTTAATAGGTCAAAAGCCTTGCATGGTGGAGTCAAATGATGGGGTTAAAATGGTAGCATTGTACTTGACCTAGAATTAGCTCCTTAATGTTCTGATGGAGGGATGGAGAGAGCCTTCCTTACACAAGGTTCATGGTAATTATTACTTTGTGAATATATATTTAATTTTCCTTGGAGACAGAAAAGGGACCAATAGGACTGAGGAGGCAGTATTATTTCAAAATAAGAAAAAAAATTTTTTATCAATTAAAATGGTTCAAGTTGAAATGGAGATGGTAAGCTTCTCCCTATCATTCAAACAAATCTGGGCAAAAATCTGTCAGAAATTCCATCGGTTTTTCTAAACATTCTTTTAAATAGTCCGTATCAAACAATATTTTGTTATCAACTTATATTGCTTAATATGGTTCCAGATTATGGTGTAAGGGCAGATTTGAGTTTTCTTTCCTTTTAACCTTTATCTTCCTAAATTGTAGAGAGCTAATTAGTTTGTTTAATCTATTTTATTTTCAGGTCTTTCATGATAGGTACATTTTCTCTCCTGCTCCACTTTGTCTTGCCCCAACCAAAACCCTTAGGTCCCGTTCCTGGGTCCCTGAGAATACTGCATCTGCTATCTATTTGTACCCTGCCACCACTTGGCTCCTCTGTCCTTAGCCTTCAGAATTCTGCTTACCTCTTAGTAGCTCTGAGAAGTCTGTACACTCTCACCCTTTGAAGGCAGGCTAGGTACTCCTTCGTTGTCATTCCGATGGTTGGCAACAAGTGTCATTGGATTATCTGGATGACTGATTGACTTTCAAAACACTTATTATAGATGCATGGATGACATAACAACAGACTAGTATAACATACTTTGTCAAAATTACACGAAGAATTTTGTGTGGCTTAAATGAAACATAGTATGCAATCCTTCTCCAAGATCTCCCATGCTTATTGAAGAATCAAAATACATCTTTGTAAACATTTAGAAAACTTACTGGACACTAATTAGCCAAATAATTCCATAGGAGTTATAGACAAAGTTTGCAATAGAACCCAGAAATAAAACCATATAAATATGGACAGATTGACAAGGAAGCAAAAAACATACAATTGAGAAAACACATCCTCTTCAATAAATGGTGCTGGGAGAATTGGAAAGCCACGTGCAAAAGAGTGAAACTGGACTGCTATCTGTCACCATGTACCAAAATTAATTCAAAATGGATCAAAGACTTAAGCATAAGATCTGACACAATAAACTGCATAGAAGAAAACATAGGTACTAAACTTATGGACCTTGGGTTCAAAGAGCATTTTATGAATTTGACTCCAAAGGCAAGGGAAGTAAAAGGTAGAATAAATGAATGGGACTAGATCAAACTTAAAAGCTTCTGCACAGCAAAAGAAACCATCGACAAAATAAAGAGGCAACCAACTGAATGGGAGAAGATTTTTGCAAACAGTGCCTCTGATAAGGGGCTAATATCCAAAATATACAAGGAATTCATGCAACTCAACAACAAAAAACAACCCAACTGAAAAATGGGCAGAGGACCCGAAGAGACATTTCTCCAAAGAGGACATACAAATAGCAAATAGACGTATGAAAAAATGCTCAACATTACTAATAGTCAGAGAAATGCAAATGAAAACCACAATGAGATATCACCTCACCCCAGTCAGAATGGCTATCATCAACAAGACAAATAGTAATAAGTGTTGGAGACGATGTGGAGAAAAAGGAACCCTCATACACTGTTGGTGGGAATGCAGACTGGTGCAGCTGTTATGGAAGGCAGTGTGGAGGTTCTTCAAAAAATTACGACTAGAATTACCGTATGACCCAGCAATCCCTCTCCTGTGTATCTACCCAAAAAATCTGCAAACATTTATCCATAAAGACATGTGTGCTCTAATGTTCATTGCAGCTTTATTTATGGTGGCCAAGACATTGAAACAACCAAAATGTCCTTCAATAGATGAATGGATAAAGAAGTGGTATATATACACAATGGAATACTATTCGGTGGTAAGAAAAGATGAAATAGGACCATTTGTGACAACATGGATGGATCTTGAGATTATAATGCTAAGTGAAATAAGTCAGACAGAAAAAGCAGAGAACCGTATGATTTCACAGATATGTGGTATATAAACCAAAAACAATAAAAGAACAAACAAACAAATGAGAAACAAAAACTCACAGACACAGACAATAGTCTAGTGGTTACCAGAGGGTAAGGGGGAAAGAGGGTTGTAGATGAGGGTAAGGGGGATCAAATATATGGTGATGGGAGAACTGAGTCAGATTGGTGAACACACAATGGGATTTATAGATGATGTAATACAGAATTGTACACCTGAAATCTATGTAACTTTACTAACAATTGTCACCCCAATAAACTTTAATTAAATAAAATAAATAATAAATAAACAAATAAGTAAATAAGTAAATAAATAAATAAATACTGGTAAAACCTCCAGGAAAAAAAAGAAAAGAAAAAGAAGTTTAGGAGATAAAGATTCATGTGGGCTAGTATTATCAAAGAAGTTTTAATGGGAGAGGTAAAATTATTAATTATGTGGGCAGCTATGATATTTGTGCTGTATTTATCCCAACGAGAATTATTGTTCAGGAAATCCAGGCAGTGTTGATTTAAAATTTGTCTGTGATAGGGTAAGCTGTTTGCAACTTTGGGGTATGTGGCAATCACACATACCAAAGAAATATTAGGAAACCTAGATTGTAAGGAAGGAAATTTAGAAACTCTGTGGCCAAACTCTGGTTCAGAGAGATAGCGGCTGAATCCTAACTTTTCTGGGAGGGCTCAAAGAACAATAGTGAAGAAAAATCCCAGGCAGCGTGGGATTCATTCATTCCTGTCACAAATATTTATTGAGTATCTAATGTGTCAGATGCTATGTTAGTTATTGGGGAGGCAGACATGGACTACACAGATGCAGTTGGGGCTTTTCATGATTATAAGTGGGAGGAAACATTCACATTTCTTCCCTGTTCCCAGTGCCTGTTTATAACACTTATTCTGCCTTCAGCTCTACTTTGCATATAAAACGTTATTTTGTCGTGAAAGAACAAGTGGAACGGCCGAGGGGAAGGGTAATGGACCTAACAACCTCTGAATGTCTCTTCCAGCTTGAGCAATCCAAGAAGCTCTCCAGCTCTTCATGGGTCTTAAGAGCTGGAGAGCTGGTCATCTTTCCCTGGTCTTCTCCATGTTTATGCTGGAACAGGGGCTGGTTCCCCGCAAGGTTTGCAATGGGCAGTCATTTAATAATGCTCCTTTGTTCTGAATCTGGGATTGCTCACTTTAAAAAATGGATCTGAAAACCCATATGGGGGATTATCCTCACTTTATATGTATATATTTTCCCTTGAAGGTAGTAACATATGGAGCAATAATTATAGCAAGATTTTCTTCTAACATTATCGTATTTAACATTTTTCTTTCCAACACAGAAAATTCATTTTTAAAATTTCTGGCCACCACTCAATGTTGTCCTTTTAAATGACTAAACCTTGTGGAGTTCTCATGCATTGCATAATACAGGCTTAGCTAATCAGCCTCACCCAGCTCGTATATCATAGCAAAGTGTTTTTCCGAGCAGCTCAATCTGGTGGAAATGAGGATGAAACTATTGAATTTAATAGGCCCATTTCAGACTTACCCTTTCCAACTACAGCTGTGATGTCTGTGATACTAATTATCTTCCTTCTTTCCCCTCCACTTGTTCTCCCCTTTTTCTTTCTCCTCTTCCTCTTAACTCCCTTTTCTCTTCTTCCCCCTTTTCTTGCTCCTCTTCATTTTCTTCTTTCTTCTTCTTCCTCTTCTTTTCTCTTCTTCCTCTTCTCCCTCCCTGTCAGGACACATTACAGGCAGACATTATAACCTTGCTGATGATTGTCTTTTAACTCCTACCTACTCCGTGGTAAATAACTTGAATTCCCTGCTTCTTCTAACAGTCTGAATTTGGGTCAACTCTGCCTAATTGCTACTATGTCAGTCCCCTTTCCACAGGGAGGTTGGGATCAAAGGGCAGGAGTTTCCCACCCTCTCTCTCTCCTGATTTAATTCTAGTTCAATTTCCACCATGTTGCAGAATCATTTCCTTACCACTCCAAATGGATTGGCGATTCTGCAGCCCCAACTTCTCTGCTTTGCTTGTCTGGCTGTTGCCATGTTCTGCACTGCATTATTCATCAAATTCCTCAGGGGTAAAATTTAATCTACCTAAGGAAGAAAAGGGGAAGATATTTCAGGGTTTTGAACTTCTGCCCTATGCAAGGCGGTGTTAGAAACTTTATGTAGATTATCTCCTTTATTTCTAATAATAGCTTAATAAGGTGTGTCTCATTATCAACACTTTCTAAGTTGAAAAACTAAAATTCAGTAGGATTTGAGACATTTGGCTGTTGCTGTTTGAACTTGAACTAGAGTCTGTTGACTCCAAAGAAAATGCTCTTGTTTCTAAACAAGCTTGCTTCCAACCATGTCACATGAACACAGAGACTTTTCTTTTGAATTGCTCCTATCTAGCATAATATCTTGCACTTAGGAAGTATCCAAACCTTCTTGTTGACTAATTCTGTGTTCTCCAATATCCCAGTCGTCTCAAAATAGGTGCCCTCCTCAAACAAATATTGGCTAATTAATCCATTCATTGATTTTCTGCATAACCTTTAGTCCCAGCTATTATAAATTTTTAAGATGTATGCACTGACTAGCCATAAAATCAACATATCCTATTATTGATCACAAAAATATTGTTTATCATCATTCTTCTTTGTGAGTTTCGGATAATCTCCTTAAACAGTTACCTTTTATTTTCTTTCCTTATTTCTATGTTCTTAACTTTGGTCTTGTATTTTATAAATCTGATTTCAGGCCTTATCACTGTTACGGATTTCAGGATGTGGCTTTTACACCTCATTTATACCTCCAAACTCTCCTCCCTCTGTAATTACTATGGGAGATATACACAACTAACCACACTAAAAATGGAAGACAAAATACTATCTGCTGATATCTAGGCTACTATTTCCTCATTTCCAGTGCAGTGATCTAAGAAAAGCTGACCATGATTTGAACCAGGGAAGTCCTTGCTTCTTTCGTCCTCTCCTTTGAATCTCAAATGGTCAAGCATTGCCAAGGTGGTTTTGGACCCAGAATGTTTCCCAGTCTGTTTCTTTCTTGCCCTGGTTGTAGCAGATACAGTGAGGGAAGTTCGAGAAGGATGGCAGGGCTGTTTCTAGGCAGCAGGTCTTAACTGTATCTACTTAGCATATTAACCATGTGGAGCGTTAGAAAGGTGACTAAGATGGAGGATGGCTGAATGGGGTACAAAGGGACAGACCATGCCCTGGGGAGTTTTATCATGTGGGCAGGAAGCAGGAGAGCTATCTCCATACTTGGGCATTGACGTGAAACACACAGTGACCTCGATCACTAGTAAAAAAAATAAAAATGGCTTTATGTCTCAGACTCTTAGCAGTCAGATTGGGAGTATCTCTTCCTTGTTGGAAATTAGTAAGGATGTTAGAAAGAGGCCTGGGTGAAAGTTTCCTTTACAGTAAGCACTAATTCCCAGTGTTCTCTCTATACTCACTGGAGACTCCACCCAAAATTTGGGCACTGTGGAGGACCCCAGGTTTTTCCCTGTTAACTGGCAGAGCAACCCGCGTTTCTGTATTTTATCTTTCTGCTGTTTGAGTAGGGACATGAGAGCAGCAATTATGTGCAGCAGCACAGAGAGCAGTAACTGTGGGGATTTTTCTGTTCAGCGTTGGCCAGGTCATCACACTCTGCTGACCTTTGACCTAGCCCAATAGGCTAATCTTTGTATGTGTCATTGTAATACTGAATTATGGGTGGTACAAAGATAGGTATTATTTCTCAACAGTGGGTTACACAGTGATTAGCCAACAGAGAAATCAGCCCCATAGAAGTCAAGGAGAGGACACGTGGATTTGTAACTGTGACTTTAAGAATTTGAGGCAGGTTTGAGATCCAGGACAGCCACTCCTGTGATTTCTCTCGTTTCCAGGCCTTGGCGTGTGCCCTTTGCCTTACGCTGTCAGTCCTTCCAGCAGGGTACCTCCCAATCAGTAGCCCACAATCACCTTCTCTTGAACTTTCCCCGAGCATCTCTTTTTCTACTGCTTCCGCCTTCTCCAGGCCGGGCTAGGGAGCATCCTTCTGTGGCCTCCTGAGTTCCTGTTCTCATCTCTAGCATGTTGTTTTGTAACTACTTATTTCATTGCATCTCCCTCACCCCCATCTTCCTTGGCTGTGAGCATCTTAGGGCATCTCCTGGAATGAGAATTAAGGTTCACTGAATACCTTCAACTTGCCAGACATTGTGCCAGACGTGTCCTATCCATTATCTTAATAAATCTCTACACTCTGCCCTGTGAGGTGGATTTTATTATCTTTATTTTATGGATGGGTAAATGGTGGCTTAGAGATATTAAGTAGCTTGCCCGAGGCCATTTATTAAGTGGTAGAGCTGGGATTTGAAACCAGTTTTCTCTGACATGCCAGCCCTCGCTTTTCTCCTGGTGTTGCCTTTCAGATCCTCTGGTATAGTTCACGGGCAGCACCGACTCGTGCATTCACTGCTGGCTCAATTAATATTGTTGTCTTCATTTCACTTCTCTGACCTCCTCTCAGGGGCACCCCCAGCCATGGCTGAACCTGTCGACTTCTCCCTTTCCTGTTTCTGCTTCTAGGTTTCTTTTGCTGACTAGAAGATTTGCAACTCGAGTGACAGAGAGTGACTGATATCATCCCCACTCATTTCACTGTCAAGGGTTGGGCCTGTCAGCAGTTGGTGAATAATATGCCAGCAATGGGCACTGATCACAAATCGTTCCCCATTAGCTGTCACGGTCATACTCACCTCTCCAAGTCATGGAGTTCCAGATGGGATACTTTCTGCTCTTAGGCTTAAAAAAAAAAAAAAAAGCTTCACTATTTGGTCACTTGATTTGTCATTCCAGCAGGAGGCTCTCTGATTCCCTAGTGGTTTGCATTTTTGTATTCTAAGAGGAAAATGTGGATCATTCATGACGGAGCCATATTCCTTTCTATGCTCATCATTAATTGACACTTATCAGATTAGAAAAGCAATTAGCAGCTTTCTTTTCTTTTCTCTAGATAGCCAGTCAGAACAGCGATTCTGTTTGTCTTTGTTTTCCTTGCTATTCCCTGCTTCCTCCTCCTCACCATTCTCTTACCAAATCTATTGTGACAATAATTTATCCTCATTGAGTGTTTATCAGGTGCCAGGCTCCGGTCTAAGTGCCTTCTGTGGATCAGCTCAAGTATAATAGTTCTCACTACCGCCCGATGTGGTAGGAACTACTCCAGGCGGCTGAATACAGGCACTCTGGGGGTTCACTGCCCCCTCCAGGGCACCGCCAACATACACACAACCTGAGCATCATGCCGGCATCTGTGTAGTGCTGCTCTCCTGGCATTATCCTCACCTCCATTTTAGAGACGAGGAAGTGGAGAAGCGGCGAAGGTAAGTAACTCGTCCAACTCGGCACCTACTTCTTTCATACTGCCTCTTCTACTCTCTGTTTCAAGTAGACCCTAGGAAAGAGAAGGCTTTTTGTTTGTTTGTTGTTTTTTTTTTTTTGAGTAGGTGTGCTGGGTAACTAAGAGTATTAAAACTTTTTTGTTTCAATGAAAGCTCCTGATAATCTTTCTAAAATGACTCCGTTGGCCTCTTGCTCTCATGAGTCAAGTCCCCAGTGAACTGTTTTTATCTGTGTAAGCAAGGGTCTTGTGGGCACATGAGCCAATTTTAAAACTCTGTTTTCATCTCAGAGGAATTTCAATCTGATGGAGAAAGTATAGTAGATTAGAGAAGTCTGTGCCTAACAAAGAACCTAATTCAGACTTCTGATTGTAAAAAATTCTCGTCCCCGTGCATGAGCTCCACTGGGTCCACTAAAGTAGTAGATTTCCTTGTTTTGACTGTTATAGCAGTGGATTGACT
This sequence comes from Rhinolophus ferrumequinum, assembly GCF_004115265.2. NCBI lineage: Eukaryota > Metazoa > Chordata > Mammalia > Chiroptera > Rhinolophidae > Rhinolophus > Rhinolophus ferrumequinum. The sequence continues at coordinate 34,613,400 of NC_046302.1, read as the reverse complement.
TGACAGAACTTTACTCCAAATCACCTTTCGATATGAGTTAAATAAGCATATACATACTCTAAAATAGGATAAAAACATTCTGAAACTATTCCTTGATTATAGAACTCCAGGGGATCTTAGACATCACAAGTTTCAACCCAAATTAGAAATCACTTCGCTGCTTCTGTGGACTTTTAAAATTTCTGCTTTGGTATTTTTATTCACAGTGATCTCATCATCTCTGAAGATTGCAATGGTTCATTTAAAGGGCACACACTTAGATTAATTGACTGGCTCAACCAGTCCCTACTATTCTTACGCAGGAAAAAAGGGAACTCTGGTCTGGGCCATAGGCTTTACAGGGACCTACAGATTACAAACACATGCAAGCATGAAAAATTAATTGAAAAGTGTTTGGGTGACTTTATTTTGGGGCTGGTACTTAGGGCAGGTACAGCGTGACCCATGACTCGAAACATCTGCTCTCAAGGCTAACACCCTTCAGGCCTCAGGGAAAATCTTCTCATCTCCCTATGTCCTCAAAATACAAAGCACCTGTGCCTGAGTGCCATGAAGGCTTGCAGGTTGAACACTGTGGAAGCCAGAGGTGGACAGTGCTTTGGAGCATGGGAAGGATTTGAGGAGAGAAAGCTAGTGCTTAAGATGAAAGACAAATGAATCAGCTTGTCAGGTCTTTTCTCTCAGAAGGCATAGGGATAATCAATTTCTGCAATAGAATTGGGGTCTGTTTTGTATTGTTCTTCGGGTTACACTCCGGGTTCTGGACGTACTCACAAATTTTCATGGTGGCTGGAAACTTTTACAATATTAAACAATTTATATTTGTGGGGACAGAGCCAGAAGAGCAGTTTCCAGGCTCTCGACCTCACATAGAAAGGTGCTGGCTTGGGTAGCAGATGGCCATCAGCTGTAACTAGTTGGCCATCAGCTGTAACCAGTTAGCCATTAGCCACTAATATAACTGCTGTGGCTAAGTTGGTTGGTGGGTTGGTTGGTTGGCAGAGAAGCAGATGGCGAGTTGCAGTGAGGTTGGTTGGCAGAGAAGTGAATGGCGGATTGCAGATCATGTGGATCCTGCTTCCTGTGTCTCCAACCCAGCTGCCAGCGAGAATATAATGGTATGACTCCTCTATCTATGGCTTCATTGGTGATCCGTTTTGGCCTCACCATACCCTGTGTTCTTGTGGGGGGAGCGGGAGCTGAGTCCCGGCATGACAATGTTATTTTCAAATTTGTATGTATATTGTTTTAGCTAGACGTAACATACATGAAAAGTGATACTGATTCTTTATATTAACAATTGGATACACATTGAAAATGAGTACAGTGAATATTTTTATTTTTAAAAAGTTTAGGAATATTATGTTTTCAAATTATTAAATAGTTCAGCTTATAAAATAAGTTTGAAAAATTGTATTCACTAATTATAATTGATATTTTACCTTTTAGTTTTTGATACTTTTGAAGAAAATGTATTTCAAAAAATATATATGAAAATATTTTTAATTTTTTACATTATAGTAATTTGCATTTTACAAAATACATGAAAATGTATGTACTTTAAGTACAGTTAGTTTTAAAAATTATAAATCATTATGTTCAATAGAATCCCAATTATGTGAAAATACTGGTAACAGCATATTATAATTTTATTAAAATTATGTCAAGAAAACACATTTTGTGGAATAAATATATAATTTATGAATTCTGAATTTATTTTTAAACATCATAGGCCCATTCATAGAACATTCAGACATGCAATAGTAATCATTAATAAATTCAGTCATCTTTTCAGTCATTTTGTCAACTATTGGTCTTAAAAAAAGTATACTTTTTGATATTGTGGTTTGAAGATACATTTTGCAAGGTAGGAGGCTGGGACATATTTAACTGTTTGTTGCTTGATTTATAACTTTTAGATATTTAGTCATAATGTATGTGGGCCTCCACTTGTGCCCTGAATCCTACAAAAGTGGTATCGTAGCACCACAGATTAATCTCTGTAGGGCTCAGTCTGCTCATTTGTAAACTGAACTCTCATGGCTATGGTGAGAACTGGTAAAGCACATCAAAAAACTTATATATTACAGGGCACCATTCCAATACGGAAATTATTGTTTAGCACCACTAACTGTCTAAAAACACTTTTTAAATGTTGAATGAAAATCTATTTCCACGTAACTTAGAATAACAGAATCTTTAAGTTGAAAGAGACCTTACAGACAACATAGACCACTTCTCTTTTCCTCCTCGCATTTCCTCAGACAGCCCCTTTTATTCTTTGATAGCTCAGTTTTGAGAGATTGAGATGTGCCCCTCCTTCCAGCTTTGTAATCTGCTCTTATCAGAGGCATCATTACTGCCACAAATTGTTCCTGAATGTTACCTCTCGCCCATCTTTAAAATTGATATAATTTTCAAAGACATAATAAATTGAAATTTAAAGACACTTCCACTTTTTGTGAGCCTTATTCTTTGAAAAAGCACTCACCAGGGCACCTTGTCTCTATTTTCCCTGACATTAAAATTTCCCCCAAAATATGCATATCCAAGTGCTCCTCTCCTTAATGTGGTGGATTCTAGGGTGATATGAGCACTTTCTCTTCTGCCTTATTCTTAAATTATTAGTTTCTTTTTCTCAATTAAGCCTGGAATAACAACTTCCCTCTTTGCTTCTTCCTCCTCTTGAGCAACCACGTTCGTGAGTAAGATAAGCTAAAGATGCATCAGATACTGTACCTTGAACACAAAGCATTTTTTCTGTTGACGAAAATTGCACATATATGAGCAGTCAATGTGATGGAATTACTGAAATGATGCATTACTTTTCATTTCCCGTGACTGTGAATTCATCCTTACCCCAATCTAGTAGACATCCTGAGTCAAGACAATTGAATATAGGAGGGGCAAGTGCTAGGAGTACCGTGAGTTAGAGAGATTTCTAAATATTGGTTTTAGTAAAATTTTTGCCCAATCTTTGAAACACTTTTTTTTCCCTCTTACAGAACATTATATTCAAAGATCTACATGGAAAAAAGAAAAGCACAATTGTATTATAGAGCTGACAGTGTGTGTATATAACATTAACTGCGTGGGGTACCTTGGCAGCAGTTTAGAGGGAAGTTATAGAGGCTCACGTCCTCCCCCTGCTGCCTCCCTCTGCGTTATCAAGTGATGGATCATTTGAAGTCAAAAGTAAACCCTGTTGAGTTTCTATATCCAACTTAGGGTTGTACCAGAATTAATTATACCTTCTGCTACTTTGCAAAGGATTGTCACCAATAAATTCTAATAAGCAGGAGTAGAAAGATTTTATTCATGCCATTCCAAAGAAATTAGAACATAGTAGTGTTATTTAGCAATGCAGATGTTATATTATTGTGTTGTTTATATGAAAATGGATATGACATGGAGAGGTATATCAAATGAGTAGGAGAGAGATTTGAGCTGGGCTACTGTTTTGATTATGCATATTTATTCATAATGCAGAAGTCGCTCCATGGAACCTCTTCTCCTAAGATGGATTACTTATTTTTGGAAGCTTATTCTATTTCTTTTCCCCATATTTAGATGTGCCAGTGCCACCGTGATACAATATTTATGTGTGCCTTGTTTAAATTGTACCTTAATTGGTTTAGTCTCCAGAGTTGTAAGACATGATGCTAATACCTGGTACCAAGAGAGTGGGGAGATAATAATGTGATGCAGTGGGTTGGCTGCTGGGGAATGGTCCTTGGTGCATGGTCTGAAAACAGTAATTGCACTCTGACTCTGATTTGTTGTTTTGGACATAATGTTGTTTTACCAGTAGATCACCTCATTTTCTATTTTGATTACTCTGTCAGAACCATATTCCCATGCACATATTTTATTTCATGTACTCGATAGCGGTACGTCAAGAAAATGTTTTTATTAACAAAATGATTAAAGAATTAAACTATTAGTTAGATGACCTCCATGAATACATACACAACACCATATTTCACTCTTTTGTTCTCCCTCTGTGTGTATGTGTGTGTGCGCATGTGAGCGCGCATGCATGCATGTTTGTGCCTGTGTATGTGCATGTGTGTGTTTCTTGCTTGAAATAGTCATGACATTGTGGTTGAAGTGATTTAGAGAGTACTCTGAATTATTAATATCATGACCCAATATTATGACCCTTTCTTTAGTGGAATAGTCACACACAAGTAGTCCATATGTTTCAAAAAGAAAGATAAAGAGTAACAAATTATTATAGACTGAGAAGTTAATATCTTAGAAGTTAATATCCTATTTGGAGCAGATTAGAATGGTCAAAAGAAGGAACACCATACGGCAACTTTGTAAATCATTTTCAACATAGTACAATAATTACATCCATCTTCAAAATTGGTATGGCCCCTATGAACCTTTCAGAAGGCTTTCTACTTGCAAGCTCATTCCCACTTGACATTACTTCCTATCTCATCAAGCTCAGAACAGAACACATCGATTTTAAGTTTTTACTAGTTACATCTCACTTTGACTCTAACATGCTAATTCTTCCAAGCCTGTTCAGTCTCTTTCTCCATTCTAGGACATTCTGTCTATTTCTTTGTGTTTATAATGCCCAAGTAGCATTACATAGGTTATAGATCTAGGGGCAGTTTTCTATTTGTCTTTTTTATGATTGGTTATACCCAGCAACAAGGACAAGAACATATTATATAACATTTTGTTTTTGTATGAAAAGTATGCATTTGTTTTTATTTCCACTTTCCACTATCTCTTAGCCAAGCAGGTGAGAGAAGGGGGGGACCTGGTTGAAAGATGTACTCTATAACTTTGACCCGCTGATGGAATCTGTAACCCATCAAAGTGATGCAAAGGAAGTAGGGGCTGTCCTACAATCCCCAGATTCTCTTAAGATTCTGGGTCATCTTCTTGTGGGCAGGGTGAGATAGCATTTCTCCCCATGGATTCTTTTTATTTGGGTATTTATGTTCTGTAAAGTCAGAAAGACCCTGAATTAGCAAATACTGAATAATTGTTCCTGGGAAAGTACATTAGAAGTGTTAAGTGACTTGCCTGAAGCTACTCAACTCATAGGTACCAGAGTTCTGTCTCTATCCTCGGTCATCTCTGTATGATGATTAAAAAAAAAAGAATGGCAGAGTATCTTTTTATTTGACCCTAGCTGAGAAATACGGGTAGGTGACTAAAATTTTTCACTACTCTGGGCATGTTCATGCATGCCCACAAATGACCCCGAGGCCCATAAATACTGATTTTGGAGTTACAAATACATTTTAGCAGTACACAAGTTTGCAAAAACAAAATCCATGAATAATGAGGATTGATTGCATTTCCCAGATTTCTTTAGATGCCCCAAACACTGAATACGGCTTTTTGCCAGTAGTGATTTTCCAATAAAGGTTTGTTCAGTGATGTGTAGGGTCAGTGACGTGAATGAGTCAACGGCCCAAAAATCAAAGAGCAGGAGTTGGGTTTATTTCTCGTTCTTTTGTGGTATACCTCCCAGGTGAAAGATTATATATATAGTGAAGGTGTTGAGAGCATGGACTCTGGAGACAGAGGGTCTGGGTTCAAGTCTGAACTCAACCATTCTGTCTACCTCAGTTCCCTTATTTATAAAACTGGAGACAATAATAGTAGTGACTTTAGGAGATGTTACAAGGATTAAATCAGTTAATATCTGAAAATAATTAAAAAATATCTGACACATAGTGCTATATAATATGTAGTAAAAAAACAACAAACAAACAAAGAAAACAAACAAAAATAAAACCCAATACCATGTTCCAAACACCTAGCATTGCAATAAATTATTTTTACTGTATTTCTAAAAAAAAATAGTATCTACAGGTTTTCACATCCCTATCCTTATGGAGACAAAAATCTAGCTTCCTTCTTTATAAGAAGACAAGGAGAATACAATGAAAACTGTATTGAGCAGTATAAACTTAAAGAAATGCAAAATATTACTATAATTCCTTTGTATGCAATTCTGGCAGTCTTCAAAACCAGGATGTGGTCTCTTGGGTCTGTCCTAACGCTATTCTGAAACTTGTATTTGGCAGTTTACCCAGTACATGGACAGGTAGCAATTTTGTTGTGACTGTCTCTCACTTAATGTCTTTGAATGAGCTGACAGAGCTCACTGCTGCACTGCCAGGAAATAACTGCTTAGGGTGGAACTGTATGCATTTCTTCCCTTTTCCCCTAATCAACAGGTTGTAACTTAAGATAGAAATGAGGCCCCTGAGTTCAGGCTGGAAATGGGGGAGTAAGAAATGATAGGTTGTCAGCTTCCCTGAAAAGGTGCAAAGCATCAGAACTGAAAATAAAGACTTTATTGCCTTGCAAAGAAGGCTTGGTAGCATTGAGATATTACCTACATCTGCTTTAATGATTCCATTTAAGCTGTCATTTTCTGCATTTACCTTGCAGCATTCAAAAGCAACTATACGTACAAGTTCACAGCCAACGCATTGCTGGCATTACAAAAGTGGGGAGTTGGGGGAGAAAATGGTATATGATGTATTTCAAAGAACAGTTTCCTTGCAGAAAATTAGCAGTAACTTTGAGGCCACTCTTAAAGGGAAATATTTTCATCAGAGATTAAAAAAAATGCTGACATTGAAAATATGAGAGGAGAGCAAGAAAGGTGGGGGGCAGGGGGGAAGAGAGAGAGAGAGAGAGAGAATTCACTCTCTTGTCCTTTCTTACTCTACCCTTTTGCTATTTGCTGGGATACCTGGCCAAGCACTTCTGTGGGGACTGCAAGGAAGCTGGGGATGAAGTCACCCTTCTTTTATTCCCAACATGACCAGTCCTGATTGATAAAGGGGAAAAAATAAAGATGGTTTTCCTGGGGATTCACTTGATTGCTTCTGGAACGGAGTAATGGTGGTTTCCAAGGGGCTGTGAAGAATGTCCTAAGATTTTCTTAAAGCTCCTTGGAAATCCTATAGTGACTTACAGTTTAGAAATGCAAATCACTTTGATTATGGCAATTTTGGTATGGCTGGTCAAATATTCTGATTTACATGCTGTAGTTTCTTCTCTAAATAGCCTTCATTTCTCAAGTTCTAGCTTTATCTCACTACCAGTGCCTTTGACCCCTCTAACCTCTGAGAAGTCTCTTCCTCTCCGTTCCTGTGGTTAACCTGATCTCCAGGTCTGCACTTTGAGTGTTGGATTAGGGCTGTTGTTTGTTCACTCATGTCTATATCTGTGTTTATTTTCTTAGCTCTCCAACAAAAATTTAATTTTGTGAATTCAGAGTTATACTTCTTGGGGCTACTCATGGCTCCTGCATGGCACATTGCAGAGAGTAGGTGTTTGAAATAATAAGAGTTCGTGTACTAATTTTTACTAATGGTGAGCCGCAAAGCCGTACAGTATATCTGTTTACTTTTTGAATTCATCCCCCTGCCTGTTTTGCCTATTAGGAGATTCTAGCTACTACTTTAAGCTTCCAAATGGTTTCTAACTCATTATGTTAGTAGTCCAAACGAAATTGAGCTGACAATTCAGATTAAGCAAACTTGGTTTTGTGGAAAAACACTGGCATATGACTACGCAGACCTTGCCCATTTGCCCATGATTCTCTACTAGAAGCCTCTACAAGACCAGGTAATGGTGAAGCCACCTTTGTGGTCCTCCTTAGTCCTTTGAACCCAGAGTGTTCATGATGCTACAAAGTGGGACTTCATAAATCTCTTTGTAATAAATGAATGCGATAATGAATTAATACAGAAATTCAGCATCCTTGAGCAATTAGTTTAGCCCGCTTTGATCTCCTGTAATCATGGAAATAGCGCTTAGTGTCCTTTTAATCTGTGTGCACAATTCAACAGGTTTATGCTCAATTCTCAGGAGAAATCTTTTTCAATCTTTTTTATTTTTTATTTTTTTCAAAGAAATAAATACTTTAAAAGTGGAGAAATTTGGAGATTCTGAAATAGTTGGTAGGGTCAGAGGCAGAAACTGAGTGTGGAAATGTTTTTCATTAATGTTACTCCAATAGTATTATATGTCTTAGAAGGTGAGGGGACTAGAGGCAACGTGGGCTAGAGTTAGGTTATGGATTTTAATTATTTTTCTCTCTGGATTGAAGGGAAGAGATCTTGTCTTACTTTCCTTTTACATCCACATGCCAAGCATGATGTCTAGAATATGGTAGGTGTTCAATATTTGCTTTTTGAATAAGTGAAGGGGAAGCATTAAGATAGCAGTGTCAGAAAGGTAAGCCAGGTAGATGGAAGGAGAGGGCCTGGTGGAGAATATATTGTCTGTGTTTCTGCCTCTTCTTTCCAGATTCCCTTCCAAAGAGCAGGGAGTGGATTTTTGACTGCTGTCATTTTTCTCCCCCATGTCCCTGCCAGGTCATGGCTTTAATTCCTTTTGTTTGGAATTAGCAGGGTGATGGCACACCTCACCCCACCCCCAACTTCTCATTTCCAATCCACTGTTCTGTTCCTATTGGAGAGAATTTGAAGAAATAATTGCCGTGATAGTGAATACAGATTGTTTTATTTTTCACACATATTTGATTTTATCAGGAAACACATTCTGATACCAAGAGTATCATGCTTAATAGAATTTAAGATAAGATTTACCAAAGGCAGTACTCAATTATTACTTTAAAAATACACATACATACAGAAGTATTTTTTTTTTCTAGGACCAAATAAGTTGGAATAGGGTGGCTTAAACACAGTTAAACAGATTGGACTTTTCAATTTTCTGTTTTTAATATACAAAGTCTATGTGAATCTCCACATTTCTCAAAGTTGTTTTTCCATGGAATATTTTATTTTAACTGAGTGTTTGGAGAAATTAGCATTCTACGCAGAAATCTTTGGAAAAATTTGTGATAAGCAACCTCCCAGAGCTCATTCACAGAGTGAGGGGTATTAAACTTCAATCCTGAAAAACAAGCTGCAATGGAATAATTTTCTGATTCATTTTTTTTTTTCCATTTCAGAATGCACACAGCATTATTCATCTCAAGCTACAAGAGTGTTGAGCACCACTTTACCAAAACAAGACAGAATATATTATAGGTGTGTGCCAGATACATTGCAATAAAATAACCTGCCCTGCATAATGACTGGTTTAGTTATTGATAAGATTGGGAACAATAACTCTCTGAACTCTATGTTGTAATATTTCTCAGAAGCCATATCTCCCAAGTTTTTCAGCTACTGCAAAACCATTAATCAGTGAAGAAGTATATCCTGAATGCAGTAATGCCCAATAAAAAGCACAGGTATTAGATCGAATGGATGCAAGTCGATCAAAATGTGATGTTGTTTCCCATAATCATGGCAGATCATTTGGTTAGTATAAGAATTGAGACTTTAATTTTCTGCCACAGCCGAAAGGAAATTTCAGCCAAATGTGGCAGAAGCTCTGGAGGCTCAGCTCGCCACAGGTGTTTAATCATCAGGGGTGCTCTTGGGGAATAACACCGATAGCTGGGCAGGCCGGCGTCTACAGATGGGGTAAAGCTAGTGAGATGGGGAGAGGCAGGTTAGAAGAGTATCAAAATCTGGACAAGCTCCAAAGAAAATCTCATCTCTCATTTAGCACCTTTGCTATTTGCTGTCAGTCTCTCCGCAGAAAACGTTATTACTTTGCAGTGCTCAATGGGGATTGATAGGCAACCTCGAACATTTCCCCTTGGCTTCACTGCCTCGCGGATGGACTTCTTCATTAAAGCCCACACCACACTTCTACTGGTTTAGTGGGCATAAATAAAGCTACTCAAAGAGGGGAGATGCTTTCCTGTCCATGAAGATATTACATCCAAGAGACGAAAGGAAAACCTGCTAATTGAGAATTGCACTTCGGTTTAATTATGCAGATGCTAAAATAATGTAACTGAACTGCCTTAAAAATATAATTATCCATTATGCAATGCTTGAGAGCATGTTTTATCTTTTTGCCTTTAATGTACATGATCAAGAAAGAGCCAACAAAAGAATCATTCCCTGGTAATTTGGGAAACTGGGACATGTTTGGGTTTGAAAGATGTTTCAGAAAGTGTCATGCATTTGGAAGGAATCATCAAAGGCATTTTGTGAGTAATCATACATAAAATCCTTCTTTTTTACCTGTACGTTTTTCAAAGACACCTGGGATTAAAATAAATAGTCAATTTTAGGGTTGCTTGGAACTGTATCCAATTATCTCCTCCAATATAGTGAAGAGTGAGGGCTGCTGTACATTTGAAAGACATACTGTGTTTATGGTGTGACTTGAAGGAGGTCTGGAAAGCACCCCTAATTGGTTAAATATTCTTTCCATCTTTCTTTCCCTGATCTTAAGCCCTATCCTGTTGAATTTATTATTAATACAATGCTGGATTGTTATAAATTTTTCCAAATTTGCATAGAATGGTAATATCTCAAAGCACTGTTCAAAATAAACCTGATTATGCATTGCTTTCCATTGCTGTTTACTTTGTGTTTATATGTGTGGTACTTTATGTTTTTATGTGTGTTTTAGTTTCCTTGTAAAGTTTGCCTATAAGTAGTGTTGGCCATGGGTTACAGTAAACACTGGTTGATTGATGCTAACATTATGCATTTATGATTAACAAGTGCGTACTATTGCTGTCCTTTTCAGAATGAGTCTCAGCCAAGAATGTACAGTAATTTAACAAAGGGAGTGCTGAACAAGCCTACTTTTATAGAGCAATCTAGAGAGAGTACTAAAAAACTCCATAGGCCTAATTCTGGCCTTCAAGACGTGTGAAGTCTTCTAGACACTGGAAAGAGATGGGTCTAGTCCTGAGGGGAGGAGGAAGGAAGCAGGCGATGTAACACACGGAGCTTCTTAAGGGCAACACGAGGGAGAAAACTGTAGCTTCCATCATACGTCCACATACCATCTTGTTAGAACCGTGATGAAGATTCTTTTTTTTTTAATTAGTGTCAGGTGCACAAAACAATGTAATAATTAGACATTTATCATTTATATCCCTCACACAGTGACAACCCCCCTACCTCCATCCACTATCCCTCTGACATCACACACAGCCATTACGTTTCCACTGTCTCTATTCCTAATGCTGTACTCTGCTTCTTGTAACTATATACACACACACACACACACACACACACACACACACACACACACATAAAATTGTAGTTGACATTCATTATTGTTCAGCTTCAGCTTCAGGTGTACAGTGCAGTGATCAGACATCCACATCTTCCCTGAGGTGGTCTCCCTAACGAGACAAGTGTCCATCAGATACCCTACAGCATCTTTACAACATTATTGATTACATTCCCCAAATTGACTTTCTTTACCCTGTGGAAATCTTGTGGTTACTGACTGTTTTCTAATCCCCTCACCTTCTCCCTTATCCCCACCCCCCTCCCACCTACCAACCCTCAGTTTTTCCTCTATGTCTCTGAGACTGTTTCTGATTAGTTTATTCATTTATTCTTTTCTTTAGATTCCACAGATAAAGGAGATCATATGGTATTTGTCTTTATCTGACTTATTTCACTTAACATAATGCTCTCTAGGTCCATCCATGTTGTTGCAAATGGTAAGATTTCTTTCTTCTTTATGGATGCGTAATAGTCCATTGTATAAATGTACCACAGTTTCTTAATCCAGTCGTCTATCGATGGGCATTTCAGTTGTTTCCATGTCTTGGCTATTGTGTATAGTGCTGTAATAAACAGGGGTACATAAATTTTTTGAATTAGAGTTTTGGATTTCTCCGGATAGATACCTAGGAGTAGAATTGCTGGATCATAAAGTAGTTCCATTTTCAGAGTTTTGAGATACCTCCATACTGTTTTCCATAGTGGCTGCACCAATCTGCAATCCCACCAACAGTGCACAAGGGTTCCCTTTTCTCCACATCCTCTCCAGCACTTGTTGTTTGTTGATTTATTGATGATAGCCATTTTGATTGGGGTGAGGTGGTATCTCATTGTGGTTTTTATTTGCATTTCTCTAATGGTTAGTGAGGTTGAGCATTTTTTCATATGTCTGTTTGCCATCTGTATGTCCTTTTTAGAAAAATGTCTCCTCATGGCCTCTGCCCATTTTTTAATTGGGTTGTTTGTTTTTTTTGGAGTTGAGTTGAGTGAGTTTTTTTTATAAATTTGGGCTATTGATCCCTTATCGGATATATCAGTGGCAAATATCTTCTCCCATTCAGTAGGATCCTTTTTTGTTTTATTGATGATTTCTTTTGCTATGAAAAAAACTTTTTAGTTTGATGTAATCCCACATGTTTATTTTTTCTCTTACTTCCCTTGCCTGAGGGGATATATCAGTAAAAATCTTACTCCGGGTAATGTCTGTGAAGTTTCTTGATGAAGATTCTAAGGCTGCAGAGGAGGGGGGCGTATGGCAGAGTAAAAATAGAGCCTGGGCAAGATTTAAGCTGAGGGATGTGTTGGTTCCCCCTGAGCACCCCAAGAAGCCATAGAGCTGTGAAGGAGATCAGTGGATGAAAGCTAAGTCTTTGGAGTCCAAGCACCTTGACCCCAATCACTGGAGCTTTGGAAAATCTGTCTAATCCTCAATTTCTTCCTTTGTAAAACAAAGTTAGTAATAGCGCCCACTGGGTTGAGTTGTTGACACTATGAAATGAAATAATCCAAATAACACATACCCAGCCTGTTGGGAACATTCAAAAAATCATCTGGCATCAGTTTTCTGAGGCCCAGGCTGATTCTGCTTTACCAAACCAGGTATCAATTTCAAACACCTAGGTGTGAACACTCAAAAGGCAGTCTGCACATTTCAGAACCCTGGAAAAGAAAGAAAATTCTGCAAAGTTTTTGGAATCTTGGATTTTAAATTTAGTGCCAACACAGTCTGTCCACTACATCCTCGCTCAGCTAGAAGAAAAGCATCGTAGTTGAGAAATGGGGTTAGAACTGTACCGGACGGTTCCCAGGTTGGATAGACACAGATGTGTTTACATTCACATCTAGATGGTACATGGCTCATTACTTCAGGGTGAGAGACTACTGCATACATGTGCATCTGCTAATGAATCTGGACCTGCCCCAGCAGACTGCCTAGATAGTTACTTTTTTTTTTTTTTTTGGATGATGTTATATTTTGACTAGAGTAAGGAAAGAAGAAAGGGAAGTATTAATTACCAAATATTTGGAATAGTCAATTTTTCTAGTCAGTATTCTCTAGTTTTCATATTGATAAAATTGTAATAATAGCCAGAATTTATAGACTGCTTTCTATGTACTATCACTTTTGTTGTAAAAGAAATTAGAAACATCAATGACAGTTTTTTAAAGGTGTACTTGTAAGCTCACGTTAATAATTTTACTCTCAATATTTTGCCACTGTTTGATACAGGAAATTTCTCGATAAACTTTTCTTACCTAGATTGCCTTGTGTTCTTCTAGTCTTGAATCAAAGGAGAACTCACTGTAAAGAGGGAGGTGATATCGTATAAAGAAATTTGGGGATTAAGTGGATCTGGGTTGAAATTTTAGCTCTCCAGTTATCAGTTGTGTATCCTTGAACAAATTAGATTCTCTGAGTTTCAGTTTTCTCATCTCCAATATGGAAATATTAATGCCTACTTTTGGGTCTCTGTAAAAGTTAGAACTAATATGTGTAAATTGCTTGGAATACAGCAGGCACTAAAAAATAGCCATTTGGTAGGTTTAATTTTGATCCTTTATTGTAGTAGCTCTCATGCCAAGCACTGAGGATGCCTGTTGAGCCCCACCAACCTGGTCCCTACACTCCCGAAAGTTACTCACCCGTTGCAAATGCAGAGAACCAATTGTATCAGTGTTGATTCTAACTTCAAAATCTATTTCAGAACTGTTTGCTTTTCTCCTTCTGCACTGTCCCCTGCAAGACCAGGTCACTGTCACCTCTCATCTCAGCTTCGGCAGCATCCTTCTAACTATTCTCCCACTTATACTTCAGTCCTCTCCAATATGTTCCCCACCAGTGGTCTAAGTGTGCCTTTTAAATTTAAATTAATTATGTCATTCCCTGGCTGAAGACCTATCGAGAGCTACTGGTTACACTTGGAGATCTGGATTCTAGTGGGAGGTATTTCCTGCCCTATCACTTTTTTCATCAGTAGAATAAGTGAATTGGTCCAGGTAATCTCTAAGGTCTTTGTGTTCCAAGATTCTAGAATTCTACTCTGATGTTTTCAAAGACACCAGGCCAGAACTAAAATTACCAGGTTTTTACTCATTAGTGTGATTAACGCTAGCTGCCGTAACAAACACCGTCAGTTCTCAGAGGGCTAACCGGTAGTGTGGTGGTAAATATTTAACAACTAACTATCTAAACAAAAGGGAGAAAAAAATCCTTGATTTGTAGCATTGGCTGTTTTTATGGGGTAATTGCTCCCACCATGGCTGATGCTAAGATTTGAGTTAAAAATGTCGTATCACTGCCTATGGAGTTGGGAAGAGAGGCTAACTATTGGTTCTTATGAACTGGTATGAACCATCTCTAGCTTACCATTGGGCTTCACTGAATAAAGTTGATTTCTTTCTCACTCATGTGTCAGTTCAGTGTGTGAGCCGTGGGATGCAGAGTGAGGCTCTGCTGCTCACAATCATTCAAGGATCCCGGGTGACAGAGACTCTGCTCTGTTCACTGTGTTGCTCTTTAGGTCATGTAGGGTATTGACATCCTGCTGCAAAGCAAAGGACAAGAGACAGCATAAATCATCATGGCACCTTTGGGCTCCCAAGCCTGGACTTGGCAACAACACTTGCTCCCATTTTCCTTTGACTAGAAGTCAATCACATACCACATAACTGCAAGGGATGCTGGGAAATGTCGTCTAGCTGTGTGTGTAGCTGTAAAGAGAACTAAAGCATTGTCCTCGACAGAGGTTCTGGTAACTGGTCTCACTTTTTCCTACACTGTCTCACTTTTTCCTTCACTAAAACATACCTTTGCCTTAAGAAGTTGAGGTATAATCTGTCCAAGACTAATCCCCTGACTGCTGACTGGGTTAGCGTCCTAGATCTACCATAGTAAAGTGCCACAAAATGGATGGCTTAAAATAAGATCAATTTATTCTCTTACAGTTCTGGAGGCTAGACGTCTGAAATCAAGTTGTTTCCCAGACTATGCCCTTCCTCTGAAGATTCTAGGGAAGAATTCTTCCTTGCCTTGTCCAGCTTCTGATGGTTATTGGCGTTCCTAACATGACGGAGCTTGCAGATACGTCATTCCATCCTCTGCCTCCATCTGTACATGGTCTTCTCCTCTGATTTTGTGTCTCTGTGTCCACATTTCTCTGTTCTTATAAGGTCACTAGTCATTGGATTAGGGCCCACCTTAATCCAGTATGACATTATTTTACCTTGATTACATTGACCCTATTTCCAAAAAACAGTTCACATTTACAGACACTGGGGGTTAAGATTTGAACATATATTTTGGGGGGATACAATTAAACTCATAACACTGGCCTCCCCCCTGCCCCCCCCGGAAAGTCGGCCTCTTACAAATCTCTGTAGAACCAATGCAATCAATCCTGGTAAATTCTAAGGCTTGGAAGGACTAGCATTTCCCCAACTTTAAATGCCAAACCAGCAGGAGAGAGCTGGGGCCAAGTTTCTGCCATTTCATATTATAATTGTTTCCTATCCACTAATCGTGCTGGAGGAAGGTCTGGTGTTTCCCACAGCCTGATTTATGGTCCTACTAGGTCTCTATTCATCGTCCTATAATGAAGGGACCACAGGGGACCTGCATACCTACAACTGACTTCGTCTCTGGAAATTTTCACTGATCAATGCTGTTTCAGGTGCAGTCATGGAAACTGCTTGGCCTTGTGCCCTCTTTGCACGACACCTCTTCTTAAATAAGGCAACTCAAAATTCCATCCAGTCACTGCAACCAGAATTGACCATCCAGTTATGCCTGTTGAGCATTGATATGACTCCTCTTTGGCTCTGCATGAAAGGAAAAACATCTGTGTACCTCTCACATAAAAACAAAAACAAAAACAAAATAACAACAACAACAACAAAAACCACAAAAACAAAGAAACAAAAAAAACCCAAAAACAAACAAAAAAAACTATACATAGTGGTTGAGTAAGGACAGGGTTATGTTAATTAAAATTCTCATTTGGAAAAGGAAGAAACAGAAAACACACAGATATCATTGGTCCATAGCAAATTCAACTTTTCAAGGTCAGGTGTTGTGAAGTTTCTGCCCTGGCAGTGGGGATATTCCTGATGAGACTCTGGTTTTGTTTTCTGGGAGGGTTTCCTTTGTCCATTTAAGTCCGTGGTTCTTAGTAACACTCCCTGGGGGGAAGGACTTCTTTCTGTTCATTATCCTCCTCATAACATCTGAGGTAGGCGCATTAGTCAGAGTCCTGCAGAGAAACAGAACCACTAGGATATAAAGGAGATTTATTATGAGGGATTGAGTCATGCCTTTATGGGGCTGAGAAGTCCCATGATCTGCTGTTTGCAAGCTGGAGAGCCAGGAAAGCTGGTAGTGTATTTCCATCTGAGTCTGAAGGCCTGAGAACCAGGGGAGTTGATCTAAATTCCAGTCTGAAGGAGGAGAAGATGAGATATGTCCCAGCTCAAGCACTGAGACAGAAAACCAAAGGGGGGGGGGGCAAATACCTCCTGCCACAGGCTTTTTGTTCTTTTCAGGCCTTCAACAGATTGGATGCTGTCCACCCACACTGAGGAGGGCAGTCCACTTCACTGAGTCTACCGATTCAAGTGTTTACCTCTTCCAGAATCACCCTCACAGACGCACCCAAAAATAACATTTAACTAGATATCTGGGCATCTACTGATCCAGTCAAGTTGACACATAAAA
The DNA here is from genome assembly GCF_004115265.2 of Rhinolophus ferrumequinum. NCBI lineage: Eukaryota > Metazoa > Chordata > Mammalia > Chiroptera > Rhinolophidae > Rhinolophus > Rhinolophus ferrumequinum. Next base: position 34,596,573 of record NC_046302.1, on the reverse strand, counting down.
TTCACTGTTACGATAGGCTTTGGGATGTATGGCCTTGGGGATATGAGGCTTTCAGAGCCCACTTAGAAGGCTGAGGTCACAATGATTGTTTTAAAATTTGACTGATCAAGGGGTTGTTTTAGTCCTGTTTTATGGTTTCTCTAGCAACACAGTTCCCTTGAAAACTTAGTAGACTGCAGATCTGTTTGCTTCAAGTCCGTCTCACATGCTAGTAACTGAAGCACCCGAGGTATTTTACTAGATAGGGTTCAAATATTCATTATTTGTTTTATCCAAGTCATGTTTTCCTCCTTCAGCTTAATGGCAGCTACCATGAGGATGTTGGGTTATCTTTAATCTGGTCTTTTCCACAAAACTTTGTCTGACTAGGACTCTGTTGCTCAAAAGCTTATTTGGTCTTTTTTACCTACTCTCTGGGGCCCAGGAAGCAGTCAATATTTGTGATCCAAGTCTCCATTCTCTCTATTCTTTTTTATTTATTTTCATAAACTGATCAATTTTCCCTTGAATTCATCACTTTATTACAATTTCTGACAAATTCAGCAGTAATTGCAAACACATACTAATACCCTGCTCTCCTTTCAACCACTTTACCTAGAGACACAGGCTCAGTAGGTGTAAAATCTTCCTCCTGGGTTATTGCATGTGTTGCAGTTGCATACCATGAATCACCATCTTCCCAGCCTCCAATATCAGCTGCCCTGCTACCTGCCACCGACTTCTAAGTCAATGCTAGCCACTTTTGTTTTTTTCACAACAGTAATCCATTTTGAAGTATCAATTTCCATACTAAGGTAACTAATGCTACCGTGTTTCCATGAAAATAAGACCTAACCGGACAATCAGAGCTAATGCATCTTTTGGAGCAAAAATTATAGTAAAATAAAAGCAGGTCTTATATTAATTTTTGCTCCAAAAGATGCAGCAGAGCTGATTGTCTGGCTAGGTCTTATTTTCGGGGATAGCTATTATAACAAAACTTCTCAGTTCTCAGTGGATTAACACATTAATAGTTTATTTCTTACTCATCATTGGCAGGAGGAGGGGAGGTACCTGGCTCTGCTCTGTGTGGTTAATCAGGACCTCAAGATCGGTCCATCTTTTGTTACTGTCATCTTCAGCATGTGACCTCAAGCTCACCATGAAAGGAGTAGACCCATCTGCTCTTAGTCATCTCAGCCTGTGAGTTACCAATCAATTGTCCTTATATTCCTCTGGCTCCACTGCGATACAAGGGAACTAGGAAACACAGTTCAGCTCTGTGTCCAGAAAGAGGAAATGCCTTTGCTGAGCATCTAGAATGGTCTCTTCCATGATCTAATTGCTTCTATCATGTATGACAAGGGTAGTTTTGCCCCAGGTCATTTCTGAAGAGGGTGGCATTAGAAAAAAAGCAGAGTGAGAAGTGTAGACTGGATAAAAAGAACCTAAATCAGAACCACCCAGCATTCAATTCAAGACTGACATGTATTGAGTCCTCCCTATGTTCCTAACTCTTGCCTGGGTAGCTTTGATCTTACTGAGACTCTTCTAGTACAACATCTCTAAATGTCAATTACACATGAGACACGCAAGGCAGCCTAGGATTGTGCCATTTGGTGTTCTATTGTTTTGGGTGTAGAAATAAATCTTACCAAGATGTTAGGATAAATTTTTATCACAAGGGAAGTTTCTTCATAGATTCTCTATTGTCTATTAACCCAAATAATATTGTCCATTAGCCTATTGTCTATAGGCTATTAACCCAAAATGTAAAAGAAAAGGCAAACATTATTTCTTAATTAAATCCCTTTTAGGCTCAATTATTATCTATTTCTTGCCCTGAAAACATAGCCACATAATGCCCAGGTACTGGGGCATATGATAACCAGATACTCACTGGTTGAAGCTGCAATGAATAATGCATGATGACACTGTCACTCTGTACCCTCCCTGCTCTCATTGAGTGGAGTGCTTTGTTTTTCAAAACCTCCTCTGGGAGGCTTCACAAACAACTCTATTTAGCTCATAGATTCCAAAGATGATAGACAGAGGCCTTTTCCTGCAGGTATAGATATATTAACTTCCGATGGTGGAAATCTGATTACTGGCACCCTCCCTGCAAATGACCCTGACCAAAATCAAACAAAAGTCTGAGATATTCAAAGCCAAATGAAAAAAACAAAACTGAGAGTCTAGCAAAATTCAAATGAATGCTGACCTCCACTAGCACAATATCTAACATGTATACTTATTAGGAGGCATGTTTGAGCCATTTGGGGTTGAGAATTTTGCTTTGCTGATTTTGAAAGACAGAAAAAACAACCCAGGCAGCTGCCCTAGTTTCTCGTTGGACACAAGAGTATTTACTCAGCACAGAGCCAGTTGGAGCTAATGGTTCTGAGTGTCTCTAATGGGCTGCTGGGTTGGGAAGAGCCAATTTTGGCTTGAGCAGAGAGGTACGGCTGTCTGAGAGTGGGCAGGTCTCCTCAGATGAGGTCCAGCTCCTCTTCTCTCGCTTCCTCCACCCTCTCTCTTCAGGAGCTCTCAGATCCTCCCCATGTAGCACGTACGCACGCTTCCAAAGCTCAGGAGTTTGGATCAATACCTAAAAGTTTGGAGGTTTATGAAATCTTCCAAGTTGGAATGAAAACATCTCCCTGGGTATTCTGCAGTGCTAGTAAATGGAAATGAAACATCTGAGTGAAGGCAAAGCATTCCCCAGACCTTCATCTTATTTCTGCTCAGATGTAATCCAAAATTAACACTTGCTCCAGACACCCAGCCTATTAGTACCCGGAATGATTCCTCAGCTTCAACAAGAAGGGCAGCGGCTGGGGGCCTGGGTGAGTGGCGAGGGGCTCCCCCACTTGGAATTCCACCCGGGTAACCCAACGAGAGAGGCACATTACCATTTAATTATAATGACGGAGCAGATGTGATAACAAGGTTGTCTTCTCTGGCTCTGTTCCTGATGTCACCACAAGGGTTTCCAGTTGTTGCTCTTTCTCATTTTGCACTTTCTCATTAATCTCGGCTCCTCCAGCTGCCTCCTGCCCTCCTGCTCTCCTCCCTGACATGTCCAATTGGCCTCTGTGAGAGGCAATCGAAGGCTTTCAGAGAAGTGGCTGCATGGGGCCAGCTGTTTGCTTAGTTTGGCTACAGCCATCTGTGCTTTCCTGCCGGCCACCTCACACCCTTCTCCAAGGAGTGAAATCATATTCGCCGAATTATTGCATTAAAAAGCAAAAACAAGAAAACCCACCCAAATGATTCCTTTGTGGCATCGATGAAAGGTCATTTTCTTTGAATTCTGTGACTGTCATTTGGAATTTGCTCCTCTTTACATTCTTGACCACCCCACAGCTCCTTCCTTGATCTTCTGTCTGTTTTCCTAACTCCCAACTTGAATACAGATATAGTCATTTAGTTTTTCCTGAAGTTCCTGAAGGCTTTCTAGGCCCCAAATTAGGAACCAAAAAATTTGGTTCATTAGTTTGGATCATTAGTTTGACATAGGTCAGAATACCCTATCCGTTCCTGTGAGAGTGAAACCTGGGGATGAGGTTGATTTTGGTAAAGTTTTGTATAAATAGTTCACAGAATTTATTGTGCTTGACATTTGAACACAACTGGGCCTATGTATATTTTCCAGTTTTTAGTTTTCTGGTCCTTGAGGGAGAAACAGGTGGTGATGTAATATAGCAAATATGAAATGCGAGCATATATGTGAGCTCTTTGATGAGAGCAGACATATCTTTTCCTTTCTTGCAATATTCCCAGCACTTGACACATGAAAACCAATACTATAGTGAATAATAATAAAGTCTTACTTTTTTTTTGTTTTTTGAGCAGTTAATATATGCCCAGTACGGTCCTAAGCTTTTTATGTATAAAATCTCATGTTCGCTCTCTAAAGTAGGGGACATTATACCATCCCCATTTTACAGATCTGGAAACTGAGGCGCTGCGAAGTTTAGACTTGCCAAAGTTATAGAGAAGGTATCGTTAGAGGCTGGCTGGGAACAAAGACAGGGTTCTTTCAAGGCCTGATACCTTGGTTATTCTACAATTTTGTTTTTTTTTCGGAAAAGTGGAATAGCTGTCATTATGAAGCTTATAATTATGGAAGCAATGCTCAAGCACAATAGCTGAGAAGACTGATGTAGGTGATGAGAACGATACTGCTTCAGAGACATAAAAGGATATAGTTTTCAATCTCTTGGAGGACAATAGATGGGAGGAGAGAAAGTATTAATACTTCATACAGGTATGGTAACACCTGATTCAAGCAAAGGGAAGTCCATTTGATTGTAGAAAATGAGAATGGGACAGCATTCCCATGCATAACCTGGGACTCTAACAGGGAGTCACAAACCCCTGGACTTTTCTGAGGATATGTTACAGCAATGGAAAGAGCCTTAGATTCGAGGCCTAGATTATTATTTAGAAGGCTTATTATTGTTGCCCATTTAGTGGCCAATAGACTGACTTGTGCTGTACATGCAGTTCAAATCTGAATGCAGAGACATCTTTCATACTCAGCAGGTGAATGAGGGGGAGGAACGAGAATTCCTTGGCATTCAAAGGTGACCTTTTTTTCTTTGAATCTTCTGCTTGCTCTTTAGGCTGGAATTGTAGTTGTACCCAGCAGTCACACTGGGCTGCAACATTGCTGATCTGAGGCCAGCTGTCTTCTTAATCGATCCTGACTAGATCAATGCAGAATAGTCATAGCAGAGGTCATTCCTTAAAGTGGCAAGTTTAGGTCAAATAAAAGGAAATATTATTGTACATAAAAATGGAAGAGTTACAGATTTTTAGAAGCAATTACTTCATTGCAGCATTGAAAATATGAAGAATTTCAAGGAGTGAATATATTTATAGATACATACACCCTTAAATAGTTAATATGAACTTCTTTTAGGGACTCATTCAAAGATGCAATCCATTTGACAATTGTAGATCAAAGTCAGATGCAGTGGTGTTCTTGAGATTGGACCCCAGGTACCCAGGTATCAGTGATTACATGTCCACAGAACTGTATGGTTACAGGACTGTCCATGGAAAGACATAGGGAAAAGACGGAAACAAAAACACTTAACCCATTTCAGGTTTGCTGTTGTTCCAGTGGTGTGGCTCTTGGTAATTTACGACACTGTCTGTGGGGTTCAGGAGCTCTTAAGACCTCCGTCTAATAAAATAGCCATGTCGTTTTTCCTGAGTGAAGGGACCGGCATATATCAAGAAGTGCAGTCTGTTTGATATCCTTTTGTGCATGAAAAGGAAAGGTTGTGGTATTTGTAGGTTAGTAAAAAGAGGGACAAAGTTAAGGTATATAGGTATGTTGAGAGAGACCTTGCAGTTGCAAGTACATAAAGGTCCTTTTGTATTATATTTAACGTCTTGGAGGCATCGGACATTATACAAAGAGTACTGAAGTTTCAAATACTAAAATTGGAGCTGTCAGTTGAAAGATTAAAATGTAGCCCATTTCTTATTCCAGCAGATTTTAAAGGTACCAAAATAGCTCTTTCTTTCTAATAATTGGTTAAGCCACCCCTTCTTCATTCCCAGTGAGTGAGTTGTCCTTTTCTAATGGAATTCCCCAAAGAGGGCTTTTGGAATTGCATACTGGGCCATTGGATCCAAAGGCTATGTCTCTGAATGAACAATCTGACTCAGCAGGTTGTGAAGAAATCGCAGGAAGTGAAGATCCATTATCTTCTTGTTTAAATTATAACGTTTTGATTTTTACTGGCAAAAAATACACCTGTGCTACATAAATTAAGGACACAAATATTGAATTATCTGTTATCCTAGGCAACAGGTAGGCCTGGATAATTTGACACAGGGCATTTAACTAGAAGTATGTCTCTATATCCTAGTGGTGTGTGTGTGTGTGTGTGTGTGTGCGCACGCGCGCGCGCACGCATGTGCACATGTGCATATATGTGTATATGTGAACACATGAGTGAGATAGTGAGATCATAAGGCAAGGATTCAAGGGGTACTGGTGGCACTGGGGTTGTCCTTTGGCATACGGGATTCCAACTCGGACAGTTGAGATTTTCTGATTATAAATTGGGGGTTTCCTGTGGGCAGGACATAAATGTGCAAATAAGTGTGTTTTAAACCATGGGCTTTTATAAAAGCTTATTGATGGCAGTGTGTCATACAGTCAATACACACATTTTCATGGCAGGGTATAAGAGAGTTTTATTCTTCAAAGGTATTTTTTTCTCTGGCTGGAACTTCCCTCAACAATGCTGGGAGTTTGGGTAATGTACAGTTCCGAGTAAAGGGATCTGGTTCTTTACAGCTCCTCTCTTTGTCAGTAGAAATAATTTTGCCAGTTCCTTCCTGAGGCTCTCTGCCACCAGCAATGTTGAGTCTTTAGGTAGTGGTTATGGGAGGAGCACAACTGCATTTTTCTTGGGGAAGGGCCCTTATAATGGGGACCCCTGGCTTTGGGCCGAGTACTTGCCCGTAACTTATGTGAAGCTCAGACAACTTTGCAGTAATTCTTCCAACTGTCTGACTCAATAGCAGCCTTCGGAAGGGTATTTTTTATCTATGACAGTTGCAGCTTTCAATCCTAGATTGGATTTTTCCCTGTCCTCCCAGAAGATGTTTTAGTGATGTACCAGCTTTAGCATATGATTGGTAAGGCCTGGAAATAAATCCCCAGCTAAAAGAGAGTCAGTGTAGAAAAAGGTGGAAAAGGGCATTCAGATTCACTAGTAAACCTATTATCCTACTAACACTATTTCTAAGAAAGGAGGAACTTGTCCTTCATTTCCCCATTCTTTCTAAGTTTCTTAACTCTCTTCCTTCTCTTTTAATTTTCATTTCTCTGAGGAATGGTTTAATCAGATCAACCGTCAGTATTCTGAAATTTGTGATGTCTGGTGGCTGCCAGAGAGCTGATTTTTACATCTGTGGTTGTGCATGGAACCAGTCAGTGACATGGTTTTCATGGGGACTGTGTCCTCTGTCCTGATTTGTACTAATTTGCTGTGGACTTGGACAAATACGTTTTCTGCCAGGGCCTTAGTTTTCTTAAGCTTAAAAATACCTAGTGATATCCTTAAGCCACCTAATGGGTAGAAAGGAGATTGAGAAATCAAACTTGGAGAATAACGAACAGAGGAGAAGACGTGGAGTGAGAAAAAACAATTGCATTCAAGGCAATGATCAATGAATGGAAGTTTGTGGAGAAAGGCAAGAGGAAAGGCAGAATAGGAGATGCTAGGGAAATGGACAAGTCGACTGAAGAGGTAAAATGCATTGAGACAGAAGATGAAGAGAACAAGTTGGCAGGAAGGAGGATGAGTAGGACAGGTGCAGAGACAGATAAAAAGCAAAAGATTCTTCCGGAGGTATTTGTGAAGCTCGCTGGGAACAAGGGACCTCTGTGGGTACAGAATGACTGCCTGGCCAACATGCCACACACAGACAATGACACTTTTCCTGGTGCCTGAGTTCTGCAGAGCAATGTGTGGGTGAATGTTGCCAGGCCAATTCTAGCTTTTAAAGATGTCTTCCCAATACCTCCCAGAATTTCGGATCTTCTGGACAGATAGAAAAGGGCAGAAGCAGTGTTCCCTGAAGATTCCATAAAAATCCACGTTCTTTATCTGAGAATCCACGAAATTGTCCTGTTAACACTTAGGTGCAGCTCCAACAATAAACCTGGCACAGTGAAGGTGAAGGGCCAAGTAAGTGACGTGCCTCGCCTTTGCAGTTTCTCAGGGGGATACAAATGCAGACATATGACAAAGGTAGTAGTGTGTGTGTGTGTGTGTGTGTGTGTGTGTGTGTGTGCGTGCGCGTGCGCTCATAAGTGTGTTTTTAATTAAGTGGCTTAAAACATAAAAAGAGAGAGCACTATGAACTGAGAAATCAGAGACATCTTCAGGGAAGAGGTGGAACATCAGAAGAATATGGACAATTTGAAAACATGGAGAGGCACTGGGTGGAACATGCCTCCTGGTGAGAAAGATAAGGACATGTCCAAAGTCCTGACAAACTATGGGGGGTCCAGGTGACAATTAAGAAACCCTACTTACATCATAATAAAGGAAATAGATTCAAATGAGGAAAGACCTTTAATAAAAGGGATTAAATCTGGCATCGTAAGCATACAGGATAAAAGCAGCCTATGATTTGACACTGAATTCAAAGCTGTGGGGTCTATATTTTCTCCCTTAGTATTGTTTGCGTTGCATTTTCCAAATAGTTTTTAATTCATTTCTGCTTTAGGTAAAGAAAAAGTCCATTTCTTTGGATGTATAGATTACCATTATGTGTTCAATTATATCGATTTTGAGATCTGTAGGTGTCGGCAACTCAGACTCCAAATTCTTGTAAATTTTTTAGATTTAGTCAATTATATTGTATCAGTGAGGACTGTATTCAGCTGTGAGTTATACAAACTTGATTGCAGATTCTTTTAATGAAAGCATTATTGTATTTTTCTCACACGACAAAATATCCAGAGCTAATCAGTTACAGGCATTGGGTCAGTGTTTTACTGATGTCAGGACTGAATTCTCCGTCATTTTCTTAGCTTTTCCCTTATTGTATCAAGATGGCTCTAGCTATTACATCCACAATCCAGGCAGGAAGAAAAGAGTAAGTAGAAGACCAGAATTGGGTCACATAGCTTCTCTTAGTCAAAGAGAAAGCTGGGAAAGGTGGTTCTTGGCTTTGCAGACAATTCAGTGAGGTGCAGAAATGGAGATTAAGGATGGGACTAGTTTTTCATTGCCCCAGTACCTTCCATGGTCATCTGGGTATTTATCTAGTGATTAAAAGCTTTGTTCTATCTTTCAAATTTGAAAACACCTGTACAAACAAAGCCTATGGTGATTCTCAAGTGTCCAGATATTAATATTATGTAGCAACCAACTGGATTTTTCAACTTTCATCCAACATCGATCATTTCTCAGAGCTTTATAAATTTTATTCACATTTTTCCTTCTGTATCTATTTTCTGGTGTACAATTACAATGCCAGATATAAAACTTATTCCAAAACATTAACTAGTTTTCCAGCAATTGTCTGCTTTAAGTCATGATCATAACAATCACCTTCCTAGTTGTTAGCATTTATTTTGCCCTTGCTATACGAGGCCTTTATATTCGTTATTCTCCTTTTCATACTTCAAAGTCGTTATTGTTATCCCTTTTTTACAAGTAAGGAAACTGAGGCTCAGATAAAAGTAAAGTGACTTACTCAAGGACATATGGCTAGAAGGTGGCAGAATGAATTCAAAGCTAATTCTGTCCATTTCAAAGACTATTTTGTTTTTGTTTTTGTTTTTTTGTTGTTTTGTTGTTTTGTTTTGGTTGGTTTGTTTTCAGAAAGCTCTTCTGAATTCCATGTGCCATTTGAAGGAGTTTGTGCTATCTACTTCCCAAATCCCATCTGGGTTAAAACTATGATGATGAACTCAGGGATATTCTCACTATAACTTAACTTTGGGTTGTGCTGACCTGGAGTCAGAATATAAACAGCCAACTCAAGCATTGTCAAAATGGGAGCTGTAATAGGTTAAGTCTTGTTTCAACCATTAGGCAGAAGATAACGATTAGGTTTTTACTAAGTTTATTTCTCTTTGTTCTGTGTTTCTAGCTGCTTCATTTTGAAGGTACAGTTTTTGTTCTTGAGGAGAGGCTTCATGGTCAGCTTTGGATTCAGGTCTTGCTTGAAAGGAACTGGCCAAATGTATTTTTATCAGTGAACTTCCATGAGATGTGTCTGGAAGAGTGTGGTTCTCAACACACATGTGAGAATCACCTTGGAAGCCTGAAAAAATATGAAAGCCTGCGCCATCCTCCAGAGATTCTGATTTAATTGATGTGGAGTAGAGCCCAGACATCATTTTTTTTTCTGTGTTTTGTTTTTTTTTTTGACTCCCCAGGTGATTGTAATGCTCAGCTTGAGTAGAAAACCACTGGCCTACATGATTAATAGAGGTATTAATGGAGGGGAGGGTAAAGAGAGCCCCAGAGTGAGTGTTCCTCAAACCTTTTGGTCTATGGACCATTTTATGGGGATGTTGGAAAAAAAAAATAGGTCTCTTCTGAATTAGTAGAAATAATTGCCTGGATTTTGATGAGACATCAATGAGTGAAAGGATAAGTAAATGACTAACGAGAGGATAGTTATGTGCAGAGAGTAACTTCATTGTGTGTTTCCATGATGCTTTTATAGTTTTTTTTTTTTTTTTTTTAAGTAGCATCATCCAAGTTTACCACTGATAAAAACTAAGACACTTTGAGGATAAATACATTAGAAAGACTGTAGTTTTAGTTAGTGGCAAAACTTGAATTAGAACTTTGGTTCTGGTAAGACTTAGTCCAGATTCTTTCTCACTTTATTGTGGAGGCCACCCCAATGGAGGGATCACTCTTTATGAACATCTCCGGGAGATCTCACTGAGTGTACAGATTTGTATTCTGGGGGGAAGAATAATTGATCTGACTTGGTCCCCATATTTCATCTTGCAGGAGCTCTGTTCGCAACAAATTTCTTAGAGCAGCGAGAGAAGCCTATTGTGTGCTTTAACACAAGACCACGTCAGAGGAGATGTTTGCCATGGCTATTTCCAGTTCCCTCGGCCTAATGTATGTCCCTTCTGCTTGGCGGAGGATGCCCCTTTGTTCCCAAAGCCCATTTCTTACACTATTTTTTTTTTTTCCATTTTAAAGTTTGAGCCATCTGAAATCTATATGTTACTTCACAGACATCAGTGGCTTTTTTTCCAGATTAAATTATTCAATGGCATTGCTTCATTGAAATTTCAGATTAGCTGCTGACACGTATTGGCAGAAAGAAAACACGTTTTTCCTCTGGGATAAAACATATTTTTTATTAGAGAAAAGAGCAACTAAATTGAGTTTCTGTCTTTCAAATCCTAGTTGTGGCAAATGAAGATGTGGGATGTTTTAAATGAAAATTTACCTTTGTGTCAAAATTAAGCATCAGTCACCCAACCTATGTTTTCCCTCTTTCTCCCACCTTCATCCCTCTTCCTGTTTCCCCCTCTCCTATTTCTCTTCTTTTTCCTTCATTCCCCCATATTCTCCCTCTCTCTCAGCCCTTGCTTCCCCTTCCTTTGCTTTTTTCTAACTTACTCTCTTTTGGTTGACTTATCGGCTCATCTTCCTAGTCTTTATTCCTCTGGGTTTGGAGGTTTTAATTCCAAATGCCACTCATCTCAAGGAGTGAATAAATCAGCGATCTGAAAGGAAAGAGGAAAAAAAAAATGAGGTTTGATTTCACGTCTCTTTTTTTTCCTGCCAAGAACTTTCCGTGGGAATCTTACAGAAACAAATGGAAGGAATCTAAACTTTGCTTGTTTTACTCTCCAGGTGAGGAAACGGGAGTGAGGAGATCAGCTGCTATCTGGGTCCTCCCGCTTCCCCAGCACAGAAGCGTGTAATTGCAGTTAGGTATCTGCTTCTAATTCTTTCTGGAGATTCAATCTATTTGCCTGGAATTCCATGCACTGCATTGGTATAACACACCTTTATGCATTTGCCGAAATAATTCCATAGCCACAATCTGACATTTATCATCGCAATAACTTCTCTGTGCAACATATGCCCATTTCCCAGATGAGATCAGTGGCCTAAGCATTGTTAGGAAGGATCCTCAGTTGTGTGAAAGGAGAGTAGTGCTATCTATTGCAAAGCCTGGAAACTGGTATAAAAATGGGCGGTCTGGAATTACTTTCTTCTGGATTCCAAATTCAAACGGGGCCTGATGAGTTGAGGGAGAGTTAAGCTGAGGGGGTCTGGAACATGCTGCTTAAGGAAGGGGGGAGTAGAAGCAGAGAGGGGAGGTCAGGAGGAATTTGCTCAAATTAATTTGACAATGCTGGAGGCTCCTAGAGCCTGTGAGATATGCCTGAAGGTGTAAAGAGGGCAGCTTGGCAAAGGGCAATGAGGCAAGGCCACCTCCTATGGTTGGATATGCCCTGAATAGAGGTGCCCTGAATAGAGATGCGTGGCAAGGGGTTTAGTCGGGCTCAACTCCAGCCACTGTCAGCCTCCAAGGTGGGCTACAGCCCTGGAGGGAGAGGGGTCTTTGCCTTGGCAGGTAGGTCTCATACACTTACCCAATCAGGCACTGCCACTTGAACTCAGGTAACTTACTTGACAACTAGGCTCTCCAAATAAGTAAGAGAGTGGCTCCAAACCAGGATTTGGGACCTTGATTCTTAGATGGATTTCACACGTTTGTTCCAGTTGCTGCTATCCACTGGACACCACTGTGGATTGTAATACAAAAGAATGACAGGCAAAACAAAAACCGAAGTGGTAAGCTCTTATGGTTTGAGAAGACAACGTCAGAAATTTCTTTTAGTGAAGAATGTAGCAATCTTGTGGAGAGCAAGCATTTTCTATGCCTGATTTAACCAAACACTTTTCAGCCACACTGTGCTAAAGACAGCCCTTGACTGCTAGGCTACAGGCTCTTAGTCTTAATGGTGCTGCTACCTCCGCTTCGCTGGGATTCCTCAGAACTTGCTTAGCCATGGGTGTAGTAATTGGACTCAATTATTCATTCCCAATAAATGAGCCGAGTAACTGGGAGTGCATGGAATAGAAGTGGGGGTTCGTCGCCTCGGAACTGACAGGCGAGAAAATCGCATTCTTGAATATAAGGAAAAATAAAAGTATTTCAGGGAAGGATGTGTGTCCTTGTTTTGGAGCCCTCTTTCCAGCTAAACTTAAAGCAAAGAAGTGACCAGGGATTGTGGGGATGGAAGGAATGGAAGCAGGAAAGAAATGAACTGAGAGCATTCTACATGGTGTCTGTTTAGCACAGTTGTAGTCAGATTACCAGCTGAAAACTAAAGTCATTATAGAAACCGAGTTGGATTTTGGAGTTCGGAGATCTGTAACCCACTAGCTGGGTCCACTCTGTAGATGTCAGGTTTCTCATCTGTAATATAATATGTAATGTATGTGTGAGTTACAGCAGTGTGGAGGAAATAATACCTCCTCTGGCTGCATTGCCAGTTATCATGAGACTCAATAGCGAAAATGCATGAAGAAGCCCATTGGAAAATATAGTAAACTACTCTAAAAATAAAGACATTTTTTATAATTTGATAAATTCCTCCTTTGTTCCTGGTCCCGTTTCAAAGCCTATTCTTCCTATGGCCTCTCTCCTGCTTTCAACCTTTTCCCTCTTTATTTAAGGACTGCAGCTATCTGATCTGAGGAGTGAATTTTGGACAAATAGATAGCAGAGCTCTTCTACATGGCATGATCAACAGGAAGAGGAAAGGATGGGACCACTTAGACCAGTTTCTCTCAAGTGAAGGACTATAGAGAAAACATCTATTCATTTATTAATATATACATTTATTCATTCATCATATACTTTCGGAGAGATACTTAGGATATGGCAGTAAATAATACACAGTCATCCTCTTGAGGATGTCAGAGTCTAGTACTTTCTTGGAGGTCTTCCTGGAAAAGTTATGTCATATGTTATCTAAGGAGAAGTCCAGAAATTTGGGAGAATGGATAGGCATCTTCTCAGCAGAGCATGTGTGTTGTTTTGGAGGGATAGACTTTCTTTCACCGTGTGTCAGAGTGACTACATATGTTGGAAGTACCTTTTGCATTTATTGTCTTGTCTTCCTTCCTCTCCCAGGAAGCAGAATACTCATAATTCATGCATCTAGGAAGTGAACCCATGATTTTCCGTATTCTCTTTGGAAGTTAAACAGCCACCATGTTGGGCTGAATTACAGAAACCAAACTGTTTCCAGAAACTAATCAGGTTATGAGCTATTTAATTACATGGGCAAGAAAAGAACAAAAAGATGAAATAAGTGTAAAGTTGGTCATGAAGGGAGTTGGGTGAATGGGTGAAGAAGAATGAACTATAGAGTATAGCAGCTGAGGTAGAAAGTTTCAGAAAAGAAAGAGAGGAGTACAAGTTAGGATATGGATGTGTCTACCATGGCTGGAGTGACTCTTAAAAGTTACTAACCATGGCATTTCACCATTCAGAAAAGTCATACCATTCATAAAAACTCAGAATGCAGTTCTAATATTTTGTGTCAAAAGGAAGAGATCATTTTTATTTACTCTAGCAGAGTTTCTACCCAGATTTTTACGTCTTCTAAAAATAGATTGATCAATAGCAAATTAATTCAATAAATATTTATTGGGAACCTTTCTGTGTAAGAGCTTTGGGGATTTGAAGATACTAAAAGCCTTGGGATTTTCAAAAATAAATCAAATTTTAAGGATAGATATTGCCCTTGGGAATTTACAGAATGGCAGAGCAAATATGACACACACTAGGCTGATTGTACAGTGTGAGAAAGCTTGACCGAGAGAGATGTCTAATATTCTGTGGGGACTCAAGGAAGGCAATGATAATTTCAAGTCGAGAGTCTCAGGGAGAATTAGAGAAGGGCACATGAAGGGAGTAACATTTGACCAGGGAAGGTATGAGATGATGAGAAAATGAACGTTTCATATGAAGGAAACAAATTGAACCAAGATATTGAAGGAAGTGTGGCACATAAATATAAAACAGTGAGCTCTGTGAGGGCAGTGGTGGGAAATTAAAATGAGAAAGGTGAGTTTGGGCTCAGTCATGAGATATGAAATGACTAAAAAGCTAAAAGGCTCAAACTTTATTCTACAGCCAACAGGGAGTCACTGATAATTTGTGTGTGTGTGTGTGTGTGTGTGTGAACGTTATAAACAAAAATGCATGCCAGGAATATTAATCTAAGTATCAATCAACAAATATTTATTGGATGTCTACTTATTGCAAGGCATTATGCTAAATGCTGCTGAGAATACAAAAGAAATATATCACATAATCCCTGATCTAAAGATCTTACATTCTGGGTAAGGAAATAAATGCCATGTTCAAAGAAGAATAACTAATTATTGAGTTACTTTATAATCAATCCTGATTAGTGACATCTGTAACACTTTTTCGATTTCCACTGAGTATAATCTGGAATTTTCCAGGTTGAAATTTTTTATTACAAATTCCTCTCTTTGTTCTTAGTTTATAATCTCTTAGCTGGTTCTAAATTGCTGCTTGTAGAAGAGAAATTATATCCCAAATCTGAATGCTGCAAACTCACTACCGTGAGTGAATTTATAAAGAAAATCTTCCAAGGCCCCTTTCTTCCCCTAACTGTGAAGTGCATTTAGCTAAATGGAGAGTCATTGTTTATTTCAGTGATTAATTGTATCTTGCACTGTCCTAGAACCTGATATTTAATTATCCTAAAATGCCTTATGAATATAGATTATGTGTCTCCAGGATCATGCAAGTGAGCCAGGGAAGTTTGTTGAGTGATCTTTTCTCTAATCAATGTAAATTTTGCCAGAGATAAGCAGCAACTTGTTCATTGTCTGACTTTGGGCCATAGCTACATCTGGAGAGAAGGACACACCACCATAGGTGTCCTTTATCTCAGGCCACAGCTGGAATTTGGATGCTTGTGTCAGTCTCAGTTTGATAATTCTGGCTTAGTTTTTTGTTGGTTAGGCCTATACACACAGGCATGCACACAAACACACATCATTGACAGTATAGATACTGTAAAATGAGTTTTGTGTTTGTTTTATGTTTTGCTTGTTTTATTTTGTTTATTTTTTGGAGAGGGAAATGACAAGGAAAGTGCTTATCCTTCACGGGTAGAAATCTTGGAGAAGACCTTCCTCTTTTTCCTTCTTTTTAAAAATTTTTTATCGGGGAATATTGGGGAACAGTGTGCCTTTCCAGGGCTCATCAGCTCCAAGTCAAGTTGTCCTTCAATCCAGTTGTGGAGGAGGCAGCTCAGCTCCAAGTATAGTTGTCGTTTTCAATCTTAGTTGCAGAGGGCGCAGCCCACCATCCCATGCGGGAATTGAACCAGCAACCTTGTTGTTAAGAGCTCACGCTCTAACCAACTGAACCATCTGGCTAGCCCTCCAGCAGCTCAGCTGCAGCTCATTGTCTTCAGTCTAGTTGTGGAGGGTGCAACTCACTGGCCCATGTGGGAATCGAACCGGCAACCTTGTTGTCAAGAGCTCGCACTCTAACCAACTGAGCCATCTGGCTGCCCCACCCTTCCTCTTTTTTAACATCATCCCATCACCCTCATCATCATCAAAACTTAATTAAGTACTGCCCATGAATTGGGTTCTATGTTTGGCTCTTTATTCACTATAAAAGACATGCATTAGCGTTCTTTATAGACAAGAGATGCCACCATTATTTTCATATCTATAGACTCCTCCGTCAGGCAGTAGAATCAGATTGTGCTCTTGTTCAGGTCACTTTGCAATATGACTAAATGGGATACGGAGCTTAGCCTGAGGCCACAAGATATAATGTGTGTGAAGTTAGGACCTAGGCTTTTATACGGGTTCGATCTTGTTCGCTCTGTACAGAATCCACTGGGCTAATTGCCTACAGGCAAATAAGAAACTGAAAGTTAATGTATTAGGTGTTTATGAAGGCATTGAATGACTTCTCAAAATCGCTGCTTCCTTCAAAACCTTTCTTCATATTTTTCCTCCTTATGGGAAGTTCTTCCTTGTACTAAACCGTTCTTAAAACTGGCACAGACACAAGTCCACATCTGGAAAATACTAGTCTTCCCAAAAGAACTTAGCTATGAACTGGTAAGAATTTAAATAAAATATTTGAAAATTAGATTCATTCCCTTGCTGTAGTGTTTCCACAGGTATTTGTCTTTCCTGGGTTAGCAGCCACATCACTCAGTATTGTTGAGTGTGGAGAGGGTTTGTGAAAATGTTGTGGGCTGACAGATGTTTTGAACTTCTCTATCTCCCCAGCTGCACCAGATCTAACAGCGTGAAAGTGATTTCCCTTTATGATATTTCATACCACGTTACAAATCTAAATTGAGGCCTGTTTCCTAAATGCATTTAAATATTAGCTGAATATAAAAAATATGAATACAGCCAACAATCCATGAATACGCAAATGTATTTCAAAACATTCTTCACCCTGAGAATCAGAAAATGGCATATCTGGGACAAGTGAAGATAGATACAAAAGACCAAAATGGAAACATGTCTATCTGTGTATCTAAGCATTACTATTATGTCTATCACCATAGTGCCTGGGCCTTTTGTTGAGAAACATTTCTTCTCCTTAATGATGATAAACTCAGGAATATGCGAGAACAAGAGAGCTAATTTATAAATAACGTGAATCTCATCCATAATGGCCAGTGCCAGGAGGCCATTATGTAGATGCATCCAGATCATTAAGTGGCAAGGCTGGCAACATTACAAATTCTTTATCCACGTGCAGAGGCCGGGAGAGAATGGGAGCAGGAAAGAGGGGGTAAGAGGCAGGTGTTCTTTTTAGTTTTGGAGATCCAAAATATAATGAGACCCTCTCAATTTCAGATCGTAGCATTGTTTGCACCTATAATGAATGCATTGCCGCCCTTCATAACTAAGGTCTTGGTTTACAGACCTTCTTTGTGAGAATTATTTGTAGAAATGAAAGAGGCCTGGCTGGATTCAATGAAAAGCACATTACTCTGCCATGGCTTTGTTTTTACTCTGGGTTACATAAAACTTCCTGTTTACAGAGTCACCAAGGATGCAACTAAATCCCTGCTGATATGCTTTATAAGAAATGTGTAGAAATCCATCATGACCGGTGACTTGGCCAAGGTTGAGTCCAACTTTATAGTATTCCTTTTAACATTTTCATAGAAAACCTTGTTCCCCGTTTTTTCTGCTGAGGCAGTTCTCAGTGTACCCTACACAGAATAAGGATTTTCTAATCGGCTTGTAGTATATGGAGCAGATCCCATAAATAAATATTTGTTGATGGAGTAATTTTTAATGGGCTTGAACTACTGTTTTTTTTTTTTGTTGTTTGTTTTTTTAATAATAACCCAAAGATTAAAAGTAATTATGGACCAATTCCTATAACATGACTATTTTTCATTTTATGTTTCTATATAATTTTCAATTTTTATCTCTACATTTCATTAGGGATTATTAACCAAATAGAAATTCACCTTAAGGGAGATTATAATGTTAAGTTTTTTGTTTTTCGTTTTCTCTTTAAAGCATGAATGAGGTTTTCTCTTTTAACATACTTACTATAACTTGTAGACACTTCCATTTTTCCGGCAATTTCTCATGTGGTCTGTACTTCTACAGGGTGTTCTTTGTGTTTGAGAAATCCAAAAGGAAAAGTGTCATTCCCCTTTGTGTAGCTCTCCAGGAGCCCCGTCAAATTCTAGAACTATGGCGGTGAACCAATGACTGATTCTGGACCTCACTGTGCATAAAGTCTGGGGCAGGTACTGTCTTAAATGCAGAAAAGAGGCTACACTATTTAAAACAGACATCTTGATCTTAAGAAATTGACATTTAGAAATGGAGAGAAGTCCTATTTTTATGTAGATAATTAACCATGTAATGTAATATGTGATATGGTGGTGAAGATATCAAACACTGCTAATAGTTCCATGAAGGCATTTCACATTGAGGCTTTCAAGAAAGACTCCTTGGGAGAGGAAGAGACTGACTTGGAATTTGGGACAGATTTTGACTGGTGGAGAGAAGCTTGCAGAGGATGACAATTAGGGAGCAGTGTGATGCACTGTGTGAAAGCAGGTTTGCATAATGCACATCCAGGGGACATTATGAAGATCAACATGATTAGAACAGAATTTATATGAGAGAACAGTGTGAGAAATAAAATTGTCTGACCAAGTTTGGGTTAGATGGTGAAGGACTTTGAATAGTCTGTTAAGGAATTTGACCATAGTGAGTCCACTAAAAGTTTATTTGAGTAAAATAAAATTAAATGCTTCAGAATTATGTATCTGATGTATCTGAACTGGCAGGGATCTTGTGAGACCATCAACTTCTAGCCCATGTTCTCAATATAACAAAGTATTATACCAACCTGGACAGGTAGTAGTTCTTCTGGAATGTTCTAACTCCCTAGTCAAGTAGATCACTTTATTCTTTCAATTAAGATGTTGACTCTTTTTGCAATCCAACTTGGACAAACCAGATTTTCACAAATCAGAGCCTACTGTTGTTCATCTGTGATACATTTGTGGAATAGCTTTGATTATTTTGGACAATCAAAAACCTGGCATTTTTCAGAAGTCGATATGCTGGTCACCAGCTGAATTTCAGCACATTTAATGATTGTGATATATTAAGATAAAATGAAGTAATAACACTCAACTCCCTACATGAAGATCCTTCTTATATACCCATCTGCTCTGATGTCTCTGTAACAATATTATGAGGTTACATTTGACATGATGATCCAGTGATGATCAGGGTGAGTCTTAGTGCAGTGATTTTAGTCTCATCTCCTGTGTTTCTTTTTACTTCCAGACACTGTGCAAGTTAAAGCTAGGTAAGCATTATTTCCTTTTTTAAGTAAATTAAGGATGGGTAGTGGGCAGCCAAGAGGATAAATTAATTGTCTGCTTAATGCAGCAGAGTGAATTATCTTACCCAGAAGTGGAAATCTTTAGCTCCCAGATAGCAGCATGACAGGGAAACCCAACAACTTACTTAGGGACTCAAAATACCCTGATGTTGGGCAATTGGGGTGGCCTTGGGCAAAAGTGAAATATGGGTACATGTTGAGATAGAACATGGACTATATTTTAGACTGTTCAATATTTTCTCCTGATGACTGTCATCGGGCTATTTTCAGAAGTCGGCTAGACTCACAGCTCTCAAATACACTCATTTCTGTTTTCACCAAGTGAGTCTCCATGATGCCTAGAGCTTGGGGTCTGTTTTTCTTCCTACAGGAGCTCATAATACCTGCATTCATCTGGATACCTTTGTTCTTGCTCTGTTTATCTTCCACCAATTCTTGAAGGTCTGCGCTCTCCAGGACACTTTCTGGGTCTATACTAACCCTCACTCTCATTGATTTCACCTCTCAACCACACACGACTAAGGTCTATGCTGTACCACCATGCAAACACCACCATATGCTTGTTCTCATTTCTGGTTGCTCAACAGAATCACCCATGCAAGGATTTCTTTCTTCCTTTTAATTTTTTTTTTTTTTTTTTTTTTAAATATTGAATCATTGGCTTTCAACAGGGCTCTGCACCAGAATTAGCTATGGAACTTTGCAAAAACAAAGAGGCTGCACCCAGAGATTGTGATTTGAGGTGGACCGATCCTCTGCATTTGTATAAAGTCCTGCAGGTGATTCAGAGGCATACTTATGGTTCAGAAATTTTGATTTAATATGTTTTGCATAGGCTATTGTTGTTTTATGTGAGTAAATCTTTTCTTTGTAACTAAATTATGAGGCACTGCAGTTTCATTGGAGTATTTTATCTTACAGCATTTGCTTTGTCAATAGTATAGTATATTGCTTTGGTTAATTCACTTTGCAGAGATGTTGGGAGATGATATGGTTCTGACCTCAAATCTGCTTCTCCTGGGCAGTTATTAAGCAATTCTGATCATGATGGACATGAGGACATGCGAAGACCCTGGCCTAGGTGAGCCCTGACAGGGCATACACGCTTCAAAAGAACAGGTTATTTTGCCAGGAATAGAGGCCTGAAGCATTTTTCGCTATTTTTGTTCCAGACTCAAGGATTTATATGAATAGCAATAACCCCTGATGAAAACAACTGGGGATGGTCTGATATTCTAATGTACATTTAACGCTGACTGCTACAGGATTTACTTGAGAAAAGGGTGGTGCTCTAGAATCTTATCAGAATCTCCAAATACCCAAAACAAGCAAAAAAAGAAGTTGGTGTAGTCCTTTATTCAAGTGTCTATGACCCTCTGCATCCTGAAAAGAATTGAAAGTAGGTGGGGGAAAATTTTATCCCAGCCCTACCCCTGTGGTCTTCCCTTTCTGTTGCTGTGGGTTTTTTATTTCATAGCAGGAGAGAATTGCTGTAGACCTCTGTATATGATCTGGAAACTCAGCAATATGGAGTGTGGTGATAAATATGCACCCACTTCTGAGATAAGAGCAGGTGACCATCCTTCCAACCTCTTCAATAGCCAGGCTGGTCAGACAACATGGGCGTGCCACTTGTGCTCAGAAAGCGAAGCTCTTGTTTGCCTGTAACAGAACACTCTGCCTCATAGAAAGACGGATGAGACTTGTTTTACAACGCTGCTTTCTGATGGTGCCTCTAGACCCATCTCCCTTTGCCCCCACACCCACACACCCCAACTCCTATATCAGCGTGTCTGTGTGAGAATTTTGTTAGCCTGGGTTCAGGGAACTGAGATAGAAAAGTAAAGTAGCAGCGGCATCTGAAAGGCATAGCTCTTGCCTGGCT
The DNA here is from genome assembly GCF_004115265.2 of Rhinolophus ferrumequinum. Taxonomy (NCBI): domain Eukaryota; kingdom Metazoa; phylum Chordata; class Mammalia; order Chiroptera; family Rhinolophidae; genus Rhinolophus; species Rhinolophus ferrumequinum. Next base: position 34,575,251 of record NC_046302.1, on the reverse strand, counting down.
TTTAGTTCAGAGAGTCTGTTCATCTGGCTTAATGACTTTTAGGCCTCCTTCCTTCTACCCCCTTGGCATTGAGGGGAGGCCTATTTTCACATATGTGCTCAGACACGCAGAAGCAAATGCCAAAATGAATTAACGGGAATAGCTCTATTAATTTATGCCTCGACAGTAATGACCTTAAGGCACAGAAGAATTATATATTAATTTGTTTCTAGTGTATAGCACTGCTAAGTTAACACATTTAGGAGAATACACGTCCCTGTATCCAGCTGTGAGGGTAAATGAGGCCGACTGTGGCTGCAAAAGGAGTTTGAGCAGCGCCCCACTAGATGGCAGGGTGGCCTCAGGGATGGGCTGGGCCGGCGGCAGCAAAACACTTTGTTTGCAGTCATTATTTGACACACTCCAAAATCGACAATTTTTCTCATGTTGTTCATTTGAAAATTATATTTAAGCTTATTTGTTTACGTGGGCACATACATAACATGTATATTTACAAACAAATATGCCTACACTGTCCGAGATAAGGGTGTTTAAGAAACAACGCATTCCTTGTGCGAGCCTGACTGACTCGTGTACAATTTCTGGCTCTGCAGACGCCCTGCTGTGCTCCTCAACAGCGCACACCCCACCATCAAGCCTTATTGATGTTGGGAAGCGGGGCGACGTCTTTGAAAGTCAAAGGGCATAGTCCCTTCCAGGAGGGAAACTGTTTTTAACGCACGGTTTCGTCAGTTATGGGCGCTTAGGAAAAAATAATGTGGAACAATCGGCATCTTGTATTCAAACTCTCTCCCCCAAAGATTAAAAGTAAAACCAGATTAGAGACTTGGATTTTATTCGAATCCTTTCTCCCCTTTCCTCTCCCTCATCCCCTAATCTCTCCTACTCTTTCACCTTCCTGTCTCTCCTCTCTTTGTTTCTATTTCTATCAAATCTCCCTCCTCAGTCTGGATTTCCACATTTCCCCTTTCTCAATCCTTCATTCTCTCAGAATTTCATGCTGCCTAGCTACCTCTGATCCTATATCCCTTTATGGAGTCTTTTTCCATTAATGAATTGTTAACATTTCATAGGAAGGGGTGACATGCTCTTCTCTGCTCCTGGACACTGCAGTTTGCAGGATGCTTGCATTCAGAGCAGGAAAGTCACAGCTGTGAGCAGGCTACCTCTTGTCTGCAAAGAGTTTTCCAGAGTTGAGGCATTCAGTATGCAGGAGGGTCTTTCATTTTTGTTCGTCATCCAAATTTAGGTCGGATTAGAACTTCAGTTAATGAACCCTTCTGGAAAGGGGAGACTCTGTCCATGGCAGAGAAAACAGATTCCAGCAGTCTTGGAAAATACCTGGGTTTTGCAGTTGTCTGCAGTGGAAAGATTTCAGGAAACTCATGTAAGGAGAGGACCATTTGACTGACTTTTCAGAGAGAGATTCGTGGAAGCAACTTCTGCCTCAGTTGCCTAGTAGGCAATCCTGTTAAAAAAGAAAAAAAAAAGTAACTTTTAATATAGTTTCTTTCCAGATAAAATGAAGGTCATCTTCTTTATAGTCCTCCATCCTCCAGTTATGCACATGGGCTTCTGTGGTTCTGTGTGCCTTCTTCTTTTTCGGCTGTAGAATAATTGCCTTATGAATAATGTGTGAGTAAGGAAAAATAGAACAAAATGTGATCAATACATTTTAGTCTAGGTTAAAAAGTGATGTTTTCCCCTTAAATATATACATAGGATATGTAGGCGGTTATATGCAGTTCTCTATAACGGGTGCAAATATGGTTGTGACCTGCACTGATATTTACATAATGGTGTGTACATTTCCGGAAAATTGTGACTTGTGTTGTCATCACATCTCTGACCCACCGTAAATTTTACATTTTACAGATGTGAACTACAGACACATATAGATATTATCAATTTGATATTATCCCCCACTTTATTACCTTGTAAAGTTGTTGTTCATGGTAATTAATGTATCTTAGGTGCGTGAAATTCTGAAGTTTTTTCAAAAGGTTTCAGAAAATGTAATGTTTGATTGGGGTTTCTTTGTTAAATATGTTATGTTACATTTTTAGTAATAGGAAAGCTATGTCTAGTGTGCGCAACACTTTCAGTTGTAAAGAAATATGGCTTAAACAGAACATCCGGTCTCTTAAAGATGTGGGGTAAATCAGTATTTAATATCCTGCCTTCCCTTTTATTTGCCACTCTTTTACTTCCTTCTTCATCCTCCCCTTTTTTTCTTTATATCTTTCCTATATGTCACTGTGGTCATTAAGGAGAAATTCATGTCAGCAGTTCATGGAATTAAAAAAAAAAGAAAGAAAGAAAAGAAAGCCACTGAAATCCCTTTTTCATCTTAGCATTTTCTTCAAACTAGAGATGCCGACCATCTCAAAACCAGTAGATAGGTGCTGTCAGTTTATAAATTTGTGCCCTTATCATAAACCTCAACCAAGCCTTCCAGATTATTTCAGGGAAATCTTTCCTCTCAGCCAATACTGGGCACAGTTAGAAATCTAAGAAAAGAAATAAATTGTTCTGCTCCTGGTCTACTGCGGCACGCTTCCTGTTGTTAAGTGAAGAATTGAGCAGTTTATATTAATCAGCTCTTTTCAGAGGGGTGTGCTGGAGAGGGTTAATTGCTAGGGTAAAACAACTACAGAGTTCAGCTTACTGGGGTGCTAATTAGGTAACAGGTGAACATAAATAGTGTGGAGAAGCAGGAAATTAGAACATAGGAGAAAAAATGTAGATGTTAAGTTCCACAATCCTTATAAATGTACCTAAGTCATTGGTACTGCAAACTGAGTAGCAAGCTGTTTTCCCTTCAAACATTTCAAGCTGCAGTGCTATGACTAAAATTGGCTTGGGAGAAAAAGGGAGGTGGGTTTCCTGTGGAGAAAGTGACCTCAGTTGGATCAAAGAGTTGGGCTTCAGGCTTTCAACACCATTGCTGTGTGTCACAGGCAAAAGACAACTGTGGGTGGAGCTGGGCTTATTCCTAGTTGTGGCTTGTCCAGCAGGCTCTACGATGGCCTGCCTTCCTGTATGTACTCAATGCTTGTGTGTCCTTTGATACGATTTGACAATGTTCACCTTGCAGTTACAAGTTAGATTTAAATCAACAATTCAGGAAGAAGAAATATGGTGATTTGTTTCCACTTTTAGGTATATTGGGTTGAGATCATGTCCCCCTTTTTTTTCCCTAGAGCAGGTTCCAAAGAAAAGAAAAACTAGACCAGCAGTCCTCAACCTTGGCTGCAAGTGAGAATCACCTAGGAAGTGTTTAGAACTCCCTGTGCTCAGGCTGCTCCCCAGACCAATTAAGTGAGAATCTCTGAGGAAGGGACTCACACATCAGTAAACTTTAGAATACCGCAGGTGATTCTGGTAAGTCAAGGCTGAGAACCATGGACTAGAGAGAAAAGCAGAGTTTGGAAAAGAGCAATTATCCTGTAACTATTGTGACATAGTATTATTGTTTTGTATTTAATGTCATACTTTTGGACGTCTCTTAGAGATAAAGGGAGATTTTATACAGGGGCTTCAGAGTCATGAAAATGTAATGTAATTCTTGTGCTACAGGTGTGAAGGAAAGACTGATCTTTTAGACTACAGTTAAGAAGTGGGTAAGGAGGGTCCTGTAGAGGTAGGAGGGGGACTCCATCTCTCTTGGTCCAGAGTGAGAAGGGTGAAAATAACTAGGAATGTTCTGGATTCTATACCACTAGACATCTCAAATTTCTAATCTCTTCACTAGGTGATATCTCTTTACTGTTCTTACTTCCTGGGAATGCTACTCTGCCTAATAAACATAAGCCTTAGACTAGTCTGGAGTTGGTGTATTTGGATTTTAGCAAATCCATTAATCTCTCAGTATCTTTCATTTCCCCTTTGCTGATTAATTATTAGTTTCCTGTGGTTGTCACAAATTATCACCAACTTGGTGGCTTAAAGCAACAGAAATTTATTTTCTCACAATTCTGGAAGCCAGAAGCCTAAAATCAATATTACGGGATCAAAATCAATGTTGGTGGGGCCGTGCTCCCTCTGGAGGAGAATGCATTCCTTGTTACTTCCAGCTTCTAGTGGCTGCCGGCATTCCTTGGTGTGTAGCCACCATCTTCAAATCTTTCTCTGCTAAGCCTTCACATGACCTTCTTCTCTGGATGTGTGTCAAATTCTCCTCTGCCTTCTTCTTATATGGATACATGTGATTGCATTTAGGTCCCATGTGGATAATCTAGGGTAGTCTCCCTACCTCAAGACCTTCAATTAATCATGTCTATGAAAACTTTGCCATACGACATTTATGGGTCCCGGGGATTAGGACCTGATATTTTTTTAGGCCATTATTCAGCCTACAACCGAGATCTATATGTTCATATTGTTGCCATGAAATGTAAGGTTGTTACATTTGAACTATTAGCTCAGAACTTTTCCATCTCTCAAGTAGATGCTTCCTTAAGCTCTTAAGGCCCACCAGATCTATCCTGTTTCTTCAGCTCTGCCTAAATGAGTGGAACAGATATTTGGGGAGCTGTGGGAAACTCCTCAGCATTGGGGTAGTATTGGCAAAGAAAACAGTACAGATTAATAGTAGCTGCAAACTCTTTTTTACCAATAGTTTTAATCTAATTTCTTATAATCCTCTTCGTGTGGACTTCCTAACAGTTTTAATTAACTCATTAATTAAACCCCCGGAAGGTATTTATCAAGGACTGACTATGTTCCAGGTATTGTGTAAGTATCGGAATATAGAGATAAATTTGAGGGAAACTTAACTCTAGGGGATTTCAGTAATCATAGTCCTTAGTTTATTGTTAACTATTGTTAACAATTAGTTTATGCAACCTTCCTTCCTTCCTTCCTTCCTTCCTTCCTTCCTTCCTTCCTTCCTTCCTTCCTTCCTTCCTTCCTTCCTTCCTTCCTTCCTTCCTTCTTTCCCCTCTGTATACACTCGCTTCCCTGGCAACCATAAAAACGTCTCTGGGAGGAGGTCATTGAGAGGATGTGACCACTGCTTGACTGGCGCGCTAGACCCAGGCAACTGGAGGCTCCTCACCCCACCCCCTTTCTTGGAATATCTCTGTAGAGATGCTCTACCCACGATTCTCATATTGGGAGCCATTTTTAAGGATGCATCTTTTAGAAAGCAATGTGTTGTTGAGACCATCTGGGTGGTATACTGTGACTGAAACCTGTTAAGGCCTCTATATAAACTTTTAAGATTCTGGTGGGATGGTGTGGAGATCTATTCATCTGGTAGCAGCCAAGACAAACCTTGTACCTAAGTTCTTTTGCTTATGAAAACAGCCACCTATCATTATGGAGTGCCTCTGTCTTTGGTCTCTCCTTGCCCTAGTACAGAGGTCAGTTTCAGATTTCATTCAGGAAGCTCTGGAGTTTGCAAACCAATGATGTGTTTATGTATTCTTAAACTTGTGTATATCCTTTTAAAATATACTGGGGGTGCCAAAAATATGTATACAAGCGGATACTTTCGTCAGTGTTGCTCAAGCAGTAGTTCGCCGTAATCAGAAGTGTCTGTATGCTGATAGTAAACACTTTGTGCACCTCTTGTAATTGCAGAAGTCAAACATGACTTGTAGTCATCTTTTGTTATTGGTATGTATTGAGTATTACAATTTTAATAGTTTTTTCCTTTCTTAAAATGTGTATGCATGTTTTTTGGCACCCTCTGTATATTGTTGCTTTATATGCATATGAGGTTTTATTTTTCAAAAACATTGTGTTATGGGACTGATAATATTTCTTAATTTTTAAGCTCAGCATTTTGTTTTTAAGATTCACCCATTTTGCTGTATGTACTTTTGTTGTAGCCGTTGTTTCTAATGACTGTGCAATATTGCACAATATTCATCCATTCCATTTTACTTTGTTCTTTCTCCCGTAATGGACACCTAACTTGTTCTGCACCTCCCTGCTACAAAGGCATATCCTTGTCCATCTCCTAGAGATTATGATGACTCATAGAGTATATGATTACTTAATTGGACCAAGTATTGCCAGATTGCTCTTAGAAATAGTTATTCCAGTCCCTCTTCCTACTAACAGTGGAAGAAGATAATTCTTTCTCTATATTCCTAGCAATACTTGGAATTATCCAGTGTTCCAAGTGTAGTTATTCAGATAGATGTATAGTATATCATCATTTTAATTTCCATTTCTTTGGTTATTTTTGAGCTTGTATACCTTTCCATACTTTTGAGAGTCAGCCAAGTTTCCACTTCTGTGAATTATATGTTCATATCACTTGGCCATTTTTATTTTGATTTTCTATCATTTTCTTGCTGATTTCCAGGAATATCTTTTATATTGTAGAGTTATGCTGTCCAATGTAGTAACAACTAGCCACTTATAACTTTGAATTTAAACAACGAAAATTTCAAATTAAAATTAAAATTCAGAGCCTTGGTCACACTTATATTTCAAATGCTCAATAGCCACATGTTTCTAACGTATGGCTACTATGCAGAAAACATTTCCGTTATCACAGGAAGTTGTTTAGGACAGTGCTGTTCTAGAGATATTAGTACATTACTAGTTTTAAACATAGCTAATATTTTCTTCAAACCTTTCATCAGCGTTTTCTGTGACGTGGCAGATTAAAGATGTCTGCCCAGTGTTTGACACTCCTCTTAAAGAGAAGTATAATCTATGTCCCCTCCCTTTGAATCTGGGACTCCTAACCAATAGAACAGGGTGGAAAGGATGCTTTCTGGGTGAAAGACTTATAAAACTGTAAGCTTCTAATTTCTGTCTCTTGAAAAACTCTCTGAGAGGCCTGAGTCTCTGTGTAAGAAATCTGATGTCTCCGAAAACCGCCAAGTTAGACAGGCACATGCAAGTGTTCTGGCCAGCAGTCCCAGCTGTGCCCACACACTTACCAGCCATCTCTACCCAAGCACCAGGCATTTTAGTGAACATGTCTTGACAGAGTACTCTGTTAAGTACTTACTACCATGTGGATTCATTCAGTGCAACATGGAATAGGTTGATCATGAATGTTATAACAAAACAACATTGAAAATAACAATGTTATTTGAGGACCTGCCTCATGTAATGTAAGAAATGCAGTTTAATATGTATACAACTGCATAGCAGCTATGAATGACAGGAGACTAGAATTTGGACTATCACTCTGGCCCTTGGATTGTGAGCCCAGGTTTTCTACCAGGTAGAAAGTGCTGATTTTCACTGTAATCATCTGTAAAAGTAAGAGACTAATGCATCACAACACTAATATTGTGATGAGGAAGAAATGAGATAGCAGATGTTAAGAAAGAAAGCTTTTTGCACAGTTCTCAACTCATGGAGAGAATGCTCTAATTGAAGAATGTGCCAGGTACAGATGTGGCACAACCGAGAGAGGATTGCCTCTGCTTTGGCCAAGTGAGGTGGGGAGCAGCTGTCAGGCAAGTATCCTCAGAATGAAGGGCTTAGCTCTGTATTAGAGGTAGTACAAGCATTTACCAGACTAACTTAAGGAAGAAAAGACATCCAAGGTAGAGCAGTTATGGTGTACTAAAGTAAACTCAATGATTTATTTACTTATTTAAAAATCTGTATATTATATACATAATATACATATATATTTAATATATATCTGCATTATATATTAGTATATATACTGGGGGTGACAAAAAAACGTGTACACATTTTAAGAGATGTCATCTATGCTCAAGCAGTAGTTCACTTCGTCGTAATTAGAAGTGTGTGGATGCTGATGGTAACTACTTTGAGTACCTCTTGTAATTGCAGAAGTCGAAGTGACTTGTATTCATCTTTTGTTATTGGTACATATTGAGTATTACAATTAATACAGTTTTTCCTTTCTTAAAATGTGTATACATTTTTTTGGCATCCTCTCTGTGTGGGGATATATATCTACCTCTATATCCCACCACCACCCCCACACACATTAGGCATGTCCTCAAATAACATTATTTTCAATGTTGTTTTGTTATAACATTCATGAGATGCTGTAGGGACTTAATTATTGTTTATATCAATTAGCCTATGGTAAAACTGGTATTTTTATATGTCGTTTCACTTATTAACAACATTAGTGAGAACTTATTGTATACACATTCTTTATTGTCTTTTGATGAAAACACATGGCTAATTATAATTTTTTTGTTTACAGCTTTGCTTTTGTCATCTTGTTTAAGAAATCCTTTCCTACCTAGAAATGATAGTGATATTTTCTTATAGCGTCTTCTAAGATTTATAGTTTGCCACTCAACATATACATTTTTAACACCTCTGGAATTCATTTCTGGGTATGGTATAAGGTAAGAATTTGATTTCACTTGGATAACCAATTATCTTAGAACAATGTATTAAATAGTTTATCTTTTCCCTATTGATTTGTAATGCCCACTGTAATAAATCAAGTTTCCAAATAGGCATTAGTCTATTCTTTTCTACTCTTTTATATATTTATTGATATATTACTACTGCAGTGCACTATAACCATCATGTCTTGATATTTAATAGGGCAAGTTTCTTTCTTCCTTCCTTCCTTCCTTCCTTTCTTTCTTTCTTTCTTTCTTTCTTTCTTTCTTTCTTTCTTTCTTTCTTTCTTTCTTTCTTTCTTTCTTTCTTTCTTGTTTTTTGTTATTTGTTTTTTAAATTGATCGACTGCAAAAAGAAAGTGGGAAAAAAGTCACAAATACACGGAGATTAAACAACATGGTACTAAAGAATGGTGGGGTCAAAGTAGAAATAAAAGGAGAGGTCAAAAGATATATAAAAACAAATGAGAATGGCAATACATCATATCAAAATTATTGAGATACCGCGAAAGCAGTATTAAGAGGGAAATTTATATCATTACAGATCTATCTCAATAAGCAAGAAAAATTCCAAATAAACCACCTAGCATTACATCTTAAAGAACTAGAAAAAGAAGAACAAATGAAATCCAAGTCAGCAGAAGGAAGGAAATAAAAATTGAGCAGAACTAAATGAAATAAAGAACAAAAAGACAATAGAAAAAAAATCAATGTAACAAAGAGTTGGTTCTTTGCAAAGATTAATAAAATTGACAATCCTGTGGCTAGACTCACTAAGGAAAAAAGAGAAAAGACACAAATAAACAAAATCAGAAATGAAAGTGGAGAAGTTATGATGAATACCACAGAAATTCAAAGGATCATACAAGAATACTATGGAGGACTATATGCCACCAAATTCAGTAACCTAAAAGAAATGGACAAGTTCTTAGAAATATATAACCTTCCTAGACTGAATCATGAAGCACTGGAAAATCTAAACAGACTGAACAACAGTGAGGAAATTGAAACAGTCATCCAAAAACCTCCCCAAAAGCAAAAGTCCAGGACCAGATGGCTTCGTTAGTGAATTTTATCAAACATTCAAAGATGATTTGTCCTCCTCAAACTTTTCCAAAAGAAGCGAAGAAGAGGCAATACTTCCTAACTCATTTTATGCGACCAACATTACCAAAACCTGGTAAGGATAACATAAAAATGAAAACTACAGACCAATAGCTCTGATAAATAAGATGCAAAAATCCTAAACAAAATATTAGCAAATTGAATACAATAATACGTTAAAAAGATTATACATCTTGATCAGGTGGGGTTCATTCCAGGAGCACAAGGATGGTTCAACATACACAATTCGATCAATGTGACACACCACATAAACAAAGTAAAGGATAAAAATCATATGATTATATCAGTAGATGCCGGAAAAAAAGCATTTTATAAGATACAACATCCATGAAAACACTTAATAAAATGGGTATAGAAGGAAAGTACCTCAACATAATAAAGTCCATATATGACAAACCCTCAGCTACTATCATACTTAATGGTGAAAAACTGAAATATTTTTCTCTAAGATCAGGAACAAGACAGGGATGCTCCCTGTCACCACTGTTATTCAACATAATATTTGAAGTCCTGGACAGAGCAGTCAGGCAAGAGAAAGAAATAAAAGGCATCCAAATTGGGAATGAATAAGTTAAATTGTTACTTTTTCCAGATGACATGATTCTTTATATAGAAAACCCTAAAGACTCCACCAAAAAGCTATTAGAAGCAATAAACAAATACAGTAAAGTTGCAGGATACAAACTCAATATACAAAATTTCATTGCATTTCTGTATACTAACAATGAAACTTCACAAAAAGAAATGGAAAAAAAAAAAACCCACAATTCCTTTTGCAATTGCAACAAAAAGAATGAAATACCTAGGAAAAAACTTAAAGAATGTGAAGGACCTATCTACTAAAAACTATAAGACATTATTAAAACTTAATTTTTTTAGAGCAGTTTTATGTTCATGGCAAACTTAAGGGATAGGTGTAGAGATTTTCCATGTACCCCCTGCTCCTATACATGCATAGCTTCCCCCATTATCAACATCCCTCACCAGAGTGGTGTGTTTGTTAAAATTAATGAGGATAGATGTAACTATATTTTTATTTTCACGTTTTGAAGATTATTTACTTGTGTAGAAAAATACTCATCATATTGCTAAGTGAACAAAAACGAACACACAGCAGCCAGATTTCCATATCTGCTAGACATTGTAAATATTGTGTCATTAAAAGAATAGGAGGTAGCATCTCAAGCTATTTACCGGGACTATTTCTAGATGATGAAATCACAGGCCATTTTCTCAATTATCTTCATACTTTTTGTGTCCTGCAGTTTTTTTGTGATGAGGATAATCACTTTTACAATCTGAAAAGCCAACCCATCTCAACAGACAGAACATTCATTTTGAAAATATTTATGTGCAAAGAAGTCCCATAAAGAAGGAGTTCTTTCTACTGAAATGCCTTGCAGTTCTTCCCTTCCCTTCCGCATCTGTCTCCTAGTGCTACCCTATTACATACCTACATATTTGATATTTTCAATAATCTTAGCATGAAGGACAGATTGTTGCAGAAAATGGTGTCCCATCTAGGAAACAGTTCTTCAACTGCTAAAATCAGGTTTCTGTTCATACTCTGTTGGATGCAGACAGATGTAGAATTCTCTCTCAGGGCTTTGTCTGCAATCCACTGCTCACTTACTGAGTCATCTGTGACTCTGGTATTTACCACCTATCCTGGGACATCACCTCACTTGAGTTTGATGTGTTGGTACTATGTTTAAAAAAATTTTCCTGTATGAGTCTATTTACTTCTTTGTATAGTCTTGCTGACATTGACTTTTGTATCCCTACAGGAATTGATACTGTTTCTTACAGTCTGACTTCTAAGTAAGTCTCCACTCTTGCTCCTTGTTCTGCGTAGGAATATCTGTGGTTGTGGGATCTAGAGGTCACCACACATCTATTGATGACAGTAGTGGTCAGCTTCCTTTTTAAATCCCAATTCGTTGGCCCTGACCCCCATTCTTGAAGAGACATTGTACTGATCCAGAAATCTCCACTATCAAAGCAATTCTAATCTCAGATCTTGGCGCACAGATAGAGGTAATAGACTTCAGTGGATGCCTGGTTAAATGCTTGGAGACAACTTCTGAAAGTCATTGCTTCTTAATTAGGTTTGCATTTTGTCATCAGATTCATTCTCAACATCAAATTCTGGATTCTGGAAAGATCACTTAGAATCAGTGTGCTTTGGAAAGGTATTGGGCCAGATGCATGGAGGTTTCTATGTAATTGTCATTCTTTTACTGTCCTTTGGCTTATTGGCTATCCATGTTGCCCTTTTCACATTTGCAGGTAAAACAAATTTATATATCTCATGGGCTATTGTAGTGTCAGTGAACCTCTGCTTGCTTTTTTCTTGTTTTTTTAATTTGGTTTTGCATTTCATAAAAAATAAGGTTTTTTCACCAGATTATTGCATTCAAGTCTCTCAAAACCATGGTATCATGCTTCAGTGTCACTTCTCATTATACCTCTTTATTTATACTTTCCAGATCAGTAATTTACCAGGCCCATCACCATTTTATAGTAATATCATGTACTTTTCAATCTTATCACCATGTTATTCACTTAGTCCAAAATGTCCTTCACCAAGTTTCAAAATCTTAGAAGCTTTTCTTGTCCCTAACTATATCTCAAGCAAATTCTCCTTCCACTGACTGCACTGTTGTTCCTGCAGATATTTAGGTAACTTATGAAACAAAGAAAAAAAAAATGGAACTTTTAGAAAACCTTATTTTCAAAACAACCTTCCCTCTTTAAAAAACATCAACAAAAAAACCTTTGTGTATATTGACGAGCCCATCAAGTTCTATATGGCAGGATATGAATCAAACTACAAATATTGATCAAGAAACATGTTTGTTGCTGATCAGAGATAACATTACTTGTAAAAATGTGCATTTTGGTCAATATTTATTCCTTCCTAAAATTACACAATTATGTTTTCTTCTGTTAAACTCAATTTGTCCAATTTGCTATAATGCAATTTCCTGTACCCATGTATAATTTATTAATATGATTAGTGTATCCTCTGTGGTAACTTAAACTGATATAACTTCCTTTGAACAAAATATCTGGGGCAGTATAATGTGTTATCATCAGCTAAGGGAAATATTTGAGTCACAAAAACAAATATGAGCAAACAATTGCTTATAGTGATCAATTTTCATATGGTAGTTCAAGCCAGGGCAGGGGTGGACAGAATTTATGCATCGTATAACTAAATTCTCCCAATCTTAAACATAGTTAAATCTAATCTTCGGTAATAAGATAATAATAGTTAACAAAGTAAACAATTTTTAACTATTTCTTATTACCTAAGGCATATTGCAATCATTAACTGGTTCATATAACGTATATATACTATTTATGCAGGTGAAAGAGCTGCTAAATGAACAGTCTGGTAACAGTGAGTGTAGACAATATTTGCTCAAGGAGTATTTATAAAGGGTCTTAAGTATGTACAATGCTGTGCTTGTTGTTGAGAGAAATATAAATGAGTTAAGATATGTTCCTGCAAGCTAATGGGGAAGACAGATTTTTACCAATGAATATACAGAGCCTAAAATAACCGTATGACATGTGATGTGCTTTCATTTCCTCACTTGAAAATGGTCAATGCATATTAGCTATTGCTATTATTATTAATAATAATAACTGTATGTAAAACAGAAATGAAAAGAAGTCCTAGGTCACTCGGGATCTAAGAAATAAAGGAAGATTTTATGAAAGCAGTTGAACTTGAGACGGTCTTGAAAAATGGATGGTATATGCATGTGTGGCGAGGAAGTGAAAGGGCATGACTGGAAAGTTGGTTGCTGCCTGAGCAAGTTCAAGTTGCTGAAATTGAAAATGGCATCTGAGTGTTAGGCCTTACTGATGGGAGATCAGTCTTGTTTTTTGGAAGAAATTAGAAATTAGAAATGTAGAGTGGACTATCTTGTGGTAGGGTAAAAATAGCAGAAAGTACTAACGGATTGGAGTCAGAAGAAATTATTTTAATCACGATTTCTGGATTTGAATAAGTCATGTAGCTTTTCTGTGTCTCAATTTCTTCATTTATAGTACATTAACATTGTGAGAGAATTCTAAATTTTTCTTAAGTGTAATGAAATTTGGTTTGCAATAACTCTTAGAATATACAACAACTTAAATAGGGAGCACAACACCACTTAGTTCTTTATACTTATACTTTATAAATGTACTATAAACTCTGAGTTATACAACTGTTTTATAATAATCATCATTATTACCATTATTGTTAATAAGATTTGTAAGTTGAGGGGTTGATTTTATTCTGTAGATAATAAAGAACAAATAGGTTGATTTTATAATAGATAAATGTCATAAGGAAAGAAACGCTGAAGTAACTTCGAGCCTAAAGCTTATTAGCATGTCATAGTGGGAAATATTTATAACATAGACAAAAGTATTCCTACATTTGCTATGTAAAGAGGTCCTATATTCTCCACAAAAATTGGACATGGGACATGGTTAGGAAATTTAGAAAGAATTTCGAGTGACTGATAAATTTATGCATTTATAAATACTTTAACTTATGATCAAAAGCTTGTAAATGAAAGAAAGGTAGGATTTTTCAATCCTCACAAGGAAAAATACTAAAAATAAATTCTGGTTTTAGTGAGAATATGGGAAAATGATACTTTCATGTATTGTGGTAAAGGTGAAATTTGGTACAACTTCTGTGGAAAAACAATTTGGCAATATTTATGAACACTCTTAAAATTGTTTTCCCCTTTGATCCCAAACTACCATTTTAAAGAATTTATTCTAAGGAATTAATTATAGATGCACATGTGAAGATTAACTTCATGGATATTATCACTATATTATTTATAGAAAAAAATTGAAAATACCTTACATTTCTAATATAAGAATTGCTTAACTAGATGATACTAAATCTATAGAAAGAAATACATTGCTGGCATTCAGTTGTGTAATAATAATATGTAATAATATACATATGTACATATAATATACAAAAGCAGTTTCAAATCTAACTCTATTATCTTAGATATGTATAAAATATAAATGTATACGCATATATATGTGTGTCTGTTGTGTATTCACACACACAAATGGAAGTGCATTATAACGTTAACAGGGATTATTTGTGAATGGCTGGCTTACACTTTTATTTTATTTACTTCTTTTGACCTATCTTTTTGAGGCTTTGTCTACTGACCCTATATTCTGTAGTAATAAAAAAATAATAAAAACTGTATCATGGATAAGATCACAGGCTGAAGCTCCCTGAGGAAAGAAAACCAGATTGCCACAATAAATCTTTCCATCCTGGTTCACCGGTAGGATGCATGTGAAACTCTTGTAACTTTTGACCTTTGATAAACTCATATTTATCATGTATTGACTGTATTTGACTTTCTGTACTAATGGGGACTTCATCTGAATTTGAGTGATCAGTCAGTTAGTTGAATATCTGACCATGCCTATTCAATGACAATGTAATATCACTAAGATTTATTTTGTGACAGTTTCCTACACTTTTCAAACTTCCATGATAGCATAAATCCTCAGAAGCTAGGAGATATTATTAACTAGGAGATATTATTCTCATCTCTTGAAAATGTTGTCGTCGAAATTAACTTAATGGCAAAAATTACCTCGTTGATATGTACTTATTGAATTTATTTGTTCAGTTTAATGGCCAGTTTACACTGCCTCTTGGCCAGTTTGATCAAAAAATTAAAGTTAACACAGTTCCACGAGTATTCTTCCAAACAATTGACCACAGTTGTTAAATGACTATGCATGAACACAAATATAATTTATAAAAGCCCTTTCTCAATTGCATTATGGTACACAGGATAATAAAGGGATTTTAAGGTCAGCTGCCCTGATTCATAATCTCCCAGAAAAGATTCAAGACAGTGATGTGGGTAAATGTATAACAAATGGTTCTGTGAGGGTTGGGGGAAGAGTTCAGGTTTGTGCACGTTCCTATTCCCATGGTATAAATATTCCCACTAGAATCAATTTCGAGATCCCAGTGTGAAATCACTGAATGCTGTTGGAAAAAGAAGTGTACTCTCAACCCTCTCAAGTCAGTATGAGCCAGCTGTATCACATACTGAAAAAATACCTCCAACTGCTGTATAATGTGTTTATGTATATTGTTGTACAGTACACAGTGGATTCATTACGCTTGCCTCTTTTCACTTCATGAATTGTAAAGTTATTGAAAGAATAATGTCTCGCTCATTTTTGTTTCCCCAGCGACTCACACAATACTGGGCACACAGTCAGTAATGTTTTTTAAAACAAAGAAAGACTGAGTAAAATTACACCAGTGTTAGAAAATACTTTGGGAAGTATATATGGGCAAAGTATGGACCACAGAATTTAATCTATATTTAAAATATTTTGCATAGAATATTTTGTATATCACTACTCAAACATCAAGCTTGTTTAAAGAAATGCAGTAGGTACCAAATTCTATTTGATGAGTTAAAAATAATTAGTGTTGTTATGTGGGAGAATTTGTCTTAAAACATCGAGAAAATGTGATAAATATAAAAACACAGTATTAGTAAAAGAGAAATATTTCTGTGACTAAAGTTAAATGCCTGAGAAAAAAAGCAATTTGGTTTCCCAATATTAATTATTGGGCCATATCCTGCTATTGATCTGTGCATGTAAAAATCAATGCAAAGATAAGGACCTTCATAATTGACAGGAGTAATTTTGAGGTATAAACTCATTGACATTCAAAGAGCCAGGAAACAATGAAGACATTATGGATGAACAAACTTTGGATTTATCTGAAGTTTTAATTACTACTTTTCAAACTTTTAAAGGAAGTGGGGGAGGGAGAGGGTACAAGAAGCATATTATTTTATTCCTTATTCCATCCAGGTTTGCCAAAAAACAAAATTATGCAACCGACATATTATAGAATATCATATTCATAGAGCCTTTTTTTAAATTTATTGGGGTGACAATTGTTAGTGAAATTATATAGATTTCAGGTGTACAATTCTGTATTACATCGTCTATAAATCCCATTGTGTGTTCACCACCCAGTCAGTTCTCCTTCCATCACCATATATTTGGCATAGAGCCTTTTTTAATCTTTCAAAATTTCTTCACATTTACATTTGATTCTCATTTCAACCTGTGCGTAGAGGCCATGTAGGTGTTTTCTTCAATTTCTAACAGATGGGGAGGGAGCCCTGGACTCTGACTTAACTGCTGTGTACTTTTTATTAGAATGTATTTTCTCCCCAACGAGTGTGGGAGTATATGGATTTTTGCTTGGAAAGACAAACATGTGGAAAAATTAATCAGTGGAACTTACTCAGGTTTTATTTTCTGATGAAAAAAAAAATCCTATTTTTTTCTCCTTGTTACATTGTGTTCTCTATTCTGATTCATGTTGACTCTTGGCTTGACAATCTAATGGGAGGTTTGCAGTAACAGAACAGCACAGTTAACAAGAAAAGAGAATCCACTGGTTTCGCACTCTTTTATTTCCACTGGATTAGTTATTTCTTCAATTAGGTGTGATGCACCCTAAAACTTCCTTTTGTAGCTCGGGATTCTCCTGACATTATGCTACTCCATATCAAAACATTCAAACAGTGTCTTGCTTTTTTATTTCTTTCAGGGATAAAGTACACCAATCCCTCCACTCATTTTTTCCCCTCTTTTCATCAAGCTCTAGTTTTAAACATTTCCATTTCTTTAATATGAAAAGGAAATAACACAACTTTCATTCCTTCATTTAACTTTAAGCACTGAATAAAAATGTTAAAAATCAACATATTACCTTTGTTTAATTATGCTCATATATATTTTTTCCTGCACAAAGTTTTGGAAGTTTTATTGATATAGAGTACTTAAGAACAACCTGAACTCTAAGAGTCTGAGAGAGATGACATAGAGATTCTTTTACTGGGAGGAAAGCTTTATTAAACTCTAAAGAACTTTACAAATTTAACATTTTATGGTGCTATATTTGCTGAATTGAATTGAAGCTTTATGTACCTTTAAAATGTAATCATGCATTTTAATATAATGTGATGTCTATATTCCTTTTGGGACATTTACTAATTAGGTTGAATACTTCATTGATGCATTTAAATGATATATTTTTTTTTCTCACAGAAGTCAAGAAGAGACATGAGAAACAAAACGAAACAAAACAGAAAACATTTTAAATCATATTGTACGTAAAGAAAACTATTTCAGAGAAGGAAGAAATGACAGGCTTGTTAAGAGTAAGGAAGGCTCCCAAGAAGATTAGCAAGTATGAATCATGCGTCTAGACCAGAAGGGTCAGTTCAATAAGGCAAGCTTGAAAAAGGTCCATTGGTCCGATCCTCAAGAGACAGGTTATGAAATGACTGATGCCAATCAAATCTCAAGTTGAAGGCTCTGTGTGTGTGAGTGAGTGTGCCTGTGTATTTCAACGGTTAAAATGTCAAATCAAAACCAATGTCAGTTATCATGGTGTCAGTGTGGTGGAGATGGAGTTGACACGTAGCTGGAGATTTGGGAAACAGAAAGGTCTCTTTAAATGTTGAGAATTCATGTTAGAGTATCAGCAAGCAAGAGAGAATTTAAGGCATAGTATATAATTCTAGGCACTTTTATGACTGGGAAGGTCCTTACTTTAATGATGGAAGAATAACCATTAATCCTATTATCAAACACCACCTCCCACAAATCCTAATGGAGGCTTCTCATTTCTAATTTATTTAATGCCAGTATTTTTATCCCACTCTTTACTACTGTCTATAGACAGCCCTTTCTCCTCAAAATTTCCCAAACCGGTGGTTATCATGTTTACATGTCTTCTTCCATTTTTGAAATCTTCTTATACCCCCCTTCTAGTTACTCATTACAGCTTAGAATTAAAAAAACAAAACAAAAAGAACAAAACTAAGCTAAAAAGTACCATATATTTTTAAATTACAGCATAAAAAGTAAAAGTATCACAGCATGTAATATCACAGTATATCATTCATTGTCAGCTACCTAGCCTCATTTCATGTTCTTCCCAGAGCTGTCCCTAACCATTCTTGTCCACAACTTTCTTTGTTCACTGACCTGCTACTGAAGGAGAATGCAATACCTTCAAGAGGAATGAAAAACAGCATAATAGTTAATTTTTCTTCAGCATTTGTATTGTGACATCAATAAGGTACTACATCACTTTTGAGTCTAGCGCATTTCTTATGGTTCTCTTATATTTCTAACATGGTACTTTTGCAAAGTTGGGGCTCAACCATAATAACATATTTTAAAGTTAACAACAATGCCTTTGAAGTTAAAATATAAGGATCAAGGTAAAGACTGAAAGCATCCACCCCGTCTTCATCTTGTTTGCTAGGCTTTGCCTATTTCATTGGGACTTTAGTTCCTCAAAACAGAAGCTGTGACTTATTTGGCTCTTTTGGAATGGAAGCTTCCATCCTGTCCAGCATATAAAATGTACTCATTTATTCATCCATTTTAGAAATATTTTTTAGCCTTAACTATGGTGCAGGCATTTTCCTCGTCTCAGAGGATGGTGGCAAAGAATAGAACAGCTTGATTTCTGCTTTCTGAGGCAGGCATCATAGCATATTGGTTGGAAACAGTCTGAATTTGAATACTATACTAATTCTACTACTTAGAAAGTGTATGGCCTGAAGAAAACTACTTGAGCCTCAGGGTTTCATTTATTTTTTTAAATCAGATAAAAAGGGAATCTCATTGGTGGGAAGACCTTGAGGATTCATTGAATTAGTACAAAGTACTTCGACCACTGCCTGACATAATGCATGTTAATTATTTTTATGACCATGGGGTTTACATTCTAGATGAAGGATGGGTAATTTGAATATAACAGCATGAAAGTATGGCAAGGGTTATAAGGAAGGAAATCTGGAGCATTATGGAGAATCCCACAGAGATTAACTGACCTAGTCTAAAGGGCAAAGAGAATGTCAGGAGGAAGTCAAGTTTGCTCTGAGACCTGCTCAATTAATGCTGACTAAATGAATGCAAACAGCGACTTTCCATTTCTTGTGGGAATATTACTGAATTTGTGAGTTATTTGGGTTTTCCTATTTTCCTTTCTAATTCCTCTTCTGCTAGCTTCAGTAGTGGCCATTTTGTCCTTTTGTACCCTTTAGAGTTTTCTGTTTAGCAGATGGTTTGCACAGTCTCCTGCATATGTGTGATATTTAGTTGTGGTGTGCTTTACTTTGGTTGATTTTAGTTGATAGTTAGAGTGGTTATAACCAAGTATGAGAGGTCCTGTATTACATTCCACAGGTGAGGAGGCAAGGGCTGGAAACCAGGGATGGATAGAATAAATTTCCCAGGTAAGATCGGGGCTGAAGCAAAATTATGAAATAGATGACATTTATCGTTAGTGTTCATTATTTCTCTCTTACGAGAATGTCAATGTAACCAAAGACCTGTAGTCATCATGTTTTTCCAGCATTTCTTTTGTCACTAGGATAGCAAACTAATTGATTAAAAGTATGGTATTTGTAGGGTGTGTATAATTTATTTTTTAATATGATTTTTAAGAATGAAATGGGTTGCTATTAATTATTTCAGGACAATACGCACAACCCAAGACTGTGTTGGGCAAATGAGGATGTATGGTCATCTTTGGATATTAAAAACTTAATATACGAGTCTTTTGGAGATATTTCAGTGTACACCTAATAAATGCTACCTCTTGCTTTAAGTACTTTTTACTTTGAAATAAAAAGGCCAAATGAGAAGACAATGATTAACTCAAACTAATGCATTTCTCATGATAAAATTTTAGACACTTGAGCCCACAACGAGGAAGATATTTATTGGTAGATAACCATCTTAGTACCTGTTGAATCATACACTTCATAAGTGATTGAACTTGGCCTATGTATAATCTTTAAGGAACATTGGGTGTCTGTGTGTCCATAGGAATACACAGTCAGGAGAGTTTTTATTTCAATTCGTACACACCAAGACTATGCACAATTAGGACTAGGATCAAAGCTAAACTGTATCCAATGGTAAATAATTCATAACCCTTCCTTTTCTCACGTCCCTTACTTAAACCAAACTGAGACCCATTTTGTGTTCCATGCTCCTTTGAGAAATAATCACTCACTACCTCAGCCGTTTTCCCAATTTGTCTTTGTGACAATGTCCACTGTTTGAAAATACCTCATTATCTCCACTCTCCCACTGAGCCTGCGATGTGATGGCATTTGCCTTGCCTGAGGAATGAAGAGACAGTTTTTCCTCTCGCAACAATTCTGCACATTGAGATCTGACCAGAGTATTGTCGAGCTGATTCCAAATGCATTCTCTGGAAAGGGGAGAGCAGACTTGCTCATCCCCTGTTGCCATCAAGAGGGAAAATGTTCTGCCAGGTCTCCTGACAGATTTCCTAGTCAAAGAGAAAAGCTCTGTAGTGCTTAGAAATAAAGCTATTTCAGGTTGTTTGGCTGTGAGCTGATAAACAAGGCCTGGGGTGAGAGTACAAAGCACATGCAAACGTGCACGCACGCACACGCACAAACACACACACATGCCTCTGGTCAGTTGAAGACAGATCTGACATACTTAGCAGTCAAGCCACATTGCTTTCTCTCTGACCTGTTGGCTACATATTCAGTTGATAACTTCCTGATACCTATCACAAAGCAATAAAAATCTTTTTAAGAAGACAGTCCAAATTGCTCTAATACCTTCTTTAAAGAGAACAAAAATGCAGAAAGTTAGCCTGTAGGGACTTCATTTTTCATAGATATGCAATTTATGGTGTTTAAATATAAGCTTTTGATTTTAGGTTGAAACGATCTTGTCAAAAAAGTACATGAAAGACATTTATGCTGGGCTCTTTTCTACTTAGGGTTATAGCGGATCTTTCGTATGTCTTTTATCCCCAGAACATTTGACTGGCACCTGACTTTGCTTTAGTAGCTTATTCAGGGGAGTCTGTTTTCTGTTTTTCTTATTTCCTTCTTTCTTTTTTATTTTAATTTCTCTATTTTTGATCATGAAGAGAGATTGATTCAGTGTTGGCAGTAGTGTGAGGTGAGTGAGGGGCACTTGCCTCAGACACATTTTAAGGAGCACCAAAAAACCCAGTGTCCAGGTTAAATAATTTTTTAATGCAGTCTTTAAAAAATAAAAATCAATGAAAAAAAAATCCATGCTGAATGAAACACCAACCTTTTAAAATAAAATAGGATCAGTATACTGATTTTCCCTTTTACCTCAGGCTCCACTATGGCTCTGTGAGGCACTGGGTGGATTGCCATGACAATAAGCTGGTAAATGGGGTGGCATTTCTGACACAAGTACACATCTATTTCTCAGACCCTTCCTGGAGGACATCGGCTAAAGGCATCATGGATCACAGTCAACTGAATCACAAGTATTCATTGAACAGCAATTGTCCTCAGCCCATAGGCACTAGAATCACCTAAACTAGCCCTGAAGCCACAGTTCTGGAATTAAGTCTAAAAAGAGACCTGGGGTAAAGGCAAACCAATTTGGTAAGTGGTTACCAATTAGATAAGGGATGACATGTCTGAGTGTATCTGCTCAGGACAAAAGGGGAACGGGAGGAAGGAATGGGAAGTTGGAGGAAGGAAGGGGTTAGACTGTTGTGGAAGGTTTCATAGGACGACATAGGAGTGAACAGAGTGTGTGCCCACAGTCCTTGGCAATGGTTATGAGAAGGATGCTGGCATAGGAATTGCAAAGTCAATAAAAACTTGGGCACATTGGTTAGCCTCTCTGATTCAGTATTTTTATCTGAAAAAATGAGATTTATAGTATCTGTTAATCACAAGGAAATGATGCAATATACACATAGTTAATTATTATTGCTTTTAATCTTTACATGTCCTCTTGAGACACAGGAATTGATTCATAGATAGGGTCTGTGAGTCTCCTTCCTAGAAAATCTCCCTCATTTTGTTGTTGTTGTTGTTGTTCTTATAAAATACACACAACATGAAATTTGCCATTTTAATTATGTATAAATGTACAATTCCATGGTATAAAGTACATTTACATTGTTGTACAACCATCACCATCATCCATCTCCAGAAGATTTTCATCTTTCCAAACAGAAACTCTGTTCATTAAATACTACCTCCCTATTTCCTTTTCCCTCCATTATCTGGCAGCCACCATTCTACTTTCTGTCTTTATGAATTTGACTACTTTCGGTACCTTGTATAAGTGGAATCACACAGTATTTGTTCTTTTGTGTTTGGCTTATTTCACCTAGCATAATGTCTCAAGGTTCATCCATCTGGCAGCATGTGTCAGATTTCGTTCCTTTTTAACACTGAATAATATTCAATGGAATGGATATATCACATTTTGTTTATCCAATCATCCACTGATGGACACGGGTTGCTTCCACCTCTTAGCTATTGTGCGTAATGTTTCAATGAATCTGGGTGTACAAATGTCTCTTTAAGCCTGTGCTTTCAATTCTTTTAGGTATATACCCAGGAGTAAAATTACTGGATGATATGGTAATTCCTGTGTTTAACTTTTGAGGAACTGCTGCATTGTTTTCCATAGAGACTACATAATTTTACATTCCCACCAACAGTGCACAAGCGTTCCAATTTTTCCACATTCTCACCAACACTTATTAATTTGTTTTTTTTTTCTTTTCTAACATTTACTATTCTAGTGATTTTGATTCGCTGAGCATATTTTCATTTTCTTATTGGGTATTTGTATCTTTGGAGAAATGTCTCTTCAAATACTCTGCCAATTTTTAAATTATGTTATTTTATTTATTTTCAGTTGTGGGAATTCGTTTTATATTATATGTGGATATTAATACCTTACAGGGTATTTGATTTGCAAATATTTTTCCCATTCTGTGGGTTGCCTTTTCACTCTAGTGATGGACAATAGTTTTGTTTTGATAACATCCAATTATCTATTGTTTTTGTTGCTGTTGTCTGTGATTTTGGTGTCCTAAAGAATCAATTTTTCTTCTCACTCACTGTATCTATCTCCCCACTTGCATCTTCTCAATACATTGCCACCTGGCTTTCACTCCCACAACTCACTGCAAATAATCTTGTCCAGCTCATCAAAGATCTTTCTGTTTCTAAATTTAGGGGACACTTACCTTGCCTGACTTATTTCAAGCCACTACCCTCTTCTCAAGTATTAGAATAGTCTTCCTTTGGCTCCTTGGGAACCTCACCTTCTAAATTCTTTCTATATCTAAGTGCTCCTTCCTAGTCTTCTTCTTGGGCTCCTTGGACTATGTTTTTAGAATTCTTTCTCTTTTACTTGGTAGTTGATTTTGGGTGATCTAATGCATTATCTGGACCTCAATGATGTCATGAACCTAAATACCAAATTTGGCACCCTATAATTTAAAAATATATGAAAAATGAAGCAGAGGGGTATAAAATTGTAAAAGTGCATAAAAGTATCAAAGCTAAGCAGGTATAACTTCAGGATAAAGAGAGTTTAGGTTCGTCATTAGGAAATATTTCCATATTTTAAAAAGTTATTAAAATATCACGAGCATACAATATTATATTAGTTTCAGCTGTACACCACAGTTATTCAACATTTATATACCTAAAGAAGTGATCACCATGATGAGTCCAGCAACCATTTGACACCATACCACGCTATCAAAATATTATTGATCATCTTCCCTATGCTGTACATTACATCCCCATGACTTATTTGTTTTATACCTGGAAATTTGAACCACTTATTCCCCTTTACCTTTTTCCCCCATTTTAAATTTTTTTCAATTACAGTTGACATTCAATATTATTTTATTTTGAGGTGTACAGCATAGTGGTTAGACGTCTATATAATTTAAAAAGTGATCTCCCTGACTAATCTAGTACCACCTGGCATTATACATAATATGTACCATATTATTGACTATATATATTCCCTATGCTTTACTTTAAATCCCCATGGCTATTTTGTAACTACCAATTTGTACTTCTTAATCCATTGGACATGCTAACTGTGGACCTCCAGGCAGTGGCCCTGCCTCAGGCCAAGTTTAGCTGAAGGCTGTGCCCTGCTTGGGGCATCCTGGTATGAGCCACAAAGCAGATGGCCACTACCTTCACTGTGCTGGAGATGCCTCGAGGGGCCAAGCTGTGAACCAAGGCTGCCTCCTGCTAGTGCTAGGCTTAGGGATGCTCAGCAAGAGGATGGGACATGCCAAAGCCACATTCTGTTTGTTTGGATTAGGGAAAACTTTGAGAGATTTTAGGAAAGTCTGCAGCATGAACCAAAACAGGCCGTTTGCACAAAAAAGCTACTGGAAGTGGCTTGGGTGTGCCTGAACGTTGGGCGGGGTGGGGTCTTGGAGAATCACTGTGGCAGGGCAAATGAACAGTGTGAGCCAGGTTGATGGAGACTCAGATATGGCGGGTGCCTTTTTCTGCATGCTGGAAGGGTAGAGGGCACAACAAAGAAACAATGGCTTCCTCTAGTTCCTCTGTCTGGGAGAAAGCTGCTCTTCTAGTCCTCGCTCTGAAGCCAGACAACTCAGTTCCTCCTCATTTGTCCCCTGCACCTTTCAAGCTGCTGCCCTAGCACTGGAACTTAGAGCAAGTGAGTCTGTCAGCGAATAAGTTTGTGTATGTACCCTTTACGAGGAGCACCTGGGACTGCTGCCACTCTCGTCTCACTCAGGTATGATCTCTGCTGGTTTTCACAACCAGAAGTTATGAGGACTTCGCTCCCTGGCCCTGGACCCCTAGGCTGGGACCCCTTGCTCCTGTGGGGGACCTCCACAGCAGAGATATCCCTCCTGATTTTTAATGGTCACACGTGGGTGTGGGACCAGCCTGTTCCACATCTCCTTCTCTCCTATCAGTCTTGAGGTGGCTTCTTCTGTATGTTTTTAGTTTAGGGCTTTGGTTCAGCTAGACTTCAGGTGATTCTCAATGATGTTTGTTCAGTAGTTTAGTTGCAATTTTGATGTGGTGGTGAGAGGATGCAAGCACAGTGTTTACCTACTTTGCCTTCTTGACTGGAACTTCCAGTATTTCCTTATTTTTTTATGTTTTTATACTTTTTTTAGAGTTAATAGAGAGAGCTCCTGAAGTTATTAAGGCATTTTTATTTTTCTGGAGTATTTACCTGCTTGATGCATATTTTGACTAGGGCTTTGGAATTGTCTAGCATTAAGTTTCAATACATTAATTAAATATCTACAATATCAAACATTATTTTGCTTGTGATAAATTTGGCAATGGTTCTAATATACTGGGTAGACAGCTAGGAAAGGTGTCCCAAACTACACATGATTGTGTGGGCAAGTTACTCAGCCTTTCTTAGCCCAGAGTAATTTCAGATTGATTGAAGAGATGACTTCCTAACAGAACATGGTTAAATTTCAATACTAGAGAATATTCACACAGGGAAGGCCTCATCTTTGTTCTTTGTGCAAATCCTGGTGTTCTCAGGGAAATTTTATAAGGGGAAATATGAACACTTTCTGGGGAGTGCGGAGGACAAATGACTGGACAGACATGGGACTAATGGTTCTAAGCTTTTTTCTTGAGGAGAAGGAAAGATTTAGTGTAGAGGATTGTGTGGTACAAGAGTTCAGAGATGAGATGAAAGGACATTGAAAGGGTCAAGTGCAATGACAGATTATCTTTTAACCCAGGACCCTTTGACCCCTATCACAGGGCCCAGTATCATGAGTCAAATAAAAAGATTTAACATTGGAATGTCTGGTAACGCTGAACAAATCAGATAGCCCTGCTTGGTGGCTTGATAACTGGAAGGATACATAGGAGTATTCAGCACAGCCTGCTCTTTATATTGTATCTCACTTACCCAGCATGAAAGCTATAGGTGCAGAGTTTTACAGAAATACCAAGATTTCAGCACTTACGGATAGATTCTTCCATTCACATAGGCAGCGGCTGCATCAGGCAAATAGGACAGGCACATACCCTGAACTAGAGTGAGGGATTTGGGAGGAACCATGTAATCTTTTATTTTCTGTGTGATTTCAAGTTTTCCAGTTGTGGCAGGACTTCTGAATACATTTAAATGCCAGATTATGTGACCCAAGCTACACAGATCACAGACTCAGGCAAGAAAAGAAACATGATAATTCTCTTTTACTTTGGTCACTTGCCCATCTCACCACCTGGGCCATTAGGCTGGCTTTCATTATACTGGTCCTACATCTGTTGCATTTTACTTGGGCCTGGCTTCCTTGATTTTTCCCCCCTGGGATCAAAACTATACCTTTCCTTTGTTCTACTGGGTAACAAAAGCTCCTCTGAAAATTTATTCTGAGCCAAGGCATTTAAGAACTAATCCTTTATAGATTATTATACCCATAGAAATTGTTTGTCTTTGATCAGGGTCATTTAAGTTCTTATTTTAGAGAAGCTAATTTTACGATGCAAGTGTTAACACTTGTGACACGTGAGCTTGACGGGAGATATCTCCAAGGGTGGGTGATGGTCTCGGCTTCTTTTCTCTTTATCAGGAAGTGAGTTTTTCTAGCATGGAGAGATGGCTACAGAGCAATCAGTCAGCCAAGGATCCAGCTAAGCTGACTTTGTTTTCTTTCCTGGGGGATGGAATCAGGGAGGGCTTGGAGAATAGGGGGTTGGGATTGCTTTGGATGTTTAAACTGATTCCCTCTTGCTAGTTAAGAAATCACTCTGGCATAGCCATTTGCCTTGGTATTTTTCACACTTTATCTAGCATCCCGTGTCTCTGTTGCCTGAGAACTATATTTATATTTACACTGCGAAGCGTGAATATACTGCTGTCCTTTGGGGAAAGGGATTCATCAAATAATCCTTTTGCTTGAGTATTATTAAGTGGACCATGGCACTTCCTCTGCTTGTTTTTGCTTGGAGCCCTTGGGACATGTGAGGTGGCCTTGTCCAGTTCAATGGGTTTCAACAGGGTGAGCCAGATTTAAAGAAACATAAATTCAGTTGAGAGAGAAGGTAACATGGCATAGCTGAATAATGGGCTTCAATAGGCAAACCAAATAGTTAAATTCAAGATGCTTGCTGCATGCTAAAACTTACAGAATGCATATTCAATGCAATGCATTATTAAATACAACATTGAGCATATGGGTACCCACAATTAATGTATATAAATAGCTGATAAAATTGCCCAGTATTAGAAAGCTAGCGGCAAAAATGACCTCATATGTCAAGCAGACAAGTAGGCAGCTACCATTTTCTTTGTACACCTTACAGATGATAAATTAGTTTTATGGTCTGCATGGGGCCCTTATCACACTACAGCACCAAGTGCATGATAAAGAAAAAAAATGCCTTGGCTCAAAAATCGAACTGGAATTTGGAGTCCCAGCGGAGCTCATTTTTTAAATGTAAAGAATTTTAGCCTGCTTCCTTTGGGGAAGATTTATTGTGGCCAAGAGAAATGTAGATCTTGGTTATGTGTTTTGATTAAAACTTGATTTTTGTTTTTATTGACACCAGGTAGAATGTGAATCCGTCATAACTGGCTGCCTATTGATTGAGAGCAGTTTGGTCCAATGAACACAGGACAGGAAAAAGAAGGGGGAGTCCTGACTTTTATTTCCAGCTCTACTACTAACAGGCAAAGCTGACCTTGGATAAAACTTTGTAACTCTTGACTAGTTCTGCTTGCTCTGCTGAATTCCCCTCAGCACTGGTGAATAAACACCCTCTGTTTTATCTTAAGTTTATAGGATAGAGGAGAACAATCACCTAATGTAGAATTAAAGGAGGATGAACTAATTTGTCCTAGCATTACATGGGCCCCCTTCCACTGAGGTAGTATCTCTATGATTCCAGTAAAGCTCTGGCGTAAATAAATGTTTTGACTCACAGGTTTTTTATTATTTTTATTTTTTTTTTAATTTTAATTTTTTTATTTTTTCCCCTTTTTAGAGTCACAGGAATAATATATAGGGGAGCTGATTATCAACCTAAATAAATGACATTATTGTGTAGTGTGTGTGTATGTGTGTGTGTGTGTGTGTGTGTGTGTGTGTGTGTTGTGTGGGCAGCCATTGATGTCTATTCAAAAATCTTAAATAGGAAGAAACCCAGAAAGATACCAGGCTCTTTCACTGGATTTGTGTGGTTTATCAGTTTTTATAAGACTCTACCTCTTTTTGAAAAACATAACAATCTCACGTGCTCCTTTCCAACCATTTAAAATTCAAAATGAATTAAATATTATGACTGAAATCAATTACTGTAACGGACAGAGGCCTGGTGTACTTCCAAGTGGCACGAAATCCCGTTGCCCCCAAACTCTGCTCCTCTGGAATCACCACTTTGCCGGCCAAGGGTCTCTTTGGCATTATTTTCATATCAAACCCCATCAGTGATCTGTTATTTCATATCAGGCAAGCAGCAGTGTGTATCTGTAAGAGGATGCATTTCTGTGCCTTTGGGGTGTGGCTGAGATTTCAGAGGTGATAAAATTCCTTCTTTTAGGATTAACACTTTTCAGAGAGCTGGTGTGAAAAATGGTTGTCAGAGGTACAAAGATGGGTAGCTTGGAGTCTTCCCTTGTTTTCTCCTTTCTCCTCTCTTGCACCGCCCCCACCCCTGGCCAAGTGTTCTGGAACAATGGTTTTGTCTTTTAAAAGTATTTTTAAAAGCTCATCTAATTCCCACACATAGTTAGGAGTAGTGTTATCTGTTTTCACTTCCCAAATGATAACCAGAAATGATGTGTGTAGACCATCTGTGAGGAAGGAGGCCGGTCCCCACAGGGAGGAGCTTCACTCTGGGCTGTGCTAAGGGCAAATCAGAGGCCGAGCCTTTGGGGCCCTTTTCCAGTGAGGCAATATCTTCACAGTCTCTGCAAAGCTCTGGTATAAATACATGTTTTAACTCACAGGTTTTTAAAAATTTTTTCCTTCGGTCCCTTTTAAAACGGGTATGATGTGTAGGGAAGCTGATTATCTCCCTACATACTGAGCAAAGTAGATATTTCTTGTAGGTCCTCATATTGCCAGGATTTCATATAGTCCCCTGATATTTCATTCACCCATGCATGTATTCAGTCTGCACATATTTACTGAGCAATTGCTGTGCCGAAATCCAATGATGTAAAACCCTTGATGAGCCTGCCTGCAACCCGTTTCACACTTTCTCACCAACACCACCATTTCCCATGTTCATGGTTCCTTCCAGCTCTACAATAGGTCATCCAGCCTTTGAGTGTGTTACATAGTCTCTTGCATCTGAGTCTCTGTGCATGATGTTTGTCTTGGGACAAACTGGGAACTCTGCTCCCAGTTCACTACTAGTCATTCTTTAGGTGTCCAATCAGTTAATGGTGCTTTCTTCAGAAAGCTTTCCCTAGACCTCTTAGACTAGGTTGGATGCTCCTCCTTTATACTTAATCCTTGATAAGCTTGACTGCTGCAGCTGTTCCTTTGTATTTCGTCACCATTGGGTTATGTGTTCCTTAAAAAGCAGAGTCCATCCTCAACTATTATATCTCCAGCATCTATGTAGACATTGGCACATAGACAACACCTAATACATACTTTTGAGTAAATCAATGTAACCACAATAGTCACTGTCTCATAAGCTGCAGAAGGGCATAAGGTTGGAGTTTTAACCTCGTAGAGGGGCAGGTTTGCCTTCTCCTGCCTGTTATAGGTTAGAAGTGCCTAGATGTGTTGTTTGCGATGACAGAGAGATTCAGAGCACTAAGGATCATGGAGAGGCTTTTAATTTACTAAATATGTTACATATAATTGCATGTCAGCATTATTTGCTATATAAATAATGTTTAGCACAGGTTGCACGGTGTACATACACATTATTAAATCCCTGAGAATGATGAAGAAGGAAAAGCTCTCTGGCTACTCTTTCCTTGAACGATTTGATCTGGGAAATGCTGTATGACACTGTCTGGGAACTCTTGTCTGGATTGTTTACATAACTGCTAATGTGCCTCCACATGGCAGTTGTCATTCTCTTCGGCTGGCAATCAACTTATCATCACTTAGAGGAAACTCATCTGGATAGGTAATGACAGGGATGAATAAAGTCATTTTGTAAATGTGCAACTGTGGTCATTAAAAATAAAGCAGACCCTTCTCAGGGGGCTGCTAACCTTGCCAGCTAGTTGACATTGTTTAGATCAGAGGACGTTTAGCCTGCCTCTGAACAGAAAAGAAAAACAGCAGGATTTCCAAACAAGTACTCTGTCTTTTTTTTTTTTCTTTTTTAAGTTTTACTTGAATTTATTAGCAGCCAGCAGCAGAGCTGATTTGGAATGGAAATGAAATGGTGCCCACAAGTGGAGTCCAGCCTCCCAGTTATTAGCAGCAAGGTGGGACAATCAAGACATACTCACAGATCACCTGATAACGTTTCTGCTCTTTATCTCAGCTTATCTCACAGCTCTGCCAACCTTCCCTCCTAGCAAATATTTGGGCCCTAGGGATACTTACAAAGGGACAAAATTCTTTGTCCTTGTTTGTTGGTAAAGTCACTCCAGAAAGTGCCACGGACAAAAGGGTTAGGGACTGTTTTCTTTTCACAGAGATTCTAAATGAACACATAGACCCACATGCAAAAAGTAGGATTTATGCCTCTGAGTGTGGCTTGTAAGGAGGGAGTAAGCCTCCTGAATTTAGCAATCAAATTTGTTAAGGCTTCTCTAAAGCCTAAACTTCCAATTAACAAGCAAATCATCATCAGACAGCCAGTGAATGGCAAATTCATTCCATTCACCATCTTTTCAAAAGTGGATTTTGTGCACTTATCTCCATGAAAACCCAGCAGGAAGATTTTCCCTGGGAGTGCTCCTACATCTGCCTGTTTTTAATGACGGTAATGGCAAGCAATATTCTACAATTACTTTGGCGATCTCATTTCAAGCATGCAAATCATATTATTGAAGAGCCCAGCAAAAGCTATTTGTTCCTTGGAACCACCAGATAAGTTCTGGGGGGTGAACAAATGCTGCCTGGAGAAGGCCAAGCCCTTCTGTCTCGTAACCTCGATTGCACAGTGGTAGAATTCGCCTACCAAGGTCAGAAAAGACAACTGAAAGATAGACATCAAAGGAGAAATGCAACACAATTTCATTCCTAAAGTGAATGCTTTCTTCTTTTCATTTCATTCATGAAAGAGTAGCTTTATAACTCATATACTTAATTAAAATAACGCCACTTAAAGAAAAACGAAGGAAAAGAAACAGACACATGCTGCTGCAGGTAAAATTCAGGAAGTTAAAGCCAAGACCGGGCCTTGTTCAAGAGGGAGGACTTCTTCATGTACTGGAGTGGTCTGCATGCCTTTTCCATTTTCTCTTCCTTCTAGTTTACTCATGTGGGCTGTAATAGAATTTGTCTTATAATACATGTATTAATATTTAGAGGCCTCATATATGGGATATTCTTAGCTTCTCTTTATAAAGACCTTTCAACCTGCTCCCTAACCCTACTTTAACACACGTGCTCACTTCCTAGATGTGTGGACACCGTGATGCTCTGATCACCCTTCAAGAATAAAGGATTATTCTGCTGAGAGTGCTGCTAGCAGACAGGATTCAGTTATCAGCCCCTTTTATGATTGTCCCAACTTCCCCTTCCTGGGGTGTCTTGTATCAATGACTGTTCAATGATAGATATAAAGGCTAGCCTTCTCACACCAACTCATACCAACCTCTGAAGGGGCATGACATCTTCAGAACTCCCTGAAGAATGGGTCACGGCTTGTTTCAAGACTTTATTGAATCTCCACTTTCCCCTCTGCCCAAACCTGCTTCCTTTCTTATCTTTTACAAGAGCTACTCCCAGGAGCATTTCTAGTAAACCTCATGCACACTAATGTCTATCCCAGAGCCAACCCAATAAGACACCCTGGATGAATCTGCCATTGTACTATAAGCACTTTATTCTTTTAGTGTAAGATTCGTGCTATGGTAAAATGCCAGTCCTTGGTGCTTTTTAAAGCCATTTATACTTTAATGTGAATTTCAGATATTTTTTCCGTGGGAAATTTCTTGGATACAGAGTGGAAGACAACAGACAAGGAAGGCAAAGAAGAGTGTGTCTCTATCAGGACGCAGGCACAAAACCAGATGTCTGGGGACAATATCTAACAGCCTTGAATTTTTTCTAGGAATTTTCGTTAAGCTTTTCCATAGCAAAGGACAGAGTGCCCCTCATCCTCTTTCAAGAATGGGGCAGGGAGGTTTGCTGTTTTAAGGAGTTTTGGGGGCACTAAAGGACATGCAACTTCACAGCCATCTAAGAAGGACCATTCAAGTCACTGCCTCTCTTGAGTTTGGAATTTGTGGGTTACCGGAATTCAGTAGCAGGAGTTTCAGATTGCCAGGTCAACCCCTCTGCCCTTAATGTGATGTAGGTCTTCCCTGCATGATGGCTGCATTCTCCTCTTATATCCACTGACCTTTCCTTCGTAACACTGGCTGTCTCAGTTTCTGCTTCTTTATAATTTCAGCTTTCTCACAACGGAAAATGGCCTCTCCTTTACATATTCTCTCTATGCAAACTTTTGGCTTTAGTGCTCTCTGTTAACTATCTGATTCTCTCTCCAACAGCATCTGAGAAGGAGAATCTGAATCCCAGTTCAGTGATTCTTCCATATGTTTCTAGAAAGCTCATGAATTGGCTGGTCTAGATCCAGTTCCCTCCCCAGGGCAGCCAATTTTCTATACACTGGGGGTTTGGGTAACAGTAATCAATCACTTATAAGATGTGCTGGCTTTCGTTTATTTAATCCATAGAGTTCGGGCTGAGTTTCTCCTAAGGTGTCACTATACTTATAGGTGTGGCAGGTACCATTGTCTGCTCATCTAGCACACTATTACTGACCTTGCTCTTGGAAGCTTTGGGCCCAGGAAACGTTTCTCATATGAAACTTCAGCTTTATTAAACTTCATCCTTGTGATGGAATAGTTTGCCATAGACTGCTCTATTTGGATGAAGCATTTGAGTGGAACTATCAACAAATTAACCTAATGAGAACCCAACTGTACTAAAAGCTGGATTTTGCAAAAAGTCTTAAGTAATGGTCCTTGTTCCCCCAAATTTTATATCTTTCTGGCAAAATGAGATAGACAGATATGCGAAGAAAGTAATCATAATGTAGTAGCATTTATACATGATAAAATGTATTTAAAATTACCACCTGCAAGGTTCAGAGAGGGTAAGGAAAGATAAACCAACAACGTGACTCCTTAACTGGCTCACAATTGTAAACAGTGAGTGTGTGTGTGTGTTGACTCTTTAGGGCGGGCTGCTCAGCAATTATGTTTTGCAAAGGTAGAAATTGAGTCTCAATGGAGAGATACAATTTCAGTAAGTAATGAAGACTATGAGATGATATTCCAGTCCTGAGAAACTGTGACCCATGCTGCAGAGGGAGAGGAACTAGCTTATCTTTGTAGAAGTGGTGCAGAAAATAACCAAAGATAGAAGGGAATAACAATTGTAGATAAGAACTACAGTGGGAAAATAGAGGCCTACATACAAGTCCACTATTGGGATGTTTCTTATCCAGTTTTATCTACTTTGGGCATCACGATCTTGGTTCCAGCCTTGCTTAAGGATCCTACTGGTTCCCATAGATACTTTAACATCCATTGGAAAGGTTCTTTAATTTGGGACTTCCTAAGAACAGACATAAGAACTTATGCCATGGTATGTGAGCTCTGTTACTATACTATTCATTTCAGGTAAGCAGAGGAAATATCATGATCTATATATGGAATATAACCTGGCCTGACATTAATTTCTAGTTACCGCTCCAGGAAGGTGTTAGTGAGAAACTTGAGCCTATTATGACTTTTTTTTTTTCTGTTTAAATCCAGTCTGAATTTTTTAATATTCAAATTCTGCTAATATTTTTCTGTGTCCTTGTCCCATGGCAGTTTATACTAGGTTGTAATTTCCTTATGTTAGGGCCCTTGCCCCATAGGCAGTCAATAGCGATGGTAGCATATGAAAAAAAAATGCTCAAAGTTGCCTTCAGGCAAAGCGAGGCTTAAGGGGGTTTGGCTCTTTTGTGATGTGCTATACAAATACTTGACTTTAGAATGTGTCTCTTTATTCGTGAGGTTCTGTGGTTCACTTGTGAGCCCTCTGTTTTGAGGACCATGGATTCTCCAGGCAGAAGCACATTTACTCTGTCCATGTGTGCAAATAGTAATTCACAGATTGGGGTCCCAGCTGATAACAGATTTCAAGTGTGGATAGCATCCTGCCTCCTGTGAAACAGTACTAGAAACTACCTTGGCTTAAGCGGTTTATAACCATTTTTGTTCAATTCTTTGAATCCCTCTTCCTTGAGCAGAAGGGACTGCCATTAAATGTTTGTTGACTTGAATGGTGTTTTTATCTAAGGAGCTGGAAAGTGTTCTAGAAGACAATGGAGGGGTTGTTTAAGCTTTCTGAGCAGACTATTTCAGGAGGATTTATCTACAAACACTTGACAGGATGTAATAACAATATTCATAGCTAACACTTAATAACACTCACCATGTTCCAGACCTGGCTTTGAGTATTTTACCTATATTATCTCATTTAATCCTTACAACAATTTTGTGAAACAGATATTATTATTATCCCCATTTTACAGAGGAAGTCAAAATAGGGATAGATTAAGTTCTTCCCAAATGTCACATGCAAATTCAAGTTCAGGTTCTCTGGCTCTAGAGTTCAAGCTTTGTTTATGGGCACAGGACATCTTAGAAGCCATTGAAATAGTAATGATATGAAGTGATAAAGAGTCATATGTTTGATTTTTCCTTAAGAATGTATATGAGATAGCAAAATAACCCAGTAATTTTTGTAGAGACTTTGCCTTTAGGAGACTGCTGGTGTTATTCTAAGGTACCGTGTCAGCATATCAACCTTGCTGACAACTTGACCACCACGGCTGTCCCCAGACACTTTAGAATTGCTTACAGCATCTGTCTTCTTGGTCTTTGAGCACTTGAGTTACATTCTGAGTGGTCATAAAAGAGTCATAGAGTGAGTCCTTCTGTCATCATCACAACTGAGCTGCCATAATTTCTTAAGATATAGAGAGTCAGGAGAAGTGTGGATTCTGTTTTCCTGAAAGCATGTTCACACAACTCACTGGCCTTTTCTACCTTTCTCTCCTACTGCTTTCTTCTGTGGATTCTCATAGCAATTCTCCAACGTCTCTGAGGATTAGAAATGAAAGAGTTTGGTCATAGGAGGAAGGTAACTGTGAAGGTTTAAAGGTAAATATTCTTGTTTCACTTTTCCCTTCTTCTCAAGATTTATAACCAAAGGCACAGTCCTTTTCATTGGAAATTACACCTTTATTGAGAAGACGAGAGCATTTGCAGTGCTTAAGAACTCGGTGTGTGCTCTGGGATTCACTTCTTTTTGTCTTTAATGGGAACCCATAAATCCTCTCAGTCAAAATGATAAAGGCAGAGAATGCAACAGGCTGACGACCACAGACACATCATCTATTAACTCAGGCATGGACTAATCAGGCCATAGAACAAAATGAAGGATGGTTGAATGGACAAGTGACCAAGCTCTAAGCACTAATCCAACAAATACTCATTGCTACTCAATGTTAAGTGCCTTAAAAAAGGGATTTCAAGACAGTAACTTAAAGCTTCTTCTCATTGGCTGTTTTGGAAAATGATTGAGTTGGAGAAACTTCATCCTCTCCATCTCTAACTCTGAACTTTTGAAGGCTTGACATTGATTTTAATTTATTCATCCCATGCCTTGACATATTATACATGCATTCATTGTCCTGTTCTCTTTACTCTTACAACTCCTTTTGTTTGGCAGGGGTATACAGGGACTGGCCTGGATTTGGACTCTCTTAGGATGGGAAATGGTAGTCTGTTATCTGAAGCTATAAAGGATATGGAACTCAGGGGAGAGTGCAGACTGGAAAGTCAAGAAATAACCAATTTTACTAAACCAGAAAGGAGAGTTTGAACAAGTTTGCAAACTGAGGGCCTAGAAATAGACATTGATAGCCAGAGTATAGGGTTAAGGAGGCAAGCAAGTCTGAGAACAGAATTTCTGTCAATACTGTGTTTCCCTGAAAGTAAGACCGGGTCTTATATTAATTTTTGCTCCAAAAGATGCATTAGGGCTTATGTTCAGGGGATATTATCCTGAAAAATCATGCTAGGGCTTATTTTCTGGTTAGGTCTTATTTTCAGGGAAACACGGTAGCTGGTCTGTGCCTGATTGCTGTGTGGGGAAGGGGTGGAGATATGTTGGTACCTTTAAAGGACTAGGAAAAGGAGAGCTACTTCTCCCAAAGTGGTCCCCTTTCCTTAGTTGACCATATCTGGTACTACTGATTTGAATTTTATTATTTACTGTATTGTTTATAATTATCTTTCATGTGTACATATCTTGGTTCCCTACTTTATAGTAAGCTTCTGGAGGGCAAGAATCTTCTTTGTTTTCCACGCAGCTCATGAAGATTGTTTCGACCATTTCAAGAACTCAGTGAATACTTGCGATGGATTGATCAAGACAGGTAATTAGGACTCACTGCTATGAGCTGTCTCTAACAGCTTTGAACAGATGGTGGTGGTTTGGCTGACTTCCTGTGGATATAGTATGAGAATAGGAAATAGTCCAGGCATGGCTACGAGGTGAGCCAGTGGAACTTGGACTGTACATTATATGGTCAGCTTGGATCACAGTGGTCCAGTCACAAAAGGTAACTGCATCTATTACTTCAGCAGCACTGGAAAGGGCATATTAGTAAGCGACCCTCTTAGCCCATTACCATTATAATCTGATGAAACATCTTTTAACTTAAATCCATCTAGTTAATAGTGTTTATTGTGACTACCCCAAATCTATTGCATTGACAAATATCTCATTTTTCTGATCAAATCAGAATCACAAAAATGGATAATTCAGGCCCAAAAGCCCATTATTTAGGGTAAGATTTCCAATTTGTCTATTACTATCTATTAATTAGATAACCGCTTTATCTCCATGGAGTTTTTGAAACCTTTACTAAATAATTCAGCACATACTGGCCTCCCTCTGATATAATCTCATGGAATTCATATTACTTGAATTCATTTCAGCATTGGATCATATGTAATTGCATCTGTAGTAATTTTTTTTATCTTATATGCTCTACTAGATGCCAATTACTACGTCTTGAGTCTAATTTATGTCCCCAGAATGACCTAGGACAGAGATCAAATACAACAAGTGTTCACAGTTTAGTTTCTGAATTACAATAAATAGTAAACAGGAGATGAGTTGTGTGAATACTTGTATCTATTTCAAAGCCGGTACTGAATTGTTTGGCTCCTTTCATTTGATTGCAAACTCCTCAAGGGCATTCCATCTATTCCAAAAAAAAGTCAAATATATATATATATATATATATACACATACATACATATATATGTATATATATACACACACACACGCATATGTATTAATTCCAAAGCAGTAAATTCAAGCTTTATTTGCTTAATAAATATTCATAGCCTGTGACAACTATGGTTTTTATGATGAGGGAATATGTAAAGACAGCACATTGAAGTAAATAAATAAATAAACCAGCAGCCTCCAAGTAGGAGGTCTTTGGCTCATTTCCCTTTAACATTAAGATAAAAAAATGGGAGCTGCAGAATTCAGGAAATGATAATGGGCTGAGGGGGCCTCTAGCCAGTAGGTTGCCAGTTCACAAGTGTCAAGTCTTTGCCTTCTGATGGCTGCCTCATGGTATAAAAAGAAAGTTTTGTGTGTGTGTGTGTGTGTGCATATGCAGGATGGGGTGAGATATGCCATGGCTATCTTTTTAAAGCTAACTTCCTAAATATCACCACTCCATTGGTTGTCATTTCTCTGAACCGGGTTAGCATTTCCGTGAAATTATTAATATGTATGTAATGTCTTTCCACCCATTGACAAGTTGTTCTCAACTTGCATATGTGAAATTCCCGAGGAAAGAGTCATTATGCCCTCTTTCTTCCTCCGACCTAGGATGAAGTTTCTGCAAAATGCATGTCAATACCTTCCTGGCTGCTTCGGCCTCTAATGACTGGTTTCACCAGAAATCCCTGGTACATGAACAAGTGCATACAGAGACTAAGGTGTTAATAAAATTAGAACTCTTCTGTCCTTTAATTTCTACTTAGTTCTCTCAGTTGTAGACTTCTTGACTAGCTTTCTCTCTCTCCCTAAAATGTTTTGAGGAAGATATTAAAGGCACATGTTTTTCTTTAAATAACTTTTCTGTGTCTTCTAGAGGTGGTCCAGTAAGTTCAGTACTAAAGCATCAGGGCCTAGATTCACCTAAGTATGACCACTATGTCTCTCAATTTCCTTTGAGTGAGGACATGCAACTCCCAAAAGCTGTCAA
This sequence comes from Rhinolophus ferrumequinum, assembly GCF_004115265.2. Classification (NCBI taxonomy): domain Eukaryota; kingdom Metazoa; phylum Chordata; class Mammalia; order Chiroptera; family Rhinolophidae; genus Rhinolophus; species Rhinolophus ferrumequinum. The sequence continues at coordinate 34,536,421 of NC_046302.1, read as the reverse complement.
CCTGATACTCTTTAGCAACGCTGATGAAAATCACCAAACAACAATGACAAGCCCCTAAAATAGATTCATAGTTTGTGGTGGCTAAGAGTTGGGTTTGCTAAAAATAAAGCTGCTCCTGCTCCCTCCATCATCCTTTTTCTGCTAGTCTATAATTAAAGTCCACATCTGAAATCCTTAGTGAATGGCAAAGTCCCATGAGTGATTGGCATCTGGCATCCAAAAATATTCCGCAAAGAACACTGTTCTCAGTGGTACATCTGATAGGCTTGGCTCACTTTCAGTGCTCCCAGCTTCTCGTTGAGTGGCAAACCAATGGATGAACAGGAACATTGATTCAGCTCAATATCAATCCATCAGTTGGTTCTTTCATCAATGACTTAAAGCAATTTCCTGTGCCTACCCTCACATACCCCACACTGGCGCAGGAGAGAAGACTGATAGGAGAAAAATCAGCCTCACTAATTGGAATACTTTTTGCCTTGCAAGTGCTGGGAAAGAGGGGCCCAGCTCAGTTGGGAAAATGTGGTTCCCTGGCGAGACAGAGAATTGCACTTGCCTCCTGGCCCAAATAGCATTAGTTTTTGCATAGAAATTCTACCCAATTAAGTGACTTTGATTTGAACCTGAGATTTGTGGTTTCCCTGGAAGGGAGAGATTAGTTTTAGGGAGGAGGGGAAAAGCCTTTTCCATCATCTTGTTTTTCCTGCTTGTGTCATTTGCATGAAAACTAGACAGTGTATGATTGCACATGGGTTACTCCTCATAGCATCCTAAGTAAGAATATGTTGGACAATGAGAGGCATTTTTCCCTCTGAGCAGTCAAATAAACTTAATCATATGAATATACAATGAGATAAAACACCAATCTTGCACCGAAAGGTTTTATGATTTTAAGTAGACTTGTGCTCAACTCTTATCATAATTGTAATTAGAAAGAGCAGGCCAGTTTCCCGCTGCTCCTGCTCACATTTGACATGTGAACAGTATGAGGTTAGATGCCTGAGCTGAATTCTTGATTTGCACTAGTTTAGAGTTGCTGTTTGCTATGTTACAAGTAAAGAAGTCATATAAAATAATGTTAACTCTGCTGAAAACAAGTATATTTTCTTTCTATATTTGCTAGAGACCGCCAGTATTGTTAGTATACATTATATTAAATGTATACTTGTGCCAAACTGTTAGTATACATTATATTAAATAATAGAAAGGCCTAACCAAGGAGACCCAGATATATAAGAATTATAATCTTAGGACAGAGACCATGATCCAAATATATTTTGAGATGCATGTGACTCTTCTGATGGGATGGGTGCTGGTGGCATGAATTTCTGCAATTGATCAAATCCATTACCCAGATCTTGCTTTATAATTGTGTGTCAACGTATGAGAAACAAAAAACAATAGCAACAAAATGAAATGGGGGGGGGGGGGGAGGAGAAACAAAAGAGTTGTCCTGATGGGGAAAGAATCACAGAGGCGACTTCAGAACTAAGTAGAAAAAGAGTGGAAGGCCAGTTAGAGACATTTTCTGCAGAATATAAACTAATACATATTGACAATTTATGCTTCAATTGCATCTTTTGGTGACTTTCAAACAGCCTTTGAAGATGTTATATAGTGTAATACTTGCCACAAATATCAAGGGCAGCTACTTGCCTATTATTGCAAAGCCCATTTCTCTCTACTTAGACTACTAGAAAGATGAATGTTGGAGCTGGAAAAGCACGTCACATATGCTGTGGTCCTTTTTCCTCAGGTGGAGGAGCTGTGACCAAAGATGGTTAAGGAATGGGCATAAAGCCCTATAGGTAATTATGGAAAATCCAAACAGGAATTTTGGTCCCATGAACATAATTCAAGGGAACTTTCTAAACTGGACAATCATCAGAAGCGTGGCATTGAATAGAATATGAAAAATGCAGAGATACCACACCCACTTTGCATTAGTACCATGAGGTATCACCGTAGGGTCACGTGAGTCAGGTGAGGTGTTGAAGCTGGCTTGTTTTTCGTCTTAGAATCTAAACTCACTAGAGCCGATAATAAATTTTCAGGAATTTTGTTGGCTGATTGATGTCATATTGGAAACTTGAAATTAGCCATAGTGGGAAATCCACAACCCTGGAAAAACATTGACCAGCATGTTGTTGACTGAAGGTATAGTTAGGAAAGGAGAAATTTTAAGTAATTAAGACCAATGCCTGAAATGACAAATGCAATGTTTGCTTGTGCAAGTATACCAAACTAATATTACATGCCAAAGGCTTGTTCACCATGAAAGAAACACTTAGTAACTTCTATTCCTTTAACACATGCTCATAAAAAATAGCACCGTCTATTAGAGGCAGAATAAAGCAGTGTTAGTATTGTAGAGATGAACTCTGACTTTCTGTTCTTTATGTCAAAGGATGAACATGTCAGTCTCTCTTAAAGCAGGCTAGGAAGGAATTCTGAGACAAATTTCCTAAAGTGGAAAGTTCAAATCCGTCCCAGGACAGCACTTGGTTTCTTTGTCAATGGGAATGATATTTACAGAATGAATCTATTTTAGGGCTGCCTGGAGAGACAAGATCTTAAGATATTCTAAAACAGATAAAATCACCCATCTTAAAGATAGTGGGATACTCACTGGTGAGCTGGGGCTGTCATGCACTGGCTCAGAGGCTGAACGCGCACATCTCTTCTCAGCTTTGCACTCTTTGACATAACTTTGGAAGCTTGAAATCGGCTCTGATGAAATTATTTATACCATGGAAACAGACACCACAAATCAGGGTAATTTTTTTTTCTTCCTTTTCCTCCACAAAGATGGTTGCAACCATTTACCAGAACATCACTGGATATTATAGTACCCCAATATTAAAGCCACAGTCAAAATTTTATTCAGAAGGTTTTTTTCTTTTAAAGCTATTGTTTTAGAAAAAATTTAGCAAAATATATAATTATGAACTAGAACATGACAATAATTGACTAATGAAGTGAAGCCCTTATAGGAGAATGGGAGAATTGTCTCATCTGGAGGTATAAGCAGGTCTATTGAAACATGTAGTTAAGACCAAAGTAGAGAATTGGACTGATACTTAGTCACCCATAATTTAACATATTTTATTTAAGGCCTACACTATACCTACAAATATGAAAGGTGCTTCAGGGAATGCATAAGATGTACAAGTTTGACATAAGAGAGCTTGGAGTCGAAATAGACAACACCCCCCCCCCAAAAAAAATAGTTGGAGAATAGTGACTGATTATTAAAGGGATACACCATAAGTATCATAAGAATTGAGAGGGTCTATAGTAAAATTGATACTGGAGAAGAATCTTAAAGGAAGAGCAGTATTTGAATAACGTTTGGGATATGGAAAAGCAATTTCACACGTGTTCAAGGGGCCATGTAAGCAAAAGGTCTATAGGCATGAGCACTGTATGTGTAGAGTCTGTTGATAGACTTTCCTGGCAAGAGCAAAGGGGATGGCTGAGAAATAGTGCAGACAGTGGGATACAGAAAAAGAAAGGAAGAAAAGGAAGGAAGGAAGGAAGGAAGGAAGGAAGGAAGGAAGGAAGGAAGGAAAGAAGGAAGGAAGGAAGGAAGGAAGAAAGGAAAGAAGGAAGGAAGGAAGGAAGGAAGGAAGGAAGGAAAGAAAGAAAAAAAGAAAAAAGAGAGAAGAAGGGGGGTAGGTAAGAAATAAAGCAATGAAAGAGAAGCAAGAAAGGATTGGTTACTCAATGCAGGGCATTATGTGACAGAGCCCTCCTGTGCATTACATCAAGTAGTTAATAAAACATCACTGGGAGCAGACACTGTCTTTATTTCACAGATGAGGAAACCAAGGCTAAGCGAGATAAACTCTAAAAATTGCAGTGCTATCCAGGGTGGATCTTGGTGTCCAGTTCAACTTCTCTGCCTGTAGGACCAGGGCTCTTGACACAATACCACATACTCTGGCACTTGATTTCTTGAAAACTTCAGCAGCTTCCCTAAAGTATTGTTTTAGTGAAGTGCCAATGACAGAAGGAAAACATCACATGCAGGAATATAGGAGGTTGAATATGGAAACAACCACCTATGTTTGGGTGAAGGTTAAGGTTGACAAAGGGGCACCATTCTACATCTAGTGGTAAAAAACACCAAAGGTGAGTAGCCATGTTATATGATAGAAGGACAGAGGTTACAGTTATTGAAATGGAAGGAGACAGAAGATCCAACTAAAAAGAAATACCGAATCCTGAGTATCTATTATGAACTGTACTACTAAATCTTTCCCAAATGGCAGAATTACTGCAAGTTAGCTCACCAGGGAACCAAGGATACTTCTGACAGAACTACACAATCCCCTGGTAAAGATACATGGGGTGTAATTTAAGTAGTCCCAAACTTTTCTGCAAGCTTCAAGATCACTGCACATTGTTGGATCTGTTCATAATGGCCTGGACCGTATCCCAAAAATACCAGTGGGAGAGACTCAAGAGGACCGGCTAGGCTAGAAAAGGAAAATGAAGCCATTTGGACTTGGCTGAGGCTATGGATGGTCTGACAGTTTGCAATTTATAATTTTTTTTAGTCCTTTTAACATTCTTTATCTGCCTTTATTTGCTCAACAGCCCTTTGCTGAAGTTCACGCTCAGCTTACCACATTCGGTGAAGCACACAGCAATGGACAGGGGAATTTAATCCAGAAATCAGCCTGACTTGTCTTCACAATGAATTTTAGCTTCCAGGGCTGTGCTATGAGGATGCATAAGCAAGAGCCCCGTCTAGGACAGGTGGCCTGAGAGCCCCGCCAGCGTCTCTAACAATGCCTTTTAGTCAATGCTGTCAAGCAGACTCCCATTTCCTTAACTGACAGCGATGAGCATTTTCATAAAATGAGGTTCTGGTTGTTTTGAAGCATGAAGCCTAGTAGAAAGGAGAATCTGATCAGCTTTCACCATGCCTTTCATAATTGTGAATCCTTCCATCTGACTGCCAGTAATTCACCTTCCCAGACATTCAGAATTGATCATCCTCACTTCGAGCTGTCTCAGACACATTGCTCAGGATTCTTTCAACCTGCCTCGTAGCTTTCAGGTGGTAAGGTGGCAGGCGTCCAGTCTCTCTGAAGAAAAAAGCCTTCATTGTTCATTGTGCTACTGTATCTTCCAACCCTTTTTGTTATATCCCGGAAACCTATTTGCTTTTTAACTGCTGCCACATACTGGGAAAACATCTTTATCGAGCCGTCCTCAATGCTGTGGCTTGAGTCCTTTTTCATCAGGGGGCCTGTAAGTCCCTAGCTGAGATGAAAAGTTAGAATGTTTCTGTCCACCTGGTTATCTTTATGTCAAACCAATTTGAATGTCATTGGTCCTTGTGTGGCTTTGTTGCTGAAATTTTCCTGGAATCTTCACCATCTTTCCAGAAGGCATGATCCGCAACCATTGGCAAATATGCTCAAATTAGAATTCCTGGGCCGGCCCGGTGGCTCAGGTGGTTGGAGCACGGTGCTCCTAAATGCTGAGGTCACGGGTTTGATTCCCACATGGGCCAGTAAGATGCACCCTCTAAGGCTAAGATTGTGAACAACAGCTCTCCCTAGAGCTGGGCTGCCGTGGGCATCTGGACAGAACTCGGTGTGAGCTGTTGCCGGCTGCTGTGTGCCGCCATGGGTTACTGAGTGCCACCCTGAACGGCCGGCAGCCATTGTGAGTGGCTGGCAGCCAGCAAGAGCTGCCATGAGCTGCTGGGAGCGGCCGACCTTCGACCAGTGACCGGCAGCCGAGAGGAACACAAGGCTCAGAATAATACCAGCATGGGCTAGGGAACTAGACTGAGAAACAATGGCTTGAACCAGAGTGGGGTGGGGGAGGCGGAAGAAGGGGGAGGGAAGAATTCCTTCTAGTTCTAAATACATGTATCACATGAACAGCATTCTATAAGAGTGTCTTTTCCAACATAATAAGGACATTCTGGATCAAATATGCCACAGGAACAGGTACTTGTTCACATTGCTGGAAAAAAAACATGCAATCTTCTATATTGTCTAAAATCTTGTTTTCCTTTCAATGCATAAAGAGCCTGATTTCTACTGACTAGAGTTTCATTTGGATTCCAAACATATTCTGTCACTCAACACATATATTTTAAGCACTTTTCAAGGTGCACACCATGCTGGTAAGATCAAGCAGGTATCAGTCATTCACAGCTTAGATAAATTTATTTAGTTACCTTGTTTCCCTCCTGACATAACCAGAAAAGAGCTACACTAAGGAATGTGGTTAATCATGTAGGACAGAGAAAAAGAGAATTAGAAAAATGGGAAAAAGTGCTTTTTGAGCACGTAATTCTGAAGAAGGCAAACCTGCTTACACAGGGCAATTCTCTATAAAAACTCAGAGGGTCTTGAGTGTCTGGAAAAGCACGGTATTGAGTTTACTAGATGGAGGGAGAGCTGCGTGGAAACATAAGTTTCATTCCAAACCAACTTTTTAAATTTACCCATTCAGAAGAGGTCGGTAGACATTCAGGATACCTCAATTTAATTGATCCAATAAATTAGTTTACCCCCATTCTTTCTCATGTGCGCACTCGTTTCAGGAGAACATTGCCAGCTTGGTATATATACCACTCAGCCACCTTCTCCAGCATCAAACCCGCTTCTCCTTCTGAACTCTGTTTTCCATGTTCTATAGCTACCGACACTGCAGGGGAAGCAGGCTCAGTTCTTATCGGGGATCTATTATTTTGCAGATCCAACATTTCAATATAGTTGCTGCAAACGGAATGCTGTGAGGAGCTGAGTATGAGAGTAACCCTTGTTTGACTGCAACTACTGGAAGACTTCATGGAGCAGGTGAGCCAGCTCTTCCATGTCATTTCGTTTACAGAGCCACAACTGTGTCTATATCCCTCTTCTGAACGTAAACAATGTAAGGGTTGACACCATACGTTATGCTTCTTTTGAGTCTTAGAACAATGCCTTGCACAGAGTAGTTATGATAAGAACTAATATTTATTGAATATGTTGAGTGAATATTTATTGAATATTTATTGACTATTTATTGAATATGCTGAGTGTGTTGTGGAAGTTAACCCATTTAATCATTGCAATAGCCTTATGACATATGAACTGTTGTCATCCCCAGTTGGAAGATGTGAACACTGAGGCTTGGAACAGTTAAATGACCTGTCAAAGGTCTCATCCCTCATGTATGAAGATCAGAATTAAATTTACCTAATAATATATACTTTCTGGATTTGTGAAAAAAATAATTCTGTCAATTCTGCAGACTGAACCTTTGGGGTAATCAGGAATTCACAAGGTTCTGGATTTAAAGAACTACCATGAAGCCCTGCTTCTAGAATCTGGCCCCACCCTGCCGATCTAATGTATCTTTTCCTAGTAGAGCTTCTCTGAGCCCATCCAGCTAATCTTACGCTGTTTTCCATAGCTTATCATTCTCCCCTTTGCCTTCCCAGTCCTGTCTACTCTTCAGGTCCTACTGAGAGTCTCTGAAGGTTTAGGTTGAGGGTTTGACTGTTCTGAATTATAGTCCCTGTGCCAAACCTTACTATGTGCCTAACTTGCTACTAACCTGCTTTCCTGATCTGAAGGTGAAAGTAGTGATAGTATCTGCTTCCCAGGTGTCATGGGAGGATAAAATGATGTCAGGCCCCTCAAACGAGGTCTGGCCTGTAGAAGGTACTCAGTAAATACTGTCAAACCATCTTCATCACTTTCTTCTCTCAACTTTCTCAAAACTAATAAGTTAGCAGCAATTATGTTTTACATGTGTGCTATTTTATATTTTCAACTACAGACATATCCCCTTGATGACAAGGAGCGATTGTATACAAAATTTCTCTCCTCATCTTATCTTCTGGTAGGAATGTGCCTGGGTAACATTGCTCCAGTCCCCTGGGAGGGGTGTCCTTTCTCAGGGCCTGACTCATCTACAAGTAGGCAGAGAACATAGCATATACAACAATTGCCAGATGCCAAACGGGAAATCATCCTTGCCTTTGAGTTAAACCCACTCTTTGTGATTATTGGTGTGAGTATGTTGCTTGCTTGATTTCCTGCTTTCCAGATATGTATTTACTTTAACTATAAGGCCTGGTTATTCCTTCATGCCTTCGAAGATGTGAATTTTGGCTTGTAGACCTTTAACGTGCTCATGTTAACATATCTCAGATGCCTAGCTGCAAATTTGCACTGGAGTCTGTTCACTCTGAGAAACTGCAGTGGCACCTAGTAGAAGAATAATACCCTCTGTTCAAATATTTTTTGTGGTGGTTGTTTTTAGCAGCATGTGTCTACTTGCAAGAAATTTCTAGTTAGATTATGTAAAATCATGTCTTTGTGTAATAAATTTAATCTCTTCCTTAGCCTCTTGCTTCTGACAACTTGAAGTAAACACGTTGACTAAACACTGTGCCCTGAATGCCTGGTAAACTAAGTTATCTCCGCCTAAAAGGAGAGGGAGCCAGAAATCGCATTTATTGAACAGCTCCCTCCTCCTAATCTCTAGGATGTACAAACTCAGAAATAGAAGAATTTCCATGGAAAATTATAAACGATGTTTGCAGGGATGTTAATGAGGACATAGAATTCATCTGACACTTCAATAAATATTGGAAACTACAAGAACTGTTACAGGAATATGTAATGATGTATTAAATGTCTATTTTATCCCAACTTTGATACTAGTTTTATCTGTTGTAATTGAAATTGTGCCCTCTGCTAGAGGAAACATTAAAAGGACTCAAATATTACCTTTCCGCATTCTAGTATAGTAGAGAGAATGAGAACATCACGAATCTGAATTTTAAAAAGTAACTGACAAAGGAAACCAGAGATAAGATAAATCTGAGACAATGTGGGGAATTCAAAGTAAAGAAATTACTTTGAGTGGAAGAGAACAAAGATAATGATATTTAAACACACACACACACACACACACACACACACACACACACACACACTCACACACAATATAATTACCAAAGTCTCTGTTGAGACTTAGCAGGGTAAGATTTATGAATGGAAGGACATAATTTGTTCTTAAGAGAGTTTAATACGTAGAGAGGGGAAAGTTTTACATCTTCAAAATGTCTATAACTGAAAAATCAATGAAAATGGAGTGGTGGACACGGTGGGAAGCATTTGAACTCAGATAAGAGGAATTAGACACAGAATCAGTGATGTAGCTGGAGTATGCTGCAAAAGTCATGCAGAGGAAAATGTGGATAATATAATATGTTTCAAATACAGAGCATAGAATATCTGTATTAAGGATATGATACTCATATATACAAAATTACTAATTTTGCTAAAAATAAAAGTTACATACTGAACATAACATGCTGTCCATTTAAGCTTTATCAGATGCTAAAGGAAATGATAGCCGGACAATTCTGATTTTAAAGAAAGTGACAAGAACCTTGGGACAAAGTGATCGTAGCATGCTGGGATTCATGATAAAGAGTAAGAAGAGTCCATACTAAAAGACAACACTTGTGATGGGGCAAAGTGAAGGTAAACATGCACCAGAATTACCTGGAGTACATTATGAATCACATACACATTCCTCACCCATGATGTATCTGAATTTCTGGGTGTCATGGCTTGGGGAGGCCCTGGAGGGTGGGACCAATATCTCTTAGAATATCCAGAATGCCAGATCTTCCCTGTTATTGACAGGGCTCCCAGACAACTCTTGCTTGAGAGGACCCAGTTTAGACCCCTTGTATGACCAAAGACAGATAGATAGGTAGATAGATAGATAGATAGATAAATGATGTCAACAAGAGGCTTTATTAGACTCTGATTCAAGTGAAATGGGGATGATCCATTTTGGGGACTATAAATACCCTTGGACTTTTTGTTTTAACCATTCAGGAGAAGAGAACGTCAGAGCGAAATACCGAATTTCCTGTTCTAAAGGTGTGTGAGTCTCTCGTCATCCCTCTCTGTTTGACTGTATTTGTAACCTGACTTTGTGGCACTGTTTATGTTAGTTACAAGAGACATGTGACCCTGTAGAAAAGGAGCTAATTTGGCCAGAAGGTTGGTTTTGGACTTATGGGTTTAAGTTGCTGGTGGAGTATCTAGTCAGCAGTGACATTGGATAATATTGCTAAGGAAGAGAGTCAAGGAAAAGGATAGACCCAGAAACAAGAGTTGTAGTTGTTGTTTGCTAGCAAGAGTATCAAGACGTGGAGGAAGCGGACTCAGAGAAAGGGACAGAAAACAAATTTGGTAGAAAAGAAACTAGAAGAGTCTCTTTATACTACTAAGCACAAAAAACACTATTAAATTAGTATTGAGGGAGTTGTGTGGTTAACAAGGGGAAGGAAAAGTCTGAAAAATGAAAGTCAGTTTATGCATTCAGAACATGAAGAGTAATTTAGAGAAAATTTGACGATGCTGGTTTTAAAATGAGATGAAGTCAAAGATTAACAGGATGGAAGAAAGAAGGAACACATGACTAAGAGCAAGTGCAAAAGAGAACTATGAAACTATTTTTTTTTTTAAAAAAAAGGATTTAAATAAATTTAAGTCCCAGGTTAAACTGAGGCTCACAGAAACAATATTCTAAAAAAATAGCACCCAAGATTTTTAATGCTATATACAAATCAAGAAGAAGGAAAGAGCTGGTGTGATGCATGGGGACAAAAATATAAAAGCAGCAATAGAAAAGAGAAGATGAGCTTACTCTGCTTCTATTTTACTTTCATATTTTCCGACTAGCAGAATGAATCTTCACCCTTTAGTGTAGTGACATGGGTCACTGTCCTTTCATTGTTATAACAAACATCTTTTCATTTTATAACAACATTGGCAGACTTTATTTACTAGTCGAGACATATTTCCAGGTATCCAGTATCTTTGGTGTACATTTCATCAGATCCTTTCAGATCAAGGTCAGTAAATTCATATAGCTCAAGGTCACCAACACTGCAAAAGCTTGAGTATTGCTTTGCCCTTCATGAATATGCATCACACTCACTTTAGGCTTAATTTTTCTTTCTTTACTTTTTACATTTAAGAACTAAAACCCGAGGAAAAAGAAAAAGTGAGTTCCTTATTTTAGTCTGAATGAGATCTGAAGGTAGTTAACCTTGGAAAGAAGGTAGAAATGAAGACAAACTTTCCTTCTGGCCTCCTGATGTTTCTGTGTGAATTGATGGATCCCTCAAGGATGAATGCGACACTATGACAAGTGTGGAGGGAAAAGTTATGCTGAGGCTGACATTCACAGGGTGTATTAATTATAAGTATCCATCTCCCTAGTGATCATGTACTTTTTTTCCCCAGGAAGCAAACCGACCAAGAATTTTACTTTTGATGGAAATGAAGAATGTTTAGAGTTCTTGTTAAGTTTCAATACCTTTAAGTTAAATTCATCTTCACATTAACTTTAGAGATCTGCAAATCTCAAACTTATGTATAAAAGGTGGGGGCGGGGTAGGGTCAGGGTGGGGATGTACTTATACTTTCCTCGTGGCTTAGTCAGAACTTGGAGTGAACCCCGAATTCAGTGAACTTGAATGGGAAAACTTTGGACTTTATTCTGGAGGCTAAAGGGACCAGAGTTTCTTTGTCTATGATCAAGATTTTTCTATTAAGTGGCTGGAGAAGTGTTCTTTTGTTTAAATTTTGGATGCTGAATGCATTCATGATGGTGATGCCAAAAAGAGAAAGGAAAGTTGGCGGGGAGTGGTCATTAGCGCCTTTGTGAGGTGAAGCTTCATGTTTTGGGCCAAGATGTAAAAAGAAAATGGTGTTGACAATATGTTCACAAGGAAGTTCGATGGCAACAAACTTCATATATATTTATTTAATCTTCTCGCACCATTTGCTAATATGCAGACACAGCTTTAGACAGCCTGTCTGGCTAATTCAGGTCAAACTTGATGCATTTTCTCAGCAGGTTCTTTCGCATGCGCCAACATTTCACCTGCACACACATATTTTAGTTCTCCTGATTTCCCTACTCACTGGGGGCTCTGAAATTTTGTCATTTTCCTAAGTAGATCTTTATTCCCAGAGTGGACTTTGGTGGTGGCTTCTGTTGCTGTCATTGTTATTTGTTTGTTTTCCTCCCGGTATCTCCATAAAAGGAAAAGAACAGTCTTTTCTTATTTTGGACATGAACTTTGTTCTTATCTGAAACTTCTTTATAGTCCTTTTCCATTTTTAATGAAAGCAATTATCTTAAGTGAATAAGTATATACAAAAATATTTGAGAGGTAGGTCAGGAAGATATTTCTATTTTTTTAAACCAACTGCTTTTCATATATTTTTTGGGATGAACATACCAAACTGCATGGATTTTTCTGACGTGGTGAATCACCGTTTGAAATTCCACACTACGTATTCTCCAACATTTTATCCAACTGTCCATTATTTACTCCTAACACTTAATTTTGCTTCCTTTACAAGATGAATTTTATAATGTTCAGAAGCAATTTTCTTTTAATCAAATGTTTTCTTACTGGAAAATGTCACCGTGTAGATAAGTCACAATAAGATCAACTCATGAATATTCACAGACCGTATAGTGAGTCCCGTATTACCTACTTAAAGCTCTTTTCCTGGCTAGATCACCCATATTCCTGATTACTTTCTCACATTAAATCCTTAATTGCTATTTAAACCAGGCAATTTTTCATAGTAATTCTTGCCCAGTCTAGTATCCTGGTATTACCACTTGATACTACATATGACATATAATTCCCTCTCCTTTTTGAAATTTATGTGTGATTCATTACTTGCTTTGCTTTTAAAGCCAGGATGTTTTAATGTTTTTTTAAAAACTTATTGGCTATAATTTTCCAAAAGAGAGAACTTCTGAGCTGTCCTTGGAAAACAGAACCTAATATAAAAGTCCTGTAATATTCCCTGTTCACATGAAAAGATCTGAGTTAGTATAAACACTCAAAGCTTTTTGTTTCTTCGTTTAGAACAAAATATTTTGCAGTTGAACGTTTTTTATACTTGGCGCTAGACATATATAGATGTAGATTTTTAGCTGCTTTTCCTTCCTAGGAGGTCGTAGAGGCTAGTAAATTTCTTTCTCAGAATTGATATTTATCCCCGACCACTCCCTTCTCTAGCTTTTGCTGTATGGTTTCTTGCTAACTAGTTACTGAAGACATAAAAAGTCTTTATTAAATGTCTGCAGAAATAAAACCTCATGTATATCTTTTTTGTTTAGGTTTTGGCTAATGTTGTTGGAGGAGTCTGCAAACGGAGGAAACTTGGCTGTGTCGATTCAGGTAATATTCAGTAGAGTTGAACTTCGATGTAAAATGCCTGATGACTGGGAAGTTTAATTTCACTTTTAAGTTAAAAGTTTGCTCATATAGAATTTCCAATATTCAATCAGTTTTGATCCATGAAAATATGGTTAAAATTTATATTTTGACCTGCGTGGAATATTTGAATTAGTGAGTGTATTTGATTATTTACTTGAATAGTTTATGTAATTATCTGTCTTCTCCATGAATATAACATATCCCATACTCTCTATGTCTGGCTTTAATTCTTACTTTTCATTTTGAGTTCTGAGGGACAGTCTCTGCTACATGGTTTGGCAGGCTGGATCATTCTGGTCCAATAGGCCAGTCATGCCTGGATACTCTATGACGTGATTAGGGGTGTGCGTGTTGAAATACACCAAGCTAAGTGCCTTATCCCATACCACACTGAAAACATCCCCAAGAGACGTAGTAAAATATATAATGATAGATTTCCTTTTCACTTTTGTGGGAGTAGGTTTTTAGGGGTATATGAGGTTCTTAGCATATAGCAATTTTGGAGTCAAACGGACCTCAGATTTGATCCTAGTCCTACCAGTTCTTTGACATATGTTTTTGAGATAGCTACTCATTCTCTCCATGCCTTAGTTTTCTTGTCTGTCAAAAATGTATAGTAATACTGATAAATAAAGGTAACCTGTTTAAGCCTGATTGCTTGCAAAGCAGTTAGCTGCCTTCTAAGCTCCATGGGAAGCAGTTATGGGCCAGTGGCATATGGAAAGGCTTAGATCCCAACAACTTCATATCCATCAGACGATATGCAGGCCTATGCTTCCTCAACCAATGGTGCGGACATGGTTGATCCTGCCTCTGTCTTGACAGATTATTACATCATTGCAAGTACAAAGCTTGAGTACCAGATTGCAACAGGGAAGGGGACTGGTTGTCTCTCAAATGATAAGCTCTAAGTTTCCAGGAAAAGGCTGAAGCTAAGATGCTGCCATGTGTTATTTCTATCTGTATCCTGCCTCCCAAAGATGGCAGCAGAGGTGTTCCTAATCATGTAGCTATAGAAAACAGCCCAAAGGTTGGGTCCTTCTCTCACTCAGCCCGTCTACCTCTCTTCAGGCAGCTCTAAAATGCAATGAAGAAAGACAAATACACACACCTACTTTTGCTCCTGGCTCTATGACTTTTCCCCAAAGAAAGATGCTCCAGCAGTTTAGAACAAAATCTTAATTATACAAAGTCACTTTCTTTAGCGTTTAAATTAATCAGATAATTGCTCAATTATCCACTTTGTTTTGTCTGTGTAGATATCCTGGCTCAAGTCCATTAACCAACTAATGTACACCAAGGATTAGAAAATTAGGAGATTGTGCCTATGTTGATATTTCTATTTTCAACCCAGTGGTTTGTCTGTATTACTGATATCCGCTATTCTCATTAAGAGTTATCAAATCAAAGTAATGTTCATTGCAACCCACAGATAAGTTAAAGTAGGTATTTACTCTTTAGCTGCCAACTCAAAGAGGCATTGTTTTTATATTGGGGGGAGAAAGGTAAACATTCTTTTAACATTAGAGGACATTTCAGATAAGAAAATCTCAAATTTTGGTGAGAATATAAGGATTTGAGCATTGCTAAAAACACCCAGAATGAATTGTATCTCAGGCTTTGTTTCTAATGGGCTACGATATCCATTTTTCTGAGCTGGAATTAATGATGCCCTCCCCTCATTGAGATCGCCCCCACCTAGTTCCTGAGATGGTCTGAAGCAGCAGATGCCAGCCTCAGTGACTTTGGCTGAGCAGTTGGTGGTACCTGATTTCTAGTGTGCTGATATGCTGAGTAAACTATAAGATGATAACCTCATTTTGAATATATCACAACCTTTTCCCTTCTGGGAATATAACTCTGTCTTGAACTACAGCTTAACTCGATTGCCTACCCTACTACCTGGGGGAATCTCATGCCCAGCACGGCTTAATAGAAAGGTCATGGGCTTTGGAGTCAGAATCCACATTCTGTCTCTTATAAGTGGAATTACCTTGGCAAGTTACTTAACTTCCTTGAAAATCATGTGCCTTGTTCGTAAAATATAATACCCATCTCACATTCTGGGAAGGTTGAATGGGTTAATGTACGAAAAAGAGCGAGCACAGGACTTGACATCTTTTGGCATTCTATTATTGGTATGGCCTTACAGTAATGGATTTATTATTTGAAATAAATATCTGTCTAGCTTCAAAGTTTCCTAAATTTCTACCGTAATGTCTATCCCTTAAATCTGGCCTCTTTAGCTATTGAATGCTTTATTCCTAGCTTAGGGCCTACAACATAGTGGGATAATGAACAAAGAAATGGGTGGGTGGATAGATGGATGGATAGATGGATGGATGAATGGATGGATGGACGGAAGGATTAATGCACAAATAGAAGGATTTTTGACTAAACCCAGTCCATCCCTGATTTTCCCTTTAGAACACAGCCCACTGGACTTCTGACTTTCTTCAGAAAGACCAGAATCTCCATTAATTAATTTCCCTCATGTCCTTGTCCTACTCCTTTGCCTGCACCTTTCCAAGTGTTCCTGGTCTTGAGACAGTGTGCATTATAACTTACCACAGGGATTTCCTGGAGATCATGGCAGTCCTTTATCTTTAATTAGCAATGTAAAAGACTAGCAGTGCAGACAACTCATGATTATTTTGACTAGGGAAACTTTTTTTGTTTTTAATTCACCACTGTTAAGGCACAGGGTGCTTTTGTCTGGCTAATGTTCCCGAAGGAAAACCTGAAAGATGGGCCACAGGAGCAAGTTTATTTTAATATATGAGCAAATGGACTTGATAATCCATGCTATGTCTGCGCAGAACAACCAAATATTTCCCTTGGAATACTTGCAAGTTATAAGAAAAAAATATATATATATTCACAGAATATTCTAACATCTTCATGTCTTGAATCATGTCATAATTTTCTTCTTATTTACTATTTTGCAATCAATAATTGGGGAATTTTATTACTCAGTGTCCCTACTGTAAAAACAATTGTGATTGGGTATTATTATTGTCACTCTTCTTGGTTATAATAATTGTGGCAGATACCTTAAGAGACAGGGCATGTCAGAGAGCCTTACCTTGGATAAGCCTATTTTTTCCCAGTTGCCTAAAAAGGAGATGGTAGTAATAAATAGTGTGAATGGAGTTCCACTTCTGGTTGTACCCATGAAATAGTAAACTCAGAAACCAGGATAAGTAATAATGTGATTAGTTTTATTAAGATATAATTCACATACCATAAAATTCACCCATTTAAAGTATACAGTTCAGTGGTTTTTAGTATACTCATACATTGTGCAAAACACTATGCAAATTCCAGAACATTTTCATCACCCTAAACAGAAATCCTGTATTCATTAGCAGCAAGTGGTGACCCATCTTCCCCTCTCCAGAGCAAGTGGTGACCATTCATTTACTTTCTGTCTCTATGGATTTGCCTAGTCTGAACGTTTCATATAAATGGAATCATGCATTATGTGTAGTTCTGTGTGCTGGCTTTTTTGTTTTTTAACTTAGCATAATGCTTTCAAGATTCATTGGTGCCGTAGCATGTGTCAGTAATAATTCATGTGTATTGCCAATTGTAATCCCATTATATGGATGGGTGACTTTGTATCTATTCATCAGTTGATAGACACTTGGGTTCTTTCTACATTTTTGCTATTGTGAATAACAATACTATGAACATTTGTGTACATGTTATTGTGTAAGCATATGTTTTCAATTCTCTTGGATATTGACCTAGGAGTAGAATTCCTGCGTTATATGCCAGCTCTGTGTTTACCTTTTTGAGTAACTGACAAATCGTTATTTAAAGCGGCTGTACCATTTTACATTCCCTCCAGCAATGAATGAGTGTTCCAACCTTCCTACATCCTCACTAATACTAGTTATTGTCTATGTTTTTGGTTATAGCCATCCTAGTGAAGAAGTATCTTATTGTTCTTTTGGGTTGCATTTTCATAACAACTAATGATGTTTAGTATCTTTTCATGTGCTTATGGGTATATCTTCTTTGGAAAAATGTCTTTTCAAATGTGTTGCAAAATTTTTAATTCTGTTATGATTAGCAAATATTTTCTGTGATTCTTTGGGTTGTCTTTACTTTCTTGACGGTGTCCCTTGAAGCACAGAAGTTTTTTTTTTTTTTTTTTTTGTTTTTTTTTGGACGAAGTCCATCTTATCCATATTTTGTTTTGTCGCTTGTGCTCTTGATGTCATAACTAAGAAATCCAAGGTCACAAAGATTTGTTCCTATGTTTTTTTTCTAGGTCTTTTAGCTCTTAAATTTAGGTTTGTGATTTTTTTTTAACGTTTAATTTTGCGTTAATTTTTGTACATGACATGAGGTGGGGAGTCCAAGTTCATTTTGTTGCTGTTGGTGTTGTTATGAAAATGCTGTCCTTTTACCATTGAATTGTTTCAGAGCCCTTGCTGAAAATCATCAACCATAAACCTAAGAGTTTCCTCCTGGCCTATCAACTCCTTCCCATTATTCTATGTGTCTAACCCATACACCAGTACAAAACTGTCTTGATTAACTTAGTTTTGTAGCAAGTTTTGAAATATCAAAATATAAGCCTTCCAACTTTGTTCTGTATCAAAATCGTTTGGGCATTGCTCGTCCTTGAATTTTTAAGTGAATTTTAGGGTTAGCTTGTTAATTTCTACAAAGAGGTCAGCTGGAATTATGATGGAATTACATTGAATTTGTAGATCAATTTGGGGAGTATTGTCACCTTAACAATATTAAGTGTTTCAATCTATGAACATAGCGTCTTTTCCTCTACTTAAGATTTCTTTCATTTATTTCAACAATATTTTGTAGTTTATAGTATACAAATATTGGACTTCCTTTTTAACATTTATTACTAAATATTTTATTCTTTTTGATTCTATTGTACCTGGAATTGTTTTCTTAATTTATTTTTTGGGTTATTCATTGCTAATGTATAGATGTACAATTGATTTTTGTATATTGATCTTGTATCCTCCACCTCTGTTGAAAATTATTTTTAACCCAAGAGTTTTTTGGTGGATTTCTGAAGACTTGATGTATACAAGATCATGTATTCTGCAAATAGAAATCGTTTTACTTTCTTTTTTCCCCAGTCTTCATGCCTTTTGTTTCTTTTTCTTGTTCAGTTTCTTTGGCTATGAGTTCCAGTACAATGCTGATCAGAGTGGCGAGGATGGACATCCTTATCTTGTTGATCTTCAGGAATAAACTGTCCATGTTTCACAATTAAGTATGATGCTGATTGTGAATTTTTCATAGGCACCCTTTATTAAGTTGAGGAAGTTTTCTTCTACTCTTATTTTGTTGAGTGTATGTATCATGAAAGGGTGTTGAATTTTATCAAATCCTTTTTCTGTATCTATTGAGAGTATCACGTGTTTTTGTCCTTTATTCTGTTAACATGTGTTAAGATGACCATATTACATCGATTGGTTTTCATATGGTGGACTAATGTTGCATTATTGGGATAAATCCCACTTTGTCATGGTTTGACTTTCTATATTTGCTGGATTGGTTTGTTAGTATTTTGTTGAAGATTTTTGCATCTGTCTAAAATAGATATTGGTTTGTAGTTTTCTTGTGATGTCTTTGTTTGGTTTTGGCATCAGGGTAATAATGACCTTATAGAATGAGTTGGTATATTTTTTTCCCCTGCTTCTGTTTTTGCAAGAATTTGTGAAGCATTGCTGTTAATTCCTTAAATGTTTGGTAGAAGTCACCATTGATACCATCTGGTCTTGGGGTTTTCTTTGTGGAAAGTTTGTGTGATTACTAATTTAGTCTATTTGTTATAGATCTATTCAGATTTTCTGTTTTTTTCTGAAGTCAGTTTTAATAATTTGTTTCTTTCTAGGAATTTATCCATCTAATCTAGATTAGCTAATTTTTTGGTATACAATTATACATCATAAGGCCTTATAATCTTTTTTGTAGTGATATAATCCTTTTTATAGACTGATATTAATGACTCCTCTTTTATTTCTGATTTTAGTAATCTTAGTCTTCTGTTTTCTTGATTACTCAATTTATCTAAATTTTGTCTACTTTGTTTATTGTGATTATTGTTAAGATTTATCCTCTGTAGGAAATACAGAGACTTTGTTGGATATGCCTTCTGACTGACTGTCACAGTCTAAGATGTTTACGCATTGCCTTATAACAGTAAATTATCTTTAGCTGATTATTTTCCTAAAACAGCTTATTATTCATTATGTATGTATTCTCTGGGAATTAAGATAAACATTCAAAACTTATATTTTTAATTTATATTCCTTCTTGTGTTGCAAAGATCAGGAAGTTCTATGAAGTGGACTTTCTTAAATTTGCCCCACTCTACTTTTTTTAAGCTATAAAATATGCTATGTCCATTTCAAAAGACGAACAATATGGACTCTTCCTGATTATCTGTGTTCTTGACATCTGAGATTTGCTCATCCAGTGTAGACTTGACCTATTCATTAATCATTTATATGAAGGTTGTACTACCTTCCATCTTCGGTTGTGGATTGAAGGGTCCTTTTCCCTCAGTCCTTTCTCCCACAGAAAGTCCTCAATCAGTCCACTTAATTATGTGGAACTTTTCTGTTGTTGTTATGTTTCCCTTGAAGTAAAGTGCTCAGAATTACATGCTATATTCTAGGTGTGGAGGTACCATGGTTTTAGCAACAGAGGATAATCTTCCTTGCATTGTGGAAAGGAGATTTTAGACAATGTGAAAATGGTAATTCTGTGAAGGGAGAGTTTACAAGATAGTGGATTTGAAATGTTTGGAAAGAAGTAGAAAAGATTTCTTGTGTTATCCCAGGACCAGATATCTCAAATAAAGATAGGTGGAACACATCTTTCTCCAAATGGTTCTGTGATAAAAGTACACAATCATTGGTAGAAATTTCTTGCTGCCTACCAAAGTCTCTTTCTGCAGAGATCAAAATCCCATTTGAAGTCTCTATGGTCTATCATTCATCTTACCATTCTTGTTTGCATGACTTCTGCTTCTCAGTAGCCAAATGGAAGATTAATCACAGAATTAGCATTTCCAAATCACTAACAATCTCCTTTGCAGATGTGCAGTTATATTACTGAAGTCTGTTGTTTTGCCCTACATTTATTGTTAATAATTAATGTACATTTCTGGGTGAAATTATGTGCTATCACCATCTGGTTAATTTAATAGAAATAGTTGAATCTAAAGCACTTTATTAAATGTGTTGGAAATCATCGTCATCATTACTATAATGTAGCAAGCATCATGTTTTTTTCAGTAAAAAAAGCCAGGAAATAGAACAATTCACTGTATGCTAACTTAGTTACTACAAACTCATTGTTTGAAAAACTATCTCCTTATATTATATAGTCAATGTGGGAATTAACAGAATGCTAAGTTCATAGATAAAATAGTAGGATATAAGCAGTCTATTGAATTTTCAGTAAAGACCTTGGGTAATAAGAGTAAACTACATCTGATAGGTGAAGAGAAATTGTTTTTCACCTCATCATATTAATCTTTATATTGAATATCAAATGAAAATTCTGAAGAGTAACAAGAATATAATTATTTGGCATTTTTCTTCTTGGAACTGTCTAAGGAAAACAAATGGTGTAAGGTAAGTGTTCCTTTCTGAATTTGTAAAGTGCCAATATAATAAAAATAACATCATTTAGCCATTATACAGTATGTTTTTCTTGATACGTTTGCTCTCAAGATTGAAACATAGATCACCACCAGGTTTTTAATATCATCTTGTAGAAACTTATGTAATGCTCAATCTTTGTGTCAGAGAAGTACAGGTAAGCTTCTAGGGATTCCCGACCCCATAGGTGGTATTATCTTGAAGACTGAGATTCCTTCTAATTACTCTTTTCCATAATTTAAATATGTTAGAACACATCCTTCTCTTCCCTTTCCCTTTGTTCCCCACTAAGGCCAGCCAAAGACAAAATCGTGAGGTTGCTTGATATCTCATTTCCCTTCGTGATATTTCTGTTCTCATTTATTTCCCAGGTAAATGTCCTGCCCTAAGTGATTCCCAGTTGACCTTTTCTGAGCAGTGAGTGGGTAATGGTTGACCTTGAGATTCTATTCTGTGGGATTATGCATTGCTATTTAGCCCAAGAAGGCCCTAACTGCTCTGTAATTATGAATGGAACATACATTCATTACATGATTTTATTTCTGTTATGAGAAATGAACACAAGGCACAGTCTGTGTCTGGAGAGAAATGAAATAGAGATAATTTTCATTAATAATATTAACTCTCATTCATTGAACTTTAAGCATATACTAGCCGGTGTCTTAAGCACTTTTCATGGATTACTCTTTGAATCCACATACTACTCTGTGAGAAAGGTACCATTATTAACTCCATTTTACAGATTGGGAAACTAGAGCCTAGAGGGATTAATTTACTTGACCAAAGTCACATAGCACGTACGTGGTGGAGCTGGGATCTGAATTTAGGCAGACTGCCTGTAGCAGTGTGGTTCTTATCATTGGTTGTGCATGAGACTCATCCAGATTCTAATCCAGGTGAAATACTACCTAGGACCAGATTCTTTCCTGAGAATCTAATTAATCTGGGTAGGGCCAAAGGATCTGTGCTTTGTAAAATTTATTCAGAGATTCTCTCACATGGCCAGGATTGGGAACTCAGACTCCAGAAGCTACAATCTTAGGGGACATGAACTCAGATACAGATTCAGCCAGTCGCAGATGTGTCTACAGTGTACAAGGTGCAGTGCTGTGAGCTTTACATGAAAGACCTCTTCTGTTCCTCACAGCAACCCTGTGAATGGAGATGGACGTCATTATCTCCATGATAATAAGACATTCTCAGTGTAGAGAGATTAAGCTGCCTAAAATTTTTCAACTCAGAAGCCACATGCCCTGGATTTGAACAGAGTTCCTTTTGCTCCGCAATCCAGGTCTTTTTAAAGAATACCACAGTGCATGCAAGTGAACAAATATTTATTTAGTGGCTAGTATGTAAAGGGCAATGTACTAATCACTATGATAGAAATGCATAAAAGTACAGTAAATACCATCGGAAAGTATTTCATTATACATTAGGACTGTTAGTTATATAGTCCTGAGCAGTGTGCTGAAAGGCTCAGACGAGCGATTGGTGGTGATTCCGTCAATCGCCTCCGCTTGGTCACATGGTGACTCAGAGAAACTAAAAGGAAATATTTACTTGCAAAGGAAGTCAGACTTCAGAACTGGCTAACTAAATTTAAAAAGTAATAATAATAAAATAAATTAAATTTAAAAAAAAAGAAACACCCAAAAGTATTTAAAAGACAAAAACCACAGGCAGAATTAACCAAGATCATAAAATGTACCTTAGAGGATGGTGAAGAGTTGGCAGTTGCCAACACAATCATATTCACAAAGATTGTGACTTTGCACATCAGTGTAGGAAGAACAGAATTTTTTTTTTTCTCTAGAGAGTCACGTTTATGGAAAATGTTGAAGATTTATTTTGGTGACTATCACTAGATTTTTTTGTGTTTTTTTGTTTGTTTGTTTTTTTCTGACGATAGTATGTGAAGTTCTAAGCCAAATAGAATGAAGAGTAAAATATCAGTTTTTGCTTCCATAGCTTTATGGGTGAGATCGCTTCTTCCCCTCCCCAGGCTTTTAACAATTAGAGCTGGAATTTAAGACCGAATGGCATTCAATTTATGGGTTTTTCTTGGGATGGATTGCTTTCTCAATGTTCCTCAAATTATACCACTGATATCTTGACTAATAATTTGAGCCCTGATTCCCCTGGCTTTTTGCAGCATTTACCATAAAGTGGCCAGGATCAACTTAACATTTATTTAGTACAATTGCCATTCATTTATTCATTTATTCAAATATGGCAGTTTTTATTGCACATCTGCTTTGTTCTCTGTTAATCCTCAATAAAATAATCCTCAATAAAGTGAACAAATAAATGTCCTGCTTATATAGAACTTACCTTCTGGTGGAGTTGGTGGGGAAAGACAAAATAATAAGTAAATAGACAGTAAATCAGACGATGAAAAGTACAATGGAGATAAATGTATCAGAAAAATAAGCATAGGAAGAAGCTAGAATGGGGAGATAATATTTTAGGAGAGATTAGTGAAGAAATGAAGGAAAGAAGGGATAAACAATTTATATAGCTGGGAGAAATCTTCTCGGCAAGAAAAATAGCAAGGGAAAAGGTTTTGAGGGAGAAGTGACTTAGCACATTTGAAAAATAGCAGAAAAACCAGTATGGCTAGAGCACAGTGCAGAATAGGAAGAGGTCAGGAGGTACTTGTATGTCTAGTGAGGTACTGGAAGCTCAATTATGTAAAATGCTGTAGGCTATGGGAAGACTTGCCTTCCACACTGGTAAAATGGGAAGTAGAGTTTGAATAGAGGAGAGTTATGATCAGACTTAAGTTTTAAAATAATTATTTGATTTTCTGTGGGTAAATGTAGGGAGACCAATTAAAAAGCCATTGCAATGTTCTTGCTGAGGAATGATGGTAGCTTGCATTATACTAAAGTGTAGTTGGGGATATAAAAATAGTTACAGTCAATGGGATTTACTTGGGGGTTGGATGTGTGTTACGAATTAAATAGGGGAATCCCGCTTTTAGACTGCACATGGAAAAATAGAACTAAGATTTACAGAGATGGAGAAGGCAGGAGAAGCAGGCTTGCAGTAAAATCAAAAGTTTTACTTTATACAGGTTTAAGTCAAATGCCTAGTAGACATCCAATTGGGGATGTTGAGAAGGTAATTGGTTATAAGATTATGGAGTTTAGTGGAGAGGTTTGGGATGAGAGCCAGTAGCATTTAGATTATATATAAAGCTGCCACGAGCTTGGATGCAATGAGTCGGGACATGTGTGCGTATAAAGAAGCTATCTAAAGTGTAAATCCTGGAGCAGCCAAATGTGTTTAGAATTTGGTAATATGAGGAGACAGTGAGAAAGAAATCTGAGAAGGAGCAGCCATCGTGCCAGGAGATGAAATAAGGTAACAGTGACCCAAAGGCCAAAAGAAGGAAGGATTTCAAGGAAGAGGAAGTGATTAATTGTGTCCAATGGTGCTGCTGATGTGGAAGGACCTTCTGAAGACTTAAATTTGATCATTTGATTTAGCAACATAAAGGTCATTGTTGACTTTAACAAGAATTGTTTCAGTGGGTTTATCAAGGTTTTCCAAAGTTGAATTCTTATTTGTAAAGATATCAATGTTACTCTCTTATGTAAGTGAAGAATAGAATCTCATATGGACATTTTTATTCCTTGAATCCTACGGATAGTTCCTTTGATAACTTGATCCTTTATAGGGGATTTGGTTTTTTGAGTTTACTAAGACACACATGAACTAATTTTCTTGCCTGTGGAAAATTTCAAATGGACAAGGTCAAATACCACATTTTGAAAGGTAAGATGCAGTCAAGCTTTTGTTTGGTTTGTGTAACTCCCAACAACCAATTGAACTGCAAGTTTACCCACAATGATTCTGATGGCGTCACCCAAATACAAACTGAAGGCCTGAGAGACAAGGTTTGAAATCTAAACATTTGAAGTTACTTAAAATTTTTGAAACTTTTAGATAAGAGGGGGAGAAACCATCTGAGAGATCATTATTACAAAACTCTGTGAGAGTTTGCTCACAGACATGATTAATTCTGGACACTGAGTATAAAGGAGAGAGTTGCCAAAGATAGCCAAACATAATGTATTAGTGAAACTTTGTGTGATGAGCAACGGGGACATCCACCAAGAGAAATGCCGTAGTGGTAGGGTTGGGATTCATTTTGGTTGGAGGTAAGTTTGTGTGATTCCATAGTCTGTGCTCCTAACTATGAGCACATATAAAGGTATCTTACCTTTCTTTGTGTGGGGAGGATGATAAATGTCAAATAAATGGTTTGTCTTAAACCATCTGAACTAAGGAAGCAGAGTTTTGAATCGAATTTTCATTTGCCTTAGATTTGACACCTGTTTTTACTCCATCTTCTCTTCCCATACTTAAGAATGACCCTCCACGTCTTTCTCCATAAAGGCAGCCATTACTGTTCATTTGACATAAGTTTCTCTTATGCCAGCATTTTCATCTTAGAAGGAGTCAGTTAACTTTTCTGGACCTTAGTTTCAGCTTTTTAAAATAGAAGTTTAGTTTAGCTGATCTGTATGGTCCCTTCAGATGCTGAAAAATTATAAATTTTATGGCTATGTGTTAATAAACATGAAATCATGCTATTAGATATGAAGAGTGATTTGAAGTGCTTTTTTCCCCCCATATGGGCAAGAATAGCTCTATGATGGTGCTCAGTCACATTAGAAAAGGAGAAGAAAAGGTGACACAGTATCTCATAATCCTGAGATGGGGTGTGTAATTATCCATTTGCAGAAGGCTTTCTTTATGTTCTATTTCACTGGGAAAGTTAGAGCAAAGTGAAAATAAAGTTCTGCAATTATGAAATCTGCTCACTTGGCTCTTTCTGCTCTTCAAAGTAAATTCTGTGTTAATAGAGAAAACTTAGTTAGTGTAACAGGCCCCTAATTTGTTACCATTGTAATTATTTTTTTTTCAGACCCATTAACATTTGTGAATGAATTTAATGCTCAGTAAAATGACGATCTCATCCGTGGTCTGATCCATGCATGGCACCAGCCTTCTGGGATAAGAACCTTTTAAATTGCTTTCAATATACCTAATTTTCACTTAAAGAGGGTTCTTGGAACCTGTGGAGACTTGCTGACCTGAAATTGAATGCTCTGGATATCTCCAAGTAATCATTCATTCATTCGATACTTATTAAACACTATAGGCATTTGTTGTTTTAAACACTAAGGATCAAGCAGGATACAAGTCAGAACTTCCAGTCCTATGAAGAAGATAGATACTAAAATAAAAGAATACTATAACGTATGGTGCATATTATGATGGAGCAAATAAGATACTACAGAAACAGGGTCTGTACTTCATCTAGGGTCAGGGAAACCCTGGAGGAAGTGAAATTTAAGCTGAAATGTGAAAATGAGTTGGAGACAGCTATGTAAAACATTTGTATGTCTGTATTGTCTTTGTGTGGCTGCCTATGTGACTTTGTGTGGGAAGAATAGGGATTCAAATAGGGAAATAGTGTGGACAAAGGGAATACAATAGGGTAATGCCAAGGAATCTAGTAGAGCCAAAGATTAATGATTAATGGTAATGATTAATATTAATTTGGGATAGTACAAGGGGGAAGGAAATTACTGGGAAATGAGGTTGGGCAGGCAGGTAGCGGGGAAAGGGGAGAAAACTTTGTAATGTGGGAAGCAGTTTTATACTTAATCTTAAGAGCAATGCTAAGAACAAAGACATAATTAGATGTGAATTTAATAATAATCATTTAGGTTTGAATGTATATTTGGGATTGGAGGAGAGAAGGCAGGAAGCAGGGAGACCAATAAGGACTCTTGGGCCACAGTCTAGGAGATAATGGAATCTTGGACTAGGGCTCTGACAGTGGGTCTTGAGAAAAATGGACAGCTTTTAGAGCTGTTGAAGAGACAAAACCACCAGGAGGTGATTGGATATAAGGTGTGAAGGAGAAGAAGGAGTCAAGGGTGACTCCCAGGTTTCTGGCTTGTGTAATTGAGCAGATGGTATTGCCACTTACTGAGATGGGTGACGGAAGTATGTTGCTGACATGAGGTACTCAGGAGAAGGGTTAGGGATGAAAGATGCAGGGAGTAGGGGAGTGCTATGAACTTAGTTTTGGACTTTTGAAATTGAGGAGAGCATAAGATATCCAGGTGGAAACTGCATGCAACAGGCAGCTAGATGTATGAATCGGGAACGCAGGAGCTAAATCTGGATAAGATTTGGCAGTCATTGGTATATAGATACTCATAGTCTGCAAAGCTGTGATTGCCCCTCTGTCATAGTACTCATCTTCCTTTGAATTACAGATGTCTGTGAGTAGGTCTCATTTCCCTATTCATAGGGCCTTACATGCCTTACAGGATCTTACCTGATTTACCTGATGACCTAAATGGAATTGTCTTTTGTGATCATCTGACTTGCTTTGCAGCAAGTTGGCCATGACTCACTGAGCCCTGTGTCTTGGTTCTTCCTCCTGCGCTGAAAGAATTCTCCTCTCTCCTTCGGTAGTTTAAATCCTGCTTTCTTTTCAGTCTAGTTCTTCATCGTTTAGATGACGCAGCATAATGTACAAAAGGACACTAAACGGGAGGACAGGAGACGTGTCGAATGCTACCACTTACGACTCTTCTGAGTTGGGCTCTCTTGAGCGTGACATTATTTCTCTGGGCCTCTGTTTCTCCATCTGATAAAGAAACAGTATCTAAGATCCCTTCCAACTCCAACTCACTCTACTTCAAGTTTTCCCTCTTTTTTATGTAATTTGTCTTTGGTTTATTCTCATGTTTTGAAATATACACATTAGTGCTTATATTCTTAAATGTATAGTTATGTATATTATGGATTTTCTCTGCTCAAATAGATGTAAAGCTCATAAAGAGTTTTATTTTCTGGTACTACACAGAGCCTTCAGTCTAGGACAATGATAACCACAATAGACACCTGTTGAATGCAATTGGATAGGACCAAAAACATTATAAACAGGCATATAAACACTATACTTTTTTGTCATACTTTTGCCTCATGTGCAGCCCCAATTCAACAAGGTGTTATGTAACAGAAGTTAAAGTCTCTCTCTCTCTCTCTCTCTCTCTCTTTTTTTTTTTTTTTTTTGCCCATACTTGCTCAAGGAAAAGTTAGATGATAATCTCTCTGGGATGTTATATGAGGATTTCTCTAAGTTGCTTTTTTTTCTTTTTTCTTTTTTCTTTAGCAATGGAGGACTTTTCTTCAAACCATAATCTTATATCATGCAATCTCCCAAGGTATTTAAAAATTAAATGAGAATGGATATGGTTGAAATAGTAATGGAACCTGGACCCCCCGTCCTTCTCCTTAACATAAGTTCCCACTTGTGCCCCTCCTTTCTGGACCTTTTGGCAGAACTGTTAGATTTCTGGAGAGATTAGGTGATCTTTTAGTTTCCAACTATTCAACTTTATAATTCTGATTACCAGTCAGGGGTATGGCTTGTCTCTGTTTCTATTGTACCCAGGCTTATGCTAGATGCTGTGGGGGCTTTTAGAAATGAAGAAAATGTAGCCCCTGTCATCACTTAGAAAAATAATCTGCCTCACATCCATGAAACAAGTAAAGGATCCCATATCATAACACTGCATGTTTTTCTGTCTATGGAGGAGTTGAAGCAGGTGATTCTCAGTTTCCTCCAGTTTTTACATTCTATAATTCTGAATGTTACTGATGTGGCAAGTGCATTAAGTGCTTTGAGCTCAGGAGTAGCGTGCTATATACATTCAAGGACCATTACGTGCATAATCGCAGCTGCTAAGCAGGGACAAATTCCCTATTTGCATGATATCCTCAAGAAATCCCAAGGGAAACATTGTTTGGGACCAAAAGACGATTACCTTTTTTTTTCCCCCTTAAAAAAATAAAAAGAAGAAAAAGAAATGTAAGCCCCTTCTGCTCCCCAAGCTCTTCCTCAACATGTTGTTACAGGCAAATCGTTCGTCATTTAGGAAAATATCCCAAATAATATTCTCCCTTGATTCAAATAAAACTTCCAGTGTCAGGCTGTGTTGGTTGCCAGAAGTGTGTCTGGGTTAATTGCACACCTGCATTTTATTTCAAGTAAATTGCACGGAGCCCCCCTCTTTGTGCCCCTCACAAAGCAGGAGCCCACCTGTCTGGAGGCTCTTTGGGCAATGAAGGGCTGCAGGAAAAAATTAGTCATCCTCTTTTCTTTCCTGTGACTTCTTTGACCTTGAGACTTCTAATGGCATCTCAGACAAAATGAACATAATCTAATGGACAGCGGGGAAGAGGGAACGGCTGGGTACATCTGTCGTATTACTGGGCTGTCTGAACAGTCAATGAAGCAGGGCCAAACCATAAGAGGCCTGTTCAGTTTAGCTCCAGGGTCTGCAGAGAAGGAGCACAATCATTTATCTTTATTTACTGAACTCTGCTTTCTGTTTAAGAAAAAAAAAATTGACAGGTTGACAAAAACCCGCGTTGGCGCTGCCCGCTGCCCAGAGATAAATGCTATTTGTGCTCTGGAGAGTCAAGGACAGCTCACGATGCCCTTTCGCTGGTTTCACTAGGTGCCTATTACATGGGAACAAAAATGCCAAGGCACCTGAATGCTTTTCCCCCACCAGCACCTCCACAGCTTCCCATAGAGGAATCCGGTAGATGGATCCAAAAGAAAGAAGTCTTGCAAAAGTTAGGAGGCATGATTCCCCAAGGAGGCAATCCAAATAGGAAGAACTTGGGCCAGAGAACCAGGGCACAAAGACAACTGGGAAATGTTTGATATCTCATAGGTTTCTTTATAACGAGATAATGAGAGGTCTCCCTATGGCATCCGTAACAAATACATTTTGACTTAGACTAACAAAAGGCAGACACACACACTGCATATTCCAGCTGCAGAGAAAGCTTTTACTTGGAATTAGCAGGAAATTAAAAATAGGATTTTAAAGTCCTGCCCACCTGTATCTATTCCTTGCTGGATGATGCTGGTCATATCACTGACTCTTTTAATGTCACAACTACAGCTTACTGTGCTCTTTTTAGAATGGTCATCACTAAGGTTCCTCAGGGACTATTATAAGAATACTCCCTGGGAATGGGGAAAATATGAGAGCTTCTTTATGTTTCCTCTCTCTCTCTCTCATCTCATCTCGTCTTTTAAAATTTCCCTGTGTTGTAGATGTTTTATAATGTTCATAATGTATTCATACAATAGTATATAGATGTCATTTATATATATAAAAAAGAGGAGATATGTGCTTTAAAATGTTTTACAGGTGGGAAGCACAATTAAACAAATCTGAGACCATCTTGGGGCTTTAGAAATCTGTTATGCCCACTGGGGCTAATTCCTTAGGCTTATTACTCAGACTCAAGATATCTATTAAGCATGGAGATTTTTTTCAAAAATTCTAGTAAACAGTCACCTTTTTACACCTTCTAGTTCTTGAAATAAATAATGCTGCACATTGAGATTGTTATAACATCACTCTTTTTCTAGCGGTGATAATCCATGTGTCTGTAAATATTATTACTATAGTTAATCTTTGGGACAGTTTTTGCATTTGTCACTTGTCTTGTGCCATTTACATAAAGTCCCTCAATTCCTTTATAGGACAGGAGTTGGGGTTGGGGGCCAAGTGGGGAAAAGATAGGAAGGACTTTGAGGTTGCAGTTTCCTGTATTGGGGCATAGGGATGTGTCTTAGGAGAGCAGCAGAGATCCAGTGTGCCACATGACCCTGCTTTGCCGTGCCAACAAGGACAGCCTGAGTCCACCCATCAGTTGTCATTCTTTTGACTAGCTTCATTGGTCCATATTTTAAGGATTTGCTTTAACTCCATGCCAAAGAAGCAAATGTGAGGTGTAAGTGTGTGACTGTGATGAATCACAATGTTAGGAGATAAAATGGAAGTCTGGACAGAGGCTGAGCCAGCATTCTGGAGACTAGGTTGGTGCTGGGCAAGCTAATTGCAGGGAGAGATGAGATAGCACTGATCAGAGCCAAGGCACATGGTTGGAGGGCTGGGATGAGTGGAGGCAGGGTGAGGGTGAAATCTAGTGTTCGAGAAGCCAAGCAGAAAAGCCTCAAGAGAAGCTGGAAGGGACACTACTGACAGATGTCATCTCATTTTATGATCCAGACATCGGGGTATGGGCAGAACGTGAAGAGGGCACTCACAGTGTGTGAGTGGAAGGAGGTTAAATGATAATGAACTGGAATGAGTTAGGTTGGGTTTACTACAATGGATACTTGAATTCTCAGCAGTGGAACATAGAGGAGGAGGCTGGTACATTCTGCTGAGACAAAACAGACCACTGTGGAGGCCAGTGGAGTGGGGAAGTCTGTGTCTCTGAAAGTCACTTTAATAGTTTGTGACCTGTGGTGTCTGCTGGCTTGTAACATGTCAATGTGTCAGGTTTGGTCATGTTAGGGCGCTCACTTTGACTGATGCAGCAGTATGTGGCCACCAGAACCCAACACTGCAAACCAGAGTCACTGAAGAAGCAATTTTATGAACGCAGTCTTGAGTGGTGTGGATGTCACAAACCTGATGTCCCTTGCCCTGAGTTGTTTGCTAAAATTATTTAGTAATATTTTCTACCCCCTTAGGGGAATAAATAATCACCAGGATATTTTTATTGCATTAACTAAGAAAACAATAAATTTGTTAGAGAGAGTGTAGCTTGTATATTTCATCCATTTGTTTAATGATTTACGTAAATAAAAACAATTTGGGAAGATTGCGATGAGTATTTTCTGAAAATGTCTCAACTATTGCTTTCTATTCACTTTGTTATAATTGAATAATTCAACTCATAGCTAAGAATAATTATTTTGAGATATTAAACACAATCATCATTCTCTTCCTTGATGTTTCTTATTTATGTAGTTATTATGTACTAGTATCCATGAATGACTATATACTTTTTATTCATTAAAATCAGTTCATGATCTGAGTTTTTGTTTCTATTTAATTTAATAAGCACTGAACATTTAGCTCTACACATAGCACTCTGGTCTGCTAGGTGTTGGAAGAGAAGATGTAGGCATTATAGGCTCTCAAACAGGATGCCCTAGGGCATGCTTTGGGATCAAAACAAACTGCAGTGGTGCAGAGTTTCACACAGTAACAGGTTATTTCCTTTCATTTCCGAGTCCAGTGCAGGTCCTGACATTTTTCCTTGGAGACAAGTCCTCTAACACAGGTTGGCTAGGACATTTTAAGACTTTGCTATCATCTACATAAGGCTTCCAAAGTTCCTGTGGAGGGAAAAAGAGTTAGAGAGGATTGCATAGGATGGATTTCATGTGCATACCTAGAAATGGCTTCATCACTTCTGTTGCTATCCCCTTAGACTAGAAACTAACCACCTTTTTTCAACACACACTACTAACTCTAAGTTTTCCAACCTCTTCCTCTAGTGCAATAAGCTCATTAGGCATGTGATATGCTTTCTCAGTTATATATTATGTAGTTAACAGTTCTACCAAGAGTTTTTCCAGTGCATAACATGCATAGTTATCATTGTTGTCTCTTATACTATCAGTTTTATTGCCTCTCATTGCTCTGTTCCTATGTCGGTGGCACACGTTTTAAGTATTAGTTACAGCAGCACCCGCTTCAAGGTACTCATTTCTGTACTAGGAAGTATAGCTATGCTAGGATTCAGTAATTAATAAACCCTAGAATTAGACAGAGGGGGAGAGTAAGAGTTAGAACTGAGAGTTAAATGTCTGCAGGATTCAGATTATGGGGAAGAGAATCAGATATGATATAGGGATCTTAATCTGGAAGGGCCATATGGGCATGAAACAAGGGGAAACAGAGGCAGTGTAACATTTAGGAGGTGGCAGCTATAACCTGAGAAAGGACGTCAAGGGTCTAAGTCAAGGTTGTGTGAAAGAAAGAGAGAAAAACAAAGGAGGCATCTGAGAGATATCCTGAAGGAAGAGCATCTGGCTTTGTAGAAAAGTAGTCAATCAAAGTCAAAAGCACAGGTTCTGGCTCCAATTACTCAATTTACTAACTGTTTAATTTCCTTTATCCTTTGTTGCCTCACTGTAAGACTGAGATGATCAAATTTGGCCAATAGATTTCTAAAGTTTGTTTTGAGAAGCACATGATATTAAATAAATGAAAATGTTTTGTAAACAATACAATGTAACCCTACTGCAGTTAAGTCATTAAACATAAAAGAAATAATTAAAAATAGCTCCAAAGCTTTGTCCCTACATAACTATGAGAATGTTGCATTCCTAACAGAAATGGTAGCAGCAAGTGAAAAAGGTGGGGCACGGTAACACATTGGCTTTGGCCACAGTAAATTGGAGTTTTCATCCATATCTTCAGGTGGATATATCCTGCAGCAGTGTATCTTAGTTGAGTTCCCCAGAAGAAGGCCCTAAGATGGTTAATTGTGTGCAAGGGATTTGTTAAGAAGGATCTCATAAGGAAGTGGGGAAGCAATTCAGGAAAAGGAAAGAAGTCAAGCAAAGCTGAGATTTCAGGCAGCGACCTGTGGAGAGCAACCTCAGCCTGACCCAGGCCTCAGGCTTCATCCCACCTGAGGAAAGGGTGGCAAGACTTTCGTGCTTAGATGGTGACTAAGTGCTTGGTGACACAAATTTCTAGGCATTCCCTGTGCTTTGCCTGAGCTGGTACATCAACTGTAGGAGCTGAGGGTAGAAAGATAGCTCAAGAAAGCTGTGGTGTGGGCAATTAGAGGCGAGAAAATGAAGCTAGAAATAACAAAAGGGATCCAATGGGATCTGAGGGGAGCTTCAAAAGGGTGGTTTTCGATTTTAGGAGAAAGGATGAAATGAGAAATCGTTTTGTTAGCATCTGATAAGCAATTCAAGTTAAGGGTGTTGCATCTTAATGGGATTTGTAAGTATCTCTGAGCTTTGAATTATTATCTCTTTTTGTAAAAAAACAAAAATAAGTAATTGTAGCCTATTACTTTGTACCCTTATTTTCTTCTCTTGCCCTTGGACATCTGCAATGTGAGAATTGTGACTCAGGCGCAGTTATCTTTAATGCTCTACCAAACCTTCGGAAAGCCCTTCCACCATCTTCTCAACTACTTAGGATGTCCCACCAGCTCACTCCTTCTTGAAAAACCTGAACACCCTGCCCTCTCTACTAGCAATATTCTAATCAAATTCACATGAAGTTACATGTGCCCAATAGAAATGAAGTTCTTTTTATCCTTTCAGGCTCTTCCTCCCTTCCCTTGACCCTTTAAAGAGATTATAATTTAATAACAAATTTATTTCTGATGGTGAAATTTTAGGTAATACAAAAGACTATTGAGTAGGTTTTAAAAATTCTTGCGTTTTTATTAGTTCACAACTTTTTTTAGAATTATCAGATTTGGAAGAGATGTAGCTGATGTTATTCCATACCCCGTTTGGCATTTTTTGATACATGTGATACTTAATGAGTAAATTATTTTTAGGGAGAGTTTTGTTACTCTCACCCATACTTTCATACCACAGAGAACTAAATGAAGTGTCTGGTGATTTTTGAGAATGCGTATGAGGATGTTGAGAAAGAAGATACAGGGCTGGCACATGAGGAAGTGAGCCCCACTTTGCAGGGATCCCTGGTTTTCTCATTTATGCATAGACTTCTTATATGTGTCTTGAAGGCAAATCTTTTTCCGTGGACTGCTCTCTGAGCTCTCAAAATGAGGTTAGAAACTTTTTTTTTTCCCCTCTGCCTAGAAAGTGAGGATTTATGTGGCAGAATTTTTACTTAGTAATTAATTTGGACCCCAACAGCGTGGAGATAGTGAGAAAGGGACCCTATTAAGACTTGATATTAAGTTAATAGCAGGTGACAGTGACTTCATCAAAACTCCTGTGCAAAACATCAAGTAGATGGAAATTTCAGTTCTGGTACATTACTCAGCTGAGTATCATCAGACCTGCTTACAAGGGTCATAAAGATTATTTGTACATTAAAGAAGGGCCTGTCCATCAAGCTCAGTATGAAAGAGAAGCAGGAAAATTATCATCTCATCAAATGCAAAAATACCAGTGCAGTTTTACTAATGAACACTCAGTACTTTGGAAAATTCTCACTGGCTATTTTTCATTATTTTTACTCTCTCTCTCTCTCTCTCTCTCTCTCTCTCTCTCTCTCTCTCTCCATAAGAATGAGTGAGGGAGAGCTATAGCAGATACCATTATCGCTTCCATATTTTAACTACCCACAAACAAAAAGCACCACAGGGAGATGGGGGTGAGAGGAGCAGCAGGGGATATGGCCACTGTGATTTAGACAAAACTTGTTAGTGAAATAGATGGCAAGGGTCACCAGATGAAATGGAAGCTTGGTAAGGCTAGGAGAAATAAAAAGAAAAATCACAGAGTCTTTGGAATATTAACCCCACTGGTTCATCGTTGTGTAAGGTCACTGCTTATAAATCAGGGATCAAGAAAGAAAGAAATAACAGAAAATGTTTGAATCCAGTTGTCACCCAATGACAACATTTCCCACTGTATAAAGTTAAAGTACAAAAGGGTGATTCAGTTATGCGTTCAGGATATACAGGAATTTGGGAGGTCACAAGATGCCCATTTCATTTTGAACAATCATTTATTTAGCAAGGAGGTTGAATTGTCTTCTCTACAGTAAGGATCGAGCTATGTGTTTAGCAACACTTCTTATCTTCTGAATAGGAAGTTCGAACGTTTTGTGCAAGTGGCTTGCAACAGGAATATCTTTGTTTCTTACCTCTGTCCCTTGGTACCTTCTATAAGCCAAAAGGACATTTCTGATTAATACAGTAATTAGAAAGTTATTAAAAACAGTAATCATCTAGAAATTATTTGGTGCCATAAACATCCCATACAGAGAAAATATTCGAACATTTAAAAGTTGAACATTACAATTGGCTCTGTATGCAAGAAGCCAAAGGGGACATAAAGAATTTTTAAGTTCCCAAGAAAGCACTCACATTAAGAATAAGTTGTCTTCTTGATCAGGTTGGAAGTTACTACCACACATTCAATAGATTCCCCTTGTGGCCAGTAGCAATGAACCAATTTCTATTAATGAAGAGCTGGTGTTTATGGCTAATATAGAAGAAAATGTACTGAAGGGGGTAGCTCAGTCATTCACTGGAGATAGCTTAATTCTAGTAATTTCCAATTTCCAAGCTTGTTTTAATTTGTTATCAAAGTAATCACTCATTCCGGCTAGAGTCAGAAATAGCTTTTTTCGTCTGTAACCTGACAGATTATTCAGATGGAACCCCATTTTTTAAAGCTCACCTGCTCAGCATCTGTGATATGCTCATAAGTTCCAAGAAGTACTTTTTTTTTTTTTTTTTCCCCCAGCATCAGCTAGGCTGAAAAGAACTGAGGCTGCTGTTTTGCAGTTTTCTGAGCCAGGGAGCATATTTCATGACTCCAAATCCTGCTTGAAACTCACATACAAAGAGCAGAATATCAATGGGGAACAGAGATGGGAGGATGGACTAGACACTGGACTTCGTCATCTGTGCCAACTTAATCCTACAAGCTTCCTTGTCTGCCTTGCCACAGGGAAAGTTGAAAGTTGATCTGGACTTTGCTTTAAACGTGATACTGCTCCCATGGGGCTGCCCTTGGCTTTTCTAGTACTAGTCCGTATTTCTTTTCATCCACAGTATTCATTTGTCCACAATGTCCAGTAGGCTGGTCAGCTAAATGTGTTTGACCAGCTGCATAGAAGCCCAACAAATGATGCTGTGCAAATACTAAACACTGTTTAGAAATTGAGCATTGAGGTCTGTATTGGATTATATAATTTACAAAGATGATTTCACCACCAGAAACTTGGATGTTGCTTTGCATTGTTTTAGAGTTAAAATTATGAAATAAAGGTTCCTACTCACTGTCCTATTTGCTTCTAAAACTATGGGGGCAGAGAGCACACAGGAAGCCTGTGGAATTTCATATCCATATTCTGTGGAGGAACTGGAAAGGCCTCAGGGCCACTTCCACAGGAGACAAAACTACACCCTTGTTAGATTGACTTCACCATATTTACATGGCTCAGTAGTAGGGTCACAGTGAGGATTAGAATCACAGGCAGGGTTTTCTTTATATATGAAGAAAAATAACAGTTGAGACAGAGATAGGGGAGAGAGGAGAAACGGGACAGGTTATTAGGGTGTGGTAGGAATTAAAGTAGAAAAGGGAACTAAGGGAGAGAACATAATTATTTTTTAATTAATTTATTTTTAAATTAAATTTGTTGGGGTGACAATGGTTAGTAAAATTACATAGGTTTCAAGTGTATAGTTCTATAATACATCATCTATTATATATATGTCACGTTGTGTGCTCACCACATAGAGTCATTTCTACTTCCATCACCATACATTTGACTTCCTTTAACCCCTTTACCATCTCCCTCCCTCTTGCCCTCTGGTAACCACTAAATTGTCATCTGTGTCTGTGATTTTTGTTTTCTTATTCGTTTGTCTGGTTCCTTTGTTGCTTTCAGTTTTATATCCCGCATATGAATGAAGTCATATGGTTTTCAACTTTTTCTGTCTGATTTATTTCGCTCAGCATAATAATCTCAAGATCCATCCGTGTCACAAATGGCAGTATTTCATCTTTTCTTATGGCAGAGTAATATTCCATTGTGTATATATACCACATCTTCTTTATCCAATCATCTACCAAAGGACACTTTGGTTGTTTCCATGTCTTGGCCACCGTAAATAAAGCTGCAGGGATCGTTGGAGCACATAAATCTTTACAGATAAATGTTTTTAGATGTTTGGGGTAGCTACCCAGGAGAGAGATTGTGGGGTCATATGGTAATTTTGTTCTTAATTTTTTGAAGAACCTCCATACATACTTTTCTTAAAGACCTTCCTTCTCAGATTTGTCATCTCTGTTGATCTGGTGGAAGTTCCAGTTTTTAAAAGCAAATTAGGGTAGAAGGATGGTTAGAGAAGATAAAGCTGATTGTCACTAAAACCAGAACTTCAGGACATGCTTTCTGAATATGTACAGAAACACAAACCCAAACCACAGTTCCCTCTTTGTCACTGAGTAGCTTCCAGGGATGATAATGAAGAATTATCTTCTCTTTATTGCTTTGGCTGATGCTTGGGTCTGTGGCGCCAAGAATCTGGATCTCCCAGAGCCAGGCAGTGAAAAAACAGTACATTAACATTAAATAATGGGCTCTCTGGTGCCTGGATTGCAATGGAGGAAGGGTTAACAGAGCTGGGGCTTTGTACAGCAGGAGCCTCCATCTATAATCTCTTGTTTTTCTAGGCAGGGAGGAGGAGAAAAGAGCCTTGGGGGAGGAATACACAGAGTGCCCTAATCTTACGATAAAACTAATGTGATTCCTATACCTGCTATCTCTCCCCACCAGGTTTCTGCTCCCTCCGCAGAACACTAGTAATGCCCATAAATGTCGGTTAAAATAAAAATTTCTGTTCCATTAAACATATGAAAAATATGTTACATTGAATACAGTTGGTTTGGGAAATCTGTTTTTATCCCTCTTAACCAATCGTCCATATTAACTGCAGCTGCCACAAGTGGCAGTGCAGTGGGCTGGGGCTGAGATCCACAGCGGTGTCCGGCTCTGTCCAGTGTGAGCCATGTGAGTCTGCACACCAGACTGATGCCTCTCACGTCCTAAGGTACACAGTGTAGTCATCCTGCTCTGAAAATTTAGGCGGGTTTATTTGTGAAGGGAAGTATGGACTGCTTTTGCTTGCATTCTGAGGAGTCTGAACTTGAGTGGAACGCCCTGAGCTAGTGTCGGACTCTCACAGTACACAGTCTGGGACAGCAGGGTCAGTCAGTGCTGGCTTCTAATCCATGTGGCAACAGAAATGGCTATGCTGACTCACTTGAGTGTAGCAGGTGAGGTAGTCTACCAACCATTTAAGAAGTATTTCTTGTCTACCCACCATAGGCCAAGCCCTGCCCTGGAGATGATGTTAAATTACTAAGCCTCTTCCCATGGGACCTTCTTCACAAGGTAGTTATTATTGTGAAGGAAACTTTATAGTAAGGAAACTGAGTCAGAAAAAATAGTTGGCCAGGGTCATGTTCTTCTAATAAAGGATGCTTCCCAGTCGAATTCCTCAGCTCCCTGCCTCCCTAGACATGGCCCTTTAGCCATGGCAGTTCCACTAACAGTCTTCAGTCTCTTAGCTCTAGGCCTGTATATGAGGTACTTCCTTTCCATGGAAGTTTTCCATCTGCACCCTCTCCCCCTTTCTTTACCTGCTATTCATTCTTCCAGATTACATTGTCAAAGGCAAACGCTGAGCAAGTAAGAGACTTACTTTATTCAGGTTATTGCAATAAGGAGAACACTCCAGATCTGAAGATCAGGTGATTTTGCCTCAGCCTTTTATAGAAAGGAGAGGATAAATGATGGGGGAGGGGTCCTTTTTACAGCTGGAACTGTTTTTGAAATCACGAGTCTCAGTCAACTGAACAGGAGATGTGTCTAGCTAATTCCAGGAGGATAATTTCTCATCTGTTACTAATTCATGAGAGAAAGAGTGGGGAGTTAGAGGGTCTGTGTCTAGCGTTTCAGCAGGTTCAGACAGAAGAGGTAAGGTCTGTGTTTGGTTTTGTCACAGGTAAACAAAGTAGTCATCTGCAAGTCTTACATAGAGTTGTGAGAAAGAGTGGACTGGGGCATCTTAACTGTCATAGCGGAGGTGTGATTATTTGTGGCAAGCCATTTCCCAGAACACAAAAAGTTACGTGTGTTTGGGGGAGCAACCGGATCATTGCAAAGGAGACTGGTGGAAGCTAAGTCTGGAGAACAAGCACCACCCCAGACCCCACAGGGCCAACAGTTTCTGTGAGGGCCTCTCCAATCCATTCCTCAGTTGGGACAGAGTATGCCCTTGAACACACTTTGTGAGTTTTCCTGGAGTTTGGTCTTAAGTGATCCTGGGCTGTCACTTTCACCCTTTCCCCCGTGGCTGATTTTTCTGCAGTTCTGATGACACTGCTGTCAGAAAGTTTTTCCTGGCAGTTCAGCAAAGGGAAACAGAGGGGACTGTATTCCATCAGTAGCACATGAATCCCTTCTCTTCTCACTGCTTCCGCCCTACAAATATTTATAGATATCATTATGCCTCCCTTACCTATCATTTATCCAAGCGGTAACAGCACCAGTCTTTCCATCTTGCCTCATAAATCAACCCCTCCAGCCCCTGTAATCATCTCTCTGCTCCTCTCTGAGCTCTCCAGAGTCTGTGGACATCTTAATAGGTACCCCAAACTGAAGTCTCCTTTCCACCAGCTTACCGAAGCAATTACCTACTCATTAGGGGGATGGCATATGCTAAAAGGACACTTTGGCCTTGTAGATGCCATTGTGGAGTTCAAGCTCATTTCTCACATGTGGCCACTTCTCCCTTCCAGAATGTTTCTGTGCAATTGCTGCCAGTGTGCTCCTATTCTCCCTACTTCCTGCTGCCAGACAAAGATCAGAAGTAGGCAGGCTTTGCTCTCAGTCTCTCCTATTCCCCTTGAGGACTCTCCTTTCCAAATATCACCTTTGTGTCCTCTAGGCTTTCATCATGGCCCATAATGGGCCCTAAGGTCTTCATAATGGTGATCTGTCTCAAACCCCAGCCTTTTCCTTCTCCCTGGTCCCCTATCAAAGCACAGCATATCAATTGGGCCTCAAGTTTGGGCAGATCTGTGTGCAAACCCCAGGTCGAACACACTTGCCCGGTAGAATGCCTTCGGGCAAGTTATTTAACTTCTCTGAGCCTCAGTAATTTGTGAAATGGGGAAAATAATTATATCTAACTCATGGACTGTTGTGTGAGTTAAAGGAAAAGCATATATTAAATTATGCTCAATTAATTAAAGTTGGTATTATTGTCCTCTTCCTCTTCTTATCCTCCTTTTCTAGTACCTCCCCCT
This sequence comes from Rhinolophus ferrumequinum, assembly GCF_004115265.2. Classification (NCBI taxonomy): domain Eukaryota; kingdom Metazoa; phylum Chordata; class Mammalia; order Chiroptera; family Rhinolophidae; genus Rhinolophus; species Rhinolophus ferrumequinum. The sequence continues at coordinate 34,495,542 of NC_046302.1, read as the reverse complement.
TTTCCTCTTGCTAATTTCCATCTCAGGTTGGGACTTAGACCAGTGATATATAAATCAAAAAGAAGGGAACATATATGCCTCAATTGCCTAGACATTTTAGGGAAAAGGTAGCTTTAAAGGAGACTTTTATGCATTCTTCCTTTCTTTAAGCGTTCTGGAAGTGTTCTGTTGTGAAGTAGAACTGTAAGAAAAAAATTATTCTTGTTAAAATCATCAGGAAAAATAAGAAAGAAAACCCACAGATATGTATGCTCAATGAGGAGTTATGTGACACTTCTTCTGAAGCAGCCATGATATTGTCTGGGAAAACTAAATAAAAAATGGAACATATTTGACAGTATTAGAGAACATGCAGATATATGAATTGAAGATTATGTAAGAGGTACCTCTATAGGTATATCCAAGAAAAACAGAGCTTCCACCAGGTTGTTCAGTTGTAGGAATTTATTTTGGGCAACTAGTTAAAAAGGTCTTGAAAAAACTGCAACGCTAGACGTTAGCAACTATAGGAAGACACGATGACACCAGGACAGAAGGGGCCAAAGGAAATGGTGGTGTCACTAGAGCCCCAGGGCCAGGACTGCCTGGGGGGAATTGACATTACTGTGAGAGTTACAAGTGAGGAGGAAAGATGGCGCTCTTCCACATAAGGAGTGAGAAAGGATGCCCAGACTTCTCCCACTTTTCTACTCTCCAATTTCACACCACTGGCTGAACCTAGCCAGAAACTGGTTGGCAAAAAAATGTGAGTCAGCCCCTGTGATACAAAGTAGAGAAGGAGAAGGGCATGGAATGGATCTGAGAGCAAATAGGTGAATCAATACCGTGGTAAGAATCATTAACACAATATCTATAATGGCAGGTGATAAAATGCCCAAAGGTTTTAAAGGACTCGATTAATGACTAAAGGTATCTCTTTCTCCATCTCCATCTCCATCTCCTTCTCCATGTCCATGTCCACCTCCACCTCCACCTCTCCCTCTACCTCTATTTCTACCTTTGTCTCACATATTAAAGGAAATATGCTCTCTCCTTATTATAAAAAAAAACAAAAACAAAAACAAAACAAGCCCCGCTTATTAGTCAGGAACCAGTCAGGAGAGAGAAACCACAATGCTTGTTTTGAACAAGGTAATTTTTTCTAGTTTCGTTGAGATATAATTGACACATAAAACTGTGCAAATTTGAAGTGTACAACATAATGATTTTATACATATATGATTACCTAGTAAGTGTAGTTAAAAGCCATCACTTTACAGTTACATTTTTTTCCTTATGATGAGAACTTTCAAGATCCACTCTCTTAGCAACTTCCAAATATACAATACATTTTTGTAACGGGTAAGTTTAATATGAGTAACTGATAACTATGTAAAAGGTGGTAAACTACTAAAAGGGATGAACTAGAGTTCTAGGGGATTACAGAGGTAGCAACTACCACCCCTAAGACTGAAAAAAAAAAAAAAAAAAAGTGAATCAGGTCCAGCTTGAATTGTCTAGCTGACAAAGAAGCAAATGTCCTTTGCAATATCTCAGCTCTAGTATTACAAAGTCGAACAACAAAAGGTGTGTTTGAAGTTAAGTGGCAATAAAGCAATAACTAGCACACATGCTACATCTTACTGATCTGGATTTTCATTGGCCAAGTTTATGTGTTTCCATTTTACCATTTAAGCCATGATGCTGGGGTAAAATTCAAGACAAACTCAAATCCATATATTTGATTAAGGATGAAACTACAGGCAGCCACGAGTGTGGCTCTGAATATTCTATATGAGTCTTGAAAGCCTCCATCAGGTATGATTCATTACTCTGAAAGTTTGCTAAATGTGGAGTCTATCTTGATTAAATCAACCAGAGGAAATTCCCCTGCCTGTGGGCAGAATGCTCTAGTAGAAACTCAGGAAATTGCTTCTCTCTCCTCTTTGCTTATCTAAGTCGGGTGCTTGCAGTTGAAGTCTCGTCCTCCTTCCAGCTGACGTCATCTCTCCTGCAACACGACCCTTTTTTACCATGCTTTTATTCTGTACCACTCATTTGAGAAAGCCTATTCGTGTGTGTGTGTGTGTGTGTGTGTGTGTCCTGTCTATGGTAGTGGAGTGGGTCTCATTTCTAAACAATGGAAGTACAGGGTGTGATGGGGAGTTCAGCACACAAATAGACAAGAAGCAGACAAAGAGAACATGAGGTTAAAACCGAGTGTTAGGGAAATATTTTTGACCCTTCTCAGAATCCTGATCTAGTTAGTGCCTTTGCATGTTGAACTCAGGAGTGCACACAGCACTCGCTTTGATTAAGCAGTAATCGCCATTCAGGAAATTATTCCCAGCATCTTGAGAAAATGCTGGTTCTCTCTGTACTGTTTGTCCTTGATGAACAAGTGTGAGAGATGGATCTGTCAGGGCATCTCTTCACCATCTTTTCAGAGTTGCATTGTTCGCAGCATAATGCAGTCTTTCCTCTGCCTTTTGTCTGTTCCAGTTTTTTATTTTATTTTGAGAGCGGAAGCTGCCTGCACTTAGTTGGACAGATTGCCCCTGACTAATACATCTCAGCATCAGGACATGCTTCTTTGTAGTCACCCAGAATTTTAGTCTTTATTTTTCTGAGACTGGTTTTATCAAAATGTACTTTCTGCAGTGTTATTCATTATGTTTCCTATTTGTTTTTTACTCAGGAGTATTCTCTGGAAAGGTGAATGGTAGTGATTGCCCCGAGTACTCTGTTCTAACACCCAGCACCACTGTAACTTAGGGACATAGTGAGTTTAAAAACGAAATAAAAGAAAGCAAAGCACACAGTTTACATACTTCTACTATTTCCTGTCTCTCTAATCTCCCTTGTAAAATAAATTCAAATGCCCCTTTCCCCATCTCTTCCTCCCTTTTCATCTCCTTAAATATTTTCATTGTACCTATCATGTGAAATTTACCTAAGAAACAATGTAACTAGGGGAAACAGGGAGTCTTATTTATTAAATACTTCCTATTTTCCAGGAGCTTTATACATGTTAACTCAATTTCACAACTATCAGACCAAATATAGAGGGTGCCAAAGAAATGTCTACACATTTTAAGAAAGGAAAACTATACTAAAATTATAATATTCAATATATACTGATATCAAAAGATGAATACAAGTCACATTTGACTTCATCAAGCACAAGAGGTGCTCAAAGAGGTGCTCATCAGCATCCAGAAACTTCTGAGTACGGCGAACTACTGCTTGAACAATGTTGACCAAAGAGTCCACCTGTATACATTTTTTTGGCACCTCTGGTATGAATTAATTCCCATTCCGCAGATAGCTTGGAAAGTAAAATGATTGGCTTATGATCGCAAAACTTTAAGAGGCTGAGCCAAATACAAATGCAGGTCTTTCAAAGCCCATGTTTTCAACTCTCGTGTGCTCAGAGCCCACACTGTGCAGCAACATAAATGCTGGAGGGAAGAGCACACTGGGTGAGCACAGAGGAAGGAGACGAGCTGTGGATTCCTTCCAGTCTTTCCCCTTCATGGCTCCTCTTGGTGGTCTTTATAATGGAAGATCCCTTTGGGGAAAAGGGTGGGAAGAGGGTTGTCCAATGCGGACAAGGTAGCTTGTTAGAAACAAGTGTAGGGTGATCATTTGTAAGGATAGGTCCTTTCCCTATATTTTCAGGGGGCCAGCCAGCACCAAAGAATGTCTGTCGGAGGGAGACTGATAATGACTTAGAATCAGGAAGCTCATTGTATAATTAGATCTGTTGTGAAATGAAATTGGCATGTGAGGAGCATCCAGCTCCCTGCCACAAGGACTGCTGAGCAGAGCAGTCCCTCTGTGTCCCTTCCAGCTCTAAGACTCTGTAATAAATAATTTTGTATTCTCCCTCAGGCTCCATAATTCAACTCTTAATGGTCAACAATCACTCCTTTTAGTGATCATTTATTTCTTTTAGCTTATGGTTGAAACCAAGAGTATGGGAACTCTAGGAGCCCCAATTTCTAGATAGATTTTGTATAGCTGGGGTTAAGAAAATCAGTACACTTGCATGTGTTTTCAGTAGAGCAAACACACAAGAAAAGCACCACTGACCTAGCATTTGTTGAATGAGTTGGTCGGTTGTGCGTTTCTGGTTGTGTTTGTGTCAAGGTGGATAAAGAAATTATGCAGGGTAAGAAATGTTAAACCCTGAAAATGGGCTAACAGCTGAAGATATAACCAAGTATTATCAGCTGTTAAAGCACAAAGAAAATGGTTTCTCAAGCACCTTGAAATGTGGTATTGAATTCAAAATAATCGGTATTTACACTGTTGGCCTCAAATTAAATTTAGATTTCAATCAGTTTACAAACACTGAATTATTTTAACCAATCTAGAACTTAATTTCAAAAGCTGTGGCCCCTCAAAAAACAAAATCCTGAAGGTAGATTCTAGAGTGACCTTTTTTTCTTATTGCTGAAACAAAAATATTTTTTTTTTTTAAATTAATACTATTGGCTTTTGGTCATTTCTGACAGAAATAAATTTAACTCACTTAGGCTTCAAAGACTGAAAAAAAAAAACCCAAGAAAAACAAAACCATGGTATTTTATCCCTTAAATTAACCCACTACTCTTCCTAGATTCCTTTCAGCTCCATTTTCTGGAGAGTAGTCAAGGATTTATTCAAAATCATGCAATGCCTAAAATAATCATTATTCCCTCTATTATACGTAGTATTATATCCGGGGCTCTCTCACTTACAGGCATGTCTGTCAAAGGGACCATTTTTCAGGCTCACAGTTCCCAAGACTCTGTCACTTTCTTACTTACAGAGGCCCAAAATGGAAACTATTTTTCTTTTCATTATGAGCTGTCACTTTTTCATCTTGGCACTGCAATGATAGACTTTCATTCATCTTCTATATTACCTTTCCTGAAACCTCTGACACAGACTGACACAATGCAAAATGCAGGAGATCTTGGAGCATACGTTGGCAATTTTGAGGGAAGGCAGCAGCCTGTCTCGCTCCGATATTTTAAATATATATTGAAAATGCCAAGATTCCCGATGTGGTAGACTGGAAATGCTAATGTTCCATGCTCTGTTTTTACCCGTCCTTATAATGTCTGCTCCCTGGCTCCAAATAAAATTGAAGAGTTGGCAGAGGGCAGAAGAGTTGCAAAGACTTTCCCAGAGCAAGAGTAAAATGTTTGCTCTAAATCCATGAGGACATGAGGTAGCAGAAGGGAACAAGGGTTATATTTTCTCAATTCCTTCTGTGGTTACTGAGGAGACCACTGATTCTTATGTGTGTATTGGGCTATTCCATTACCTAGGCAAGCTCGCCCTTCTCACAACCCCAGACATGGAATAAAAAGGCACTGACATCTTACTATCCAACATCATGGTCCAGATGCACTTCTGTGTCTCTGTTCTCAGTGAGGTGATTTAAAAAGTATTCCTCCATGGGAGATCCAAGAGAGAAGTGTAAGAGAAAGAATAAGAGAAAGCCAGGTGTAGTTTACTCCTACTGCCCTCAATCCATACTGAATTTTGATTCTGCCTCTTATTCAGAAATATAAATATTCAACATATCGACAAATCCTTGTCATGCTTGGATTCTGGAGGGCATCAAAGGAAAAACATCTCACATTCTTGACATTCACATTTCTAAGGGGACACAGGGATGGCTGTAAGTGAAACTGAAAAAGACAAAGTTTGGTATCTCTTGTTACCATTCCAATTGAACCTAGATATTTAGGGGATCAAAATGCTTATTGCTGAGCACACTTCTGTAGCAAAACAAGCAGGATAGGGACTCCCATCAGGAATGAGACAACGTCATCATAGCGTATCATCTGTAAAATGGGTCTCATATCTGCTTTTTAATTTTATGCTTTGTTTGGCCAAACCCCGGTTAGATAAAACCTTATTAAGTAACATCTTATCTGGGAGTCTCAGTTTACTTTCTCAGACAGATGTTTTGTTCTCTAAGTAGATTATAAACTATTTATAATTAGGGCTTGGGTCTTATTTAACATTATATCCCCAGTGCTTGACATACTACTGGCTTAATAGAGGTCTGCTGATGGAATAAATGAAGGGTAGACGATTCTGACAAGATTCATTGCCCATTTATTTCCAATTCTAACCTTAGCTTTGAGCCATTAGAGGTGTTTCATTTTTACCAGGTAAGTGCCTTAGAACTGTCAGTTGGAATGGTTTCAGGAATGGGTGTGCCCTTCACAATTCTCCGCAGCCCTGTTTATGTGCTTAGTATTATCTGTCTGACTCACTTGAGCTTGAAGTTCTGGAGTCTTTCATTCCATCTTAGATTGATGTTCTAGTACCCCACCTTTCATAGTGTTTTTGCTCTTTTCTTGTTACATTTACTTTGGGTACCTTTGTTCTGAGCCTGACAAAGACCAGGGATGTTCTCCTACTCATATGACGTTATAATCAACAGGTCTCCCCTCAGTAAATGGCCACTCCGCCACACCTAGAGAACTTATCCCATTCTGTGCCTGAATGGGCAACCATCCTGTTGTGTTTCTAAACTTAACTCTTAGGGCTGAATATTGAAGTGTTATGGAAGCTAGTGGATCAGAAGGTAAAAGAGAGAAATAAAAGGGAAGGGAAAATTGAGGAAAGCCAAGTTTTACCTGGAAGAAAATCAATTGAAAATCTATTTAAAATGTAAAAGAACTTAATAAGCTGGCTGAATGTTAAAAGAATATACAGGAATAATAATTTTCATGTATTTGTTCATATATATGTATTAAATATGTTATAATGTATGGTGGAAGAAACATTATAGAATAGCAATTTTTAAAACAATTTTAATTTATTGTATAATTGATATACAATAAACTGCATATTTTTAAAGTATATAATTTGTTTGATGTATGTATGTATACATGCGTAAAACCATCATCACAATCAAGATAAAGAACATATCCATCATCCCCAAAAGTTTTACCGTGAAAACATTTATATAGTCAATGTAATATAGCAAACTGGAATTTTATATAAAATATAAACTATTCATAAGGCAAATGGTAATCTAACTAGAAAATCCAATTTACATGATAGATGAAAAGGTATATTATGTAATATGTAGTTTCTATAGATCAACAGGAAAAAGACAAATAGTCCAATAGAAAACAGAGGAAAAGAGACTAATATACATTTCATAAAAAAGAAGTAGCTTTTTAATAAATATGTTCAACATCACTGAAATCAGGGAAGTACAAAGTGAAGCTATAATGCTTACCGTTTTCCACCTAATAGATGACAAAAACTAAAAGATACATAACACAGCATATTAAATGGAAAAAGCACTCTCATACCACCATGGTTTGAAGAAGGCCCTTTATGGAAGACATTTTGGGAATATCATTCAATTAAAAAATAAAAAGCACATTCCATTTAAGCCAGAATAGGATTTCTATGTGTGTATTCTACAGATGCACTAACACATGTACTAAATGATATATATGCAAGAATAGTTTTGCAACGTTTTTATAATAGCAAAAGATTAAAACTCAAATACTCTAACATATGGGACTGCTTACGTAAATGATGATGTATCAAAAATATAATTCCATGCAGGTATTAATACAGGCTAATCCATACACATGGTACAAAGTTCAAAAAGTGTGAAAGAATATATAATATGAAGGAGATGTCTCTCCTTCCTACCAAAATCACACAGGTCTCTCAAGGCAACCTTTGCAAATAATTACATTCATATATTTTTTAAATGTAAACAGAATATTATGCAACTAACTGAATGAATGATGTTGTTCTATATAAAATTATAAGAAAAACTTCTAACAAAAAAATTAGTGAGCAAAGAAAGGTACAGAACACGGTATGTGGTCTGTTAGCGTATATGTAAATGCCTAGAAAATGTCTACAGATGATCTAGTAACTGTAATCACATTCCTACTTCACATAGGTACATTGTTGAGACCACCGTTAGATTTCTTCACCAATCAGAATTACTCCTCTTTATAGATCATATACACTCAATGAATGGTCCATTGGCTTCTTCCTGGCTAACCCATTCATTTAAATGAAACCTCTTTTTCATTATCGTGACTTCATCTTCCTCAATTCAACTCTATTTTGATAGCCTATGACACCATTGCAAGTTCATACTCTAACTCTTCAGCCAGGATACCTGAACTCAGTTACGGTGACACTGCATTTCATTGTCATCCTGAACTGGACCACTGTTTCTCACTCTGTCAATTCTGGCTTTCATAAGAGTCACTTGGAGGGCTTGTTAAACCACAGACTGCTGGCCTCATCTGATTCAGTGTATTTGGTTGAGAGGTGTGTGAATTTGTTATCAAATTTAAGGTGACGGTGATGCTATTGGTTTGAGGATCATAGTTTGGCAACCACTGGCCTTCAACCTTAAGTAATTACACAATCCATCCCACACCCAGCCTCTGCTTAAACATGTATTCTACATACAGAGGGTGCCAAAAAATGTAAACACATTTTTAGAAAGGAAAAAACTGTATTAAAATTGCAATACTCAATATACACCTATAGCAAAGGATGAATGAAAGTCACGTGTATACATTTTTTTTGGCACCCCCGGTATATAACCAACTTTGGATCTTCAACCCACTAGAAGCATATTTAGGACTAATGACTTCATCAATATGGGGGGAAAAACACTGACACTTGGTGATATTTCTAGTTATTTTGTACAACCCTATTTTTAAGGGGAAAATAAATTCCCTCTGGGGCAATGTCTAAAATGCCCAAAGTCAGCATGATACTAAATTGCCCAGGTTCAACTCTTTGCTTAATTTTAGGAACATGCATTTGTGACATTCCAATTATCTAAGAAGCAGCCTACATGGAGTGGATATTCGGCAACTCTGCTTTTTCCTGGACATAGAAGGGTTCATTAACATAGACATGAATAGGAGAGACCTATGCCTTTAGATAACTAAATTGAAAGTCTTTTTCTTCTCTGCTGTCCTTTTTGCTCCTTATCACAATCCAGCTCAGGATTTACCAGCAGCAGAGCAAAGGCAACAGGTACCGAATTTTAGCTTACCATAATTCAACAAGAATGGCTTAGGAACCAGAGGCACGGGAACTCTCCATGAGATTCTTTCTTTCTTTGATGCCCCATCCTGTTATGAATAACAGGTTTGTTTTCAATCTCACTTGTCCTGTCTCATGCTGTTCTGGGGAGGAGGGTGAGCCCCAAACAAAACCAAATGGGAGGTTGCAAAATGGAGAAAAGGTGGTGGGAGTGTTGGAGTTGCAAGCTGGTACGTTAGCGGTGGAGGTATACTGTTTAGATCTCACTTTAAGACAGACCTCACCATTTAGGTGCAAGGAGCAAAGTTATCAGGCATCATTCAACTGCAGTGCTCCAGGACCGGCCTAAGCTTTTGAACAGAGGCCACACTCTCTCGATGGGTAGTACCCAGCCAAGGATTGAACCCAGCAGGGATCCTAAGGCTTAGCTCTTTCTGCCCAATGAAAGACTCCTCTAATGGGCCCTCTTTGCTCTGAGCTCCCTCTTGGGATAGCGGAGAATTTGTCAGATCTGTATCCTGATCTGAGCCTCTCCCTGCCCAATCCTACTTTCTCTCCTCTTTTCCTTCACAGGTGTCAGGTTTGCACAGAATCTGAAGGCTTCCCCTGCCAGATTCCATCTTCTCTCCTCACTCTTTTATCTTTCACAGGAGTTGGTTCCCTAATAAATCATTTGTACGCCTGACTCCATCTAAGTATCTGCTTCCCAGAAGACTCGATTGACACATCTGGGAATTAGGAACGTACGATTGCTCAAAGGAAAGAGATGTGATTTCCCAGTGATAGCTGAGAACTGGGAGAAAAGCATTGCATCAATGAAAGGGAAATGTCAAAGTGCAAATGAAAGCAACACTGACCACATCAGTTTCCTCTTTAAAGGCTGTCAATGGCTCACCATTGACCACAGGATGGTCACAAGCCCCGTGAAGTCTCCTCTATAATATCTTTCCATTTTGCTATGTAAAATTTCTCTTCTATTCTCCTACCCTGTTTTCCCCAAAATAAGACCTGGCTGGAAAATCAGCTCTAATGTGTCTTTTGGAGCAAAAATTAATACAAGACCCAGTATTATATTTATATTTATATTATATTATATATTAAACACTCGGTCTTATAGTATAGTAAAATAAGACTAGGTCTTATATTAATTTTTGCTCCAAAAGATGCATTAGGGCTGATTGTCCAGGTAGGTCTTATTTTGGGGGAAACACGGTATACTATACAAACCAGCTGCTCTACTAACTTTACTATGGAGACACTGAATTTTAGAGCTCGAGAGGCATAGTTCCTATGGTGTCCTTCCTCATTGTACAGATGAGGAAATAGATTCACAGAGAGCCAACTGGCTAAGCTTTCCATCCTTTGCGCGCGCGCGCACACACACACACACACACACACACAGTGATGTTTCAAGAGTCTAGGGCAGTGCTGTCCAATGGAAATTTCTATGATGGTGGGTGTGTTCTATATCTGCTCAGTCTAATATGGTTGCCACTATCTCCATGTGGCTGATGAGCACTTGAAATGTGGCCATTGAAGTAGCTACCTGTGACTGGTGGCTATGGTATTGGATAATGCAAGACTAAGATTTTGCTTATCCTTTCACCTGTGGTGCCTACTCTGAGTTCTCTGTCTTTCTAAATTCAACCCATTAAAAAACTGTTCTTCTTAAGTAAGTCATTTTTCCTTAATGAGGCCTCCCTGGACCATCTAAGCATATTTGGAAAACTGACATCCTTTTTTCTATTTATTCTCTTTGTTGGTATTGTTTATCATTCAACACATGTTTAATGAGTACATACTACATCCAAAGTTTTTAAAAGATGCTTCTTTTAAAAACAAAACAACAACTCTAGCATTGTTGCTTAACTTTTTAATCCATTATATAATTTAACTTATAACTCATACATTATTGCTGAATTTTGTTTTGATTTATAGTATATCTCATCCTTCTTTCCAACACTAGATTTTAAATCCCATGAAAATGGAGACTGTGTCTAACGATCCTCTGGTTTGCACAAAAATGGACATCTAATAACTTAGTTAATCTGATAGATAAATTATGTCCCTGGATACTAGTAACTGATTATAAAGTAATAAAAGTTACTGTTTTTTGATAAACCAAGACTCTAAGTTAAAATACTAACCTTTTTGCTGTCTTCTTTACTAGGCAGTTAGGAGGGAATGACTTCACAATGAATTGGGATAAAGGAAAGAAATATAATATTGACCAATTTATGGGGTTCAAATTAAAATTCTACAATAGATGGTGCAAAATAATTTGTTAAATGATATTGCAAAGGATCTTGGAAATATTGAAATATCTGATTCTTTGAAGTAGATTGTCACAGTTCCCTACCACTTTAGAAGAGAAAAAATTCCATTTTACTTCTTATTTGCAATTTCTATCCATTTTAGAGTTGTCAAGGAAATATGATATTCTTTTTGATTGGATAGTGTGCCAGTCATGACATTTCCAGTGGAAAGCAACGGATGGTTTCCATTCCATAAAATGCCTAGAGTCTGTCTGGATTCCACAAAATTAGAGAGATCTAGTTAACTTAGTTCCTATGCCTTGCATTTGTTCATATTTCTTTCTTCAAACCTAAGATCATTCATTACAGTCTGATGAGTTTTAAGTGTTCAGCTCTATTTTTAAATTTAACACATGATTTGGCAGTTGGCACAGGGATTGACAGACACTTTAAATATATCAATAGAAATCTTATATTTTAAGAAAGACTGGATTAATTTGACTGTAGTAAAAATGTCTTTTCTGCAGTATCAAAAGCCTGTGAGATTGGAATAAATAGTGATATAAGTTCACTGACAGAAGCTAAATAGTCAGGATGCTTTAAATAAAAGAGGTCTGCATCTGCTCTGCTCATTTCCTGTCCTAACCAGAGGAGAATGAATTCTTAGAGAAGTCAATGTTTGGTAGGAAATACTTTCTTTTCTTTGCCATCTAGTCTTCCCTTAGGGTCTACTCAAGTCTCACGTCTCCAGGAATATTTACCCATTTATTCACCGCATGCAAACTTTCTCTAAATTCCTATATTACATATAATTATTTCTATATAGTCAGGCACTGCCTTTAATTTCTTTTTTCTTCATTTTCTATTTCTCCCTCCATCCCTCCTATCCTTTCCTTTTTCTTTCCTTTTCCCTTCTTCCCTCCCTCCTTCCCTCCCTCCCTCCTTCCTTCCTTCCCCTCTTGTGTGTCAACTTCCAGTTTAGATGGTATGCTCCCAAAGGAGCAGGAAAGAACATGTCTATTGCCTTCCTAACATGGGATGTGTAGAGGAGTGGTACTTACACATTTTGTATTGATTTACTGAATTGATTTTTCTTAGGAACCTCTCAAATCTCTTGAGCATTCTGTGCCTCACCCCGCTCATGCCTTTGCATAACTTTAAGTAAAAACTCCTACTCCTGTGGTGTGCATGCTCCTATATATACCTGAATCACAGGTAAGCAGCTGTAGGCAATTGCTTCCAGGTGTTTACCAGAGGAAATCACTGCCTGTCAGTAAGCCAATGACAGATTGTGCTAATTTCTCAACAGAAGTAATTAACTCAGGAATCTTGATGATGTATTTTGGGAGAATAAATCTTTCTCTTCACTCTCTCCTGCAATAATGTTTGTCCATGCACAAACAAACACACAAACACAAACCCACACCTTTGAGGGGGACTTCTTTGTAACTATATTCATTACTCGACATTACTGACCAAAATAATACACATGCAAATGTTCGCTGGCAGAAACAAGATTATCTGTACTTTAAAACTGTAAAAGCAAAAATAAATCAATAAAGCAATACAGGTGACATGTAGCCCCTCTTTGGGGTACATATAGAGAATTCAATATTCTCTTTCAATGGGTTTTGATTACATGTTGGGATATTTCCTAGGCAGGCACACATAATGTCTTCTCCAGAATGCCCACTTGGGAGGAACACCAGGACTAGAAAGGGAAGAGGGAATATCTGCCCTCCAGCTAAATCAGTCAAACCAGGCCCACTGTCCATGCAAAGACCCACAGAATAGCCTCAGATTCTGGTGCTTTAACACATTTAACAGAAGTGACTAAAAATTGACTTATAGTAGGGTGATATCAATAGTAATCTTTTTCAGTTATAAAAATCAATGAACATTTTTTTGGAAAACCCATACTGATGCCTGCTATGTATACTGTAACTGGCAGGTGAGAGTCTAGGCGGCCAACGTTTTATTTTTATGAATAAATGACAACAACAAACCAATGCATTAATGAAAGCACAACTTAATTTATTGCCTATTTCCAGTCTCAGTGACAAAGTTTTCCTCTGTGTGGGTTAGTGATGAGGGTCTACCTGTGTCTTCAAGGATTCACCGTGAGTGTGATCTTCAAACATTAGCATTCATCAGAATCACCTGGGAGAATGCTTAAACTACGGAGAGCAGGGTCATACCCCTGGGAGCTCTGATTCTGTCTGGGATGAAGCCTGAGAATGTGTCTTTCTGACCACATCCCAGACGCTCCTGATGCTTCTGATTTCAGGGACTCCACTTTGACAACAATATGACTGATATTTATCTGTGATTAACCCTCCGTCTGACAGAAGTTATGTAGCATCCATAAATATTCATGATCACTTATTATTTCCAAAGTAGAAAGAGTACAGCATGTTTTCTGTTCTCAGTGGCCTCGTAATCTAATTGAGAAGATGCATTTCTTTTTTTTAAGTGAGATTAAAAAGAAAATCAGGAGTTCAATTGCAGGGTGTGTGTCCTCCCGCTATAAATGAGAGCCTGGAGTTCTTGTAGTCCTGGAGTCAGAATTGAGATGGGAATTTATTGAGTCTTGCATAACAGGCAGGACACATATTACCTGAGGAATGGGAGACACCACAAGTATCAACACTCAGAAGTAGGGGACAAAAAACAGAACAAACCCTCTTTGAATACAAACTCTCTATAAAGGATAAGGGCAAATTTCTGTTTTAACTTCAAGAGAATCCAGGAGAGCAAAAGCAGTGACAGGAAAATTCAGCGGGCCTTTTGAAAACGGATAATTATACTGCCCTTGACAAAAATAGGGTTTATATTGCTCAAAAGCAACGTTTCACTCTCCAAAGATAAAATCTTTTAATCAAAATGTCTTTGGAATATTAAAGTTGTCTAATGGTTAGCCAAAATTATTGCTGCTTGGATAATGTGCCTTAGTAAACGTCCAACAGGGTGCTCGCCTTGCAGTCGGTTCAAATCCTCTGTGCCTCTAAATAAATCCGTGAATAAAAGCAAACACTTGCTGGTTCTAGATTGTTCTTCTTACCTATAGTTTGGTAGTGAAAATATGTCAGCACTGAGGTCAACAGTGCTAAACACAGCAGGGGCACTTTGTTTAGTTCTTCAACTGTAACAGGCAAGCTACACTCCCACATAAAAAAAAAAAAAAGATAAAAATTGAAAGGTGCTAGGTGGTTATTTATTTATTTCCAGGATATTAGAACTAAAAAAGGCCATGAGGGTGAGCTACAGTGTAACTTTCTCTTGCAAATTAGTAAAATAGAGTTCTACGAGAGTGAACGGCTTATCAGAGGTGGCATGGCTCATTAGTGGTCAGATGTCAGCTAATAGCTAGTGCAGTGCTGTTCTCACCATTGCTCCGGGCCTTGAAACCAACCCCAGTGCTAACTTGCCGCTCATTGTGTGAACCTCATTCACTTACAATTAGGAGGAAAAAATGTATGAAGGTTCTTGTAGAGTTAAACAATTAAATGTTTTGTTTCCATAATTATGGTTGGCCACAATTTTTTCAAATATATTTTTGAAGAGTCCACCTGAGAAAGGCACTATTGGTAGGCTGCTTTTGAAACTCGACACTTACTCAGAGGGCTCAACTTCATGGCAAAAGCCCCTACACTTATTAACTGGCATGCTCAAGCAGAAAAGAATTCTGGGTCGCCGAGGCTCCTTGCATGTTTATTATAGCTCTAGCTACAGCAGAACGGGTCCTTGTAAATGTCACAGGAGATAATAATTGCAATGGAAAAGAAAGAAAATGTTTGGAGCTTATGAGAAAAGACCAAAGTGCTCCCAATCACAGGACTGAAGAGGTCAAAAAAACATCCCTAGGGCAAGAGAGATGAAACTTCCCCACAGTCAAGAAATTAATGCTGACACCTAGTCAGCTAAGTAAAGTGCAGAGCGGAAAGAGCAGGCCTGGCTGTATTTTGGCTTATGGATAGAGCTGTGTATGTACAGTCCAAAAAGAAATAAGTGTAAAGATCATCTTGTCACTGTAAATAAAAATCCCCCATTGCCCAAGGGAGCCAGAGCTCAGTTACAGTCTGGTCAGCCCCAGCCAGGCCATCACGGGGCCATTATTGATGATAATACAGGAAGAGGGTCATTTTCTCTGTGGAGTGGGAGAAGGTGGTTAGGGCATTAATGTCCAATTACACTATGAACATGAAATTTGGCTCTGTGTGGGCATTGCTTCCCATGTTCTCAATTAGATTGTAGAGGATAAAAGATAGTAAAAGTCTTTTCTTCAGCACTATTTTCCTTTGGCTGTGGTTATAGGAAAATGTGTGATAGAAATATAAGTATTCTTATGCACTAAATCCAGTGTCTAACATAAGGCTGAAATTCTGGAAGGACAGATCACTGTTATCTCTGTCCTTTCCGGAGGTTATGCTCTCAAACTCAATAATTCAGAATGTGTTTACCTGAATTTGGGCTGTTTTTGGAAAACCAGTGAGAAGAGCTGCACAGTGGAAATCCAAAGGGGGAAAAAAGCTCTATAAAAGTGTGGGACTGGACTTATCCTATCAAAGTCCACTTTTGAATGTCCTCAGGGAATTTCCCTCACTCCGTAAGGGACTCTACCCCATGGTGACAGTTATTTCAAAGGTTGGTATGATATCTCTGAGGTCCAGTGAAAATACTGGGTTAGCATGGGGGAGAAATGGAAAACAAACAAAACAAAAACTGAGGTCCAGTGACAGTGCTGGGCTGGGGGCAAGAAAAACACACAAAACAAAACAAAATAGTGTAGTGTAGTAGGCGGATTAATGACCCTCAAAGATGTTCGTTCATATAACTCTCTCTTTAATAAAGATTTATTTGTTAAGAGGCAGGAGAGAAAACGAGTTAATCCCTGGAATGTGTGGATATATTATATTATAATATAATCATATTATATTACACAATGGATTTTGCATTATGTTAATGTGATCATTTTAAGGATCTTGAGATGAGATTATCCTGAATTATCTGGGTGGATACACTGTAATCACAAGGATACTTAAAAAGGAAGGAGGGAAGCAGCAGAATTAGAGAAGATAGGATGACAAAAGATTGCTGTGACTGCTGTCTTTGAGGAGGGGAAAAGGCTAACAACCAAAGAATGTGGGCAACCTCTAGAAGCTGGAAAAGGCAGGTAACAGATTGATCCCTAACAGCCACCAGAAGAAACACTGAAGGCTCTGCCTGTATCTTGATTTTAGTCCAGTGAGACTTCTGACCTTCAGAATTGTAAAACAATAAATTTGTAATGTTTAAGTCACTATATTTATAGTACTTTGTTTCAGAAATACTAGAAAACTAATATACAAGGTGTGATTAAAAAAAAAAATGGTGAATGCTGCTGCCGAGTGCCATCCAACGGAAAGGCAGGACTCTTCAATATGGAAAGAAGTGTGTCAAACCTTAGTAACAGTGTGTGACAAGCTTCAACTTGTTGGGTGCAGTCAGTCAGGTGTGAGCTACGGTTGAGAGAAGGTGTGTTTTAAAGTGTGCTGTAAATCATCCTCCATCATGACATTGCTCCATGTCACACCTTGCTTCTGGTATATGGCAATTTCTGTCAAATAAAAACATTACGGTGTGTCTTCATCCACCTTATTCACCGAATCTGGCACCATGTGACCTCTGACTCTTCCTCAAAGTTAAAATGATTCAGGATATCAAGGCAGCCATGACAGCACAACTGAAAACATGAGAGAGGACTTCCAGAACTGCTTCGGAAAGTGGCAGGAATGATGGGATAAGTATGTTCAAAATAAGCGGGAGTATTTTGAGGGGATTATTGCCAATGTGTCCTTTACTGTAATATACATATAATTTAAACATTCACTGTATTGCTTGATCAACCTCATATAAGCACTTATGGAAGGATTGTGTGTCTAGACTCATGGAGTCACTTTGCTACCCTATCATGTAATCTTATCTAAGTTAATTCTAAAACTTGGCTAATGATCCCTAAAGACTCTGGTGTCCTTACTATTCTATGTTTATGTTCTTCTATTTCTTTCCAGTGGACCCAGAAACAGGAAGATGAGTAGAGGAAGAGTTGGGTCACTCATTCTTTTGACTCTTAAAAGTTGAGAAAGGATAGTTCATCACACTGAAGCTGCTCCAGATGGTGTGTCTGGAATTGTACTGAGTCCTGACAACTTGGCTGTATGATCTAAGGAAATGTGAGAGAAACAACTTTTCAGCAATGGCTTAACTTGAAATACATTTGACCACTGCTTAGAAGCACCCGCAAGAGCACATGCAGAGATTCATTGAGTAGTTTAATGTTTACAAAACCCTTTCACTTTAATCATCACCCTGTTGAAACCCACACCACTCTATCATCCAGAGGCTATTGTTCCCTCCACGTTAGAGATAAAGAAATGGGCTTAGAGCACTGGAACGCCTTGATCACTGCCTTCAGCCACTAAAAGCTGGAGGGGGATTTGATTTGGTGTCAAAGTTCACACTCTTCCCTTTACCGCACTATCTCAGGACCTTCTAATTCACAAGACAGTGGACCTGCATAGTTCATAACAAGCACGCAGGAAGTACATCTAGGCATAGCTGAATTGATGCCTACTTTTAGAAACTCCTAGGCGATATCTTCCTAGAAAGATTTAAGGCATTTATATTATTTCGGAAGAGGAAAAATAACCCCAAAGACAAAGACTTTTTTTTAAACTTACGTGTTCCAACTAAAATTATAATTATGAAGAGCAGATATTTGCTTTCTCTTTCTCTAGCTTGTGTAGACCAAGCTCAAATCACTCTACACCCTCTTCCTCCCACTTCCTTCACCCCTTAACCATTTGAGAACAATTTTATTATCCCAGTGTGAGTAAACATTCTGATTCTGCATGTGGAAGAGGAGGCAATTTCACACACCTCAAGGATACCCAAAGGTTCTGTTCTATCTTCCTTTCCACACAGGCCATTTGCAGATTTTCCCTTGTCTTTCACAGCTTCATGGTGCCTAGCACGAGATGCCACACACTGTAGCCCCATTATAATGGATGGTCAGCTCTTGATGGCTGCTGCCTGGGAGTTCTTTTTGCACATCTTGCAGGATTCAATGACAAAACAATAACAACAATGGCAATACACCACATTCTCCCAATGATAGCAGGAATCCAACCCAAACCAGCAGTTATTTTCTGTCATTGAGAAGGTAACAACTAAGGCTGTGACTTAGTCCAGTGGGTTGTGTCTAATTTCATCCGTCATCTGATCATGAGATGAAAGAGTATAACGTATTGTTCTTTAGGGTATGAAGGTCTCCATTTATTTGTTTAATAGATATTTATTTGTGAAGAGCAATAAGGAAAACTAGTTAAGCCTTTGACCTAGGTCCTTATTCTGTTATTAACACTGTGTGACTTTGGTTGTTTGAACTTAAATGCTACATCTAAATGTTACTTCATCTATAGAACAGAGATAATTATGTCAAAAATCTCATCAGGTTGCAGTGAGGACCTTCTATGTATAAAGTATTTAGAAGAGGGTCAAGCACAAAATAAGTGCTCAATAAATGTAAGCTAGCCACATTATTTTTTTTGTACCTCCACTAGGTGCATGAATCTCTACTGGGTATTGAAGGGTACAGAAATAAACGAGACAAGAAGCTCACGTCTTAGTGCATGTCCTCTCCATACTCAAATTTTTTGAATAGCTTCTTTGTAATTGATCATTACATTTATGCTAAACGCCTGTAGCCCAGGCTTCGTCTCCTCGGACTCTCTTGTAAACTTATGCTCTACTCAAATTAAGCAAATCCACATGCTTGATAATGCACCTCACTCTCTTATTTCTCCAGCTCTGTGCATGCAGTATGCTTTAATGGAAATATTGTCTCCATCAGCTTTCCCTGTTGACATCTGACCAATTGTCTGGTCCATTTCAAAAAAAAAAAACTTACTCCATGATGTCTCTCCTCTATGATCTACATCCTTAGAGTTAGTCTTCCCCTTTTCAGGCTCCTTTGGCATTTTTTATTTGCCTCCTTGTGGTGTATTTCATTTTCTACTTAGAAGCAAGATTTTTTGAGTCTTTGGTTTATCTCTGCCTCTGGGTTATACGCTGCTTAGGGGAGAGTCTATGACTAATTCTTCTTTATAGCTCCCATAACATCTAATTCATGGCTTGGTATATCATAGGTGCTCAATAAATATTTAATGAATAAGTATTTGTTGTAATGATGAATGGTGAAAATATTTGTATTGCTAAACTCCTCCATATGCAAGCACATGTGTGTATTAACACTAAATGATGTGATGGGTTTTTGTGTATGGTTTATGCAAATTACACAAATGCACACACACGTACACACCTCAGTTGACAGAATATATTTGAACAATGGCTGTACACTGACTGCATAACTCTATTTTCCTATTAGAAATCATGTTAATGTTTTGCTAGCATCTTCAGTTCTCACCAACCTCTCAGTGGCCTATAGCCATTCAGATTACTATGGTTATAACAGCTGGAGGAAAGGAAATTTCTGCAGATACAGAGACCCCTCTGTGACTGAACCCTAGGTTATATGGATCTGTACCTCCTTCTCTAGAGAGTAGAAATGAGGAAAAATAATCCAACTCTGAAAATCTGAAGTGTGAGCTGGGGAAAAGAAGAAGATGAATTTGTCCATGGTATAAATCAACAAGTAAATTAAGCGAGAAGACTAGATGGACAGGGGCCAGTGAAGTTGGTAGTTTGTACTGGTCCCCAGCCTATGTCAGTTGCCTGAGTTATTTTGTTTTGTTTATTCTTCGACAAACATGAAGGTGCCAGCTTCTCCTCCTCAGTGGAAATAATTTTAAAAGATGAAATCTGTCCCCAAGCCCTATTTCTGACACAGTTACCATAGAGTAATCAACAAATACTGCAGCCTTTTGCAGCAACTTGGAATATTACTCATGTCACTGTAATGTCTCCACTTAGCCAGCATGGCAATTCATTTTAATACTTTTGTCTGAAAAGAAAAATGATTTCGATTTTTCTGATCACACATGGTTTCAACTATGTATCAATTTATTTTTAAATTCAATATTTGTATTCATGATTTAAGTGCAAACATAAAATCAAAGAGAGAAAAAAAATCCAAGCAAAAGACCAAATTGCAAATTGAGGCAGAAATATGAAGTTCATAGTCTAAACAACTTATCTTTAGAATTTGAGCAAATGTTCAGAAAATGTAATGACTTATTAAATGCTAGTCGTTGTAATATTGATTGCTTTGTGAATGTTCCTCACTTTCTTTCATTCCTTTTTTAATTGTTATTGCTCTTGGTGGTGGTGGTGTTACTCTCTCTATCCAGAGAGACCAAAGACTCAATGGACTCTCATTATTCAGTCAGTTTGTCCCGGTGTTTGCAGATAATTATTTCGCTCCTTCCCTATTACTTTGTTGTATTGACCCTTTGATCATTGTGAAATGTTCCTCTTTATTGCTTGTCTTGGCGCCTGTGTTTTGTGTTTTTTTTTGTTTTTTTTTGCTTATTGTATTCATGGCTAAACTTTATCCACCCTTATAGTTTCAACTTCTCTTTAAATCCACCTTTTCTAGACAGTATATGCACGGTCATGCTTTGTTTATCCAGTCTAACAATCTCTGTCTTTTAAATTGAGTCTTTAAATTCTAAGGCTTGCTAATGTATTTTATTAAATACTGAGTAAATAAAAAGGGATGCTTACAAAACATGTCTACAGTGAAAAGAATAACAATATAAGAAACAAGCAGTTTGGCCACCACCCAGTTTAAAAATTAAAACATCATGCATAAATTTGAAACACACCGTGTGCCCTTCCTTTATTCCATTCCTATTCCACCTGCCCAGGAGAATCACTCATCTGAATTGTATGCTTATGTCTCTTTTTGTTTCTCTTTATTGTTTTACAATTGTAGACATACCTAAAACACGTAGTGTTTGTTTTTTAAACTTTATATCTGTAATATTATTTCCTGTACGTCTATGATTTGCCAATTTTACTTATACCTTTGGTCTGAAATTTCATCCATGTTTTTGCATGTAGTGTAGTTTTTTTTTAATTTTTCATCTTTATTTCCATATAATAACCAATTTAATATGAGGTGTGATCAAACAACATGGTGAATGTTTAAATAAAAAAATTATTACAGTAAAAGACAAATTGCCATTAATTCCTATCAAAATACTCCCCTCGCTTTGAACACATTTATCCCACGGTTCTTGCCACTTTCTGAAGCAGTTTTGGAAGTCTTGTTTCGTGAGTGTCTTTAGTTGCGTTGTTGTAGCTGCCTCAATGTCCTGAATTGATTCAAAACTTTTACTTTCGTGGTCACTTTGACTTTCGGGAGGAGACAGAAGTCACACGGTGCCAGACCCGGTGTATAAGATGGATGAGGACACACCATAATGTTTTAATTTGACAGAAATTGCTGTACCAGAAGTAATTTGTGACACTGAGCCTTTCCATTGTGATCACAAAATACGGTGAATGCAGCTGCCGAGTGCCATCCAACAGAAAGGCAGGGATCTTCAATACAGGAAGTGGTGCGTCAAAGCTTAGTAACTTGTGTGACAAGTTTCAACTTGTTTGGTGCAGTCAGTCGGGTGTGAGCTACGATTGAGAGAAGGTATGTTTTAAAGTGTGCTGTAAACCATCTTCCATCGTGGCAATGCTCCATATCACATATTGCTTCTGGTATATGGCAATTTCTGTCAAATAAATATATTACGGTGTGTCCTCATTCACCTTATTCATTGAATCTGACACTGTGCGACTTCTGGCACTTCTGCAAAGTCAAAATGATTCAGGACATCAAGGCAGCCACGACAGTGCAACTAAAGACACTCACGAAAGAGGACTTCCAGAGCTGCTTCAGCAAGTGACAAGAACGATGGGATAAGTGTGTTTGAAGTGAGGGGGAGTATTTTGAGGAGGATTAAAGGCAATGTGTCTTTTACTGTAATATATATTTTTTAAATTTCAACATTCACCTCATTGTCTGATCATACCTCGTATTTTCTAATAGCCACTTTTCCCCACCAGCTTTATTGAGGTATAATTGACAAATACAATTTTAAAACATTTGAAGTGTTCATGTGATGATTTGATATATGTACATATTGTGAAAAGATTCCCCCCGACTAGTTAATTAACACATCCATCACCTCATATATTTACCTTTTGTTGGTGAGAACATTTAAGTTCTGCTTTTCCTTTTATCCATTACTGAAAACATTAGAGTTACATATTTTGACCAGTTTTATGGTAGTTTGTGGTAGGTGGGTATTTTTATGGTAAATTTAGTCAAAGGCTAGAAATGATATTTAAGGATTGGGGAGGAGGGAAATATGGGGGAACAGTTTATTATAGGAATTTCTTTGCATAGAATTAAGATTATTGTTTAAGGGTAGCTGCTGATATAACAATGTTACAAATAATTCAATGATAACTATTCCTACCTATTTGGCTATAAAATTCTAAAAGGGGAAAGGATGGAAAAACTAGAGTGAGGTGTACAATTATGGCTGTTAGTGATGAGACCGTGGTGATAGTACAGAAAGAAAACAACGGGAGTCAGGAAATTGGGCCTGTAGTTCATGATGATCTAATAATTCTGGGTAAGACAACCTCTCTAAGTTTTCGTCTCTAAGTTTTATCCCACAACACTCAGACTGATATAATAATGTGTAATAACATGTAGTAACATATAGTATTATACACACACACAGTTTGACAATTAAATTCATGAACGCATCCTAGGAAAAGTGCTACATACCTCATTGCTGAATATCACTACAGTCACCTTCGAAGTACTCCCCTTGGGAAGCTATGCACTGATGCCAGCACCTGGTCCACCCTTTAAAGCAATTTTGGAACTCTTTTCTGGAATGGCCATCAGAGCTGTCATTGTATTACCCTTGATGTCCTGAATGTCATCAAAATGTCTTCCTTTCAATATTTTCTTTATCTTTGGGTAAAGAAAGGAGACGTTGGTGGCCAGATCCAGATCTCACATTGGTGAGTAGGGAGGGTGTTCCAATACAATTGTTTGTTTACTGGTTAAAAACTCCCTCATAGACATGTGTTCTTGTGATGCAAGAGCCACGAATTATTGGCGAAAAGTTCAGGTCATCTAACTTTTTCACGCAGCCTTTTCAGCACTTCCAAATAGTAAACTTGGTTAACTATCCAGTTGGTACAAATTTATAATGAATAATCCTTTTGATATCAAGAAAGGTTAGCAACATCGTTGTGAAAAGTTCACAAACTTAATTGTCAGACCTCTTATTAATGATTTGTGGAAGATTCAAACGAGGTAGGGAATGTATGGCATACTGCAAATTCTGAACTTGTACAAAAATAAATTCTTGTCATTATTATCAATAATCACTACAGAACTCCCTACACTTACTGATTTTTCCATTGATTTCAGATAATAATCATTACTGTGTGGATTATTAAAAAACTGGAAATAGTTTTTCCAGCAGAGCCCTATAGAAACAACAGATTCCTTGTTATAAATGAGATTATTGGAGTCAGTTGTTTGAAACTTCTTCTGGACCACTACTGATGTTTTTAGAGGTATTTATTTTTAGAGATTAAAAAACAAAATCTTGCAATATCTTTCAGATATATGTTTACATAGAAATCAGCCTACTCTCCCATGTGTGGAAAACGTTTCGGAAAATCAGATTTTGCCTGTGTCATACAGAGCAAATAGTGGAAAATAAAACCTTCGGTCAATTATCTACCTGATATTTACTGGTTTGCTAATTTATTTTTACTAGACTCCTTGTTTGAAATGGATTGAGTAGATGCTATATCATAAATATGTTCAGACAAGAGAGAAAAGCAAGGAACTAGTTCTTTGGTTTGTAACTGGCCCACTTGCGTGGTGGCCAATAGAGATTCAGGATGTAGGTGATACAGGCTGGATATCTGTTGCTTCTCTTTTTCATCAAGACATGACTTGTTGAATCCTCATATAAGGTTTATGTGCTTCATTTATCTTTGATTTTACAATCTTTGAGGTAAAGGAAGAGAGTTGTTTCTTACATATAGGAAAATATGCAGAATTAATTGCTGCTAAATCTTTAGGAAAGAGAGAACACTGTAATATTTATTTTAAAAAAGAAGGAGGATTTTGTTACCCACAGTATATAACCAATGAGGTCTCCTGGCACAATAACTTGCATACAATTGATGCTCAAAAAAGTAGTTGATGTATGAGATGGATTAAGTTCAAGTTGTCTGTAGAAAATATTTATAATAAATGGTTTTCTTTATCCTGGCAAAAACTTTTGGCAGAAATTAAGTAACCAATGTCTAAATAACAGAATACATGATATGAAATTGTTGTCACATCACAAATGGTGAAAATTTATTTTCCTATATACAGTAATGTTGTCAAGATCAGGTGGGACTAAGTGAAATTTGGGTATGTGAAGGTAGGTTATGCCACTTTCACCCCTTACTGGAGCAAACTAAATTAGAAAGAGGGACATTTTGTCCAAGTTTTCAAGGGATAGCATGGCTGAATTTGAAGGGAACTGGGGAGTGGCAGGGCAGAGTGTCAGGAGGCAGGGCTGTCTGATAATATTATCAGGTGTGATGAACAGGTAGTGCCTCAAATGACCTGGTCAGTGGACACTTTTAGGAGCTGAGAGAGAAAGGACAGATGTACATTTATTCCTGAACAAGCATGAGCTGAGACTCATCATAGGGCCTCCCAGAAATAACTGAAAGATGATCAAAGACCTTGGTGTGTGGGCCAGGGTAATGAAAAATGAGAATCTGTAGTTATTCAGGTGTGGCTACAGGCCAGAAAAGTTGTATTATTGATATTAATATGACTTCATTTTACCCACACACTGCTGAGACTAGGAAATTCAGGTTAAACACAGTATATTTACTTTCAAAACATTTGTTTCTTATTATATTAATATCTGAGCCTTGCGATCAAGGCCATCCCTTGGGTATATGGATCCAAGGCCAAATCTCACACTATGTTAGATTTGTCCCCATCATTCTCAAGAGAAATCAGGTTATGGTGAATAGCAAGAGAATCCTTAAGAAAAATGTAAAT
Organism: Rhinolophus ferrumequinum; assembly: GCF_004115265.2. NCBI lineage: Eukaryota > Metazoa > Chordata > Mammalia > Chiroptera > Rhinolophidae > Rhinolophus > Rhinolophus ferrumequinum. The sequence continues at coordinate 34,470,147 of NC_046302.1, read as the reverse complement.
CATAATAGGCATGTTATGGAAGAGATGGGTACCCACTCTTTCTCTCACTTAGTTTGCATGGTGCCCATAAAATGGGAGAAGAGTTATAGTATGTAGGTAGCAGTGAGCTCAGTCTCAGCATCGTCTGTGTGTACCACTGCGTTCAGGCATGTTGGGAGTGATGGAGAAACCCTAGAGGAGTCTGCCAGGGAGTCCAATTTTAGGAGGATACAAGGCTGTTTGCACCATTAGAATGTTACTCCATATCGTGGGCTGAATTGTGTTCCCCCCTGTTCCCCCCTATTCATCTGTTGAAGTCCCAACCCCCAGTACTTCAGACTGTGATCATATCTGGATGTAAGGTCTTTAAAGAAGTGATTAAGTTAAAATGAGGCTGTTAGGATGGGGTCCTAATCCAATATGACTGGTGTCCTCATAAGAAGAGGAAGAGAAGCCAGGGGTGTGCGTGCAACAGAGGGACAGCCATGTGATGAGTCAGCAAGAGGGTAGTCATTGTCAGACAAAGAGGGAGGCCTCAGAGGAAACTATCCATACTAATACCTTGATCTTAGAAATCTCGCCTCCAGAACTATGAAGAAATACATTTCTGTTATTTAAGCCACCCACTCGATGGTATTTTGTTATGTGGCAGCTCTAGAAATTTTATATACACCATAATGAGAAAGACCTTTTCTGTCTTGTTTTCTGCTGCATGCCTAACGCCTGAAAAAGTTCCTCAGTAAACTCCCAAGAACCCTTTGCTGAATGAATAAATAAAAGAACAAATGAGGCCCCTGCTAGGTCTTTCCTCCCAAGGACATATTAGTCCAGGACGAGGAGCCTGTTTTGAGTGCATATATCTCTTATTTTCTTCTAGCTTAAAATCAAAGTTCATACTCCCCAATTCAAAACCTTCCATGACCTGAATTTTCACGTATACAGTGTGAACGTTCAATGTTCTCCATGAGCCCTTCACAATCCGTGGTTGTCTATAGCTAATTCCATATGGAAGGATTGGTACACCATTGCCCAGGACATTCTCCAGCCTTCTCTACACATGCCCATGCTTCTCCTCTAAGGCCTAGCTAATATTCCACCAGCTAGATGTCTTGGTGTCTCTTCTGACTGCCCCATTCCTACTCTGGAATCCTGTGGCACTTCCTACCTATATTGTTCACCTGAGAAATAGCGTCTGCTACATATGGTAATTTTTACTTATTACATTACTCTACCTCGGAATGTGCATAAGACCTAAATAATAAGCATATAGGAAATGTTAGATTCTAAAGTAATCATGATGACGATGGTGGTGGTGGTAACAGTGGTGACAAAGAAGAAAGCTCTGACACTGCACTGAGCCTCTGAAAACAAAGTAAGCCTGACCACTCCATTTCATCATGTCAGCTGCAGCAGGACTTTGAGCTGAATTTTTCAGGGGCAGCAATAGTGGCAATATTGCCATCGAATGTCACTATTAGTGTCCATATCAGCCCCCCATGCTGAAACAGCATCATTAACCATCTCTAGGCATCCCAAAGGAGTCAAACAACCATTTCTCTATTGAAAAGGCTCCTGAAAATACTAAGTCAGGGGTTAGGGGGAAATGGACCTCTGTCTGGCACTAGACCAACAGTGAATATACAAAGCAGGACTTGCAGGACTTGCAGGTTATTATGATGATAATTGCTTATAGAATTGCTAGAGCATGGTCTCTTTGCAGACGAGTCTACCTGAGAAATTCAGCTCCAGTACACCCGAAGAGTGACTGAAATAAATTAGGAGATGGGAAAGATTCAGAACTGCATCAAGCTGAGATGAGTCAGGGGAAGTGAATCAGATAAATACATTAACACACACACACACAGTGACGGATGAGGCAAATGACATTTTATGCTCCTTTAAACTGACTGATGAAGATCAGACAAATTAGAAATAGCTGTGGACAAGTTCAGGAACATCTTTCTAGTGTGTACTGAAAAGGAATCTTAAGGAGCAGATATGTGAAGTAGCCCTGGAAAATGAAAAATGAGGTAATGCAAAGAATATACTAAGAGTTTCATTCCTGTGCCCACCTGTTATAAACTTTAAGAAGCTAGTTTTATATATAATGTCTTGAAATATGCTATATTTTTAAAAGATGTCACAGCAAAAAAAAATTAAAATGTAATATTAAAAACTAAGACCATTATTTTGTAACTTGAGCATTTCAGATACCAAGTAATAGTATATAATCTTACAGATTTCAGTTTTCTAGTCTTTTCTAATCATATATAAAGTTATTAATTTAAGCCATAATTCAGATCATGAATACCATCCCATAGATACTTACTTTTCCTGGTACTATATTCAGTCTGTATTTTTAGTGTGGCTAAAGATTATTGGTTGTCAATATTTGCAGAAAAATAAAATATGTCCTAATTACTTAGATTTCAATTGTGTATATTTAGATCATAGAGGGCTACTGATTCTAAGTAAAGTTTTCAGAACCAGTAGACAAAAATTCATTACCTTACTTTCTCTTTCCTCCTTGTAGGAATACCTGAGTGTTTGTGTTTCTGATGTATGTTTGTTTTATCTTATCCTGGAAGTTTGGAAAGCTGAGAAATAAAATATGATAGCCAATAATGAAAAATGTGGAATTGAAATATGTGGCTGATGGCAGTCTACATTTTGTAGGTGTATTAATTTTGGGAAACTAATGGCAAAGTAAGTTAACATATAGTGGAGAAGAAAAAATGCAAAGGTCAGAGGTTTTTGGCATTTCCTCCTCCCTAAGTTGTTATGTTGTGACTGCTAAGCCCTTCCATTGCTCAAGTTATAATGAACCTAACCCTTATGGATGGTCAGATGCAGTAGAGTCATTAGCTAATGAACATGAAATCGGTACATGCCTAAACAATTACATACAGGTGGGAAAGTGAACTATAAGGTCAATGCTAGACGAAAGTGGAATGACAAATAATCTTGAGTGTAGTGCCGTATTTATATGAAAATATGAGAAGTCATTACTTGAAACAAACAGGAGTAATCACACTTCTGCTTTCCAAATTTACCGTCATCATTTTCCAACAAGGGCTCTCTGTTTAGTTAGGTTGAATGAAATCCTAAACTCATCTCCTTCAGCCATACCTTCCCTCAAAAAGACTACCAGGAAAAGCTTCTGAATGTGTGATGCTGTCATTCTTTCATTCTGTAGTGTCCAAGTTATTCTATGTCCAGCTGCACTCATTGTTTATACATTAGCCATTTGACTCTTTATGGATGACACTTTATAATGTGATAATTAATGGGGATTTCATCTTGGCTTGACTGTAACATTTTTGAGGGTCCTGGTTCAGGTTCTGTGAATTGCTTGCTGAAGGACACTTATTAGAGGGAAGCAATAATTGTTTAATGATCTCCCATCTGAGTATTTCTTATTTTTGGACTTTTAAATGACTCTTTCTAAAAGCTGTGATCTGAGAAAGCTTATTTTAGCTTTACATCCAGGAAGCCTTTTTTACTAAGGGTTCACTTCTTGAATTATAGATCTGTATTATGTGGAGACGTTGACCTTGTACAAAATACAGGCTTTTAGTATTTTTTTAATGAAAATTTTATGGCATATGTTTTAGTTTTGTTTAGTAAGGAACCATAAATCAGAAAATACAACATACTGTGTACTACCACTACTTATCGAGAATAAACTCAGAACATTCCAGGTTGAAAGGAGAGTTCAACATGGCAGAGATATGAGAGGTAGCATTGTAAGTATAGAAGGTACTGCGGGGTTTAGGCATGTTGGAGGTGCAGTAGATTATATGCAGTTTGGTGTCATTGTCACACAAAGCTAGTGTCAGGGAGCCTTGAGCTATAAGACTGGAGTAGTAGGCAGGAGGCCTGGATGCCCTATTGAGCAGCAAAATCCATGGTAGCCTGCAGTTGAGGGGTTCAGGATCAGATCCATATTTTATAAAGACTGCCACTCTGTACAGTGGAGATTTTTGACTCATTTTCTTAATTGAGGTATATGGCCATGACATGTTAGTCATGAATCCCCTTAGGTACAAAGTCCGTCCACTTAGGCTCTTGGGACTTGTGACTAATTTTGGTGAGAACTATTACTACATGAAAAAACGTGGTATACAGGCATAGCTGGCTTCACTGCACTTTGCTTTATTGTCCTTCACAGATACTGCATTTTTTACAAATTGAAGGCAAGACCCTCCACCAACAAAAAGATTAAGACTCACTTTATTGTGATACTTGTTTTATTGTGGTGGCCTAGGACTGAACCCACAATATCTCTGAGGTATGCCGGTATTCTCAAAATCATCCAAATAGGTTCACTGATTATGAAAGATTATTTTGATGTTTTCTCCATCACAGGTGGGAGAAAAGGAATAGATCTGTCTAGGTGGGAGAACTGCTCAAAAAATAAAAAAAACCAGTATCCCAAATACATTTGAGGCTCATATTTTAAAGATGGAGACATAATGGGTTATAAGATCAAGGAAAGAACAACAACAAAAAACTCTCCCCTCTTTTTAAATATCCATTAGCAAATAGATAGATAGATAGATTGATGAAAGATAAGTAAATAAGTGAGCAAGTAAATAAATAAATAAGTTCCCATTGCTTTTCTAATTAAAAGTTAATTTTGATTTTCCTAAATCCCTATCATTTCTCTTTAGGGCAGGAGGACTGTGAAGGAAATTTAAGATACTGACCAACAAAGGAAGATGTGGCAGCTGGCTTACAAATCAATGAATTAAAGCTTCATAATTATCTAGCCAGTTGCACCTGTCCCAAACCACCTCTATCCTCCAGATGACAAAGAGGTAGATAGGGAGAAATAGTTGTAGTAACTTGGTATAGGAGTTTTCTTTCACTAGTTGTCCAGAAAATATATGGTGTCACTATGTGTGATACTAATGATTATAAAGTGTTTGGAAAAACAGGAAAGCACAAGAGAGATTTGAGACCCGATAAACCTGATTTACTGACCCATGAACTGGAATCTGGGCTTGGGAAAATGTGCAGAGTACAGATGTGACTGTGCTCAAATGACATATTGAAAAATTTGGAGATTCATCAGTTGGGGAGGCCATTAGATCCTCCTTTTATGGGACTGTTCTCATTTAGGCATGCAGTAGCAGATGACCAGCTTTACAGAATAGAGATGTTTGGTCACGTTGTTGAAGTGCAGGCCTGTGAACAAGAGCTATAGCTTACCTACTGACCACCAGGATTGGTAATTGCTTCCAGAGGGGCCTGTTCTTCTCCAGTGAGTTGGATGGCCCCGCCACCATTAGTCATGAACCACATGTGTTCAAAGGTGAGAAAAACCATGCTATCCAGATGAGTAGCCAATGTTTTGATGACAGATGAACCTTCTTATCTGGAAGTGATTTGATGGGTAGGATATGAGGTAGAAATCAAAGCAAGCCCAAACTCAGATTCCTGAGTGATAATATAGCCTAAGGGGCCATTTTGTCATCACCGTGCTACATGCCCGCTGTTATACAGTATCACATGATGTCTCAGCCTGGACACTGCCAAATACCAACTGATATGACATACAGCGTGGATCTCTGTAGACAGGGATCAGGAGCCTTCAGGTTTCAAACATCAAATTTCTTAAATTGCCTAGTTGACGTAAACAGAGCAAGCATAAATCTACTTGTGATTCGTTCATTTATTTATTCAATCTCTCCTTCATTTAGGCCGGTGGCTTTATTTTACTGGAATTCACACTGATGGATTTAAGAAGCCATAATTACAAGTCAACAACATCATAGACATAAAAGGACTGACAGTCAGCTTCCATTATTCTAGTCATCCTATTTTGACCTATTTGCTCACATTTTTATCTTTGAGATCATTTCAACGTAACATCTAAAGATTTGTCGATTGTGAATGTTTTTTAATTAGTGATAGGCTGCAAAACCTCACTGTCTTATTTGGGTCACTGTTCTTTTCCTCGGTCCCCAAACAACTGATTTTCCTGGTAGAAACATCTGAGTAGCTGGTGTCGAAGAGGAAAGATTGTTGCCTACACCACTGAAATAGGAACTTTTTTTCAGTGTTCGGAGCGACACGATACCAAAGACTTAGAATTGTGTATTTCAGCTGACATTTAATTTGTTCCTTTTTTCCCCCTCAATAAATTATCAGAATCTGCTGGAAACTGCTGAAATTACCTAATTATAGGTAGTAAGAGTTGACACTTGTTCCATTGGTGGCCAAAACATATTTCTAGAAAGAATTCTCCAAGAGGGTACATACCCTTCTTAATATCTTCTTGCTTCTTCTGAGAAAATTGGAGATGACACATACATATCACATATCCTGCTCTCAGCTGCTTCCCTGAGATGAGTACAGCCTAGTTATGCTGACCATTAAGAGCTATATTCTCTCTCTCTCTCTCTCTCTCTCTCTCTCTCTCTCTGTCTCTGTCTCTCTCTCTCTCTCTTTCTTCCTCCTTCCTGCCTCCCCACCCCCATTTTTTTCTCTTTCTCTCCTGTAATTGGTATGTGATGGCTATATACATTTTCATAGAATTACTAGTGCCATGAATAACTCTTCAGTTCTCTGAAGAAATGGGTGTCTGCATACTTTTCTATCCTGTACATACAATTTTATAAAGCTCTCTAAGAGAGGCTTTCAAATCCCCCATTTTTATTGCATGCAGTGTCCATCTTAACATTGAGAAGTTATGACTAATAGGTAAAAAATCTCCTAAATGTGACAACAGAAAAAATCAAACAATTATTTGTATTGTCTTCACTGTTCTTTATTTCTGGAATATGACATGAACCTCACCTGTTGACTTTTCAGTTCAGATTTGTTTTTGTTAACTCTTAATGACATTGTTTCATTCCTGTCTTACTCTATTTGGCCATATGCTTTCTGCTTGAATTCAAACTGTTTGTCAAATGTGATAATGGGCAGAAACATGCAGCGTGAGAAATTAGCCTTCTTGTCTTCCAGCATTTTCCCCTGGATGTAATTTTCCTAATATTAAAGCTACTGTAATTTGACTCACAAATTCGAAGGCCCTTCAGAAAGGGCAATTGTGTCTTAATCGTGAACATGTTGTCTTATTCTGTGGTTCCAGTTATCTTATTTTTATGGGCCAAAGCTCATTCTGAAGACACAGAACAGGAATAAATGCTTGTCCACCTTATTTCTTAGAGGAGATTCACTCATATTCCACTCATAACCTTTGCTGCTAAATCTGGGATGGCCCAGAATGAGCCTAACCTTTTCTCAGATGCTTCTGAGGCATCAGACTATGTTGCTTTCCTTCTCACAAACCATCTCCTTTTTCGCATTGTTGCTTCTACCATGTTTCCCCGAAAATAAGACCTAGCCGAACGATCAGCTCTAATGCATCTTTTGGAGCAAAAATTAATATAAGACCCAGTCTTATTTTACTATAATATAAGACTGGGTCTTATAATATAATATAATATAATATAATATAATATAATATAATATAATATAATATAATAAATACCAGGTCTTATATTAATTTTTGCTCCGAGAGACGCATTTAGAGTGATTGTCTGGCTAGGTCTATTTTCGGGGAAACATGGTAGCATCTCCCTCCCTGGCATTGTCAACAACTACCTTCATCCTTTCTTTCCTTTTTCATGTTTTTAAAGTCAAACTTCCTTTAAAGAGTGTGGACTATCCAGAAGTTCAAGGGTAAATCTGGGGTGTCTCAGGTTCCAGGCCATTCCTGTGTCTGTAGCAGACACCCTCTTTGGCCTTGAGCAGGTCATTCTGGTTCTCTCCACTTCTGCTTTCCCATCTGTTAAAAAGTGGATAATAATATTTGCCTCACTGGGGTGTATTTATGCTTAATTACTGTAATTGCTTGTAAACAATTTGCTATCCTGGGATAAAACATATGACTGAAGAACACAAATTAGAGGAGACAATTTAATATCTCTTTATTTATTTTTAAAATTTATTACATGATTACCTTTTCCCAGGCAGTTTATTTCAACAGTGTGCATAGCAGCCTCTCAAGGAAAGGGATAATATGATAATATGAAAAAACATCTTGTTCTGAAAGGCAGGTTTCTTCCCTAGTTTCAGCCCTAAATTGCTGTGTGATTTTTGAACTTCTCTGAGCTTCAGACATTTATTTCAAAAGGGATAGTGACACCTGTTTAAGTTATCTTGCAAAGGTTTAAAGAGCATTACATGCAACAACTGATGTGATGCTTGATTTAGGAAATTCAAAGACCTGTAGTAAATACTTTTATCAACCATTTAATAGCAAGATGAACCCTAGGACTAATGTATTAATGAGAAAACAGGGTGTTGGGCATATATAAGATATTTTATACAAAGATATTATATACAGTCATGTGCTGCATAACATTTTGGTTAATAATGGACTACGCATATGATGGTGGTCCCATAAGATTATAACGGAGCTGAAAAATTTCTATTGCCTAGTGACACATTCGCCTCTGTAATGTCATAGCACAACACATTGCTCACATTTGTGGTGATTCTTGTGTAAACAAATCTACATGTTGCCAGTTGTATAAAAGGATAGCACATGCAATTATAGTAGTAGGCTATACCACCTAGGTTTGTGTAAACACACTCTGTGATGTTCACATAATGGCGAAATCACCTAATGACATATTTCTCAGAAAATATCCCTGTTAAGTGGTCCATGACTCTCTCTCTCTCTCTCTCTCTCTCCTCTCTCTCTCTCTCTTCTCTCTCTCTTCTCTCTCTCTTGATATCTATATGTAGGTATAGACCTACATATAGATATCTCTATATAAAACAATATATATACATACACATACATATATATGTGTGTGTATATATATATCTAGATATCTATATCTATATGTATTTAAAACTATTTCCCCAAAAGTTAGGGCCCAACTCATCGTAAGTTCTCAATACAAATTAGCTATTATTATTTCTATGTCACCCAAAGACTTTATACATGCCATTGGATTCAATGGTTCAATGGTACCAATCAAGGGTTTGATTCCTTTGAATCTGCCTTTCCACTCACATTAGAATGACTCTGCATGGAAAGAACAACAACACATAATGTTGTGAAAAGATGCTGAGAACCCTATCTAAACCTCTGATATCTCCTCTATTCACTTTGAACTTTTTAGGAACCTCCACCATTACAGGTTTACTTCTCTCAGTTACTTCACAAAGGGAAGTTAACCCTAACAAAGCTCATTGAAGTTACTATTGACTTTCAAATTCTTAACTCCAAGGGTCAGGAGTGGTCTGGCATGTGTGAGTATCAACATGGGAAGTTCTGGGGAAGGAGGAGGGAATGAAGATCCCAAAGGGCAGATGGAGATAGGGTGGGATTGGGACCGCTATTGTGATACAAAAGGGATAGAGTGTGGTAAAGTAGATGGGGGAGTCCTGCAGGGGAAACAAATGTAACACTAAAATCTGTGATGAGAGGTAGATTGAAAGACAGATGAGATAGAGATATACATGTTTTACTGTATACTATTCTTGCTCAAGTCCATGGGGCTTCATTCAGCCTGTCAAATCAGTTCGATTTACGGTTATGTCTGAGAAGAGGCCAGGTGATGGTTTGGGGAACAGATTTCTCCATGCCCATTAAACCATCTTTCTATATAGGAACCCCTTAACTCAGGGATGATATGTGGGTGGAGACCCCACGCTGATAAGTACGTACACACTCCAGATGCTAAAGGTTTTTCTCTCAGCTCTCAGAAGGGGAGGAATGAGACCACATGGGGCCCAGAAATTCTCTAGATCTGTTCCAGTAAAGTCATCTACATCAAGTTTTGGGGCCCAGACTTGGAATAATACATTGATATAAGGCTGTTGACTCCTGGAGATTGCTCCTCACCTGAGTGAGTTTGCCCCTAGGAGAACAGAGAAGCTTGGTAGTTGACTCTGAAAAGGCTTTTTGTCCGTGTGTCCTGCAGAGGAATTCAAAGACTCATGGATCAAGAGAGGAGTGGAGCATACACATGAATATGTGTAGTCTGCGTATGCAGATGTGTTCGGAAAGTGCCCCCAGCGCTTATCTCCAACTTAGGACATGAATTAGCATGAAGACAGGATGGGCACAGCCCAGATGAGCTGTGTGAAAGCCAACAGGGATGCATTGAGCGAAGCTGAGTGGAGTTAATCTCCTGTACCTATTATGTGTTTTATTGTATGACTGAATGCTCCTGGATAGGCCCAGACAAAGCCCCATATCGATTCCTCCGCTCCCCTTCAGGAGTTTGCATGCTCCTCCCCGAGACCATTATCTAAAACACTGTCTGCCATTAATCTTCAAGGCAGCATGTAATCAGCCAAAGGCTACAAGACTAGGATTTCAAACAGTCACAAATACTGAGGTTTGGGACATACGATGGGGAGACTTGGTAGAGAGTTAGCTACGTGATCAAGCTTCCGTGGGCAAAGTAGATTATTATGCATGGTGGGTTGGGACATGACAACATGAGGACATAGAATATGAGTGAATGTATTTCTTTATAATGTATCTGTCCGTGGAGGCGGGGGACGGAAGAGGGGGATTGGAAGGTGAAAGCGTCCAGATGCTGGCACGCAGTAAAGCATTCCTGGCTGTTAGTTCCAGTAGGTCATTACTGCATTAATTTGGTGTTTAATTAAATGCCTGTGCAACAGACCATTTATTTGTTATCTAATATTAGCTTTAGTTCTTATCAATTAAATGCTAGCTGAGGGCTTGATTCACTTACACTTTATGTCCCCTTATATTCTTTTCAGAAACAACAGCCAAACCCAACAAGGCTTCATTGTGCCTGCAAAGATTTATACACCCAGATTTCAGTGTGGGGAATACAATATGCTGGTGTTATTAGGTGAGAGTAAGGGAAATAAAAAGAAGATGCCATTTCAGGTTGAGAAAGCAATTATCCAAATACATGGGCTTTGGTCTCCCTTCCTCCTCCTCCGTCCTCTGTGCAATTGGAAATATTAAGGGCAAGAGGGAGGCTGGAAGGGGCATATGTTCTCTATCCTGTGTTGACATGGTTTCTCCCCCAACCCTATTCTACCTTCCCCTGTGCTAAAGGCAAAGACTGTCGAATTTCCCCTTGCTAAGTTTCTCATTCCCTTGCTTATGTCTGAGCTTTTAGCGAGACTTGTAGCACTACCATAAAATGCATGAAATAGTTAGGGGTTTGTGTACTTACTATCAAGTCAATCAAGGTGCACTTCAACTGAAATATTATATTGGGCAAAGGAGAGCAAAAAGGCCAGGATAGGTGAAAGAAAGGGATTCTGCAGCACAGTGGAAATGTTAGGATTATGACACAAGCCAGTGTTCGTTACCAGTCATTTGCATATCACTGGTGACATTTCCCCCATGCCTACTGCCACATACTACCTGTCTGTCATTTATTTAAATTTTTCTTCAAACCTATCTATTCTTTTAAAATGGGAAGCTTATTTTTTAAAAGAAAACTTGATTTCACTATCTCAGATACACGGTTGGTATTGCTTTCCATAAAAGGGCAATAAGTATGACAATAAATATAATGTCACCAAACAATGTTATTAATTTATGGGAACATATCTGTCAAATACCTGTCAAAGGCTCAGAGCTTCAAGCCTACACTGTCTTTGTTATTAAAAAAAAGAAGAAGAAAAAAAAGGAAGAAAGAAAGAAAAGTAAGTGTTAGAGAGGTATTAAAGATGTACAATTCCAGACTGAGAATTTATCCTTGGTGTCATCAGAAGGATGAAAAGAGAATTGAAAAAGGAATAACTTTCTCACTTTGTGATTCAATTCTATTTGCCAAACTTGTGCATCACCTAACATTATCAGTAGCATTTCACACTTGGGGAAATATTGCTCTAAGTCACCGGAGTTCAGTTCTAAACTTATCAGAAATTCTAGGAAAACCTAAAGAATGTTTTGGAATGGAGCAATCAAAGGGGAGAGATAGGATACTTTGGAAACCAATAGTCCCTTCTGTTTCAGGGAGCATGTCAGACAAAGGGACATTGAATCGTGGGGCTTCCAATGGGTATAGTCGTTTCTGGGGAAGGCTCAGTGCACCCTTTCCATACTCAGCCTTCCTGCCCTCTTCCTCTTCCCCTATCAGGGGTACAGCATCATGCATGTAATTTCTCTCTTCTGTCATCTATCCATAGCCTTCAGTGCCTTGCAAAATACTCCATTTAAACATTATTTCTTTTAAGGCCCTTTCTGTGAAAAGTTGTCAAATATCTTTACTATCAGTAGTGCATCAAACCACAATTAGTCATGAATTTTATCACTTAAAATTGGATGATAATATGTGTGATAACAGAACCAGTGCAATTTGAAGAAGGAAAATATTTAGAGCAGAAGGGAAAAGTCTGGAGAGTATACGCGTGGTGGGACGTCCCAGTGAGCCCGTGTGGGACTTTATGCCAGTCTTACCCATCTGTACATGCAGGTTGAATGTCCCAAAGCTCCAAGTAGTGGATCCCTAATAAACCTTTTGTCAGATCTTAATAGTTTCTCTCCCATGGCCTCTTCTGTAGCACATTGGTCACATGGCGTAACTGAAATGTGAGTTATCTTCTAATAATTCTGGCGATGGGCTCTTGTTTTCCCATCACATAACAAAGCTTGAGTTCAGAACGCTAGGAGGACTAAAAGGTAGGGCCAGAAATCAGGTTCCATGTAGGTTAAATAATTGCGAGGGAGAATGACTCTACTATAGGTTTAGGGAGAAAACTAGATACTAATATGGCAACAGATTACAATCCGAGCCTGACATCCACTTTGGATAGATTTAAAACCAATAAAAAAAATCTCCCAACAGGCAGAAAAAAACACAACTTTGGAGAAGGACAAACAGATGACATGTACAATGTTGGTGGACAAACTAATTGGCAGGCAGCCAGCACCAGGAAATCATTTGTCAGCAGTTGGCATATCTCCAGCCTTTGGGCTGGAGATTTACACGGCTACTCCTGGGAATGAAAGGACTATCCAGAAGCTGTGGTTCTAAAGAGTTCAGAGAAATGGATACGTGATCAAGACTGGGGTCCAGTGATCACATTGAAGCATAAGACAATTCAAACAGGGTTAGAATTATTGCTAGATACTGGAGCAGAATGTGGATTATGGGCAGGGGCAGTGATGCGGGAGTGAAGAGAAAAGAGTGTCAACACTGAGACGAGGCAAGATCCTCACCAATCCATGCCACTCCTGTGTTACCATGGATATGTTATTATGGTTTAGGAAGGCACTGAGAACCTGTATTTAAGAGAACTACGACAAGGAGCGAGGTAAGTTCTAAAGGAGAAGAGGGAGGGAGAATGGCATCTATAAACCTATGATTGATGAATTAGGGTCTCGACTGGAGGAGTAAACTACAAGACAAGGCATCAGGAAAGAGAAAAGTCCAGTCCACTGCTATCAACTTCCTCTCCTTGCCCACAATGCATGGCTCAAATGATTCCCCAGTGGTGTGTTTTGTCTCCCTTTCTTTTATTATTCAACTCCCGCTCTTTTCCTTTCTCCATTCTGAGAGTCATATAATGGCTATCACAGCCATTCACTCTTTCTCCCTTCCTGTTTACCACTGAACATTCACCTTTTCGTACACATCTTTGGTGCAAGTACCCCACCATTGGCTTACTGATTCCATTTCTTGTCCTTAGTTGTACCCCACGGCCTGGTCATTTCTAACTTCAGGGGATGTGAAAGCATAAGCTCCATGTGAGTAGAAACAAGCATAGTTGTACCAGCTCTGTTGTCTTACATGCTGCTCTGAAGATTCAGTGAAATGGAGATGGGAAAGTGCTCCATGAAATTACAAGTCCTTTACAATCCCAAGAATGGTCCTCCCGTAGAATAATTTAGTTAATCAACGAGTAGCTTCACTTCACTCTGCATATGGAGACCTAAGTGTGGATTTGGTTTGATCTGGCCCAGAGGGAGTTTCCTGGTTGCTCTGTAAGGCAGCTCTCTCTTCCTGGAACTGCTGACAGGGCCTCAGCTGCAATGGTGGTAGCAGGTGGTGCTCTGATAATGTCGGCTCCAGTTGAGGTACAGGAAAACAGAGCAGCTGAAGACTGAAATCTGAGCGATAACAGGAAATGAAAAATGAGACAAAGTTATATCTTCTGTTCCCTCATAAAGCCTCCTGTGACAAATGAAATCACAGGCATCATACAAACTGCCTTGCTGAGCTACTGAAGGCCAGTGCTATCTTGACAGAAAATATGCGTCCTCTGGTTATCTGTGGGAAAATAATAAGCAAATGGTGTGTGTGTGTGTGTGTGTGTGTGTGTGTGTGTGTGTGTGTGTGTGTGTGAGAGAGAGAGAGAGAGAGAGAGAGAGAGAGAGAGAGAGAGAGAGAAGTTTTGTAGTTAATCACCAAATATAGCTACTCTCTATAGCATGAAATGGCCATTTATACCTCTATGCTAAAATTTAACTAACATCTGTGGTCTTGCCAAAATAATGCTACTAACACATGGCAACATTTGCTAAGTTGGTTTTTCAGGGTGAAATACAAAATGCAAGAGTGTGAATTCAAACAAAAGTAGCCATACAAGCACACTTTTGTTTTCTGATGTCCATTGTCAAGGCCGGCACTCTTTTGTTTTTTAAAGATTTAAGATTTAAAATAAATATATTTTTAACGTACAATATTATATTAGTTTCCGGTATGTACCATAGTTATTCAATATTTATATACCTAAAGAAGTGATCACCATGATAAGTCCAGCGACCATCTGACACCATCCCACGCTGTCACAATATTATTGAATACATTCCCTATGCTGTACATCACATCCCCATGACTTACTTGTTTTATACCTGGACATTTGGACCTCTTATTCCCCTTTACCTTTGCCCTCTCTTTTTAAAAATTTTCAATTACAATTGATATTCAATATTATTTTATATTCATTTTAGGTGTATAGCATAGTGGTTAGGCATTTACATAATTTAAGAAGTGATCTCTCTGACTAGTTTAGAACCCACCTGGCACTGTACATAGTTATTACCATATCACTAACTATATTCCATATGCTTCACTTTATATCCCTATGACTATTTGGTAGCTACCAATTTGTGTTTCTTCATCCCTTCACCTTTTCCACCCATCCACCCAAACCCCTTCCAATCTGGCACCCATCAAAACGTTCTTAGTATCTATGAGTTTGTTTCTGTTTGGTTTGTTAATTTTGTTCTTTATATATAAGTGAAATCACCTTGCATCTGTCTTTCTCTGTCTGACACACTCCACTCAGCACAATACCCTCCAGATCCATCCATGCCCTGCAGATGGCAAGAACCCATTCCCTTCCATGGCTGAGCAATATTCCACTAAACATATGTACCACCTACTCTTTACCATTCATCTATCAACAGATGCCCAAGCTGCCTTAACATCTTGGTCATTGTAAAAAAATGCTGCAATAAATGTATAGATGCATACATACCCTCGAAATAATGTTTGGGTTTTTTTCAGATAAATACCCAGAAGTGGGATTACTAGGTCCTTCTTTGTATTTTGTTATAGCCTTTGTTTTAACATCTGTTTTGTCTAGAATATTGCTGCCCCCACCTTTGTTTATTTCCACTTTCATGAAATATCTTTTTTCCATCCCTTTACTTTTAGTCTGTTTGTGTCTTTAGAACTGCAATGAGTCTCTTGTAGGCAGCATATGTAAGGGTTTTGTTTTCTTGTCCATTCAGCCACCCTATCTTTAGATTGGAGCATTTAATCCATTTACATTTAAAGTAATTATTGATAGATACCCTGTTTCCCCCAAAATAAGACCTAGCTGGACAATCAGCTCTAATGAGTCTTTTGCAGCAAAAATTAATATAATATAAGACCCCGTCTTATTTTACTATAATATAAGACCAGTCTTATCTAACATAATATAAGACCGGATCTTATATTAATTTTTGCTTCAAAAACATTAGAGCTGATTTTCTGGCTAGGTCTTATTTTCGGGGAAACATAGTATATAGTTATTGTAATTTTATTATTCGTGTTTTGGATTTTTTTTTTGTTTGTTTTTGTTTTTTGTTTTCCTCGTCTTCTTAAAAAAATCGCTCTAAGATTCCTTATAACACTGGTTTGCTGATGGTGAACACCTTTAGCTTCTTTTTTTTTTTTTTTTTTTTTGTCTGGGCAGCTCTTTATCTGTCCTTTGATTCTAAATGATAGAATCATTTGCTGGGCAGAGTAATCTTGATGGTAGGTTCTTACTTTTCATTATTTTGAATATTTCATGCCCAGTCCCTTTAGGCCTGCAAAGTTTCTGCTGAGAAATCAGCTGACAGTCTTAGGAGGGCTCTCTTATATATAACTAACTGCCTCTGTCTTGCTACTTTTAAGATTTCTTCTTTGTCTTTAACCTTTGGCATTTCAATTATGATGTGTCTTGGAGTGGGCCTGTTTGTGTTCATCTTGTTTGGGACTCTCTGTACTCTGGGCTTGTATCTCTATTTTCTTCACTAGATTAGGGCAGTTTTATGTCATTATTTCTTTCAATAGGTTTTCAATTCCTTGCTCTCTCTCTTCTCCTTCTGGTACCTCTATGATGTGAATGTTGGTACACTTGATGTTGTTTCAGGGACTCCTTAAACTATCCTCATTGTTTTGGATTCTTTATTCTTTTAGCTATTCTGATTAGGTGTTTTCTGTTACCTTATCTTCCAAATTTCTGATTTGATCCTCTGCTTCATCTAATCTACTGTTGAGTCCCTGTAATGTATTCTTTTCATTCTTTATTTCCATTATTACATTCTTTATTTTTGACTGGTTCTTTTTTATGCTTTGTATCTCATTTGTATATTTTCTATCTCTTTGTTGAAGTTCTCCTTGAGATCATCGAATGTCCTTATAACCAGTGTTTAACTGCATCTGGTAAATTTCTTGTGTCCATTTTGTTTAGTTCTTTTTCTGGAGCTTTGTTCTGTTTTTTTGTTTGTTTGTTTGTTGTTGTTGTTTTATTTTATTTCAGACATGTTTCTTTGTCTCACCATTTTGGCTGCCTCCCTGTGCTTGTTTCTATGTATTAGGTAGAGTGGCATATGTAGTAGGTATCCTGTGAGGCCCAGTGGTGCCGTCTTCCTGGCCTCCTGAGCTGGATGTTTCAGTTGTGTCGCTGGTGTGTCTTGTGTGGGCCCTTTTGTTGTAGTAGAGCTTTGGTTGCTGTTTGTGTCTCAATGGGAGGGATCATCCTTCAGGCTGATTGGCTCTGAGTACTGGCTCTGACTACAGTGGATGAGCTATTATGCAAGGGCCTCTCCTTATGGAACAGGACTCACTTTAGCAGGGCTCTGGTGCCTGCCCAGTCTGCCCTTTGGGTGTGTTGGTTGTGTTGTTTGTGGAAGTAGCCTGGTGGTATTTCGGCTTGGTCCAAAGCTGACCACCAGGAATGCCAGCCAGGGACCTCACTGTAGGCCAAATTCAGCCATAGCCTATGCCCTTCCTGGGAAAACCTGTCATGAACCACAAAGCAATTTGCAAATGACAGCCACCCACTCTGGGTGTGGAGGTGCCTTGAGAGGTGAAGCCTTGAACCAAGGCTGGTTGCTGCTAGTGCCTGGCTCAGGAGTGCTCAGCAAGAGGTGCAGGACATGTGAAAGCCAGATGCTGCTTGTGTGCGTTGTGTGAACCTTTGAGAGATTTTTAGGAAAGTTTGCAGCATGAGCCAAGATAGGTCATTTGTATGGAAAAGCCACTGGAAGCAGCTTGGGTGTGCCTGAAAGTTGTGTAAGGCAGGGTCTCATGGAATCAGTGGGAAGAAATGGTGTTAGCTGGGTTCATGGAGACTCAGATATGGTATCTGCCTGTATCTTCACTCAGGGAGAGGGGAAGGCTCAACAAAGAAACAATGGCTTCCACTAGCTTCTCCATCCAGGAGAAAGCTGTGTGTCCAGCCCTTGTCCTGAAGCCAGACAACTCTGTTCCTCCGCATATGCCCCTGACACCTTTCAAGCTGCTGCTCCAGCGCTGGAGCTCAGAGTGAGTAAGTCTGTCAGCTAGCAAGTCTGTGCACAGGCCCTGTAAGAGGAACACTTGAGACTCTAGCCACCCTCCATCTCACCCAGGCACGATCTTTGCTGGTTTTCACAGCCAGAAATGATGGGGAGTTTTCTCCCTGACACTGGCACCCTGGGTTGGGGAATCTTGTGTGGGGCTGGGATGCCTTGCTCCTCTGGGGGGACCCCCACAGTCGAGATATCTCTCCCAATTTTTTAACTGCCACACATGGGTGTGGGTCCAGCACATTCCTCATCTCTGCTCCTCCTTCCAGTCTCTGAGGTGGCTCCTGCTGCCTGTCCTTAGTTGGAGGGTATCTGCTCAGCTAGACTTCAGGCAATTCTCAATTCTGGTTGTTCTGTAGTTTAGTTGTAATTTTGATGTGGTCATGAGAGAAGGCAAGCACAGCATTTACCTACTCTACCATCATGACTGGATCAAGGTCAGCACTCTTCACTAAAGATGCTAATGTTTAGCCTTTTGAATAATGGTGTGAACATATACTTCATTCATATATTTTATACTTAACACTAGATTCATCTCTTTTCCATCCACATGGTACAAATATAAATGCATAAATGTGCAGCCAAGAAAAAAATAATTTATTTGGCTTTTAACTTATCTTAAAGTAAATCATAATGCAATTGTTTGCTGGACAGATGCTAGATATTCAATAAAAGTGTATTAAATAAATGAATGAACATACTTTTAGAAGGGCAAAGTACCAACGTAAATTCAGTGTGCTTCTTCCCATATTTTTATTCAGAAAAATCAAGTCAAAATGAATATTTAGAATTTTGAAAGAGAATTAATTTACAGAATGTCATCATGTATAAGCTGAGCTGTTCTTGAGAAGGTAGGGAGGGAAATGTAGGGAGCCATCTCCTGCCTTTGCCAGGGAAGTGGGGAGGGTTACCATCGGATCTCTTCAAATACTATTTAGTAACCGTCTTACATAGCTGGATGCAAACCCAATTGACATACAGGAATTTGGGTTATGGAATACTTCCAAAATAGCCTATGTGATGCATTGATTCGTTATACCACATAGGAGAACATATCTGGGTCTCTGCAGGAATAACTTCACCTGAGCTCTATGAGCAACTGAAATACATAGCTATTCCAATTTATCATGGTGCATTTTCTACTTTCTGTGATTGTGTGAACTGGAGGCCTATCACAGCAGAACCATTGGAGGGACTGGAAAAACAGACTGTAACAATTTGGAACACAGAATATTTAGGTTGAATCAAATTCTGACATCTTTGGGAAGACTTAACAAACTTGAAGAATCTTCCTTCCAATCTAGTTAGTCCTTAAATTGTCTGCAACTGTTTAAAATGAAAACAAACAAAAAAAATCATTGTCTCATTTTTTATGTTTTTAATTTTTCAAGCTTCCTTCTTTGCTTTCTGAAGATAGACACACAATATGTAAAAGATACTAAATCAGTAGCTTGCTGTAGACCAGATCATACCTTCATTTAATTTTTCAGGGAAAGAAATGATTATTTCAGGAAACAAAAATACTAGGACAATGTTTCCCATAGCTTAAGCGAACCAGTGCAAGTTTCTTCAAGACAGTTAAAAACTTAAAAAAAAAAAAAAATGTGTGTCCTCTTACATAAGAAAATGCAAGAACATATTTGGCTGAATGATTCAGATTATATCCTTTTTACCAAATAGCACAAAATTTATCATTATTTTCCTTGTAAGCTAACCCATTATAGTCCTTGTAAACTATATGTGAGTGTTTATTTAAAAGGCCTGAGGTCTCATATTCTCTAAAAAAACTGAAACAAGGCTTCAGTGTGTCCTCAAAAACATAAAGTGCTGTGGATGCCTGAAAGATGGGAGTCTTCAGATTCTGGTCAATATCCAAGCCTTTACTTACTGAAGAGTAAGCTAGAAACTTTACACAGTATTGATTTAGAGCAGAAGACTGGGCATCATTTCTAGAGGTCTCTGTCTGACTCTGGCTTGGAGTCTTCTCTTGGACACTGTCCCCAAAAAGTGTCTTCAGTCACTTGTTTTCAGAATCACCTGGGTATTTGTTATCATGCACGTATCTGATGACAAATAGATAACTACAAAGTTGGAAATCTTTGGGTGCAAAGTTCAAAAATCAAAACTAAATAAGCTCCCTAGACAATACTGAAGCACAATGGAGTTTGAAAACAACTTTTCTAATAACTTCAGAAAATGAATCTGGGTCTTGGTAGGGTCTGCAATTATTTGCAACAATGAGGACAGTTGAGAGAAAGGAATGTAGTGCCTCTCTGAAAGGTAGATGGACCTACTCCATCTAGTGGACTGAATGGTGACCCCAAAAATATATGTCTATGTCCTAATCCCGAGAACCTGTGAACAGTATCTCATATAGGCAAGGGTAAAATTAAGCTAAGCATTTTGAGAGGACAATGTATTTGGATTATCCATGTGGGTTCTAAATGCCATCATAAGTTTTCTTAGAGAGTGAGGCAAAAGGAAATAACCTAGACATACAGAAGAGACGACGATGTGAAGACAGAGCAGAGAAAGATGTGGCCATAAGCCAAAGAATGTCAATAGCTGCCAGAAGCTGGAAGAGATGAGGAGTGGATTCTTTTCACTGGAAGTTAAGCTCCTTGATTTCAGACTCTAGAACTTGGCCTCCAGAATTGTGAGAATACATTTTTGTTGTTTTAAGCCACCCAGTGAGTGGTGCTTTGTTACAGCAGCCATAGGAAACTAACACACAACCCCTTCTCCTTACAGACTTCCACACAACTCAGATTTCAATAAAAAACACAACACATCATTAAGCACCTATCATGTGCCAGAGATGTAGCAGGCACATGGATCTGAAGGCATGTCCCAGGCTTTATGTAACACACAGGTTTGTTTCCTTGGATCCTATCGGCCATCCCCACTCAGACACAGCCCCACAAGGTGGAAGATCTGGCCTTTTTTACCTACTATGGGCCCTGACGCATAAAAGGCCCTCATACATTTTAGCTGTATGAATAAATGAAGCAAATGAGTTAACCCTTCGTTGCACATTATAAAGTGTAGGGAATAAGAGGAAGAAACAATACATTTCAGTTGTTAAGAGTTTGGTTCTCGATTTAGACTGTCTGCTTTGAATCCTAGTCTCTGCTTATAAGCTATGTTGTCCTTGAGTAAGTTACTTCACCTCTCTATGCCTTAATTTCCTCATGTAATGCATTGTCTAAAGATCTGTTAAGTAAATAAGATAATCCTTTTAAAATACTTAGCTGAGTACCTGCAGCACAATACACAGTATGTTAGTGTTATTTATTTATTTATTTATTTATTTATTCATTTATTTATATTTTAATATGGTAGTGAGGGAAGGCCTACAAGGAGGTGATGATTAAGTCCTGATGGATGAAAAGAGGCAGCATTATGGAAGGCTATATCTGGTTGAGGGCATAGCAGATGTGGAGACCTTAGGTGGGGGAGAGTTTTGTATGTTTGAGAACCTGGAAGGGGGCGCTCATTGGTAAAGCACAGCAAGAAAGTGAATAGTAGTAGGAAGTGCAGTGGAACAGGAAGAGGGCAGTGGTTCAGGCGAGGGGGGTTGCATTTGATTCAAAGTGCAACAGGAAATTATTGAACGCTTTTGAGCTGGAGAGTGACATGATACAGTTAATGTTATTTTTTAAGTCACTTTAACTTTGGCTTTTGTGTGGAGAAAAGGCAGGTTTGAAGGAAAAGAAAGGGATGGGGAGAACTATCAGGAGGTTCTTGCAGTAGCTGAGGAAGGAGTGATGGTATCTCGGATTAGGATGTTCCTTGTGGGAATGAGGAGAACTCAAAGTACTTGAGATATAGTTTGTAAGTAGAAGATACGGAATTGCTATAGATTCAGAGGGGGGAGCGGGGAAGAGGAATGCCGCACTCCAGGTTTCCAGCTTGAGAAAATGTATGGATGGTGATGCCATTGACTGAGATGGGAAGCCTGAAGGAAGAATGGGTTTCAAGATAAACCAAGAATTGTATTTTGGACACATCAAGAAGGCAGTTGGATACATGAATGTGAAGCTAAGAGAAGTCCATTCTGAGAATATACATTTGGGAAAGTATTAAAATATAAATGTGAATTAAGTGATAGGATAAAGGAAGAGGATCTAGAAAAAAGAGAAGGGAGCGTGAAACTCTAAAGGATCTCCAACACTCACCATTCAGGGAGAAGAGGACAAACCTGTAGATAAGACAGAAGGAAACAGCCAAGGTGGAAGAGGGACAAAAAGAAGGATGGTGTCCTGGAGGTCAAAAGAGAAGAGAACAAAGAAAAGAAGGGGCTGGGTTTATTGCTGCTGAGTATGGGGCAGGTTCTGTGAAATAATGGGAGGGAAGCCAGACTGGAGTGGATTGTTCAATGAAAAGGAGCTGAGGAAATACAGACAGTGTGTCAGACAATTCTGCTACCACAGAAGGAAAGCAAGGAAACTGTACTGTAGCTGGTGGGAAACTTTAAGGTCATGGGAGTCTATATTTTATTTTATTTTATTATTTATATATGGCACAAGAGATATCATGTTTATATGCTAATGTGGACCATTTGTTGAGAAGAAAGAGGTTGATGATGTAAGAGAGAAAAGGGACAACTGAGAATGTAAAGCTCTTGAAAAGGTAAGGGGATTTCTGATGCAGAGCACATGTGGAGAGTCCCCTTGACAGAGGACAAATACTTAATCACCTGAGACAGAAGGAACGAGGGGAGAAGGATGTTTACACAGGTAGGTTAAGGGATTTGGACATGGGAGCATGTGGATACTCCAGGCTGATGGCTCCTAAAGTATAGATAAGGTTATCAGCTGAAAATGGTAAGGAGAGGTTAAAAAAGAGAGAATTACAAAGTAGTCTTTGATGAAAAGGAGTGAGCATTGTAAAGAAATTCAGTGAGATTGTCAGGTAAGGCTGGAAGTCTGTTTAAAGTTATTTATCAGGAATTTATAAGTGATTTGTCCTCCATGTTATGTGATCTATTATGAGAGTACATCAGATTATTGGGTTCTTCCAAGATTGGGTGTTGACAAGCAAATGTGAAGAAGGAAAAAGAAGTAATAGAGTTGAGGATGTTTGCAAGGAGGTAAGTCTGATGAGGAACCATGGAATCTGTGGAAGTTTAGTAGAAAAGTAGACAGGAGAAGATGATGGATAGAAAAAAAGCCAAGAGATTAGACAGCTGAATAAACTAGATTCTTTGTTTTTGAGAGACACAAGTGAGCTAGTTGGACAGGAGGTTAGACCTGGAGGGGGGGATGTCCAATTAGTGAGTTAGAAGGTTGCTGCCATTTTTGTGAATGACAAGGTCCAGGGATAAACCAGGAGAGTGTGTGACTGAGAAGTAAAGGGAAGGACACTGGAGATAAGGGGTCTAGTATCTGAGAGCCAGAGTTGGATAGGTCTTCCATGAGAATGTCCCAGCTTCAGAGAATGCTGGCAAGCATTGGGATGGAGAGGAAGATCATTGTCTAGGTACTAAGGTTATTCATGAATGAGGGACAATGACCAAGAGAGTGCAGGTGACAATAATGGCGGAGCCAAAGTTCTGTGCACCTGGATGTTAGAACTCATTAAAGAAGGAGGAGCAGTAATTACCCAGAGTGAAATTCATTCCTCACACTTCTCCACTCCCGACCCTGAGGTACACGGTACATGGAGGATAAATGTCCTTCTCTGTAGAGGGTTATAAGGGTGGACAGTTATTAGTCTCTAGAGGCACTAGAAATGGTCTTGGTATAGTGGTCCCGAAGACTTTATGCAGTGGAATGGGAAAAAGGCGCATGGGATGACGGGTTTCAGGTGCCATTTGGTCTAGTCAGGCAGAGAAGTAGTGGACACTGCCCTGAAAGTGGGGGTGGGAAGATGTTTGATAAAGTCCCCTTGGGTTAGAGAGGCAGGCTAAATGATATATGCACTTTCGTAAATCCTCTGATCCATATATTTCCTACCGCAACCTTTTTCATCAGATTCAGGGCATAGCACCTGGATGTAACAAAAGATGGGGAAAGCCTAGTTAAGATGCTACTTTCTGACAGTTTGGTCTTGGAGCTGATGATGGTGGACACTTTGGTCAGATTGTCCAGAGACCTTGAGTTTGGGTTTAAGTGCCTGGCTCCAAATTGGAAAGTCTTTGGCTTGTCTCCGCTGCTCCATATTGTGTTCTTGATTATCACCCTTCTCCTCAACTTTAAGGGCATTGGGACTCAGTGGGGAAAGGCCTCTAGCCACATTACCTGGTTCAAATTCTGTCCTGCTGCTGACTAGTTGTGTAACTTGGGGCAAGTTATTTACTTTCTATATAAAATGCTTCAGTAAAAGGGGGATAATATTACTTATTTCCTACGTAGTTTGTGAGGCCTAAATGAATTATTAAATGTGAAAAGCTTATAACAGAGCTTGGAATGGAGTAGGTACCATGTAAATATTTATTATCATTTTTGTTCTCCTAGATTCACTCTGTGATTGAGGCAGAAACTATTCTCGGGATTTAATTACACCAGTAGTTTTCAAACTAAGTTTCTTAGAACATTGAGAAAGTCTGTAAATATTTAATTAAAAAAAATATATATATATTAAATTTACCTTAACTGTTTTTGAAAATTTATAATAAAATAAACATAAACTCAAATGTTCTATATATTAAATTTTATATACTAGTATATTTATTAGCTTTAGCTGCCAGATTAACTTATTTTTGTGTAAATCTTGGCATAAACTCCATAATTTCTATTTAATTAAAAAATATATCTTGGGGTTACAAGGTAAATTTTAAAACCTATTATATTTTATCCATATAAAACAAGGTTTCTTTATTCGATGAACATAATACAAATGCAGAAAAAAATTAGGTGAGGATGAAACTAATATAAGACTGCAACCATATTTTATATTTTTTTTGCCATTCAAGTAGTTTTTCATTGTTCTCTTAATTGATTCTAACTAAATGTTATAAATCTATATTTCTAAAATAAAAATCACACAAATAATACACTACTTTTTTATCCTTTTGACCTTTTGGATTCAATATAAGACTATGAGCAAAAAGTTTCACTGCGAATACAAACAATAAAAAGTTTTTGAAGCCATGGGTTAAGTTACAGTCACCATCTTGGGGGACTGATACTATATATATATATATATATATATATATATATATATATATATATATATATATATATGTAATTTGTTTTTTAACTCACATTTGAAAATCTTTACCACAGGTGGGACGAACATTCTGATGAGAAGAACAAACATTACTTGATAACAGCCTATAACTCATGTGATTAACAGTATGGCCTCCATTTACCATGACAACTTAGAACGTACATGAGCAGCCTGAAAAACTTGAACCAGAGCTTGTGCTCTTGGTGGAGGTAGTATTCTTTCTACAAACATGCTGTCATGCAGGAGACCCTACTCCCTGCACCATGTGTCACATAGGTGTCAGGCAGGGTCTCTGGTCCCGCTCCCCACATAAGAATGAAGGATATGGTGAGGCCAAAAAGGAAACACCCACGGAGCCATAGGTAGGGGAGTCATACCACTATAGTCTTGCTGGCGACTGGGTTGGAGATACAGGGAGCAGGAAGCACACTATCCACAACCTGCCGTCTACCTCTCTCTACCTACCAAACCTCACTTGCTAGCTGCAATCCACTGTGAGAACTGCAATCTGCACTTGCTAGCTCAGCCACCATCTTCTTGCTAGGCCCCATTTTCTGCTAGCGTAGCCACCGCAGTTATATTAGTGGCCAATGGCTCGATGGTTACAGCTGACTGCCAACTAGCCACAGCTGATAGCCATCCAATCACAGTTGATGGCCATTTACTACCTGAGCCAGCACCTTTCCACGTGAGGCCAAGAGCCTGGAAACTGCACTCCTGGCTCTGTCCCCCACACATGCTGACTTTTCTAAGTTGGGGCCTAGCAGTAAATTGCCTAGCACAGTGGCTCAGAGGGCAGATTCTTCTACTTACTTGTACAGTGACTGAAACAACTCTTTCAGATCTTTGAGCCTTCATCTTTTCATCTGGCAAATAGAGCTGATTAATAACAGCTACCCTCACGTTGCTCAATGTGTTACATGAAATAATTTTTGTAAATGACTTAGCCTAGAGCATGCTACATAAGTGCTCAGTCAGTGTTTGGTTAAAGTTATTACCATGTATATGGCTTAGTGAGCATTATTTGTATCTTTAATCTGAATTCTGGCTCAGCCACTTAATATCTGAAATATCTTGGGAAAGTTACTTGTCTTCTCTGAGCCTCAGTGCCTACATCATAAGGCTATTGTCAGCATAAAGTGAATTAATACATACAGGAAACCTAGAGTAGTGTTTAGCCCCTGATAAACACTAACTAAATGTTAACTCTCATCATCTTCTTCTTCATCTTCATCATCAGGTCCTCTGTCGGTCAGCGATTCATCGTCAGGTCCTTGCTCTTCACTACATACCGGTCATTGATTTCTTGATCTCAGTTGGCTCATGTATTAAATGGCAACGATAGCCTGGACCAACCTATGTGAGAAGGCTTTTTTTTTTTAGGTTAAATGCCATAATCACTCTAAGCACACTTTTAAAAGTTGTAAAAAAACAAACACAAAACAAAACCAATATAGTGTAATGCTCTCAGTTAATGATTTACTTATTTTAAATACTTAAACGCATTTATGTCATTCTATTTGATCATTCACACATACTAGGATACATACTTTCATCTTTTTATTACAGAAAATCTGAAACACATGAAAAGTAGTGAGAAGAGCATAATGAAGCCCATGTATCCATCACTTAGCTTCAACAATTATCAACACATGGCCGATCATCCTTTTCATCTTTACTCCTATCCATTCTCACGTTTGGATTATTTTGGAGCAATAGATAATATTATTACTGAAAACGGCAATTTTTTTAACTGTAAAAAATAAACCTCAGCCTTAGACCTTATCACAAATATTATGGATTTCTAATATGTGAATGTGAGTCATTGAGGTTTCCCTAGCAAGGGACTATTTCTTACAGTGGAGAAATATGTTGTTGTTGGATATGAAACCACTTTTCCTATGGCCCCATGACCCTGTTTTACTGCTGCCGTTTATAGATGCAGCCACGTGTTTGTGGTTGGCTCTTATAGCTTTCAAGAGGCCCAGTTAGAACTCACTGTGCAACCTCCAAAGGATGATTCACAAGGGCCATCTGATCAGAATATCCCAGACTCACTGTCTTGGGAAAAATATGAAGAGCATCTGATGAGAAGTCTATAGAGTATAGGGGCAGTCTCACAAAAATCTGGCCAAGCACTGAAAATCATTTTTTATGGCTGCCTCACTCCACCATCACACACGTGGTTATCACACAGGTGCATCTTTGATCAATGGGGGGATGTTGGAGGTGTGTAGGAGTAGAGGCAATTATAGTTGTGCGTAGTCATCATGTTCTCTGATTCTGGCCCTGCACTTATTAGAATGAGATGTGACAGATTGTTCCAGAAATATTCTGCCAAACCCTTCTTTCATCACCATTTCCTGGCCTTTCCTTTAATTCTCTGGCTCCTCAATCATGATCTCCACATCCAAGGATAGAGATGGAACATGTAGACATTTTCATGTAGAAGAGGATCTAATTATCCTGCCCCCACCCTCCTTCTTCACTCATTCAGAAGCAAACCAAACCAATGTTTAATTCGAGTTTGTCACATCAGAGAGGCAGAGGAATGAGTTCTGGGCAGAGGGAATATTCTGAATGAAGCAGAGAGTAAGAATGAGCAGATTTCATTTGAAAAAACTTAAGGAATTTCAGAAGGTGGGATTTCACATGGGAGCAGTGTGTGACAAAGTCTAAGGAGATTGGCTAGGGATAAATTTTTACAGGACCTCATAAACCTCATAGAGATTTTGTACTTCATTCTAAAGGTGACAGGAAACCCCTTGATTTTCTCCATAAAAATCACAGGGAATGTGAAAAGAATCATGTTAACATGTTGCTTGATAATTTTGCTTTTTAAGAAAGGCAGCTCAAAAAGACTGAAATAGAATTTCAAATTTTGACCCATTAGTAAAACTATCCTTCTGGTCTTTCTTTCTTTCTTTCTTTCTTTCTTTCTTTCTTTCTTTCTTTCTTTTCTTTCTTTCTTTCTTTCTTTCTTTCTTCTTCTTTCTTTCTTTCTTTCTTCTTTCTCTCCTTTCCTTCCTTCCTTCCTTCCTTCCTTCCTTCCTTCCTTCCTTCCTTCCTTCCTTCCTTCCTTCCTTTCTTCCTTCCTTCCTCTTTCTCTCCCTTCTCCTCATGCCTGAGTCACTCACTTTCTTTCTCCCTCTGGCTTTACCTTTCTCTCTCTCCTTTCTTTCCTTCTTTCTCCCCCATCTCACTACCTCTTCTTTCCTTTCATTATTTTTCTTTGCCAGCTACTAAATAAGGAACATCTCCTGCCTCCACTGGGAGTGTGAGAAGCTGTTTTCTGTCATCCCCACGGACACGGTGTCCATTCCTCCTTCCCTGTTGATTGAAGTACTCATTTCATTGGCCCTGCTATTCTTAGGCCAGTAAAATGGAAAGAGCCAGTCCCACACTCCAGTCTGTAGGGAAGCTTTGCCTTGTCAATGAGAGATTAAAACATCATGATTGGGGCCTTGACAATGCTGGCTGCAGCCAACTTTAAAAAGTCCAGATCAGACCATCTGGGCTTTTCTTCTTTATTTTTTAAGACTTTTTTTTGACACTAATCTTCCATAAGGCTTTGAATTTCCCTCATTAAGTTTTATGGTTTGGAAATGAAAAGGGAAAAGTAGATACATGGTTCTTGACTCGTGAATTTAATCATTGAAGAGTCCCCTTTGAGGTCATCAGATGACAATTAGATTGTACTTTGTCAAAAGCAATAGAGTGGTTACATCTTAGAGTTCAAAGCCTATGAGAGCTTCCTGCTCCCCAATTCCCTTCTAGGGGTTTGACAGAGTAGCTTGCACCCACTGGCCACTTCCCCACTGTGAATTTAAGTATCTCCAGAGCACAAGGTCTCAGAATTAGCATTTTCTACTCAACTGCTTACTCTCTGGATGGGTGAATGCCATCTCCTGTTAAAAGTACCCGTGTCCTTCACTATTATGCAAGTGCTTAGAGGATCGCAAAGACCAGAACACATTTCCTCAAGCATTTCTATATCGTTCCTGAATTCTGAAAGTTGCAGGCTCTGAAAGGAGATGGCTGCATTCTTTATCAGGCGCTGTGTTAGCCAAACTCCTAGCCCTTGAAGTTTCCCCTTTCCTTGGTCATTATCTCCATTCCACCTGTGTTCCATTTCAATGCAATTCTTTCCTTTCTCTGTCAGTTCCAAAGCCTAAAATAATGTGTTCTGCGTGGTATAACTGATTACCTCAGAGAGGGAATCAGATTTCAGGGGTCAGAAGGATTCACACACCAAGATTAGATGCCCTGAGTTAAGTGGCTGGCTGATAATCAGAGGAAAAGATTCAGGGAAGAAATGCCCTTACTAAAACACCGGATCAAGGGAATGAAGCAGAAGATCCAACAAAGACACAGGTCTATGTTGGGGGTCAGGTCAAACTGAAGGGAAGTGTATCAAGCTGTGTCATAGGTCAGGATCGCAGAGGGAGGAGCTGTGTGGACCTAGCAGCCTTCATCTAATCCCTGTGGTCATTCTCTAGTTGGATCACACCTGGACAGTCTCAGAGGGGTCAGATGCATGATTTTGCTGTCTGGTTCCGCCAACCTGGTCAACTGGTCCTAGAGAAACCTGCTTGTGTCATGGATTCTTTTTTAATGACTGTTAACTGGTCAAATAACAGCCTCAACAGTTAAATGTTTCCATTGCATGAAAACAAAGTTTGAACTGCCTCCCATGACATAAAAGGCTCTGCAAGCTAGGCCTTATTCATCTCATATCATACTTCTGATTCAAAGGCTGCATGCCTGTAGGATGAGTCTCTGCTCAGTTCTGGAGCACATCAGCCACACTGCTGCCTCAGAACCACAGCAGGAGCTTCTCTCTGTTGGAACTCACTTCTCCATCTTTATTGAATCTTTAGTCTCCGCTAAAACCTCTAAAGTAAGTTAGACGTGTGACTAAGGTGAACACCTCTGCCAAATCATTTTGCATTTCAATACCTTTCTTGTTTCTATTAGGCAAATTATACCCCAATTCATATATATATATATATATATATATATATATATATATATATATATATATTTTTTTTTTTTTTTTTTCATTTTGCTCTCTCTTTCGCCCTCGCTCTCACTCTCGTTGTCTTTTCTGTTACCATCCTGGAATTGAAACCCTACGACTACAGGTCATATCTCTTGTTCATATGCAGGATATGTCTTGTTCATCATTGTATCTCCAGAGTCTAGCCTGGCTCTTAGTGCTCATTTTGAATAAATGAGTGAATCATTTGCTCTTCTTTTATCAAGACCCTGGAAACGAGGGCACTTTGGCTGCTGGAAAGGCACAGGGGCACGCTTCTGCTCTCAGATCTTAACTGCTTTGCTTATGCTGCTTGCGAGCCTGTTCATGTTGCACAAAGACAGTGAGCTGAAGATCTTGCTTTGTTTAAGGGACACATCAGAGCAAGGCACAATGCAAAGGGTATTTTTCATTAAATAAAAAAAGTCAGCTTAAGAATAAAATAAATATTTTAGAGCAAATGGCAGCAAATTATCTAGGTTTCCCACATACACTGTCTAGTTCCCTGAAGATCTTTCTCCCTTTGCTAATGGATTAACTCTAATGGCCCACCATAATACGATAGCAGCAAACTTGTTGGGTGGTAAATATCCAGGCTTCTATTCTAAAGACACTGGGGGAAGGAAATCATGCTCTGAAATGGAGCCGGCAGTTACACTTGCGAGGCTCAGAGTTACAAGGGATGTCAGGCCTCCTGCTTCAGGGCAGACGTTGGTCACCAGCTGGGCTCAGAAACGATTGCTCCAAGCCCCCTGCCCTGATATTGCACAATTAGGTGCATTTCAGTAAGGACTTTTGCCGTTTTTTTTTTTTTTTTTTAAATATATATACTATTCCTCTCTAGCTACTCTCAGAGGCAAGATCCTGGGCTGGATGGACCATTGGTCTGGCTCCACTGGGGCAATTCTTGTACTTTGATAGTCTTAAACAACCTTGCTGAGAGATAAATGGGATTCTAAGAGGATTTTGAGATAAATTCCCACAGCTATAAAGATAAAAACATTTGACTCCAGTTTTGATGTAAGCAGCAACTCCCAATATTTAAAGTCATTTGCTTCATTTATTTTCCCCACGAGCTAAAGGATGCAACTTGCTCAACCTAGAGTAGTTTTTCTACTGGGTTCTCAGAAAATCTTCACCAGGACCCCTGCAGGCTG
Source organism: Rhinolophus ferrumequinum (assembly GCF_004115265.2). NCBI lineage: Eukaryota > Metazoa > Chordata > Mammalia > Chiroptera > Rhinolophidae > Rhinolophus > Rhinolophus ferrumequinum. The sequence continues at coordinate 34,438,781 of NC_046302.1, read as the reverse complement.
ATTCATCTGTAAAAGTATACATAGGTGATTCCCCCCCACCTTTGGATGCTTATTCTATACATGATTCTTCTCCTTCCTCAAAATTGTACTGTACATTTAAGTTCAAATATCCCTTTCAACACAGGATTTTCAGTATGTGCTGTTTAGTATGAAAACTAACATGGAAAACCAGCTTTTAACTAAGTGATTTTTGTTAGGTTGATGATTTTTAAGATAAACTATACAAGCTAATCAGTTCGGGTTAACTTTGCATGGAGATCCTAGGTTAATTAATTCAGCCTCAGGATGTGTTGGGTACCTATTATGTGCAGTTGCTGGCACTGTCTGCTCTCACAGAGATGAGATGAATTTCTAATATCAGACGATAGCCATTGACTCCTAGGACTATACCCAAGAGAAATGAAAACATACATCCATACAAATCTGTGTATACAAATGTCCAAAGCAACATTTTGTAGAATAACTCCCTCCAAAGAAAGGAAACAACCTATATATTATCTATTGATGAATGGACAGACAAAATTTGATGTATCCACACAATGGACTATTAGTTGACAAGGAAAAGGAATTAAGTGCTGATACACACCACAATGTGATTAACCTTGAAAACATCATGCTAAGTGAAATAAGTCAGATGTAAAAGGCACATATTATATCATTCTATTTATGTGAAATGTCAAGAACAGTCAAACCTACGAATGTGTGCTAGTGACAAAGTAGGTTAACGGTTGCCAGGGCTATGGAAATGTGGAATGGGGAATGACTGCTAAGGGATACAGAGTTTGTTGTTGTTGTTTGTGGGCTGGATGTTCTGAAATTCGTAGTGGTGATGCACAACTTTGTGAACATACTAAAAACCACTGAATTGTACACTTTAAAGGGATGAATTTTACGGTATATGAATTATATCTCAATAAAACTGTTAAAAACAATAACATAGTCAGTAAACAAGGAAATAGATGATAGAAATATTAGGTAGTGGGATGAGCTCCATTTAACCTGTTGGAAAATGACCTAGAGAGAAGTGCTTATTTCAGATTAGGGGATCAAAAAAGGCCTCTCTGAAATTACATTGATTTAAGAAATAAATAAAGAAAAAGTACCTGTAACGTGAAGATTCTCGAGGAGGTGCATTACAGGAAGAAGGAATATGCTCAGCGTATTTGAAACATGCAAGAAGACCAGTGTGGGGGGAGCAGAGTGAGCGGAGGAGAGAGAATGATTCAAAATCAATTCAAAGATGTAGCAGAGGCCAGCTCTGATAGGGCCTTGTAGAACGTGGTATGAAGTGTTTATTTGATTTCAATAGGAAACCAGTGGCGGGATATAATCTCATTTACTTCTTATAAAGACAACCGTTTCTACTGTGTAGGACAAAGATTATACAAGGAGAAACTGGCTAGGAGTCATTGCAGTATTCTCTATCAGAGATGAGGTGGCTTAGACCAAGTTGGGAGCAGAGAAGCCAGGGGCCGGCAGATTTATAAATGTTTAGAGGTGGAGCTGACAGGACTGAATAGATTCGTGACTCAAAAATCTTTTATTGGGTGTAATGGAAAGCTGTACATACACTCAAAAAGATATGTACAAGATTTCATAGCAACACTATTACCAATAGCCCCAAATGAGAAACTATCCAAATGTTCACCAACAGTAGCGTGGCTAAATACATTGTGGGGTATTCACATAGTGGAATGCTATCCCAGCAATGAGAATGAACAAATGTTAAGGGAAAGAAACAAGACACCAGAGTTCATTCAGTATTATCTCATGTGTACAAAGTTGGAAAACTGGCTCAAATAATGTATAATATTAGAAGTCAGAATAGTGGCTGTTTAATCTTGCTCAGCTAGTGATGGAAAAAGGTACAAAGGGGGGAAAGGGTACAAAAGGACTTCTGGGAGTATTGGTAATGTTCTTTTTGCTTTTTTTTTTTTTTAATTTGGATGCTAGATATACGGGTTGTTCTGTTGTTGAAAATTCATTAAGTCGGACACTTGAGTTTTCCTTTTTGTGTGCGTATATTTTTCATCAATATAAAGTTAAACAATAGGCCCAGATTGGCATGGCAATATTTATTAGGATTTATGGACATTTCTGCTTTTAGACTCAAAAATACTTGGAGTTAGACTGATTTGAATCCATAGCATGTGGAAAATAATTGAGAGTTCTAGTTGACTATCGTGTTGGTATGATAATATGACATGCCTGCTGATAATACATATATGCCGGTTGGGCTCCATTAATTACAGAATGTTACACTTGTGGCATTGTTCCTACATCTCCCAAGCCATTCTGATCATTTTACACGGTACATGTATTTAGAGGTTTAGGGACCTATTGGTGGATATTTTATGAAGGGCTCTTGATTTGGGAGTGGAGCTTTGAATGGTTTAATACCTTTATTTATTAGTCTATTTATTTATTTCCTTCTTTCATTTATTTAATAAATGATTAATAACAAATGAGGTCCAGAATATGCAGATACTATGTTGGTATTATGGACAAAAAGATGATGAAGATATTGTCCTGAATCTCTAGGCAGTCCTATTTCAATAAGGGTGACAGATAACTGGATAATGATAATACCCAGTGGTGAAGAGCAATGAAATCTGGTCTTCATATTAATCTGTGATCACAAAGCAATGGCATCTAATATCCTTTATGACTCTAGTATTTTATATTAGGCCTATTCCTGTGCTAGAGGGTTGGGTAATCTATCATCCTTCCCATTTTACAGATGGGAAACTTTTGCACAAAAAGTAAGGAATTTATCCAAAGTCATCAAGCACAGGACTTGGTTTTTCTCAAGGCTTTGTCTTGCTATCTTTGCTCTTCCCTGGAGATTAACAGGCCTTCCCAATAGCCCTGAGCACATCATTATCTCCTTGGAAACAAATACACAAAAACTCCCTATTGATTGTTTTATTAGTTTCTAGCAGATAAGGATTGGTGCTGACAGTCATTCAAAGTAATGGCTCTTTGTGAGGCAATTTACTGTGCTTATGGCCAGGCAGTGCTCAGGGAACCTAGAGATCCAGGCGGTTTTATTGTAAACCCTTGGAGTCAATGCAGTTGCCCATTTATTGGAGACAGCTCAGGGCTGCAAGCATTGTAAACTATTGCACTCACTCCGAGCAGGGTTTGGGATTCCAATTCCACTCCTCAGTAAACAAAACAGGAAAGAAATTGTGAGTAAGATTGACAATAGCTTTGAGCTTTAAGGCCATTTGGGCCCAGGAGACTATATCTTAGAATATTACTACTTTGCTTACCAGAGTCTTAGTGACCTTTTTTTTCATTTTTATCTTCAAGCACAACATTTCTCAGGCTCTTTCTTAGTTGAGAAACTCTCTGATCAAATAAAGTTATAGTATGAAATAGAGTCAGTGGTACTCTGATCAAAGTGGAAGTGGGGTAAAGGATTAGAGGTCTGTCTCCTTAAGCCTCCTCTTCCCCCAGTAGACAAGTGGGTGTTGGGAATCAGGGTTCAGAGGAACTGCTAGGTTTCATGGAGCTCAATTCATAAACCCCTGTAAACCCAATAATTAAACAGCAATTTTCAATTATCTTAGAACCACAATCTTCTCTCTATTAATTCTATGTACTTCATTTACTCAGTGTTCTAGACTCTCAAAGCACATTTATATACTTTGTACATTAGCTACCATTCAAATTAGCATCTTGATTGAATGCTTTATATGCATCATCTCACTTAGTCCATTCCTGGCCTCAGTTGCCAGGGGTGGGGAGGGTGCCTCAAACCAGCCTGGGCTCAGGGAAAGCCTCTGCTCTCAACTCATTTGCCTTCTGTGTCCCCACAATCAGGCAAGAAGGAAGGGGAGGGCATCACACCATAGGTTTCCCCCTGACTGACCCCCTCATGTCACTGAGTACATCTTATCATGGCCACTAGTCCAGGCTGTGCTGGAAACCTGACAGGGGATCTCAAAGCTATTGTCAATCTTATTCACAATTTCTTACTCACAATTTCTGCTCTGGGGCAGAGCAGAAGCTGGCCTACCTCAGCATCATTCTCCTGCAGTCATTCAGCTTGCTTCTTCCCCAGGGAGGATCCCAGATAGAGGAAAGCTGAGCACAGAGTCTACCCAGTGACTCTTCCTCTTCCCTTAGTTTTATAATCTCTGCCTGCAAAGACATAGGATGCTCTGGCCCCTTGTCCTGCCCATCTCACCTTTCACAGGGCTCTATCTCTACACTCCTGGGCCTGCTCTGTTAAATGAAAGCCAAAACAATTTAAGAATTCCCATCAGGCGGCCTCGCCTTTGGCCATCCCCTGTGGCTGATGCAGCCTCCTCCATCATTTTCCTGTCCATGGCCCATGACTCCTCACTGTCCTGGTGCCTCAAGAACCTGGTCAGTGATTCTCTGACTTTAATATGAAACAGTGACTCCTGGGATCTGTTATATGCACTGGCATCAGGGTGTCTCCATAGCGTTTAACTCTGGAGGTCTGAGTGAGGGTCCAGAAATCTGCGTTTTGAATAAAGATGCTCCCTTTCCCTCCCTCCACTTTTCCAACTAGGTAATTCTTGTGTATGATTTTAGAGTCAGACTTTGAGAAACACCGTTAGACCCAGGACAGCCACTGCCATTACACCTGTAAGGAGCTCTCCTTGTTTTTTTTTTGTTTGTTGTTTTTTTTGGAATTTTTATTAAATAATGTTATTGACATGCAAATAGAAACATTTCATTCAAGAAAAAAAGAATCGACTCCGTAAGTGAATTTACGCATGAGAAGTATATCGTGCATACACTTTACAAATGACACACAGTATTAATGATGATGTGCATTAGACTTATCATTTCAAATGTGGTGCTTGGATTACGGAGTCAAGATAATTTGAGAAAACTAATTAATTAATTAACTAATTAGTCGATTCCCAGTCTCCTCTCTTCACTTTGGTGCTAAGATGAATATCATCATCGTGTAGAGCAACCTCTGGCCACTCTACAGAGAATCTATATAGTAGCATTTACCAGTTTGTGGTTTATCTGTCTGAAGAGAGTCTGTGCCCTGCCTGGCAGAGGCAGCAGCGGCGTCACTGTACCAACCAGCGCAGAATAGGTTGTAATGCTGCTTGACTGGGGGCGGCTCGTGATCAGAACCCAAATCTTCCCTTTGACCTCTCCTTCAAAGTAGGACGTAGACCAAGACCAACACCTCCCCTGGCAGTGTGGTTAGATGTGTTGACTTTTTAAATTAAAAAAAAAAAAATCCACATCGAATTCAGCTTTCCTTTCTTCATCCAAATAAGTGTGCCGGATAATGCAAACCTACTCTATGAAAAAGAATCATCATCATCATTAAGAAAAATGACATTTATTAATTTTGTCAACACGTATTTGTCAATATAATAATGACATTGTGGGAAAACTCTAAAAGGTGAGTGTATGGAGTTGTGGGGGGGTGTCTGATTCCTTCATTGTCACATTCAAAGATATTAGCAGAAGGAAGTGTTCTCTGTAGCTCTTGGTTGGAACAACTCACTTGTTAATAACACAGAAGGATCAAAACTGCACACTTAGATTGGCATTTACCCTGTGTTCACCCTGTATGTTCCATTGCCAGAAGTCGGAAAGGCTAAAATGACCATGAGCTTAATGGTTCATTTAATCCATATCATTTCTTGCAGATAGAATGTCTTGAAACCATCTTTAAGAGATCCATACAGAATTTATATTGCAAAGGAGAGTCCTTAAGGTAAGGAACCAGTGTTTGTTAAATGTGGGTACAGGACCAGGAGAATCATATCATTTTGTTCCTTGGCCAAATTGCCTGCATTTCAATAAATATCGGAGTGGTGTTTAAAGTGTGTTTGATGAGGAGATAGATCCAGAAGTACTTCCTGCCACTTAGGAAGTATGACCTTGAGAAAAAAGCTTCCACTCTTATTTAGAGTAGTAGCATTTAAGAACATTGAATTTCGATTCAATTGAACTAGATGCAAGCTATAATTTCTGCCACTTACTGTGTCTGTGATCTTGAGAAAATAGCGCAAAATTTTAAAGCCACAATTTCCTCATCCATAAAATGGGGATAATAATAGTAGCTACTTTGTAGCGCCATTGAAACAACTAAATTTAGCTATGGATGTAAGTTCTCAGAAGAGTGCCCAACACAGAGTAATTTTCAACAAAAGTTAGCTAGTGGTTGCTATTTCAGAGGTTATATCCTACTCTATAAACCTGGAATAATAAAGCCCTTTGCTTAATTTCCTTTTGGTTTATATAAATAAGCAATTATATAAGTAAATGGATTTTGGAAACTGTAAAGAGCGGTATCATTGTAATTTTTTTTTTCTTTTTAGTATTAGTATTGAGGCTGCTTGGCAGCAGTAGCTTTGTTACAAATGCTGTGGGGCTCCCAAAGAGAGAGAAAGATGTATTAACTCTTCAGTTATCCTGGAGCCCAAGATGAGAACATGAATACTCAGAAAACAGCAGCAAGGGAATGTCTGACATGAGAATGGCATGTAGGTTAATGCCTGCATGCCACTACTGCTAAAGGAATTCACAAGTGGTCCAAGTGGTGATCAGAATGATGTTCTTGGGTGACAGGAGAGCTCAAGACAAACAAGGGCCATAGGAAACGACTTATGTTTTCTGTGGAGATTGCTGGTATGAATCTTCTTGGCCTATATGAGGTCGTACCAGCAAGATTGTGGCATCGCCATAGTGGGGTTTTATCTCTTCCTAGTTTTCTGTTACCGTGCTCATTCCTGCCTTTCAATGCCTTTCTCCTTTTGATTGTCCAGCCGTCCTGAATCCTCTTAATGTGAGGTTTAGAGGAAGTTACCAACACCTTAGTGGGAATGAGTTTAGTGTTTCTGGGAGCATTTGCAATTTAAAAGTTTCTTCCTAGGTAAAAATTCCAAGGACTGAATTGATTATGGTGACATTTTAGGAGACAATGACAACCAGCCCCCCAGGACTCTACTGATGCTGCTCAAACTATACGTATCTAGAGAGGTGGGTGCTATTTATGCCAAGGCCCAGCTTTCCTTCGAATGGAAGGAAAATGAGAACAGGAAGCTTTATCACTAAGTAGGACTTGGCTTTTGGGTCTTTTTTAAAAAATTATTATTGATCAATAAATGAGATCAAAGTTACTTGGTTTAAAACAAAACAAAACAAACACACAAAAAAAACACCAACTCTCATGTAATTTCCATTAAGCCTTTGGCCATGTGACTCCCTGTATTTTCCCTCATTCAGAATTCATTTTCTTTCAAACCTATATTTGATTTCAATTAAAAAAAAAAAGACAGCTTGCTTAAGCTTTCCCACAAACTGATACGGTGTATACCTGAGTGAACGGGACAATTTTCCTTATAAATTATGCATAAAATTCTCAACTATCGCCTCTCTTTTAGGAACTCAAAAGAAAATCCAATTTCTCTTAGCTTATTTTTTTCATGGTTCTTGGGATATTCATTTCAGGTTTTCCACTCATTTTTATAAATGTCTTATTTATTCAAGCTCTTCATAGAGGAAACTAATGCTGTGCATTGCTGATTTTATACTCTGGACAGGTTACAATATCTTCTTCGAAGTCAACATACTAATTCATTTTAAAGTTTCTTAAAGGTTGGGAAGTCTTGTTGCCACACACTTAAGAGGGGGCTGTGTGGCATGGTGGGAAGACCCTGATCTTACTAAGCATTGAGACATTTTGATTCTAGTCTGTCCATCCTTTCCTCACCATGGACATGTCTCTGGGTCTTAGCTGTCTTCATCTACAACATGGTAACATCTTAACTGCCCTAAGGCAGGGAAATCAGGGGGGTATTGGAGCAAAATGTCCCAATGGCTCTTTCAGTTTTATAGTGTAAGGTTTGTTCTAGAAAATTCTTTTGTGGTTTCTCTGGACCAGAGATCTAGATATCTGTCAAGAGGTTTAGATACCTGTCATGATTCTGCTTATAGCTTCCCTTGATTGACATTACTTTAGTGAGAGCCTTTAGCCATAAAAATAAGAGATGAGAAGGATAACAAATCGATATATCTTGTCTTGGTAGCCAAATGTCCTTCAGGTATGGTTCTAGCTTATGTGAAACTCTGGAGGAAGGAATCCATGATGGTAGGAGGGACTCTATGAGTAACATGAGGAGCCATAGTTCACTGTTTACTGAACTATCTTCACCTTAGTTTATGGTCATAGCTGGCTTTGCTTCCTTGCTATTTTATAAAACACCTTGCTATTTTATATTTTCTCCCCTTAAGAGCGCCTTCAAAATACAAAAGAAAAGAAAACAAAACAAAACAAAAAAAAACAAATTCTCATAATCTGGGCCTTTTCCTGACTGCCTTTGCAATATCTTTTTTTTTAATTCATGAGGTAGACTTTTATGTGCTGCTATTGTTTAGTTCTCCAGTTCCTCTGAAAAACATTTCCAGACCCAAACATTTGTCTTGAACGACCTCTATTACTTGCTTCAGGACCTTTCACACTCTTAACTGCACAGCTAATTAGACCCAAGCTCCCTGGAGAATCTGTCCTCCATTACTGTATGGTTTCTTGGTTTGGAGGTTCCAGAAAACCTGGGTGATCATTTCACCAAGCTCCCTTTGCCTCACTCCCCACTTTTCCACAAAAATAAACAGGTATAGAGCAGTGTGCAAGCTATGGCCGTGGAAGTTATGAATAATGGCCCCAGTCCTCTTTCAGTTATTGGGGGCCAGTAGGGAATATGATGCATCATTCCGTAGAGAATCTAGAAAACTTTGGACCACAGAAATATATCAAGTTTATGTACTGATTCACAATCATAGCAAGTCAAGAAAGTAAAAAAGAAAAGTCCAAGGAAGTGGTGTTAGAGTTGGGATTTAAGGGTCAACAAGAGAGGAAAAAGAGATGAAGCAACAGGTTTCAAACCAACTTAAATAAGCTTGAATTTAAGCCACGAAGAAAGTTAAAAAAACTGTTCTGTGTGACATTGATAGCTTTGCTTCATTCCGTGAATGTTTTTGCCTTTCCATGCTAGACAACTCAAAATTATCTTCATTTTCTGGGTAAGGGTCCTTTTGTAAACTGACTGAAATGGAAGAATAGTTAAAGAAGCTAACCTCTTGGAACTAACCTTTCTCCATAGACAGCATGCTGCAAAAGAGAGAACTCAGAGAGAGAGAGAGAGAGTACAGCGGCCACAAATTCTCTGGGGCACAGTCCCCACACAGGAAACAAGAGGAAGTTGAATGGAGAGGGAGACATTCTCTGTGGTCTTTTGAACTCTGATATTCCCTCATTCTTTTACCTTCTGTGGTGACTGTGCAGAAAAATTCTGTAATTGTGTTCCTTAGATTCAGACGTACTTTTCTACTTTCAAGTCCGCAAATAAAAACTTAGCCATAAAAAGGAAATGGTTATTCTCTTTCTTATGAATCAAGGATAACAAGAAATAATTTGAAGTTCAATATGGAGGCAGTTATGTTATAGTTTAGGGAAGATTTTCCTGACAGGATTCCATAGTGTGAAATAGGGTTTTAGAAGTGCAGCTGGAAAAACAACAACAATATAGGGTTCATCTGCTTGGGGCATTTGAGATACAGACCTACTGAAGACAGAAAGATGTGGGAGGTGTAGATCCAGGGGAAGCACTAGTTATTCACAAGCCCAAGCAAAAGCAAAATCAAAAACAAAGGCAAGCTTCTGAAATATTTCATGTTTTGAAGATAGGGACCCTGACTTCTTCTATTTTGGAGGTTCTACAACTTCTCTCTCAGGTGTTGATATGCGCATAGTAAGTATTTTTAAATGATTTGGTGAATTTGAATTTATTACCAGCAATAGCCAATGATGAATTATATCACATTAAACAAAAAAATAAACCTAGTGAGACATGTCATTGATATTTGAGGCTATGTGCAGGCCCTCCTTTCATTTGCAGGGTCCTCTTCTGTAAGGCTCCTGGGGAAGGGTCTAAGCTTTCACATCCCGAGGGCATTTCCTCAAGCTTCAGCTTCTACAGCCTCTCTGATGAATGCAGTTTGACCGGGACCAGAGGCTTAGCAGCATAATGGCGCTAACATTTCTCTGCCGCCTTTTAAGTCATAGCTCGGTAGTCTTGCCCTTTCCTATTTCATGGATTTGCTTTCTCCATTTGTTCTTAGTTGATTAGGAAATTGCTGAACACAGAACTTCTCCCTGTCCATAAATATCACCCAAGTTACACGGCATGGGGAGAGAACTGCTATTTGTTTGGTTCACTGACTTTGGGACTTTTTGCAAATTAAAGGATTTAAAAGGATCTAATATGGCCATATCATCAGATAAATCTTTAGGGTCATGTTTTTCCCTTGGGGTTTTCATTTAAGTTAGTGTAATAGAAGGTGTACTCGGGCATCCAAGGACAGGAATTAGTCCTCCGTGAGTAACCAGATGCCACCGCGTCGGGGATGAGCCTCATTTCTGACTGTGCAGCTTTGCTTTGTATTCTGGATTTCAAATTGTTATGCTCTGCTGTGCAACATGGTTTCACTTCCTAGAGGAGTTTAGAAAAGGAATTGCTGTTTTTATTTTCACTCTGTCACGTGTTTCCTTACTGAAAGATAGTGGGTTTTTGAGATGTGGTTGGATTTCGCGGTGATATTCGGAGTGGATGAAATTTAGTAAGTCTTATGAAAAATTTGTCTCATGCTCTCTGTGTAGTCTCAGGTCTGTATTAGGTTTCTTGGAGATGGGAAAAGTCTCTTTCTGAAAGGAAGTTAAAATTTAGTTAGAAACAAAATCATACACACAGGAAACCATAAAGAAAGCAGAAGTATCTATAGACTTGCTTATCTACATATGTGGTCACAGATGGGAGAGATTCCAGAAACCCAAGAAGCACCATGATTAAGCAGTGGAAGTGGTCCCTAAGGAATTAGTTATATTTTACACATTTCCAGCTGATTGATAGACCATGAGTTATAGGAAAATAACATTATCCCAAACTCTGCAAGCTGTTTCTAATGGCAGCCTTGCAACTGGATCCATTTGAAGCTCGTCAGAAGTTTTATCTCCTCTACAAAGCCTTTGTCTTGAGAAACTCAAGTAACTCAGCTCTCTCTCCTTCCTAATAGTAACTTATTGTTTGTTTTTATACATTTAGGCTTTTGTTCAATAAGATAATCTGTACAAAGCATCTTAGAAGAATGTTTGACTCCTACCAAATTTTTATAGAATTCACTGCTATAATTTACTAATTTCTACTTGGTCCATTATTAATTGTGATATATGTGTGCATATGTGTGTGTGTGTGTGTGTGTGTGTGTGTGTGTGTGTGTGGTATATATGCCTATGTTGATCAACAACTATTTATTTTGTTTCTACTAAAAGATCAGTACTTTACTAGTTATAAGGAAGAACACAAAAACATCAAAAAGTATACCCTCTGTCAACAAGGAGTTTCATAGGGAAAGAAAAACAATGGGTGTGAAAAATTTGACAAGTAGTTAACTATTTGAGTAACTAGAGTGTAAAGGGTCCTTGGAGACAACACAAAAAGCTAGAATGATTAGAAAATGAAGTAAATAGGACTTTGCTGGACTTTTAAATATTGGTAAAATTTAGACAGGCAAAAAGGATGAGATATGTGACTCCAGATTTCAGAAAAGCAGCTGGACTTGTCAACAATATTTGTTAAGCATCAAGAAGGCATGAGCATTATGAAAAGATAAAAGCAGGAAGATGAAGAAAAAAATAAACATATATTATTTCATTTCAATTTTTACAATTAGGAGTTGGGTGGAATCATTCCTCTTTTACAGAAGAAACAACTGAGGCTCAGGAAGAATAATGCCTGAGTTGGTTTCATGCCTGAATCTTCGTGTCTTCAAAACCCCACTTATTTTGTCCCCCTATGCTGCCTCCCAAGACATTTTACCATATTCCATGTACAATAAAAATAAAATGTGGTTTCAGATGTAGAGAATCCTGTATTCATTCGACTTTGGGAGAAAAGATGCAAAGATGCAGACGTGGAAAATTACCAGACAAGGTAGCCTATTATGGTCAGAATAGGAGGTTAGAGAGATTCATGGGCTTAGGGTCATCAAAAGAGGTGGGAATTGGATTGAGCACTGGAGAGATGGAGCTTAGAGGATGGTTTAGGACCAGACCACATTTTGACAGATTTTATATCAGCCTGAAATGGTATCCAACACAGGAATTTATGAACTTTAGTAATCCATGTGTCCTGTACAAAACAGCAGGTCTCATCTGCTGCTCTTGGTCTTTTAGGTATGAATCTCAGATAAAACCCAGACAAATAAGTTTAGATAGTGTGGGAGAAGGTGGTGTGTGTAGGAAAAATGAACGTGCCCAGAAAACAGAAGCTTGCGAGCCTGTTTATCTGCCCTAATCAGGTCTGGGAGAAGGAAAGGATTGCTATAACGGAAATAAGTAGAATAGGCAGTTTTATGCCCTAAGTATTTATATCATCTATTAAAGATATTGCTATAGTCCCTTTTCAGTGATTTGCTGGGCAGTTAAATTCAGACTTCAGTTCAGCTTAACACCCTGAAGTGGTTGTTTTACATAATTTATGTTACCAGGATTCTTTTTGAACTACAATCTGACCTTCACGGCGTGAGAAAGAGGCTGCAACATAAGGCCCACCTTGGTCCAACAGTACCCCTAGAGGATGATCACCAGGCCTGATTTCTTCATATTGACGTGTCAACCCCAAACCTAGGGGCCGTATTGTAAAGGCAGATTTATTTTGGAGTATTGTGCTTGGTTATGTGTTAATATGTTAACATCCATCATTACACAGCTTTCTATGTGTATATGTCTTGTTTCTACAATTAGGCTATGAATTTCACAAAGATGGGCACCACATCTTATGTCAGATCAACTAGGTTAGTTTTTGTGCTGATTAGGCCTTCAACAAAGGTGTATTGGTTCATCTGGGAAAGAGAAGAGGAGCAAGAAGTGACACGAAGAGGAAATGCTCCAATATGCATGCTCAGACTTTCCTTGATAATCAATCTGTTTCCCACTCATGATACCATATCCTCCTTCCCTCCCAAACACGCATACCGTACTCATCTCCCTGTTTGTAACTTCCTTAGTCCATTTGCACTGCTCCTACAGGATATCATAGACTGGGAAGCTTTTAAACAACAGACATGTATTTCTTACAGTTTTGGAGACTGGAAGAGCAAGATGAGAGAGGGTGCCAGTAGATTCGGCATCTGGGGAGAGTCTGACCCTGGTTCATAGAGGGCCATGTTCTTGCTGTGTCCTCACTTGGTGGATGAGCACAGGAACACTCTGAGGTCTCTTTTATAAGGACATTGATTCTGTTCAGGAGGGCTCCACCCTCATGAGCTAATCATATCCCACAGCTCCCACATTCAAATACTATCACATCGGGGATTAGATTTCAACATGGATTTTGGGGGACACAGACATTCAGTCTATGGCATAACTGTTTCATATATTATTTATATATTCTCCTAGCTTTCCACCCCTTCTCTCTGCCTCCTCAAATTCCTTTCAGTTGTTTGAGCTGCGTGGGTATATATGGTTGGTGTCTGCCTAGCACCCTTCTTTCTATTAGGTGATTGGTTCTTCCTCAGCTTATGGGTTTTGATGATCCTGTCAGTTACATTGTCTCACTCACTTCTGGCCTTAGGGATGGGCATTTGGCCAGGCTGTGAGACGCCAGTCCTCTGTCCACGGTGCTCTGTCCACAAGGTAAACTCACAGCCCGGCTGAACCAGGAGGCATTTGTCCAAGGGACTAGACAGGTGAAAACTGGAGAAGGAAGGTGTCTTTGCTTCTAGGGTCACAAACAATAAGAAATGTGTGCTCAGAGCTGGGAGTTGCCCTCTTTCTGCCATATGAAGAAAGCTGTTAGAGAAAGGAAACAAATTCTGAGGAGATTAGTGCTGAGATGAGGAGGAGATGGACAGCGTGAGGGTGTGGCAAAAAAATGAGGACATTATTTGAACACCTAGATCCAGACATGCTTGAAATGAGCACTATTCCCGGAGTTTTGTTCAACCTATTAATTCCTATTTTCAGTTGGATTTCTGTCATCTGTGACTAAAAGATTCCTGACCATTTCAAAGGTCCATGCCAAGTTTTATCTGCCTCCTCCCTGCAGCCTTTCTTGATGTACTGCCCAGCTTATAACGTTCCCTTCGTTCTCTGACTTGCTATTTTAATATAGTTCTACAAAATCTTCAAGTTCTGGGACAGTGTATTCTCAGCTGCTTGTCTCTAGCCTGCTGCCTGGCAGGGACAGGGTTATACAACAGGGTTCCATGGAGATCTGGCTGTTTCCTGAAAGGAGGCCTAGAAAAGTTATTCTTATTTCTAGAGAGTGCGCTTTGCCACACATTCTATGACCCGAGAAGGTCAAAATCCCACTGTGAGCTCTGGGACATGGACTACTTGAGGTTGTATGACAGTAACAACGACTTTCCCTTACTTTGTATCCTGCATTGTAGGTTTCATTATTTTTCCCACATGTTTGCTAATGAGATTCAATATTGACAACCTGACTGTGTACCTGCCTCAGATGAGGACACTGTGGGCTATGAGCCTCACCACGGTCACACCAAACCAAGTCTCACACGTGGGTTTCTGCATCTAGGTTCAGGTTTCACACTCAGATGAGGTGATCCTAAAATTCAACCATGAATAAAATGAAAAGTTGATCCTGTACAGTTATTTGTTTATAACCTAAGGAAAATGATTTTGCAACAGACAAATATCTCTGAGAACGTTGTAATCTATATTTGGAAGGGAACAGAAGGCTACAATCAATAAAAACAGCAGCAAGAAGTCATATAACAGCAAAATCTGAACCGTGTCGTTTATTTCTGCTTTGCCCATTGTCTGCTGTGTACCTTGATCCACGTGTGTGGCCACAGCTTCCGGTAAATGGTGATCTGCAGAGAACAGCGGCCCAGTTTTCCTGTTGTTGTGCTACCCCACTGCCCCCTTGTCCCAGCAAACACCCTGCCTACCTAGTACAGAGCTAGGTACACACAGCGGGGCTGAGGACACATTTATTTTTTCATTTGTCTTTGCGAATTATTTTAGAAAAAGGATATGTTGAGTCTAAAATGGCTGAGTCTCTAAATCATCTACCTCTCTGTGCCTCTGTCTTGCATGAGCCAGTAGCTTTCTATTTCCCCTTCTGAAGTACTAGAAGGCACTATGGGGAGAATAGACTTCAGTGCACAGATGGATCTCAAATGCCAGCAACTCTTTCAGCCCTGGTCCCAGGATCCCTCCGAGGTGCACTCTGATCCACCTCATTCTCCAGAGACATGCTTATCGAATGAAGGACCAAAGCTTGTCCTGGATCCTCACTGGTGCAAGGCGTGGGATGCAAACCAACCAACATTGAGAATCAGGGTGACATTCATTTTCTTCTATACCATTTCCAGTCCGGAAACACCCTCGGAGCTGACACTCTAGTTTTTAATCCTCTAAACCATGATGCTCACTAATCTTTAAGTGCTAGATTTCAGAGAAAGAGTGGCCCACGATGGGCCTGGGGGTTTAT
This sequence comes from Rhinolophus ferrumequinum, assembly GCF_004115265.2. Classification (NCBI taxonomy): domain Eukaryota; kingdom Metazoa; phylum Chordata; class Mammalia; order Chiroptera; family Rhinolophidae; genus Rhinolophus; species Rhinolophus ferrumequinum. The sequence goes on along the minus strand of NC_046302.1, from coordinate 34,423,251 downwards.
AAGTGAGTAGGTCTTTGATTTCTCTCTCTTTCCCAGGAGGCTCTTGGGAAATGACATTTTTTAAATGGTGGATTGAAATGTCTTCTTTTCCACTTTTTTTGTTTTTATCTCCATCACTGTTGTGCAGTGAACAAGGAGTGGGGCATTGCAATGCTTTGAAAGCATTTAAGGGCCCAGAAATGCAGACGAGATTATTCATGTAATTCATAGGAAACAAAAAATTCGGTATCTTTTGGATTAATTTTTATGTAACATTTTTATTTTTGGTGCATTTTGTTCGCAGGAGCTCACCACCACTCACTCCTCCATGCTATTATGCATTTCAAGTGGTTTGTCTGAAAATTTAGTTTCTGAGAGTCATTGAATATTTATGCAAGTTAGCAGTAATTGTTAGAAATTTATTATTCATATTGACTTTATTGATTATAATCAATATAATAATGTCATCTATTGATTACATTGATTAAAGTAAGAATCAAGAGTAAGAGAATAAGACAGTATTACATAGTAGTTAAGAAAGTGGGCTCTACCTGGAAGAAACCATGCACAAAAAGAAAAATGACGAGGTGAAGGTTGTGTCTGAATCATGTTGTATGATTTCATTTTTATGAAATATCCACAATAGATAACTCCATAGAGACAAAAAGTAGATTGGTGGTTGCTAGGGCCTGTGGTTGGAGAGTGACAGCTAACGGGCACAAGGTATTTGAGGGATAATGAAATATTTTAAAAGTGATTGTGGTGATGGTTTCACAACTCTGTGAATATACTAAAACCACTGAATTGTATACATTAAATAGGTCAACTGTATGGTATGTGTATTAGTTTGCTAGGGTTGTTGTAACAAAGTACCAAGTAGATTAAACAACAGAGATTTATTTTCTCACAGTTTTGGAGGCTACAAATCCATGATCACGGTGTGAGCAGGGTTGGTTTCTTTTGAGGGGCATGAAGAAAGGATCTACTGCAGGCCTCTCTCCTGGACTTTATTCATGGCTGTCTTATCCCTCTGTATCTCCACATCATCCTCCCTCTGTACCTACCTGTGTCCCATTTATTTTTTCTTTTAAGGACAACAGTTATATTGGATTAGGCCCGCCCTAATGACTACATTTTAACTTAATTACCTTTATAAAGACTATCTTCAAATAGGATTACATTCTGAAGTCCGGGGAGTTAGGACTTGAACGTATGAATTTTGGAGGACATAAGAGTGTGTGAATCATTTTCAATAAAGTTCAAAAAGGAGGAAGGAAGGATCGAAGGGAGGAAGGAAAAAAGAAAGAAGGATAGAAATGAGGGAGGGTGGAAGAGAGTGAGAAAGGGAGCTGTGGAGTCAGACTTCCTGGGTTCAAATCCTCACTCTTGTAATGACTAGCGACTTTGTGCATGTTACCAAGACTTTCTGTGCCTTATTTTCTACATTTGTAAAATGATGATAATAATTATTTAACGTCATAGGATTATTAAGAGGATTAAATAAGTTAACACATATAAGATGCTTAGAATATTGCTTTGTACATAGGAATCATTTAATATAAGTGAGTTGCAATTATTATCAGTAAGGGTAAAGCTAAATTGACATTATTTTATGGAGAACAACATGAAAAGGGAAATCTGATGACTGGGGCATGGATCCCTATGCTTCTCTTCTGATGGTCATAAATTGCTTTATCGAGAGGCTACTTTTCTAAATCATCTCATGAAGTTTTGAAAATAATATCCTCTAACACAAATATAGGGGTGGCATATGTTGGGGCTCTCCATTCATTTATTCAACTTACAGTTATCGCACACTTATTACTGAAGACTGTGTTTGTGACATTTTACATACCTGACATCTGTAAGGAGAGATATTATATTTTCAGTTTTGTTTATCTTCTCTTACTGATTAAAATCTTTTCAGGATTTACTTTCTTCAGGTTTCAATGAAATGCTTAAATCACGTTTTGCTTTGTTATGGAGAATATGCATCGGAGGAATAGTTTGTAGTTTTCTGTGAACATACGTTTCTCTGTCAAAATTTAAAAATTTCTTTCCGATTCATGATCAACGGTTGTGTTCACATGTCTACCAGACCCTACTTCTTTCCTGAAGAAGAGCTATGAGGATTAACAGGAAGGTCTGAAATATAAAAAGCTTCAGGTAGCTTATTTGAATATTTATTCCTCAACTCCTTTCCCTGACAGCCAAGGGTTACGTAGTCTTCACTCTCCTTGTTCTAGAGAACACGACATTGTGGTTCCTTTTATAGATTCACTAGGTCCTCTGCCTAAAAACCATCTGAATCAGGTTAAAGGCTAGATTTTATTCCTCCTCATTGAGTTTCATATATCTCTTTCACAAGCTTACTATGGAAATCCACCCTCTCTTCCTACGCTCCTTTTAACCTCCTATTTTTGTTTCAAACACACAGTTATTTCTCTTTGGACTTATTCTCAAGACCATTCTCACACATTGAAAACAATTGTTTTGAAGTTTTGAAAATGTATATGGTGTGGCTACATAAACGTTAAGCTTTGATTTAAAGAGAACTTCTATCAGATATTTTAAACTACTTTGTGTTACTCCCTACTTATTTTGATTATGTGTTATAATTGTGTTCATTACTAAATAATAATTGAGTGTCTAGTGCTTTCCTAGATATTAGTAAAGGAAGTAAAGACATATAAAACACTGTCCCAATCCTTAGGAAGCTTACACTCTAGTAGGGAAAATAAGAAAAATATATATAATATAAGGCACCTGTGAGAGGTGCCATAAATGAGATAAACACACTTTTCTTTGGAACGAAAGAGAAATCGTTATCTTGTACACAAAAATAAACACTTATTATGGACTGACCCATCCAATTGCACTCCTCGAAAAATCACTCCTACATCTTTTCTAATTTCCTATTATCTGGAGCATCGTCATGGTAATAATAGGGTTGTTAAACCAAACTGTAGGTCTAATGAGACTAGAGATGAAATTATTCTTTGGTGTGAAATAAATAAACTAAAATAAACCCGTCTCCTATAAGAGAATGCCCCAGCAGGTAGCTTACTAATGAAAACAATGATTTCCAAGGGGTTGTGCTTTCGAAAACTTTTGGCAAAGTGCTAGTTTCTCAGAGGCTTTTCATCCAAAGAAGCAAACAATATGATTAGATGACTTCAGCCTTGCCTTCACCATCTGAAATTGAAGGAAATGATGAGGACAATTACCCACTCCCCTCAGTATCCCTCCCCGAAAGTGAAAACTTAGTCAGTTGGAGTGTGGCACAAGCTTGACATAACTAATTGGGGCAAATATTCAGCACAAGGCATGGGAAATTAACCACTAAAGTCTCATTAGCATTAATGGGAATTGCACAGCTAATTCCCTCCCCATTGTGTGCAATATTTACTTCATAATGTTTATCCTGACATTCTACAACTTCCAGCAGGAAGCAATGATTTAGGGGTATGGGGAGAAAAATTCTGTTGGGTCCCTTGTCAGATTCTTCTCATGCTAGTTCATGGACTCCAAGGATGACCTCTGGGTGCCCTCCTTGGCTTGGTGGCAACCATATATACCTCTTGCCCACAATCCCATCCTCTTCTACCCTACAGATAGACACTGCAGGAATACATATAGAGTTTCTCTTGATATTGTTTCCAGAAATCAAAGAATTCCAAACTCAAGATAGGAACAGTTTGGAAGGATTGGCTTGGCTGGGATATATGAGAAGGCACCTGCTCGTGTCTTTTCTGTCCCTGTATTTCCATTTTTCACATACCACTCCTCCATGGTCAGAATCCCTTGTGATTACAACCTCACTAGACAGTGTAAAGCTATCTGTCTGTTTCATTGCAAAGATGTTTAGGGGATCTGTGGAGTCCTATTACCCAAATCTTTCATTTTATAATATACTTTTTCTGGAAAGTTGGAAAATTTTAGATTTTTAAAATTCCACTTAATCCCTCCTGCCTGAGTCTTTTGCATACATGAATGAGGCTTTGGACCACACCGTATAGTTTATGCTCATACTGTGATCTGTGGTGAATACCTGTTTTGGTGCGCTGGGACTTTGGGCAATATTGAATCAGTTCGACTTCTGTGGGGGCTGGAGATTGAGTAGCTAAAGTCAGTCACACAGACACTCCATGCCCACATGACTAACTCTAATAAAAACCCTGGACATATTGAGTAAAGAAGAGAGAAAAAAAGGAGTACATACAGTATAATTCCAGTTATATCAATATCACAATACAAATGAAACCAAATTGTAGTAATCGGAGACCGATGTGTGGAGTAAAAACTACAAAGAAATACAAAAACATGATTAAACTAGAATAGTGATTACTAGAGGCACAGAGCAGTGACTAACGGAGATTAGAAGGAGCTTTCTTGATCTAGATTGTCATTAAATGTTAATTTTGTAATAAATCATTGATAATTGATAAACTTGTATATTTATTTGTATGTTTATTTCAAAATAAAAAAAAATAAATGTATATAGTGAAATACATGGGTACATAGACCCCTCCCTTTCTAGTTATTTTCTGACAATAATTTTATAAAACAGTAATTATCACCATGTTAAATTTTCAAACTGGGTGTACACCATGTAGAGAAAACCCCATCGATTTTCTACATGTTTCTGTGTTAATTCCACAATGGGACCATGGTGGTAGAGATAATTTAACACTAACACAATTGTAACAATAAAACTTGATAAGTTATAAGTAACTGTTTCCGTTTTGGAAAAGTTTGTAACATATCAAGTTTTGAGTCTTGCCTGAGAAGGCGATTGCCAGAGGTAGAGGATACCTCACCTTGCCTTGACTGAAAGAATCCTGCCTCTGTGTTGATATGCTACTTATTTCGATTCCTCTTAAAGATTAGTAGAGGGAAATTCGCTAGTGAGACTTCTGCCAGAAGCGTTTACACTGAAATTGCAATGTGAATAACTATGTCAACACCGAAAATTTAGACTAGCAAAGGCTGTTATTAGAAACTCAGACTTCCAAAACTTGCTTGGGGGTTATTTAATGGAAAGGGTGACCTTTCACCTGTCAGACCCTTGCTGAAATCTTCAGAAGGGGTTTACTGAGAGAGCAGTCATCGGCAATGCTGCCTTAATTCAGTAAGCATCAGTATAATAAGAATAATAATATTTATTATGGCTCATAAATTGTCTTTTCTAAAAAAAGACAGCACAGACATTATAAATTCATATCTTATCACTCCCCTGGGCTCTCTGAGGCAAAATGGCTAGTTTACCTCATATTTACATGTAAGCAATGAGAGAGTGGCCCAGAGACCCCTGCTACAGTTTTGACCTTCCCTCGCTGGCCTGTGTTACACAGTCTCCTCAGATAACTAACTGGTAACTCATCTCTGAACTATTCTTGAATGGAAAACTGTTGTTTAATCTACAAAATGAAAAAAAAAAAAAGTGAAAATACTGCCACCTTTGGTTTTGAGAACGAAAAAGTGTTAAACAAATTGGATACCTAAGATGAAGGAGAAATCTATTTTTTTTTTTCCGAAGACTTTTTCTAAATAGCTGAGGACTGTGTTCTTCCCCTTATCCATCAGTTGTGGTGACAGTCATTAGGTTTCTGACTTTAGGTTGATGATCTTTCAGGGGCAGACACTCAGGATTCATTCAACCCAATTTGATTTCATCAGGATACCACTGAACATTAGGTGTCATCCCTACAACCTGTAGACAGCAATAGAGAAGGATCAGAAGATGAGTTCATTTTCTGATAGTCCCACTTTACATTGTCTTTCTCTTCCAAACTGAGTTTTGAAAAATCTAGTCTCAGAATTCGAGGCAGTCGAAGACTCACCTGCTTCCTGTTCTCTCTTAAAAGACCCTTCTGCAGCTCCTTGCTCAAACGCCTTGCCAGTCTCCTTTGTCTGCATGAGGATACATGCTGCTTTATGAGCCACTAAAAGGATAAAAGTGACCCTGGGTTCATGGAAGATTTATATCATTCATGCACACATTTAATAAAGGCTGGGGTTTGATCGTTCTTGACTATTTTAGATTAACTATTGCATCAGGTACGTTTGGGCTTAAAAGAATAAAATGAAGAAAAAGTGTTAACTACTACGCAGACCAGTTTCAACTACTTGGTTTAAATTCAGAGGGTTTGTTATTTTCTGTAATATATATTAAGGGTTATTGTTCATTCCTCACCGTCTCATACTTTTTTCATATATTACACTGATTCTTTTTATTAAATTAAAAACATTGCTTTTTCAATTACCATTGACATATGATACTGATTGTTAAAAGTTGTGTAGGTATGTGTAGTTGTTCAACATTAAAAAGATAGGACTCTTGTTAGTAGTATACTAGAATCAAAGATTTGGAACCAAATAATTTGAAGCTAGAAGAGGAAAGTTGTTTAATTTTCAATAAATGCTTGTCGTGCGGGGTGGCCTGCGGGGTCTCTGGTCCCGCTCCCCACACAAGAACGCAGGAGATGGTGAGGCCAAAAAGGAACACCCACGGAGCAGTAGATGGGGGAGTCATACCACTATATTCTCACTGACGTCTGGATTGGAGACACAGGAAGCAAGAGCCACTCGATCTGCAACCTGCCATCCACTTCTCTCTGCCAACCCACCTCACTTGCTAGCTGCAATCCACCGTGCTGTCATCCGCTCTTGCTAGCTCACCCACCATCTTCTTGTTAGCTCCCATTTTTTTCTGCTAGCGTAGCCACAGCAGTTATATTAGTGGCCAATGGCTCACTGGTTACAGCTGACGGCCAACTAGCCACAGCTGATGGCCATCCAATCACAGTTGATGGCCATTTACTACCCGAGTGAGCACCTTTCCACGTGAGGCCGAGAGTCTGGAAACTGCACTCCTGCCTCTGTCCCCACAATGCTTATCTTGTAATTATTTTAGTGGCAATTGCATTAACAATATTAACTTTTACCTAACTATGAAAGTGATGCATAATCACAGAACCATATATGATTCAGTATGTAGGACTAGCCTGTTCTCCCACCAATCTTCCTGGTATTTTCATAAGAACATTTGAACTAAAAACATCTCAAATGACTGAGTTTCCCAGAGACAAAGTGTGATTTCAGAAAGTGGAGAATCAGTCTCTTCTCAGTCAGCTAATTAAACCTGAACAATGGTCTGCTTACTCATTTCTAATCCTTCATGCATCCAGAAGATATGTCTGTGGGCAAGCTTCAGGTGCCAAATTCATTGGGCAGAATTCCTCCTCTAAATCTCTTTCTTGTAACTTCCTTTTTCTTCTGAGTGAGTGAATATGCAGATCTGGGGCAGAACTTGGCCACCATCAGCAGCTCTTAAAAGGGATCAGATCAGCCTGCCTAGGAGGCTCTCTAATTGGATGTTTATGGTAATGCAATCGTTTCCCACCTGCAAGGCAGCTGTCAGCACTCCAAGCCTGCAGTAGGAGAGTAAGCCAGGTGGACGGACAGGCAATCCCAACCCAACCTTGTTGGAATGGCCCAAGGTTGGCCCATCTGGTGATCCCACAGATCCAAAATGGTGTTGATGAACTTTGTTGTATTCTTGGAATGTTGGGCTCTAGATCTTTCCCCAGATAACAGGGATGAAAAGAAAGGAAAAAGGTGGGTCCCACTCAGAACCTGCTGAGGATGTAGCCTTTTGTTGAAATCACATGGGATATGAGTATGGGGGAATTACTCTGCCCTAAGGAGAAAGTGAAAATTGGAAATGTCAGGACATATAGACAGAAGGATTCATGTCAGGGTTTTCATCTCTGCTGTAGGTAGCTATCAACCAGTTTATTGAGGGTCTCAGCTCAGTGAGTTTCCAAACATGAAATAGCCTTTGTTTTTCCAAATACTTCTTTCAACTGTTCTCTGTCTCAACTGCCTTATAGTTGGGGAATAGATCCCAAAGCTTCATGGTCTCTTTAAGTTATTAAAATCAATCCAGTCCAATTGAAAACCCTACTCTGCTCTTCTTTTTCACCATCCCACAGCACAGAGTTGAACTGTGACTCTGAGGCACGTCCAGTGAGATGGAAAACATGGTCTCCATTTTCAGTGCTTTCCCAACTCGGGGTCTGTCTCCCTCCAGGTTGGGAGATGGATAAAGAGATTAAGGAGGCTGAGGTCTTCTTCTGAAGTGAGCCATTGTGGGGACAGAGCCAGGAGTGCAGTTTCCAGGCTCTCGGCCTCACATGGAAAGGTGCTGGCTCAGGCAGTAAATGGCCATCGACTGTGATTGGATGGCCATCAGCTGGGGCTAGTTGGCCGTCAGCTGTAACCAGTGAGCCATTGGCCACTAATATAACTGCGTGGCTACGCTATCAGCGAATGGCGGCTAGCAAGAAGATGGTGGCTGAGCTGGCAAGCGCAGATTGCAGTTAGGATGTCGGGTTGTGGACAGTGTGGAGCCAGCCTCCAGTGAGACTATAGTGCCGCCAGCAAGAATATAGTGGCATGATTCCCCCATCTATGGCTCTATGGGTGTTCCTTTTTGGCCTCATCATATCCTGCATTCTTATGTGGGGAGCGGGACCAGAGACCCCGCAGGCCGCCCTGCATGACACATGGCACAGCGAGTAGGGTACAGTGTTGGCCAAAGCTCTCCGAAGCGTGGTGGAACAGTTTGTGTGTATGAACACTCAGTCTCAGGAAGACCAGGAGGAGCAGCTGCCAGAGAGCTGGACCCCTGTGGAGGGGTGGAAATACCTGGACGGTTCCCCAACCAGCATAAGACAGAGAAAGCGAAGGTCTTTGTGGCCCTGTGGGCTGGGAAGTGCTTGCTGAGGCAGCCCGGACGCAGGACTTGTAGTCCCAGGAGGAAACACTTGCTGAGTCCTCAGTGGGAGATGTGGGTGAGGTCAAGGTCGTCCTTCACCCCCAGGACAGCCCTGGTGAATGACTATGGACTATGGGGAATTGCCTTCCATCCCTAATTTAATGGACCACTTGACTGTCTGGGAACATACCACCGTGTAGTAGAACAGGGGGATGTTTGCTTTTGTGTCTTGACCAGCCGCCCTGGAGAATATGTGAGAAAGACTGGCTGTGCCCAGGAAGACTGGCTGTGCCCAGAAAGACTGGTGGTGCCCTGAGAAACCCTAGCTGTGACCAGAGAGCTTGGCTGTGTCCAGGATGCTATCATTCATCTCCAGGCTCCTCACACAGGGCCCCTCGCGGAAGATGCTCCTCACGTAACTTGTGAGGCGAGACCCTGTAGGGGTGGAGTGTGGGGACAGAGCCAGGAGTGCAGTTTCCAGGCTCTCGGCCTCGCGTGGAAAGGTGCTGGCTCAGGTAGTAAATCTGCCATCAACTGTGACTGGATGGCCATCAGCTGTGGCTAGTTGGCCGTCAGCTGTAACCAGTGAGCCATTGGCCACTAATATAACTGCTGTGGCTACACTAGCAAAGAATGGGGGCTTAGCAAGAAGATGGTGGCTGAGTCTGCAAGTGGTGAAGAGAGGGTTGCAAACAGTGTGGCTCCTGCTTCCTGTGTCTCCAACCCAGCCTCCAGAGAGAGTATAGTGGTATGACTCCCCTATCTATGGCTCCGTGGTTGTTCCTTTTTGGTCTCAGCATGTCTTGCGTTCTTATGTGGGGAGCGGGAGCTGAGACCCCACAGGCCACCCTGCATGACAGCCATATAGTCAGAAGTTTGGAGATAACAGCAGTCTCTGGTGTGTTCTGGGTCTATAAGGGGATGTTGGCCTCTTCAGTGAGAAGACTTATGCACAGGAAGTATATGTGGTTTCCATTAAGAAAGGCCCATTAAAAAAGAAAAGGAAAAAATATATATATATATTATGTGATGTCCTATTTGTATTATATACCATGTTTCCCTGAAAATAAGACCTAGCCAGACAATCAGCTCTAATGCATCTTTTGGAGCAAAAATTAATATGACTGTCTTATTTGACTATAATATAAGACCCGGTCTAATAATATAATATAATATAATATAATATAATATGATATAATATAATATAATAAATACTGGGTCTTATATTAATTTTTGCTCCAAAGGAAGCATTAGAGCTGATTGTTCGGCTAGGTCTTAGTTTTGGGGAAACACAATATATATCATGAATAGGTAGTGTATGAATTTTATTTCAAGTGAATGAGTCATGCATAACCTAATCTTTATTATAAAGTCGATGCTTTGGACCTGATAGGGTTGTGAAACACCAGTCCAGGCCATTTTAGGTAGGGAGCGGGGGAGCCGGGAGTACTGGCGACATGATCAAGTACAAAGGAGAGTGCTGTATATCTAGAGACTGGCATTCTTAAAATTGAGAAAGAACCTGAAAATTTGTGGGTGCTGCTAATGGTAGAAACATGTGGCCTTCTGGCATGTAGCACTTGCAGGGCTGAGCAGATACTGGCTGGGAGGTGCTTGGGCCTGGTAAAGAAACATGGACACTAGGCATAGGTCCTGCGGCCTTGAGAACAGTAGAAGGCTACCTGCAGCCAGCGTAGTTCTCAGAGTTGCAACTGGTAACAGAGCCCCCAGTCTTTGCTGTCTACAGAAGGCTAGGCTGATGACCGGAAGCATTTCTACCATTTTTCTGGACTTTTTATAATTCCTCGTCCTGACAGGACATCAGAGGGTAGAATCATTACATAGAACATGGCTGTTAATGGATCTCACCGAGCTTAGCAAATGGAAGCTTGAAGTCAATTTGACTTGAGTTGGCAAAATATGTAAATGTCAAGAAATGACATGGCATTATTTGCGCATGTTATATATCCAACTTGGGTTGCATCCAGGAGGTATGTAAACTATGCAGGGATTGATCCCTTCTCTCAATGGCACTTAATGTCCGGTAGGAAATAGGATTGTATCATATATACCTACCTCCCCCACCACACACACCACTTATAAATGAACCAACATGGAACACAAGGAAGGTGTTGAATATAGGCTGAATACAAAAAAAAAAAGAAAAAGCAAAAGCAAAAAAATGGGAATCATGTTTGTCAATCGAATGTAGATGTTGAATAACTATGGTGTACACCTGAAACTAATGTAATATTGTATGTTAGCTATATTTTAATAAAAATCTTTTTTTAATGAAATGAAAAACAAAAGAAATTTGGTGTTGTTTTAAAATCCAATTTGAAATCTTCTAACATCTATATCATGGGCTGAAAGTATAAATGGATCTGTTTTACAAATCGTTCTGTTTTACTCGTCTTTGTTTCTATTCCAACATACTGAGTATAGTGAACACTGATTGAAAGAATGAGTGAATGGATAAAAGAATCATTAGACTTCCCATGTTTATTTGACATAAAGGAATTCTTGTGTTGTAATCTGCTTTTATTACTTCAAAACAAGGCAGGATAATAATGACCTAGAGTCTATTAACTACAAACAAGGAGAAGTACAGATATTATATAATTGAGATGAATGAGTAAAAGAAGAGGGAGAGGAAGATAGGCAACGTGGCCAAAAGCCAACCCAGACACCAGGAGAAAAAAAAAACAAAACAAATCAAAAGAGAAATCTTACACATTTATGAGGTTTTCTAGATGTCACACCTAGGCAAGCAATGCTATATAAAATATTAAACAGCTCTAATGCTGGCTGAGAAAATTTATGGAGTCTGAAGTACCTGTTTTAAATCATATCCACTACTTACCTCTGTTTCTCACTCTTTCACCAAGCTTCTCTGCGGGCTTAAAGTTGTACCTCTTTATGTCTTCAAATTTTGTGCAAAGGCTAAAATTTTCAAGAAATGAGAAACACCTGGGAGAGAGTATTAAACATAGAGAAGAAGGTTATTTCCTTGAGAGTATGTTCTCAATCTGCTGTTGACTGGAGCTGTTTGTTTTGGATGCTGAGCTTGGTATCATAGAAAAGGTACTTTGTTCCTTCGTTCCCTCCTATTCAATTGTTTCATTTATTCTTTCAACAGTTACTTTTACTCCACAACTCCTAGGTTACAAATAATGTACTGGAAGCCATGAAGGATAAAAAGTTATATGAAATGTATTCTCTAGGCTTCAGAATCTTTTATTGTATATGGAAAATAAATCTTGTATATGACAACTAGTACATTAAATTATGAGATAGGTGCTTTCATTAATTGAGTTAAAAAGTCATTTGTAAGAAGGGAAAGAGATAATTGTCTTTTATTTGCTACTTTGCTTATTCATCCATTCACTAATTCCAGAAGAAAAATATTTATTGAGCAACTATTAATATTATGCACCAACCTTTGTTTAGGCAATGAGAATTGGTGATTTCTAGGAATTTTCATTTTAGGGAAGAAGGCTATAAACATAAGAAATAATATAATTTCAGATAATGACAAATTTCAGGAATAAAATCAAGCAGGAACTTTGAGAGTGATCATGAGGGAAATTATTTTACATGAAATGGGGAAGGCTTCTCTGCGGAGGTAACATTTGAATTAAAACTTGAGCCTAGTGAAATAGACTGCATTCACAATCTTCAGGAAGAACATTCCAGCAAGAGGGGAGAGGACCTATAAAGAAGCTTCTCAGGCAGGAATGAACTTGGTAGCTAGAGGAATGAGACAGAAGGAGCGTGGTGGGAGGTTAAACGGGTTAGTTTGGAGAAGGAGGCCAGAACCTCACCTTTTAGGATCCTGCAGACTAGAGGAGGGAGTTTGGATTTGATTCTAAATGCAATGGGAAGTTGGTGAAGGGATTTAAGAAGAAGGATGCAGGATTGAACTAACATTTTTAAATGGTCATTCTGCTAGTACTGTGGCAAGTTATTTGGACCAAAGAGAAGAAGGGGAGAGATCAGTTCATTTAGTGAGAGATGCTGGTTGTTTGGACAGAAGTGGCTGCTGTAGAGTAGGCCGATCTCATGCAAGACTCTCTCTAGAGTCTTGCAGGATTTGATGAAGGTTTACTGGTGGGGGATAGAGAGAAGGGAGAAGGCAACAGCACCCTTGATTCTGGCTGGAACAACTCGGTAGCTGGAGGTACTACTTAATGACTTCAGAAAAACTGAAGGAAGAGTTTATATGCAGAGATAATAAGTTTTGAGGCATAGGTGAAATATTCAGTAAGAACTGTGAGGTAGGGAGCTTGATATATGTGTTTGGAATTCACCAAAAAGGTCTGAATTGAGATTTAAAAAAAAAAAAAAAAAACAAACAAACCACCATGGCCTAAGCATATTAATAGTATTTAAAATCAGGCACTCTTTTAGGGAGAAAGTATAAAGATAAAGAGAACAAGCTCAAAGAGAACACGGAGGAGACAGAGCATGCAAAGGAACCCAAGAAGGTGCAGTGAGTAGGAGAAAGGAAGCTTCATGGAAACTGAGAGAAAAGAGTATCTAAAGACAGAAACTATGATAAGTCTTATTCAATCCATTGGATTTGACCCTCTGAATCCTCTATAGTCCTTTAGTTCCTTTGCTCTTTTAGCTAAAAGTCACTCAATAGAGAGATCAAAATAAAGACATTTCAAGGGAAATATTTAGTGAGCATCTTTCCAATATTCCAAGCAGAAAGGGGGGTTTTGGGGTGCGGAACCATAGAAGAAAGCCTAAGGGACCTGATATAGTGGCGTTTCCCTATGATGAGCCTCAGGATTGTGGATGAAAAAAGGAGTTTTACTGGAAGTAACCTCACAGGATGATCTGATCATAAATTCTTAACTGGGCAGGTTATGGTGGGTAGTCATGCCCAGGCGTATCAAGTCTTTAGTAAAAGGTTTGTCTTTGCCTTAAGCAAGCTATGTCTATTGATTTTGTGCATCTAGGTTAACACACCTTTGAAATCAGCATAAACACCCTCAAGAGAACACATAATCTTGTTAACTATCCTGTGATTCAATCCCGGCCTTGCTTTCTTCCACCTCCAGGTAATCTTCCTTATGTTCCCTCTGTAACTTCAAATGTGTAAAAGAAGCTGCAAACTGCTGTTCTAGGAAGTATTTTTCTCAGTCTGTTGAAATCTTGCTTCCAGGCCTATCCTCTGTTTGGCTCAAATAAATTTTTATAAAAATTGTCTACAAGTTTGGACGTTCTTACATCAACACGCTGCACACCTCAATGACTATTTATTAAAGTCCTCTCTGTTATGTTGCACTCCTAAGCTTCTCTCCACCCCCTCTCGGCCCCAGGGACTGGCCTGTATGGACTTCATCAATGAGCTCACTTGCCCTTGGCGTCTGGTTTGATTCAGCCAGCGGGGAATCCTAGCAGGAGATCAGACAGTGAGTGAGTTTGGTCTATTTATTCACCCGGTCCTCTCTGTGGTATCCTCTGAGTCTGATTTCATTTCTCTAGCAGAAGTCACAGATCCTTTAAAGAAAGCCCTTTTGGTACAAGTCTCTCCTTCCAATTCTGGCACCTGCTCCTTCCCCCGTCACTTCAGGCCTAGGATGGCAACAGGGATTTTGCCAACCTTGGTGTTCTATTGGTTTCCTGACACTCTGTCTCCACTTTTGAAAATAATTCTATAAAATCATCCTCAATTTGTCCTGATTTAAATGTGCCATCTCTGTCTTATTTGACACCACACGATACAGAAGTTATGATGCAGTTGGGACAGTCCACTATTAACCGGGCTTGTGTCACAGATTCTAGGTGACATAGGAACTCAGAGAAGGGAAAGGGGGGTTAGGGTGACACAGATTGGGAGGTCAGGAAAAAAAGATTTATGTAGGAGGTGAGCTGAAACTGAAGCCTGGGGAATGGTTCATGAGGAGAGGCTATTAAACAGATAAAGGAAAAAGGATCCAAGTTTTAGGCAGGGAGAGAAATATGAGCAAGATCAGTAGGTGGATGGACATAAGTGCAGTAGTTTAAGAAGCGGAATTTTAGATCCACTTAAGATAAAATGTCTAACCTGGCCTTAACCTGGCCTTGCCAGGCTGCACAGACTGCATCCGAGTGTGGTATAATAAAAAGTATATTTAGTCTTTGTTCCTGATCCTGTCACAGAGCTCCTAAAAACTTTGGAGTTTTCTTAATGATACATTGTGTCTCCTTTTTGATTTATAATGAGACCCTTTCACCACACCTGGGTTTATGCTGACGGTGACTTGGGGTGGGGCCTCTAGATAGCTTCAGGATGGGGAATGTTCCCCAGAAAGACCAAGGCCATAATTAGAGGGAGGGAAATTCCAGTCCTACCCCCTGACCTCTGGGGAGAGGAGAAGGACTGGAGATTGGGTTATAAAAACTCTTGAAGAGATTCTGGGTTAGTGGTCAAACCCATTGATGGGGTGGGAGGGTGTCCTGTCCGGAGAATCTCTGTACGCCTCACCTCCATGCTTTTCTCTATGCATCTCCTCTATTTGGCTGTTCTTGAATTGTATCTTTTATCAAGGGTACGATTGGATACAATTACTGGTGAATTGTATCCACCACTAATCACAAGTAAAGCGCTTTCCTGAATTCTGTAAGTCATTAACGGATTATAGAACCCGAGGAGGGGGCTTGGGAACCCTTGGATTTGTAGTCAGCTGCTCTGAAGTGTGGGTCACCTTGGGACCCCACTGGCGGTGGGCATCTAAAGTGAAGGTGGTCTTATGGGACTGAGCCCCTTAACCTGTGGGATGTAATGTTAACTCCAGGTAGCTAGTGTCAGAATCGAATCAAATTGTTGGACACCCAGTTGGTGTCGGAGAATTGGTACTGGGCATTGGAAAAAAACATCCATCAAGACAAACCAGTTACAATTTCTTTCACTTTGCAGCAAAATACTCTGGGTTCAAAATAGTCAACGGGCCCACCTGTGGGGAGCTCTGCCCGTGCCTCTCCCCCGTGGCTCACAACAGCAAATCCATTTTCCAAGTCAGCAACATGACCCAGCCTTCCAGTGCTCCAGTCAGGCCGGTTATGGTCTGGCCGGGCAATGGACACTGCACAATGTAGGGACATACGAGTAATTGCCCTGCGGGCCAGTCATCCACGGCACAGGTACCCACTGGGCAGTAAGAGGAAGTTTGATGAGGATAACTGTGTCAAGTGTTTTCTCTGTCCCTTCTTTCTCTCTTTCTTTGTAAACTGGAAGGACTTCGGCTAATGCTCCATAAAAACCAGCTTAATATACAATTATTACAAAGCTTCAGATTTTTGACAGATTAAGTGCTATTAAATCACCTTACAGTGAAGGCACTAAAAGGTCACAAGATGAATTAGTTCAGGCCATCTTTCCTCAGTCTTTAGCAACCAGCTCCTTTCAGACCTGCCTCTTTCCACCAAGAAAAAGAAAGAAGAAAATAAAAAGGAACTGGAAATTATGACGCTCTAAATGTCTTCAGGATGGGAGCCGTGAAGAATGGCACTGCCTTGTCAGGGGAGGCAGATGGGTTTTTATCAGCTTGGAGGGCAATTTTCTACTTTATTTTTTTCTCCCCTTCGGTTGACTGTGATCCATAATGTTGCATTTTGCCCTTTAGGAAGAATTTTCTAGTTGACAGACTCGAGAGCCGTATCCTTTCCCAGTGCTTGGGAAGGGCAGAAGAAAGGACTTCAGCTGGATTCAATATTTTTAACAATACAGTCACAACTGTTTTTAAGAATTTCTTTTCTTTCCGTGGTTGTTGCTAGGAGAACTAAACCTCAAATTTATAGAGCAGATTGCTACTCTCATAAGTGCAATTTTCAAGGTTCTGATAAAACAACAACAACAAAAAGGCAACGTATCCCATATATTAAAGGAAGTGTATGGGATACTGTTATTGAAGCGTGGCAGGACTGATCAAGGATTACTAACAGCCATAGTAGTTGGTGTAATTTGAAAACAGTAGCAGTGTTTATTTTTCTGCCTTTTTACGTGCCTGAATAACCTATTTACAGAAAAACCTCAGGCAGGAAAAAATAAAAACCAGTCTGAGAAAATAGGAACATTATTTCCTACAATGGCAAATTTGGAAGCTGTTTTTTTTTTCCTCGCAGGTAAAAATTATACAGATTTCTAGATTGTGTGTTTGTCCTTACCTAACCTAGCCCCATATTTCAGTCTGTCTGAATCGTGTGTAGCTCTGGGCAGGGGCTCTATGAACACCTGGGGACTTGTTTTTTGTCTAGTAGCTCAGCTACAGTTGTAATGAAAGGGTCCTGGGGCCCTCTCAGCATATTCCAATCATATATATACTATTTCATATTGATCTGCTCCATTCTAGCTAGGTTTTCTTGTTTGTTTGTTTGTTTTTAAGTCCGGATCTTTCTATGGAAAAAACACACTCATGCTCTTGTACACTTACAAACACACATACACGCACACACTCACATACACAAACCTTAGTAATTGCTTTTTGTGTCTCCTTGTTCTCTCTTTAATCTTAAAGCTTCAGAAGCTGTGATTTGCTAACTTGGAGGAGTTTCAAGAGAAGACTCATTTGAAATAAGGTGGGCTGCATGGTAATCCTTATATAGCCTTGAGTTTGGTTTTCATTAAGTGTAAACCTACATCAGAGCAAACATAGAAGGTCCTGGATGATAGGTTGTTAAGAAGCAAAAAGAAAGAAAATAAACATTTTATTCACCCCTTATACTCTGTGCTGGGCCTGTCTTAAGTGCTGTCGTTTCATGAGATTCTGAGAAATTCTGTGATCATCCAGTCATACAATAGCAGTGGCAACCCAGTTTCTGAACCCAAGTTTCTCTGAAGGCCATTCTCTTGGCATAGCCCCACCCTGCCTCTTCAGACATTGTTCACTTATTAGATGAATGGTCTTCGTTTTTTGCAATGTGCTAGGGATTGTGCCAGGAGATCCATTAAATCCTCATGAGCGAGCACATAACGCGCCCATGAGATGGACTGCAGAACACAGTATGCAGGTGACGGATGGACCATCCACATTTTATAGGTGAAAGAACTGTGATCCTAAGAGGATCGTGGTTAGGAAGTGGTGCATCCAGGCCTGGGACCACATCTTCTAATTCTCGAGCAGGATGTCTTTAGTTACACTTGGCTGAATCGGTGGTTCAGGCTTTTCTTAATTTATATTCCCCTTGCTCTTAGTGTCCCTGTGGTAGCTCTGTTTCTCTAACATTGCAGCAGGGAAAGTAAAATGTCATATTTGTTTATATGATTTCTTCTTTTTTATTCTGGCTATTTTATCAATGAAATAAGAGACGAGATTCCCCTCAAAGACAGTTCCAGTAAACAACTGTCTGTGCTGGTTAGCTATGGTTATAAACAGTATCACTGTTCTTCAAAGCCTGGGTTTAGATGTTTCATTAAGAGAACTTTAAGAAGCATGATTGTAATTAACTCTTTCACTTACTTTGAACAAAAATGATTTGATGAAACTTAATCTACTTACCCTTAATAGTTCTGACTAAACCTTCAGATATTCAAGGGC
Source organism: Rhinolophus ferrumequinum (assembly GCF_004115265.2). NCBI lineage: Eukaryota > Metazoa > Chordata > Mammalia > Chiroptera > Rhinolophidae > Rhinolophus > Rhinolophus ferrumequinum. The sequence continues at coordinate 34,404,963 of NC_046302.1, read as the reverse complement.
CATCAAAGAAAATTGGAGAGAGGATAAAGGAAGAATACGGAAGGCTGTATGTATGTGCAATTTAGGCTTAACATTAATTTCAACTTCATTACTGTCAGTTGCCAGATATTTTTAAACCTCTGTTTTGACCTTGGGTGGAATCTCAGAAGTAGCATCTACAGAACTAGCAGAGTCCCCAGGGCTTACTCTTGTGAATGGGGCTGAGGGAAGACCTGAATTTCCTCTGTTTTATGCACATGCTTCCATCTGGCCTCCTGAAGTGCTCACTCTTGGTGGGTACACATTACCATCTTCCTTTCTTATCACGCCACCAAAGCCCTCACTCAGGAAAAGAGAGACGAGGGCCCTGCTGTGTTCTGTGTCCTGGTAATATTTGCTATACACATGCAAGCCCATCTTCTTTCATTTATTCTTTTTCTTCTACCAGAAATGCCCTTATTCCAGGTCTCCTCTTGCTAATTCTTACCAATGCTCTAAGTCAACTCAGATGCTCCCTCCAGGGAGCCTCCCCTATGTGTTCTAGATATTTCCTGCTTTCTGCCATTTTAATTGGACTACCTTGTCTACACTGTCTTCTGACTCCATCTCCAGTGCTCGATCCTTATTTATTGAATGGGTGAACAGAACATTTCATTTATTTGTACGTAGCATTTTGCAGTAAGGGAGGTTGCAATATATCTGAGTTCTAGATGGCTACCTTTGTAACCCTTGAGAACTCATGTTATTCTCCATGTGAAGAATAAGCCACCTGAGAAAACACATGTACATGTTACCACATGCATAGGCTCACTTACGTTTTCTTTATATCACTTTTCCCTCAAAGATTAGCCCACATCCAAATTCTTACAAACCTTAGTGAGTCTTTCTTCCTCCAAACTTTTACATATTCATATTCTGGGTCACTCAGTGGGCTTTTATATATAATATTGTACTTATAGTTATTCTGTTTTTTGAAATGTCTTCTCATTTGTGCTCTAAACAACTGTGGGGTGGTTAGTTCTAAGCCATAAACCTAGGACAGTTGATGATAACAGGCGCATGATAAATGCTTGTTCTTGCTGTTAAACTCTACTTTTATCTTTAACATCCACCTGACGAACCTTCCATTACAGTTTCCTTCAAGGAGATAACAATAACTGTCCGTTTCTATTTATGTTCTCTTTCACAAATTGAGGGCTAGTCTCTGTATCTCTCATAGTGCACAGTTTGGTGCCAAGTCCACAATAAATACTCAAAAAATACTTGCTAATGAACTTATCTTTATGGATTTTTGTTTTGAGCATCAAATGATGTAATGCTTGTGAAAGCAATTTGCAACAAAAAAAGACAAATGTCAATGTAAGGGATTAATGCTGTAATTCAATGAACCCGGCCCCAGGCCTGCATGTGATTTAATGGTGATGATTTAAATCCCATAGGTCAATATGCAACAAATCCTTCTCAGATTCACTTCCCTTTAAAAGGCACAATACTGTACTGGCTTATAATCTCAAGTTTCCTGGTTTAAAAAAAAATACATTTCTAGCTTAGTGTGTGTCACGCTCTGGGACCCTACCCATCTAAATATGTTACAGGATTGCTTTATATGCCCTTATGCCGATGTTGCCGATATGAGATTTGGCTTTTGCCCAGTGGGTCCCTGGGCTTTTCATCATCCAGTGAATATATTGGCTGCAGAGCGCCTGGGCAGCAAGAAGAGTGGGGTTGCTGAGGCATCGAATGCAATCAGAATGTTATTTAGAAAAGCTGGCTTGGCAGCCAACCCTCACACACATCTTTTATTACACTGTATCTTTGTGACATATTATTTCTGCTTCACAAGGTCACCTGACCCTGAATGGGACCTGTGGTCCATTGATAATGCAGCTGGATGACGGCCGTGGCATGAGTTAGGACTGAACACAGAGAACGATGCGTCTCCAAAAGTCCCAGCCCGACTTCGCTGACTTCTCATATCTCTCTGTGCTCCTTACCTCTCCCTTTTCTCTGCTATTAGTGTGGAAGGAAGGTTAGAATGGGCAGGCAATGGTTTAATCAAAAGCTTCTTTCTATGATTAGGGAGGTGTGGGTGGGGTGGGAAATCATAGGGAGTACGTAAAATTCATGACTTCCTCCATGTGAATTCCAGTCCTTAGATGAGAATCCATGGTTCTGCCTCTGTGGCAAGATTTCTTCCACGGCTTTTTTTTTTTTTTTTTTTCCTTATGTTTGGTTCTTTCCAATGGCCAGCTCTCTGCCATAAGCTCAGAATTCTACCATGAAACATTTATGTATTCTTGGTGTTTGATTCCCATCTAGTGAGCTGAGGGTGATTTGCTCTTTCACCAATTTACTCAACTGCTACTTATTCCGCATCTACTACATACCAGGTACCTTTCTAGCTGCTAAGGCGGCAGCGTTAAACAAGACAGAGGGGGTCCTTTTGCTCGTGGAATTTATGTTCTAGTGGGGATAGGCAGACCAAATCAAACAAATAAGTAAATAAGTAATAAAATGTCAGTAATGATAAACACCATGATGGAAACATACATAATAAGGTGAATTGATCTAATTTATCCTGAAGGTGATGGGAGAGAACCTCTCTGAGTGAGGACATTAAACAGAGATCTGAGTGACAAGGTAACAGCAATGCAAAGGTCCTGGGAAAAGTGGCCGAGAAAGGGTTTAAAGGCACAGATAAGCCTGCTCTGTTCTTGGAACAAGCCGAAGTCAGGGTTTGTGGAAGGAAAAGGCCAAGGGGAACAAGCCAGAGGCAGGGGCAGTGTCAGATTCACACACACGTGTAGGTTAGATAAGGAAAGAGGGTTTATTGCACATCCAGGGGAAAGCTGCTGAAGGATTTTAAGCAGAGAGAAGACATGTTTTGATTTACAGTTTTGAAAATTCACTCATTTATTTATTTATTTTTCTTCATAGTTTTGCTATACATGTATGTGAGGTCTTCCAATTAAGTTTGTGAACTTGTTGCAAAGATGTTGCTAAGCTTTTTTGATATCAGAGGGATTATTCAGTATGGATTTGTACCAACTGGACAAACAGTTAACCAATTTTACTGTTTGGAAGTGCTGAAAAGAATGTGTGAAAAAAGTTAGACAACCTAAACTTTTCGCCAACAATTTGTGGCTCTTGCATCACAACAATGCTCCAGCTCACAGGGCACTATCTGTGAGGGAGTTTTTAGCCAGTAAACAAATAACTGGAAAACCGATCAAAATGGCAGTGTGAGGTGAGCCTCTGTAAAGCTCCCCTGGAATTTACAACTAATCGAACAACAATAACTCCACAAAGGACTCCCTCCACAGCAGACAGGCAAGACGAAGAGACCCACTACTGAATTCAACTAAAGGTGGCCGAATCACGCAAGCAGGAGAGGAGGGAAGGGAAAAATGTGGAGATGGAGCTGCACGGGTGCAGGACGCAGACCTGGCTCAGTGCTCCGAGCTCGCTGCATCCCGGAACTACTGCAGCTGCGGGAGAGGGAAGGACTCTGACTGCTAGGGCTCCGCTTTTGGCCCACAGGGCTGACGGGGCAGCATATAACACAGCTGAACCCAACGCTCATGGCAGAGACCTCGGAGAAAAAACTGAGGGAAGAAGGCTGAAAACGGTGGTTTAAGCCCTCACTGCCGAGCAGAACGGAAGCCTTAGGCACCGAGACTGGCCGCCCCCTCCCTACCATCCCAGAGCTCGCCCCGCCCCCACCTGCCCGGTGCTAGAAGTGGAACAGAAGCAGTGTCAGGTCAAAAGAACAGAATATTTGCTGTTCTGAGAACAGTGGACCGCAGACACAGATTCGCAGTCCATCTAGTTCCGGCAAAGGGGAGGGAGCTGTGGAATCATGACCGGCAGTGGTGGTGGTGGTCGCTGCCTTTGCTCTGTGCCACCTCTCACAACTCACCCCGCCCCTGGCCCCACCTATCTGGGCAGATCCCTGCAGGAATAAACAGAACTGCTGAAACATAGGGCTCTGAAAAGGGTGCAGGAAGAGCTTTGGAACTTCAGAAGCTCACATAGGGCTCTGAAACGGGTGCAGGAAGAGCATTGGAACTTCAGAAGCTCTCCGCATACCCGCACAGACACTGCACCCTGTGCCCCAGGCAAACTATTAACAGAGGAGAAGCCCGTCTCCCAGGGAATCCCCCTATTGTGTGAGAAGCTGGAATAGTGCAGAGAAAACATAGCACTACCATGTGAGAGAGGAAAAAAAGTTTGCAGTCGGAGAGAAAACAAAACATTCTACCAACAAGTACTGGAAAACAAAAGAAAGACCTCTTCCTATCAATTTGTTGCAGAAGCCACTCTTGTAGATGTCTAGGAAGAGAAATAATAAGTCAGTAATTGCCATGAATAGCCAAGGCAACAAGACAGCTCAGAAAGAAAGTGAAAAGTCTCTGGAACAGGAACTTAAAGATATGGAAATATGTGACTTAAATGACAGAGAATTCAAGATTGCGGTTCTGAAAAATCTCAACAAGATGCAAGAAAACACAGAAAGGAAGTTTAATGAACTCAGAAACACAATAAAAGAACAACATGAGCATTTTACGAAAGAGATTGAAATTTTAAAAACAAACCAAATAGAATTTCTGGAGATTAAGAACTCAATAGAAGAAATTAAGAGTGAAATAACCAGCTTAGGTAGTAGAGTTGACCAGATGGGGGAAAGAATCAGTGACATCGAAGATAGAAACCATCTGGAAATTACACAGATGGAAGAAGAAAGAGACTTGAGACTTAAAAGAAATGAAAGAACTCTACAAGAACTTTCTGACTCCATCAGAAAGAGCAATATAAGAATAATGGGCATACCAGAAGGAGAAGAAAGAGAGAAGGGAACAGAGAATATATTCAAACAAATTGTTGATGAGAACTCCCCAAACTTGTGGACAGAACTGGGTCCTCCAATCCAAGAAACAAACAGAACACCTAATTACCTCAATCCCAACAGGCCCTCTCCAAGGCACATTGCATTGAAACTGTCTAAAATCAACGACAAAGAAAGAATCCTCAAGGCAGCCAGGGAAAAGAAGACAGTAACCTACAAAGGAAAGCCCATTAGATTATCATCAGCGTTTTCAGCAGAAACTCTACAAGCCAAGAGGGAGTGGAACCAAATATTCAAACTATTGAAAGAGACAAATTATGAGCCAAGAATAATGTATCCAGCAAAGATATCCTTTAGATATTAAGGAGGAATAAAGACCTTTCCAGACATACAGAAGCTGAGGGAATTTTCTAATACATGACTTGCACTACAAGAAATACTAAAGGAGGCTATTTGACCACCATCAACAGGGACAACTTGTGGCAACCAAAACATAAAAAGGGGGAGAGTAAAGGCCTGAACCGGAATATGGGAATGGAGAAAGTAAGCGTGCTGAAGAAAATGGAATACTCTAAATATCAAACTTTCTTTTACATAAACTTAAGGGTAACCACTCAAAAAAAAATTCAGAATTGAAATATATGCTGTAATGAAAGAAGAAACAGAAGGAAACATCATAGAATACCACCACACAGAAATAACAGACAACAACAAAAGGGCAAAGAAACAATGGAGACACAACCTTACCAGAAAATTAAAGATAGAATGACAGGAAATCCTCACATATCAATAATCACCCTAAATGTAAATGGACTGAACTCACCAATAAAAAGGCACAGAGTAGCAGATTGGATCAAAAACTAAACTCAACCATATGCTGTCTCCAAGAGACACATCTCAGCTACAAGGACAAGCATAGACTCAAAGTGAAAGGGTGGAAATTGACACTCCAAGCAAATGGTACCCAGAGAAAATCAGGTGTAGCCATAATGATATCAGATGAAAGAGACTTCAGGGTGAAAAAGATAACAAGAGACAAAGATGGACATTCCATAATGGTAAAGGGAACTATACAACAAGAAGACATAACAGTCATCAATATTTATGTCCTCAATCAGGGAGCACGGAAATATACCAAGCAACTACTAACAGAACTAAAGGGAGAAATTGACCAAAACACAATTATACTAGGGGACTTAAATACATCATTGACAGCTATGGATAGATCATCCAAACAGAAAATAAATAACGAAATAGCAGCCCTAAATGACACATTAGATGAAATGGACATAATTGACATATATAGAGAACTTCATCCTAAATCATCAGACTATGCATTCTTTTCTAGTGTACATGGAACATTCTCAAGGATAGACCATATATTGGGACATAAAATCAGCCTCAGCAAATTTAAGAAGATTGAAATCATACCAAGCATATTCTATGATCACAAGGCTTTGAAATTGGATATCAAGTACAAAAAGAAAGCAGGAAAAAACACAAATACATGGAGATTAAACAACATACTTTTAAAGAACGACTGGGTCAAAGAAGAAATTAGAGGAGAGATCAAAAGATACATAGAAACAAATGACAATGAAAATACGTCCTACCAAAATTTTTGGGATGCAGCGAAAGCAGTTTTAAGAGGGAAATTTCTATCATTACTGGCCTATCTCAAGAAACAAGAAAAGTCCCAAATAAATAACCTCACGTTACACCTTAAAGAACTAGAAAAAGAAGAACAAGTGAAACCCAAGGTCAGCAGAAGAAAGGAAATAACAAAAATCAGAGCAGAACTAAATGAAATAGAGAACAAAAAGACAATAGAAAAAATTAATATGACAAAGAGCTGGTTCTTTGAAAAGATTAACAAAATTGACAAACCCTTGGCGAGACTTCACTAAGATAAAAAGAGAGAAGACACTAATTAACAAAATCAGAAATGAAAAAGGGGAAGTTATCACGGACACCACAGAAATACAAAGGATCATCCAAGAATACTATGAAGGACTATATGCCACCAAATTCAATAAGCTAGAAGAAATGGACAAGTTCTTAGAAACATATAGCCTTCCAAAACTGAACCATGAAGAACTGGAAAATCTAAACAGACTGATCACCAGTAATGAAATTGAATCAGTCATCCAAAACCTTCCCAAAAGCAAAAGTCTGGGACCAGATGGCTTCACTAGTGAATGCTACCAAACCTTCAAAGAGGATCTAATACTAATCCTGCTCAAACTCTTCCAAAAAATTGAAGAAGAGACAGTACTCCCTAATTCATTTTATGAGGCCAACATTACCCTGATACCAAAACCTGGTAAAGACAACACAAAAAAGGAAAACTACAGACCAATATCTCTGATGAATACAGAGGCAAAAATCCTAAACAAAATTCTAGCAAATTGAATACAACAATGCATTAAAAAGATTTTCATCACGACTAAGTGGGGTTCATCCACGGGGCACAAGGATGGTTCAACATCTGCAAATCCATCAATGTGATATATCACATAAAAAAAAAAAGGACAAAAATCATATGATTATATCAATTGATGCAGAAAAAGCATTTGACAAGATACAACATCAATTTTTGATTAAAACGCTTAATAAAATAGGTATAGAAGGAAAATACCTTAACATAATAAAGGCCATATATGACAAGCCCTCAGCTAATCTCATAATTAATGGTGAAAAACTGGAGCCCTTTGCTCTACGTTCAGGAACACGACAGGGTTGTCCCCTATCACCTCTGCTTTTCAACATAGTGTTGGAAGTCCTTGCCAGAGCAATCAGGCAAGAGAAAGAAATAAAAGGCATCCAAATTGGGAATGAAGAAGTTAAATTATCACTCTTTGCAGATGACATGATGCTATATATAGAAAACCCTAAAGACTCCACCAAAAAGCTATTAGAAACAATCAACGAATACAGTAAAGTTGCTGGCTACAAAATCAACGTACAAAAGTCCATTGCATTCCTATATACTAACAATGAAATCTCAGAAATACAAAAAACAACTCCTTTTGCAATTGCAGCAAAAAGAATAAAATACCTAGGAATAAACTTAACCAAGAATGTGAAGGACCTATATGCTGAAAACTATAAGACATTTTTGAAAGAAATTGAAGAAGACACAAAGAAATGGAAAGACATTTCGTGCTCATGGATTGGAAGAATCAACATAGTTAAAATGGCCATATTACCCAAAGCAATATACAGATTTAATGCAATCCCCATCAAAATCCCAATGGCATTTTTTAAAGAAATAGAACAGAAAATCATCAGATTTGTTTGGAACCACAAAAGACCTCGAATAGCCAAAGCAATCTTAAGAAAAAAGAACAATACTGGAGGTATCACACTCCCTGACTTTAGCTTGTAGTACAGGGCTACAAGAATCTAAACAGCATGGTATTGGCACAAAAACAGACACATAGACCGATGGAATAGAATTGAGAACGCAGAAATAAAACCACGTAAATATGGACAGATAATTTTTCTGTCCATAAAAAGATACAATGGAGGAAAGACAGCCTCTTCAATAAATGGTGCTGGCAGAATTGGGAAGCCACGTGTAAAAGAATGAAACTGGACTGCTATCTGTCACCATGTACCAAAATTAATTCAAAATGGATCAAAAACTTAAGCATAAGACCTGACACAATAAACTGCATAGAAGAAAACATAGGTGCTAAACTTATGGACCTTGGGTTCAAAGAGCATTTTATAAATTTGACTCCAAAGACAATGGACGTAAAAGCTAAAATAAACGAACGGGACTATATGAAACTTAAAAGCTTCTGCACAGCAATAGAAACCATCGACAAAATAAAGAGGCAACCAACTGAATGGGAGATGATTTTTGCAAACAGTGCCTCCGATAAGGGTCTGATATCCAAAATATACAAGGAACTCATGAAACTCAACAACAAAAGAACAAACCACCCAATTGAAAAACTGGGCAGATGACCTGAAGAGACATTTCTCCAAAGAGGACATACAAATTTCAAATAGACATGAAAAAATGCTCAACATCACTAATCATCAGAGAAATGCAAATAAAAACCATAATGAGATATCACCTCACCCTAGTCAGAATGGCTATCATCAACAAGACAAATACTAACAAGTGGTGGAGAGGCTGTGGAGAAAAAGGAACCCTCATGCACTGTTGGTGGGAATGCAGACTGGTGCAACCGTTATGGAAGGCAGTGTGGAGGTTCCTCAAACAATTAAGAATAGAATTACCACATGACCCAGCAATCCCTCTCCTGGGTATCTACTCAAAAAATCTGAAAACATTTATCCATTAAGACATGTGTGTTCCAATGTTCATTGCAGCTTTGTTATGGTGGCCAAGACATGGAAACAACCAAAATGTCCTTCGATAAATTAATGGATAAAGATGTTGTGGTATATATACACCATGGAATACTATTTGGCGGTAAGAAAAGATGATATAGGACCATTTGTGACAACATGGATGGATATTGAGATTATAATGCTAAGCGAAATAAGTCAGACAGAAAAAGCAGAGACCCATATGATTTCACTGATATGTGGTATATAAACCAAAAACAACAAAAGAACAAGACAAACAAGTGAGAAACAAAAACTCATAGAGACAGACAATAATTTAGTGGTTACCAGAGGGTGAGGGGGGTGGGGGGTGGTAGATGAGGGTAAAGGGGATCAAATATATGGTGATGGAAGGAGAACTGACTCTGGGTGGTGAACACACAATGGGATTAATAGATGATGTATTACAGAATTGTACACCTGAAATCTATGTAATTTTACTAACAATTGTCACCCCAATAAATTTAAAAAAAAACAAAAAAACTAAAGTTCTATATATTATATTGTCTTAATCAGGTCCTTACGAAAACTGAATCCGCTCAATAAAAACTAAAATTTTGTTTGTAATAAAACAAACAAACAAACAAACAAATAACTGTATTGGAACACACTCCCTCTTCACCTGATCTGGCGCCCAATGACTTCTTTCTTTACCCAAAGATAAAGGCAGTATTGAAAGGAAGACATTTTGATGACATTCAGGACATCAAGGTAATGCAATGACAACTCTGATGGCCATTCCAGAAAAAGAGTTCCAAAACTGCTTTGAAGGGTGGACTAGGTACTGGCATTAGTACATAGCTTCCCAAGGGGAGGACTTCGAAGGTGACCATCATGATATTCAGCAATGAGGTATGTAGCACCTTTTCTAGGATGAGTTTTTGAACTTATATGTCCGACCTTGATTATCTAAACAACATAGTTTTTTTTTTTAAAAAAAAACCTTTTATGAGTGGAATTCTATGAATTTTTTAGTATCTTACTACTTTTATTCAATGTTATGTTTGTGAGGAAAAAATAAGGGAGGTTATTCTACGTGTTAGGATAATGGTTTCCTTTATTGGGAAAGGAAAGTTTCACCCAGGAGCTTTTGAGGTGCTAGAAAAGCCTTATTTCTTAACTTGTATAGTGGTTACACTGGTGTTTGTTTAATATATAAGTGTTAAATAGTACAGCTATATATATAAATATTTCTGAATGTATATTTCAAATAAAAATTCTTAAAACAACTATTGTTCAGCACCACATTTAGTAAGTTTTTCCATCATAGTGAAATATAAAGTTATAAACAATTTCCTAGAAAAGACTATCCTTTCTCTCACAGTAGACTTACCAGAGAAGCAAAGAGGAAAGGCAGAGAAAGGAAGAAGGTTTCTGACTGTGTGGCAGATGTGCAGAAAGTTTAGTGTGTTGTAGGAGAAAGAGCATATACATGCTGCCAAGCATGCTGGGAAGTCAGTAAAATTTTGACTCAGCCTTAGTTTGGTCACTAGCTTGGCCTCGTGTCTTGAGCTATCACATTTGCCCTCTTCACTTAGTTCAGCATCTGTGAATGGAGAGATGATCCATCACATTGCTTGGCCATGGTAGCTAATTTTTATATATATATATATATATATATATATATATATATATATATATTTGTCTATTTGGATACCTTGATTTTAATAGACCCTAGCACTAAGCTCCTCAGGACATTTCCAGCCTCCAGGTTCTTTTACTCTGCAGCCTAGGCTGGACTACCTTACTCACATGGCATTTTGTTTCTATCTCAAACACAGCAGTTATTGCAAAGTAACCTGACAGTCAACTGTGTACAGATGGGTGGAATCCCCAGAGCCCAGCATAGCCCCGAGCTCATGCTCAACGAATGATTTTTACTGCAAGGCCCTTCTCTTTCAACAGTATAAATTCTATAGGTGATTTCAATGAAATAAGGGTCAGTATCATTGATATATTCTTTTTCTTTTTTAATTAAAGTTTATTGGGGTGACAATTGTTAATAAAGTTACATAGGTTTCAGGTGTACCGTTCTGTAATACATCATCTATATATCACATTATGTGTTCACCACCCAGAGTCACATTGATATATTCTTATTCCAATATGTATAGATTCAATGGGATTTAGAGTCAGAACTGAGTTCAAATCCTGGCTCTATTTGGTAGCTGAGCAATCTTAATCAAGTTTACCTCTCAGATGATTTGATGGTGATGATTTAAATCCCGTACATCAATATGCAACAAATCCTTCTCAGATTCAACTCCCTTGAAAAGGCTCAATCCTATACTGGTTTATAATCTCAATTTATAACCAGAACACAGTACCCACCTTGTAGCTTGGTGACAATCAATGAGCGCTGCACAGGGCAAGGCGCACGCTGGGTCCTCAGCCCACATTGATCTCTTCCCTGACCTACTTCTCCACAGGTCTCCTGAAATCAAATCAGGACTTACAAGTTCAACAGGCTGAACATCTCAACTGTCAGATCACTTCCTCATCAGCATCATGGTGATAAACCAAAATGTCATTTGCACTTTGGGGTGGGAGGCACAGAGAGGGTCAGTGCATAAAAATAATATGATATACCTTTCCTTTCATAAAGAAATGTTTGTTTCACTGAGTGACAATACCATGCTTCTTTTGTAGTACTGGGCTGAAGTGTAACAGAATTTTCCTTTTTTTTTTCAAAACTATATTTTCCTAACCAAGTTGGTGCATTCTGTCAGGCAGGGCAGCTGCTGACAGCTAGGCAAGGAAAAGAGAGGAATTATGCAGACATTTGGCAGTGTAAATGTTAGAACAACTCAACTGTATGTGTGTTCAGGAGAGTTCAGTAGCTTAGGTGAATGCAACTCCAAGAAATAAAATGACAGCTTCCCTTAACCATTATGCTAATGGTGGGGTGGGAGGGGCTGTCTCTGTTCGAGAGCAGGCACTTGGGAGACGAGACTTCTGGGCTCAGATCCCACTCCCAACAACATCTCCCACTGTGATCTTGGGCAACTTGCTGAACTTCCCTTTACTTCAGTTCTATTTCTCTATCTACAAACCCAAGCTAATAATAGTTCCCTCCACTGCGGGATGGTACAAAGATTAATAAATTAATGAGCAGAACATGCTGTGGAGAGAAGGCAGCCGGGAGAAATGTGATCATTTCCACAAATCTCTGATGTGCACAGGGCCGGCCACAGCAGCTTTTCTGAATGTGATGCTCATTCTTCTCTTCTTCACTGATAATAAACTTGTGCATCCCATTTCTGCTTCTGTGAGATATGGACGCTCTTGTCCAGGAAGTGGTGAGCTGTTCCATGGCACCCAAGCCTGGGTGCAGTGTGAAAATGATAAGGAGAGAAAACCTGAGTCACAGAATGATGGGAATTGGAGAAAGATATGAGAGATGAAAAAGCCTTAGCTTTACAATAAATAAACAGCTTAACCACCTTCAAATTTTGCAGTTCTATCTGAGAGAACAATAAGTAGTGATGAGTGGGAATATTTTTGAAAATGAGTATCACAGTGCAGAGAATATGAAAGAAAACAAACTGAATCTCATTTTCAAAATTACTCGTGATGTATTACATCAAGAAACAGAATGTTGCCATATACATATACATATATATATATATATATATATATATATATGAGATAAGACAGTTCCCCTATTATATAGTGCTTCGCATGGCTTCCTGCCCTCAGCAGAGGTCAGAGATAAAAAAAAAAAATAGCAAGACAACTAATGTACGGTGTGGATCATCAGGCATTCTAATACAATCTTAGGCCTACGGAAACAAATACAAAGCCAAACAACCAACACATAAAAATACTGTTTTCAGACCAAGTATGGGAAAATTCTATCAAACAGTTGGGAAATGAAAAGTAAATAATTACATTATATACATGATTCCAGCTATTAATCTTCATCTTGGAAAGGAAATTTATGATAAATTAAAAAAAAAAAAACTTTTTAAAGATGGGGAGACAGAGATTCATAGATTTAGTGATCTTGCTCAGAGTTACAAAGCTACAGTGGTGAGCTGGGGTTCGAACCCAAATCTCTGTCATAACAATATCTATGTTTCAACTGTCTTTCCCCAACTTTCTGCAGAGAACAGAGCTTGTGGCTGAGGACTAAAGGAATTATCTGACAGATATTGCATGTATCTGTTGCAAATGCATCCAAACATCCATCTATTTATCTAAGTATTTGACATACACCATTGATATAGTATGATGAGTGCTACTTTACAGAGTTGAGCCAAGGTAAAGAAGAATACACCCCTTTCTTGAGTCTAGCAGGCAGGACTCAGAATTGCAAAGGCAAAAAGGTCAGCAGGAGTATATCAACCCAATGGAACGGGTCTCTTATCCTGGAGCAGTGGCTCCTTGAACTTTGCTGGTACAGTGTCTCTGGGACCGGAGTCTTCCTCTGATTCCTGCCCAGAAGAGGATTCCAGTCAAACCGAGTCTCATCTAGGGTAGTGATGCTAGGGTAATAGTGGGGGAAAGGTGCAGAATATGTATTCTACTGAGTCTCTGTTACCATTTCCTTATCAAGAATATGAGCAGTACAAGAAACCGCAGCCTGATGGGAAAAAGAAAACCAAGAGAACTTAGTTGACTCGTACTCAATAAAATTCCTTCTACATACACCTTACCAGCCTGTACCAGTTTGCAACACTCTCTTCTCTCTTTATCTCATAGCATTTTTTGATTGTTCTACTTACCTGACACAGTTACTACCTTTATGATTCGTGTGTTTCTTCATTAGTATTTTAGCTTCAGCTGCTATAACAAAATACCATAAACTGGGTGACTTGAAACCCATAGAAATATATTTCTCATAGTTCTGGGAAATGAAAGTTTGAGATCAGGGTGGCAGCATGGTCGGATTCTGGTGAGGACCCTTTTCTGGCTGCAAACTGACTTCTTTTATCCTCATCTGGTGAACAGAGAGCTAGGTGACTTTCTGGCATTTTTCTTATATGAATCTAATTCATCAGGGCTCCATCTTTCTGACCTAATGACTTCCCAAAGGTCCCAACTACAAATACCACCACATTGGTAATTAGATTTCAACATACGAACTTTGGGGGGACACCGACATTTAGTCTATAACAGTTGCTATTTAAATTTTGAATATTTATTCAACTTTTGCACTGTTAGACAATTTATTCTGTATTTATACCTTAGCGCCCAAAGCAAACTATATAGACTTTATGCCAGAGACGGAATTTTATGTATCTTTGGTCCCCCTTACTCCTATGTATGCTGTATGCCTTGACTATTGAAGGTTCTTGAAACATTTACTCATTAATGAAGTCATACAATTAATGAATCAATCTAATAATGAGGCCTGATTGCATGTGAGATTCTGACATCCATAAAGTTTGTCTTTGGTGTTTTTTAATCTTGCTGTCAACTGCCAATATCTCTTCACATAATTTTTTTCAACACTATCCTGGTTGCCAAGGTGCTACAGCCACGTCAAGACTGTTAGCTGTAATGAAAGCAATCCTGATGACCGTCGTAGCATCTTTCTTACCAAACGTTATTAGTAGTCTACTTATTTATCTATTCATTCATTCATTTATTCATTCTTTTATTCACCAACAAATTATGTTTCATTCATTAACAATTTAGTGGTTACTCCTCTGTGCTGGGCTGGTGCTAATTGGCGAGGCTATGTAGGTACTGGGGATTGAGTGGTTTGTAAAGAAGGCCGTAATTGCGGCCCTAATGGAGCTTATGTTCTAGTATCAGAGGTTGACACTAAACATGCAAAATATCCACATATTAATTCCAGATGGGTGAGCACCATGAGCCACATAGGGAGACAGATAAGAGACTGGGGAAATCACAGAAGCTGTCTCCAAGGAGATATCCTCTTAAACTAGGACATGAGTGACAAAAGGTGTACCATGCAATGATCTGAGAAAAAAAAAAATCACTTCACTCTCATAATTTGGAAAAATAAAAACGCAGTTGTACCCAAAACATAATTGACGAAAGGATGTTTCATTTGAGAAGAGTTTGTCTAATCCAGCAGGAATCAGAGGATGTGAACCTTGCAGGAGATGGTGAGGAGTTTTATAATAAGGGCCAGAGAGGGCTGATAGAAAGCTTTAAGCATAGGGATGAGATGATTGGATTTTCAGCTTTAAAAGATGTCTCTGGCTGCTGTTTCCATGGGATCATTTTTTTTTTCTTTTCTCAACTGCATTATATTTCTTTTCTTAACTGTATTATAGGAACTAATGAGTTAATAGAAAATTCACTTTACAGAAATTTTCTTTAAGGCCAGATTTGTTAACCTAATCTTTTGCAAAAAGTCAGAGAAGAAAATTTAGCTAGCTCACAATAGCCTGTTTGGCAGATGTATGCATCTAGAATACATGTCTGTATTCTATGCATGTCTGTAACTTTTTAAGTTTGCTGTTTGACTTTGAGTACGTCACAAACTCCCTGGGCCTTAAAAATGAAGAAGTTCGAATGAGATGATTTTTAAGATCGCTTTCATCTCTGATATTTTATGACCATGAAATTAGTGCATTAGAAACTGATTAAAATCTAAGAAGCTATAAAATATCCCCTCTTCAATCTTGTGAGTGAAATGAATCAGAGATATTACTACTATTCATGATGATCAACATGTGTGCAGCATTTTATAGTCTGCCAAAGACACATCCATCGTACCTTTTGAAATCACATAATACTGAGAAGTAGGTATTATTAGTATTTCTATTTTACAAGTGAGAAAATTTGTGTTCAGAGGAGTGTTTGTTGTAAAGAAGATAAACAACAAGCTAGTAGAAGAACAAAATCAGAAATTCACTATGAAGACAAATCAAGAAAATTGTTCTTTATGTTTCCATTGTGGGTTTTGATGGCTATCGAGGCTTATCTAGAAATTAACTTTCAACTTCCTTCACATACAATTATAACTGGTTTATACATAGGTCTAACATACAAGGTTTAACATACATTTTTGTTGTTGTTACTGTTAAAGTCATTGATAGAATTATTTAGACAATTGCCAAATTTTTCCTGTTTTCTCTGTAGAGGGATAGATTTTGAGTATATGCGTATGTATCTTTTTTGAAGTTTTATTTTACTTGAGGGGACCTCCTGGCTCTTCCCTGCTCATGTATGTTGGTGAGTACAAACCGACACACCCCTCCAACACCACCATTTCAGACTTTTTAAGCCCGACTGATGATGGAGACCTGCCACTCTCTTCTTTGTGACAGTCACTGCCAGTGAGATTGGAGGAGTTTTTGTTTGTTTGTTTTTGTTTTATTTTTTTTTACGTATTTTCTCTACCACCCCTTCTTTCTTTCATGTATGCTTTTAAAATTTTGACTGCATGTCTTAGTTGCATTTCAGCTAATAAAGTGTTTTGTGTTAATTACTTCATGTATACCCATGTTTTACTCATGTAGATCACATGTATCATTATACCTGATGGATCCAAACGATCAGGAATGAAGCAACCAAGCAGCCAACTATAAAATCATACAGAGATTGGGTCCAAGTTATATCAGAATCACCCAGAAGAGTTTTAGAAATATTTCAGAATCACCCAGAAGAGCAGTAGAAATATTTCAAAGATAAACCTGTTGGAAGGGTTTACTTTTGACAGCTCTTGCTGAAAGTTCAGCGGTTTCTTCCCCACCCCTTCTCCCTTCCCTTCCTTCATGTCAGACTAGGCCATGTTTGAAATTCTTGAGCCCACCATGCTAGTGCTGTCTTTATATATACACTCATCTCTCCTGAGGAAAGATTTCAATTTCGTGGCAAAACTGAGGAAAGCATGTCAGAAGGCTGTCGGGGAGAGAACCCTTCTTTTCTACAACTGTTCTTGGATGCCAGCCAAAATTTTTCTTCCTGGCTTTTACTCTTGACACTGTCTCCCCACAGAGTAGAAGGGATATTTTAGCAACTGGCAGGTTTTAACAGTGCCCCTCAATGCCAGCATGGGCAGTCCAGAATTCAGAGCACTGACTCTATCTTCATGTCGATATTAAATAAGTGTGCCATTTAAAGACAACACCGGGCAACTTTTCTTTTGAGGCTATCTGGGGAGATTTCATTTCATTTTATTTTATTTTATAAAGGGATTTATATAAGACATCAAATAGTTATGAGGAACGTGGCTGTGCTTTTTATAACACAAGAAAGGTTAAGAGTAGAAATTTTTATAGACACTGTAAGAACTTGCAAGGGACGAAAAGGCTCAACGAACTCTGAAGAATGATTTCACCTTCAGGGAGAGGACTCAAGTTCACCTGAGGAATCAACAAGTTACAAGGGTTGGGATTCCTGGCTAGGTCCCTGTTGTTGGTTGAACTCTCCCTCTAAAATGTGCTTTGTGATTAATTGAAAGAGGATTGTTTCCTGTGAAAAGATTTTGTAACAAGACAGCATACAGGGTGCTGGTGGATGGGAATGGTCAAACAATATGATTTGGGCTCTGGATTTGCTGGAAAGAAAAGCATTATCTTATTTTGGTGGTCCTCAGTGCCCCAAAGCAAAGGCAACTGTGCTGCATGTGTACGGAGAGTGTTTTTTTAGAGAAGCCTTTTTCTCGGGATCATTTTCTTTACCCTGCGGTAGACTGGAGACTCCCTGTGTCGCACTGTGGGCCCAGTGTAGACGATATATACTAGGTAGGTGAAAATCCCTGGAGCAGGCAGAAGAGTTAGGTGAAGAGAAGACAATTTCTAATAGAAGGAATGGATTGAGCATGTAGGTGGAGTAGAAGTGAAAGACACAGAGGGAATGGAAACTTAAAACGCCGTAGGAGAACAAAAATTGAGATCATTAGAATCAAGTGATATATAGCTAACTGGAATGTCTATTTCAAGATGGACATATTCTCAGAAATTGAGAGTTACATGCTAATAATATAACTTGAGCTCAGCCATCTGAGTAACAGTAATTCAATTATAAGAAATGTTTAGCCTGAGACTTTGGCCAAATTCGTAGCCTTTGACTTTGGCTGAGACACAAAGAATGAGTTATGTGTAAATTCCCTAAATTGAAATTATTGCTTATTTTATGCTTGGAATTCTCATTCTCGAGGAGGATCCACTTCTTGAGAGCTGCCAGTACCTCTAAACTGGAAATCCAGGAAGCTGATATCTTTTCTGTTCCACCACTCTCCCTAGATCCAAAAACATCCTGGCTAGAAACCGGATGTTTTCTAGAAGAAAAACAACTTGTAGAGAAGAGAAATTTCCTGCGCGTGTATAAAAGAAGCTCTTTGTGTACGAGCTCCTCCATAGTTTGGTCTTTATCAGTGATGTTCTCTGGTCCCAAGTCTTTACCTTATCTGTTTTTCAAAAGCTCTTCAAGGACTTGGACAAGTTTTATTTCTATCACAAGCCATACCCCAATACTTCCAACTCATACTGATTTCTCCCTCCTCAACGTCCTTACATTCATCATCTACGTGTAACTGTCCCAGGATGTTGTACTGTAGTAACTTATTTCATCTGAACCAGAAATTACCTGTTTAGTTTGATAT
Source organism: Rhinolophus ferrumequinum (assembly GCF_004115265.2). NCBI lineage: Eukaryota > Metazoa > Chordata > Mammalia > Chiroptera > Rhinolophidae > Rhinolophus > Rhinolophus ferrumequinum. The sequence continues at coordinate 34,386,244 of NC_046302.1, read as the reverse complement.
TGTACTTCGGCTCTAGCTGTAGAGACCCTATTATTACTAGTTTTATTGGTAGCCACAGCACTTTTGCCTCATATTAACCATATTACCTACTCATATTTAGAATTTTTCTTAGCGATATCTTGATACAATTCAATGTGATTATTTTAGAACACTTAAAAATACAAAAATATAGAAAAATAACAATAATTCATAACTCTATTTTCCAGAGATGTGTATATTAAAACTTTAATATATTTATTTCAAACATTTTTCTACAAATGTGTCTATATTTCTATATATGTTTAATTAATATAGACGTAGAAACATGTATATATATTCTTAACAAAATCTAATCTATATGTCGTTATTAAAATATAAACATACATTTTCACAAAAATGAATTATGAATTAATGAGTTTGTATCCCAATTTTATTCCAAATTACATCAAATAAGTATTTGTAGACTAAATTTTCTTCCTGTTTACTAAACATCAAAAGCATGTCATTAAATATTATTCTATAAGTGTGCATTTTTATTTACTTTGACCAATTTTCCTCTCAGTAGCACATAGTTTCCTCTCATCTTTATAGTTCGCTGATACATGTAATGCTACCATAAACAATCCTGCAGGCAGATTTGAGATACATGGTATCTTTGAATTAAGTTTCATTTTATTATTACTGGTAAGGTTGAATACTGTAATTCAATTTTCCATTTATTTGAATTCTGCAAGGCTATTGTCTGTTCATGCCTTTCAGTTACATTTCTATTGTTTTCTTTTTGAAATGTCTGTACTTGTCTTTAACTCATTATTTTTTATTTTTGCTATTGATTTGTAAAAACACACATATTAAACATTTTCTTGTTTATCATTTGTTTTTAATTTGACTTATGATGTTTGTTGAATTTCAGAACTGTTCTATTTTTGATACAAACACATTGATTGCTTCTCACACCCCCAAATGGCTTTCTTCCATAAATTTTATGCTTAGAAAAATCTTTCTTATCCTGGGAAAATATTGACATTCTCTGATACTTTCTCCCAGCTGTCTATTGTTTTTTTAAAGAGAAAGGTTAACACTTTCATATGCCCAAGTTTTCCTACACATTCTCAGTGACAGTTATAAAGTAAAACAATCTATCCTGTTGCCGTTCATTTTTGATGCTCTTTTATTTTCTTCAGTATCACTATTATTGTTTCTGTGCTTTTTTTTTTTTCTTGAGAAAAGTCTTTCTCACCCCAAATATTTGTTCACCAAAGGTGTGACTTTTGCCATTAGTCCCACTCTGTCACCTTGGGCAGTGGCAAAACTCTTTGAATCTATAGCTGGGCTTCAGGTGTGTGTTCCTAGCTCCTGCTCCATTGCTTTGGAGAGCAGATTGTCATCTGCTTTCTCATTTTCTTTCCTTAACTCATCCATCCATTTCAGTGTTTTACTTGTAAGTGGACTCACTCGTTCCCCTAGGATGCCAATTGTCCTTGCCTGTACTTATCCTTGAAACTTTTCTCTAGCCTCTTCAGTCCTCCTTCACTCCTCAGTTTTCTGGTTAGTCTATATCCTTTACTTATGAACAAAGAGGACCAATAAGGAAACAAATAGATACTATTCTGATGTATCGACACACGTCCATTTTAGCTCTTTTGCATGGTACATGGCATACAGCTCTATGTGGCTTTTAGCTCTATGTGGCTTTGAGAGCTTGAAATGTGGTAAGTCTGTATTGAGATGTGCTTTAAGTGTGAAATGCACACTCGGTTTATCAAACATGTAAAATATCTCATTAATACTTTTTTATGTAGTTTATATTCTAAAATGATAATATTGGGGGTATATTGAGTACTGTAGACTGAATGTTTGTGTCCCCCCACCCCCAAATTAATGTGACTGACACTTAATCACCAGTTTGATGGTATTTGAAGATACATACAGCCTTTACACGGTAATTAGGCCATGAAGATACAGCCCCCATAAATGAGATCAGTGCCCTTATAAAAGAGATACCAGAGAGCTAGCTCCTTCATCCTTTCTGCCATGTGAGGCAATAAAAAGATAGCCGTCTATGAACTCGGAAACAGACCCTCACAAGGTATCAAACCTGCCAGTGCTTTGATCTTTGACTTCCCAGGCTTCAGAACTATGAGAAATAAATTGTGTTGTTTATAAGCTACCCAGTCTAGGATATTTTGTTATGACAGCCTGAACTCTAAAGACAATTAAGTTAATGAAATTTTATTTTTAAAATTAGTTTTACTTGCTTCTTTTTACTTTCTTAATGTGACTATTACAGAATTTAAAATTACATGTGACATGCATTTGTGTACTGCATTATATTTTTATTGGACAGCACTGTATAGGTGTTTTTACTGTACTAGTAGCATGGCTGTGTCCTGGTAGTTAAGAGAAAATCTCCCCATGTTCTGGAAATAGACTGCTAAGTTTTTAGTGGCATGAATTTATGTCCTGAATGTTTATAAATGGACACTTACAGGAGACTTTAAGTATCAATTTCCTTTCCAGTATGTTCTTTTTAATATGTATTCGTTAAACAAAGTGGCAGTATGATCTTGCTTCTCTCTGTCTCTAACCAGCTTCTCAGTAGTGTGTGTGTGTGTGTGTGTGTGTGTGTGTGTACATTCTTCCAGCACAATTTAGCAGTGAAGATAGGGGCATCTTCTAAATCCTTTTCAATTAGATTCCAATTGTGTAAAAATGTAGATTCCTTGACGTGACATTTATTCGAAGTGTATTCTCTCCTTCTGTATCACTAAGACGTGGACATAACATGGTCTTTGAAGCCAGAGAGTCCTGATATCAAACATGACACCACTGAGCTTTGTGCTCATTGTGTAAATTACTTACTTTCTCTTAGCCTCACTTAATCAATCTTTAACAGGAGGTAATCGTGATTTTATTGAAAGGTTCTATTGCTCTCAATGCACCTGGACTAGACCTCTCCCCTCTCTTTCCTTCTCTAATTTCATGCATTTAAACTGACTCGGCACAAGATGTTAGCAAATATGTATTCAATATGTGATGTTGATGGTGGGGGTGTGAGCTGAGGAGAAGGAGTGCCCTAGTGGCTGTTAGACTAGGACCTAATTCCAAATGCAACTATTAGCATTTTACATATTATCTTGCAATAGATTACAGAAAATAACGATTCAGCATGCCAACCTTGGCATCAGGAATGCCTACAGCCTGTAGGTAATGCCAAGCCCTTTAGGAGATATGAGGAATGGATTTGCCTTAAGCTTCTTTCTTGAAAGAGGCCAAGAAATTTCAAAGCTTTTACTTTTTGCCAAGTAGAACAAATATGGTATGAGTCTCTTGTATACCTTCATAAAAATAGAATTTCAGCAACACATTTAATAAATTATCAAAAATGTGAGACCTATAACTGCCTTAAACAAGAATGGCAGTCTCTCTGCCAAAGGTGCAATGTGTATGGAAATGATTGCAGGGCAGTGTGTGGCAGGTTGTCATGGCAAGTTGCCATTTTGGAATGAGGAAATAAGTAATGACGGATGAATAGTAAAATGTTCTGACTGGGTGGATAACACCCCCAGAAGATTTAATATTCTTCTTGCCCATCTGAAGCCCAGTACTTTGAGTTCTGCCAACTTTATCTGGAAATTTCCGAGGTGACCATTTTGGACTATTTATTAATGTCTGTCAAGTTATAGAATGTCAGCAAAATGAAAAGAGCATCGAGACTGTTCTTTATCTTGGATTAAGAAAAAAAAAGAGAATCTTGGTTGATTTTGAGTTCTAAAATCTCCCTACTGATTAATACTTCAAAGGAACACAAAACTTCCAATACTGAATGGGGCTAATGCACCAGCAACTATTGCTGTTTTCCAGCTTGAGTATATTTATGTTCTTTCTTTAGTTACCATTGTTCAGTATCTCCTCTGTTTTAGCTCTAGGCTCTCAAGATTAAATCCTATACCAGATCCAATGTATTTACATAGGAAGGTAACCAATCTAGGTAATTCAAGGTATGTGCATACACGAGATGTTCACAGTATGGAAGCAACAGAATTTTAGGAAAAGGGGACTTGTTTGGGTTGAGATTTAAATACACTATGAAGTAATCCAACATTATTTTTGCATTAGGTGAATTATAAGGTTTCATATATATGATACACTCAAGGATTTGCAATATTTGTATGCATCTACATATATATATGTATATGTATATATATATATACATATATATATATATTTCTGTATCTCTCTCTCTCTCTCTCTCTCTCTACTCTTTATTAGGACCAGTGTTATACATAAGGTGGTTTATGCAGTTGCCAATTTGATATGATTTGAGGGTCCCTGATGTTGGGCGTCTTTTTCCAAACGATATTTTCCACTTAGTTGTCACTGAGGTAAAAAAAAAAAAAAAAAAAAAAAAAAAAAAGTGTTCTTATTTCAGATAAGCAGGCCAACACAGTGGAGGTAGCATGAGTTTTAGAGCTAAGCAGAACTCTCTGTGAAACCTATTTGTGCCGTGTACTAGCTGGGTGACCTTGAGCCACGTTTACCTCTCCTATAAAATGGGGGAAGTAACTGACCTGGCAAGGTTTGAATTTAAACCATTCATTGACTGTACTATGCCTACCATATTGTAGTAGCTCAAAAAATGGTCAATAGTACTGTCCACACTGATAAATTGTAAACAGCTCAGTACAGGATCCATTGAGCCCCGCTAGCTATGTATCATATGTACATAGTGGATAGATGTATTCAATTTCTTACTCTTTTATGTTGCTGAGCCTGAGTTTGCCAAAGGCAAAGGAAGATAGAGAAGGGGTATCAGCACAGATGTCCTTCCTGTGCCAGATTTAAGAAAGTCACCACACAGTTGGACATAGGACACTGGTCTCTATGAATCAGTATGCATGCTATCCAGTGACTTGACTTCTTCCTGTACTTCTACCCTTGTCAGAAATGATATTCATTTTCCCTGTGGATGTGGGTGGGGGTGGGGCTACTCTGCGAAGCAGACAATGGTCAATGGCCTCAACCTTCTCCTGTAGCCGCATCCCCACCCTTCGTGTCAACCTTACCCCAGGCACCTGAAGTCTTTATATATTTATTTCCTTTCAACCAGTCACATTTTATTTAGAAAAAAGTCTGGTACTTCTGTTTTCCCCTTACTAGACATGGCAATTTGCAGGTTATAGAAGACACTCCGTCCTTGGTATGGAATTGCAGATATGGTGGGCATGTTGGGTTGAGGGAACCTTTTTAACATCTCCCTCCACCATGCTGCTGGCATCAACTAACGCAACGCAGTTTATATATGGTACTGCCTTTATGAGTGATACATTTCCAACAGGTAATATCTTTATCCAGATTTGTCATAGGAATTTTGAAAGACAGTTTGAGCAAGTAAGAAGGATGTGAATACATACAGAAATGGGCCCATTTTATAGAAAGACCAGAACATTATAAAGATAACTGAAAAAATGGGGGAATAGTTCTTATCTAAGGGTATTTTATTAAAACAGGAGAAAGTATGAATTAAATAGTATGCATAGTAAGGGTGCATTTTAAGAGTTTCGATGTGTGCCCAAGAATATTTGGAGAAAATTTTCATATTGAGTTTTATAGGCAGAAACACAATATGTTAAAAGTACAGAATTACAGGAACACATCTCAGGCAAAAAGCTTCTTGGATATACTTGTATACGAGTGGTATAAGGAGGACAAAGAGAAAGAGATTTTATAGCATTGACATTCTTGTTGCAATAAGAGAGTTAGGACATGGTAGGATATGGGGTAGGGGGTTGGGAGAAATTTGAGACAAAGATTGAGATATAAGGGGAAGGGCTTGAATTGTGGAGGCAATGAGGTGCTTTGCATCTATGTGTTCTTTAGGGTCGCGGGCCTGGGACTTGTCTGTCACTCACTTCTACTGATGTAGTCCCAATCAGCATCAATGTACCGTGTTCATGACTGCATACTGCCTCTTCCCCTTCTTTTAAGGAAGAGACCCCTTGAAAGTGTCAACAGTTCTCTGAGGGCATCTGAACCTGTGAGGAACTTGTCCTGGCTAGTAAAGCATTCTTTGGAAAGATCAAGAGAGCCCCAGTTGGATTTCCGGTTTCCATGTTTCAGAAGCAACACTGCCTACAACACCAGAGCCCAGGTGTTATAGCCTCTGGTTGCACACATCCAACTTTGTTCAAGCTATCATCTTCCTTACCCAGGACTGTAGGGCATAGTCGAATAGTTTTACAAAGTGTGAAAAAAAGCATCTCCTTATCCCCAATTCCTGCTCCCTCAAGCTAATATTTTTTAAGCTCTTTCAGCTGTACGCTTTTTTGAATTCATTTTAATATTTAGAGGTACCATTTTTATTCTGTTATTTCTAAATTTTCCAGCAAAATATAGTATCTTCTTATTTCCCCTTTGGAAAATAAATTTGGGTCTGTTACATGAACCACCCTCTGAATACACACATCAGCCCCGACAATCTCCCTTCCTCACTCTCCTAAGATAAATAAGCCATAATTTTGAGATCACTATGTAATATATACTTCATTATGACCACATAAACATTATTCATAGCTGAGCCATGGGGTGTACTAGTTTTGTTTCTTTTCTTCAACACTTTTTTTTGTTTGTTTTTGGTTTTTTGGATTAAATAAATATATATATTACTTGCTAGTATTTTTTTTGATTCATTAATCAATAAATTATCCTCAAATGATCTGACAGTTGATTCAAATGAATAAGGTAATCTAGTCTTTTTTCTGCTCTTTTTTTGTTTGTTTTGTTTTTCTTCCTGTCCCCCTTCCTACTTTCCAGGGTTCTGGGCTCATGGTTCTCCATGTCTGCTGTCATCCTGAGATCTCCTTTCATGGGAATTCACACGTTTCAAAATTTTCTTATTTTCCCTTTCACACTTGATCAATAGTTTATTCTAGATTGAGAATTATACCCTTCAGAATTTAGCAAAGGAATGTTCCTATTGGGAAATTGAATAACATTGTAAGTCCTGACCTTTTGTATGTAATCAATCAGTAGAAATGTTGAGGGTCATTGCTTTGTTCAGTGTTGTGAAATTTCATGATGATATGCCTCAATGTGGTTCTTTTACATCCATCATGATTGACATTCAGTGGGCTCCTTTAAATGTTTCCAGAAACCTATATTATTTATTTCTGGAACTTTTAAACTATAGTTATTTATCTTTGTTTTTTTTTTCTTTTTAAAATAGATATTTGTGCTTCTGGATTGATATGCTGAATTTTTCATTTTGTTATGATATTTTTAATTTTTAAGATGTTTTTGACCACTGTCTATGTTCTTTTTAAATAAGTCTTTATTCGTGTTATATATATGCATTATGTACTCACTGATTCATTCAACACTCTCTCACTTCTTTGCATTCTATGCAGTCAGGGAACTATTTATGGAGAAGCTGAATTTTAAGCAAAACCTTAATAGAATTGGGGTAATGAGCAAATAATTGGGGGAAGATATGCCAAGGAGTGAATTTAGCCAAGTTCCTGAGATGAATTTGTGTAAATGATAGGCTAGGCTATTTGGACTAACCTACCCATTACAAACAACCAAACATTCTGGATAAATATATTTTTGTATCTTCTTGAAAACCAACAAGAAATTGACTTGAGGGAAAGGAATTGTGATTTCAAAATGCCATTTCCCACTCGAAAGAACCAAAACTCTTTGGAGAACTAAAGGTATCCAGGCCTAAGGCTGGAAATGTACAAGATGGGCCTGAAACATCTTGTCAAATCAAAAAACAAAAAAGCAGCCAAAGACTTCCAGGTCAAGTCACAAAGACTCAGGAGACAACTTGAAAAAGTAGTGTGCATCAATAAGAACGGTAATTGGGATAGATTGTAGCAGATCAATGATATATAAGAAAAAAACTCATTGATTATCTGTGGGTGATGCTAAAGAATGAATTTGTGAAAATTTAAAAGGGTGAAAGTTAAGTATTAATCATGCTTTTCCTATCTATACAAATGTGTATCAGGGAAATCAAATATCTGATGAGAGGAACTTTCTCTTTGTAGAAATATTTCAGCTAATAAAATGAAGAAGAAATGATAGAATCAGGATGTTTTGTAACATTGAATGAAATGATGTGCTTAGTTCTAGGCAGTGGTTGTCAAAACTTAATATGTCACAAAAAGGTACACATCTAGACACTATGTCTCTCCTGATGGAAGTCCATACCATCAACTATGGAGAATTCTTGCCCAAATATTGAGCCTAAGTTTTGGCCAAGTCTCTAAATCTAATTATCAGTAAATAGGAATTATCAGGAATAGAGAAACATGTCTAATGATACCAAAGGGATTTGATTAGCAAAATCTAGACTGTGAAATATTTTATAGGAAAATGAACCAATTTCTCAAGAGTAAATTATAAAAGGGATGAAAAAGGAGAGAGAGAGAAAGGAAAGGGAACCCTACAGATTAAAAGAGGATTAAACAACCTGGATGACAATCACAGTGTCGCAATTTGGATACTGATTTGAACAAACCATGGATGAAATAAAATATAAAGTAAAATAATGGAATAAAACAAAATAGTGTGACAGCCAGAAAGATTTAAAATCTGATTTGTTGATGATATACAAAAATGGTTTTTGATGTGATAATTGTATTGTAGGTATATTTTTAAAAAGAGTATTTATCTCTTGGAGGTTTGTCCTGAAATGCCTCTAGACGACATGTTATTAGTCTAGGATTTTTCTTAAATATAATTTGAGATGGGGAGTGGATGATGTTTTAGAGGTAAAGCTGTTACCCATAAATTAGTATTTTCTTTAAGCCAGTTCATAGGTACATAGGGTTCATTATGCTATTCTTCCTACTTTGATATGTGACTCCAATCTTTTCATAATTATTCATTTTCTTTAAAAAGGGGTTAAACAATATTTTGTGACTATGAATTACAATAATTTTTCAAAGTTTTCTTCTATTTTCTGTTATTGTTTCTGTTTGAGTATTTATTTTCGTCCTCATATTTCCTGTTGTGGAGGCTGTCATATGCTATCTGGAGACTTCAGTCTATCTGCTCATATGCCAGAGCTGTTGAGACTCTGTGTATATAGATGGGACTTACTAGTGGTGAGCTCTATTATAAGGTCCAGAGCAGGCCCAGAGCCCTAACTGCCAGAATCTCTATATGTTAATATTTCCTGTTGAATTTCTGAATTTTACCCAAAGCACGTTTTCCAAACCTCTTCCCTTGGAGGATTGAATGAGATGGGTTAGAGGGGATATATGAGGTCTGACAATTAAGTTTGCAAACTTGTTGCAATGATGTTGCTAACCTTTTTTGATATCAGAGGGATTATTCATTATGAATTTGAACCAACTGGACAGTTAGCCAAGTTTATTGTTTGGAAGTGCTGAAAAGTCTGCGTGAAAAAGATGAAAACGATCTGAACTTCTCATCAACAATTCATGGCTCTTGCATCACAACAGTGTACCAGCTCACACGGCACTGTCTGTGAGGGAGTTTTTAGCCAGTAAACAAATAACTATATTGGAACGCCCTGCCTACTCACCTGATCTGGCCCCCAATGACTTCTTTACCTAAAGATAAAGGAAATGTTGAAAGAAAGATATTTTGTTGACATTCAGGACATCAAGGATAATACGACGACAGCTCTGATGGCCATTCCAGAAAAAGAGTTCCACAATTGCTCTGAAGGGTGGACTAGGTGCTGACATTGATATATAGCTTCCCAAGGGGAGTATTTCAAAGGTGACCATAGTGGCATTCAGCAAAGAGGTATGTAGCACTTTTTCTAGGATGAGTTCCTGAACTTAATTGTACGACCTCCTATGTCTGGTCGTTGTTTTCTGGAAGCTGGACATGGGCCTCTGGTTTTAGTATATAAACTTTCACCTACTTTTTAAAAAACTTTGTTTTCAGCACCAATCCATGCCCTTAGCTGGGTTTAGTATTCCTGAATACAAAGAAATACCTTTCACCTAACCCGAGTTACTTTCTATTTTCCTGCTGGGAGCTGGGTGGGAGAAGTCTGTGAATATTATTTCTAACAAAGAAAACACTCTTGGAATTTTTTAATCTTATGACCAGAAATGCTTTTAAATATCGTGGAGCAAACCCTCTCATTATGCTTCTAACCAATTATAATTCCAACTCTAATATAATAACCAACAAATATATAATCAATGTAATAACCAACTGTAATATTGATAGTCAGTGTCCCATGGTTAGCATTTAAGCACGGTTTCATACATTTTCATCCTTTCTTGCTAGCTAGCCTATAAACAGACTTTCCTAGCTTTACCTTCTCTTGTCTCCTCCACAACCTAATGCACAAGTCTCAATAAATACTATGTACACAGCAAGTATTTATTAAATGATTATTTTCGCTTGAAACTGCAGCTAGCTCTTCTCTGAAATTATTGTTCATGCCAATGTAAGGATGGATCTCAGCAAAAGTCTGGTACTTCATTACCTGTTGTTTCATTGCTCTCCTATTTTGGGCAGGAGGGAGTGCTTCTTCATGATTGTCCTTGTAAGCTCATCTTACAGCTTTGAATTTACCCTGAACCTCTATCTTCTCTTATGTCTTTGTAATGTTAAGTCTTTTGTATGCATGCTAATTTGTGGTGCTCATTATGTAAGTCACTCATTTTATTTTGTCAGTACATTTCTGCAATTTACCTAGGTGCACGGTTCACCTGCTGTACCCCGTCAGCTAAGTCTCCCTCATCTCGGATCTGTGTCTTTGCAGGAGGATTGGCTGGTGCCTAGAAGATAGAATGCCAGCTTTTACAATATCTCTTGAAAGCAGCCCTCCCAATATGCCTCTTATCTTTTCAAATATGTAATTTAATAACATGTTCCTTCTTTTTTATCTCTTTCAGTGAAATGATACCTTTAGAACATAATTAATACCTTGCATTTATATGGCGCTTTGAGCTCTTCAAAGCACTAGTTCATCTATTATCACACTGTGTTTTATTTTTTATAACATCCCAGTGAGTAGGTGGAACAGGCTATTGTTATTCTCATTCAGAGATGCAAAAGTGAAGGTAAAGAAACGTAAAATGATTTTCCGAAGGCTATGCAGATAATTAGTGGCAAACCTGGCACAAAAATCCCACTTTTTTGACTCCCGGTTGTCATCCTCTTTTCTTCACTTGCTGAAAATGCTCACCCTCAGCATTTGGATTTCACTCTGAGGCCGAGTGGCATGACCATTGCCACCCCAGAACCCACAACCTCGTTGCTTTCCTGTTGAGTTATTTCTTCATTTATCATCCTGTTGTGGCACCTACTGTGACTCTAGACTCACATGTGGGAAGAAGACCTTTTAAACCTGCCATAAATCAGATACATTTTACCTTGCTGTTGTCTGTGGTCTTTGAAAAATCTATTTTTTAGTTCAGACATTTTTCTTAGGCGAGTAAAAGTCTCTTCTCACTTTAATGAAAACATTAAGCTCTGTTCAATGTCATCTGATTTTTCCTATGTGATGAGGTCCATCTGCAGAGTGAGTGTTTCTGCCCAACTACTGATAAGGTGCATCGACTTCCATTACCCTTACCCCTCCCTAAATTCTGACCCCCACCCACTTTCGTCCTAAAGTGTTGCATTTCTAGAAATTTATGGAATCAGTCTGCATCAGCAATAAAAGACTGCGTAGATTCATCAAAGCTCCCTCTGTATTTTTCTTCATCTATCTCTGTCCCATTTACCTGGAAGGAAAACAAGAGTCAACACACCGATTATGCCCCCTCAACGAGAGAAAAATAACTGTATTTCTCCAGAGAAGGTCAATTTGGCAGTAAGACAAATACCCGGGATTTTGAGAGGGTGTAATTCCATCAGATTCTCATGTCTATCCTTGGGCAGTTCACACCTCACTGTCTAATGATACTCCGTTCGGACGTTTGTGATATTTAAGTTCCCCAGGGAATTGTGGTAGTTGTATCTATCTGGGTTATGAAGAGCAGCCTGGGGTGTGGGCAAACGCTTTTAGAGAATGCAAGGTTAATTGTGTCATGGACACAATGGTGCAGGACATTCAGGTCCAAACGTTGCTTTGGTCTGAAATGTTTATATAACCAAACAGGAAGTACTGCTCTTAATTCTTTGGTTACTTCTCTTAATTACTTATTTTATTTTATTTATTTATGTTAATAGAACAGCCATGTGCGCTATTCCTAAAGGCTACCAGGGCCTTGAAATTACTCTGCTTTTTGAGAACAGGGGATGGAGACAGAACGATTGTGTGTTGGAATACCTCTTGTATGGCCAACTTTGTGCACAGCAATGTGAATGGTATGGTCACATTGAGTTTCTACCTTGAAGAGCTTCGAGAACCAAGTGTAAAGCAGTGTGAGCAAACACTGCCTAAACCAGTGCCAGTCTAAACCGGGGCATGTTGTTGCAGGATCCAAGAGCAGTGGGGTTGCAGAGAATGGGAAGATTGTGCATGGCTGAGGAAATGTGACTGCTTCATAAAGAGAGTATGCTAACGTTGTCTGTGAAGGATAGTCAGATTTGGACAGACAGAGGGCAGGGAGAGGCCAGGTAAAGGGCACGCTTAAAGGCATGGAAGCCAGAAGGACTGTGACGTTGCAGGAGACCTTGGAGAAAGAGGCTTGTGTGTGGGGAAGCAGTCAGCTCCTGTGAGACCTTAGAAACCTCTGGAAATGAAGCCTCTCAGGACCTTTTCAAAGATCTTTCCTTTAACTCCCAGCGGATGACAACCAATTTTCAGAGAGCCCTATTTGAGTGCCAAACTTGGAAAATGACATTCAGCTGACATTTAACAATTTGCACACATTTTGCAAGGGCTTTTTTTTTTTTTTCCTTTCCATGTGTGAAACCAAACTGAGGGAAGACAAAATAAGATTGTATGGCGACACCCGATATGAGATTAAATCCAATTGATTCAGCTAAAACATTCTCCCTTTTAAGGTTATCCCTGGAACCTGAGAGTCCTACCAGAGAGATTGCTAGGTGTAATTTGTTTAAAAACATTAAAATGTCTAGTGTTATGTAATTATTTAAATGTTATGCATTTACGTAGAATCCAGGGGTCTAAGAACCCAAAAGAATTTAAACATTGCCCATTTCAGAACCCCAATTATAAAGACAAGGAAGGCCCCATCAATGAAGGTAATGTGCTTCTCCAATGTCACAAGTTAAGATGTAGAACGAGAATCAAGGTTAGTGTTAACATTCTGACTTGCCATTCAAGGCTCTTTCTAGAATGTGTGTGTGTGTGTGTGTGTGTGTGTGTGTGCGCGCGCGCACATGCATGCACACATGCTTACATACAGACATACAAAGTAATTCAAAATACATCAAAATAAAAGAGCAGAACTTTCAAACCTCACGTTTCTCATGTGACTGTAAAGGCCCCCAGGGAATAGCTGCTGACTAAGTTTGATGAAATGTTCCAAATGGTAAAGAGATAAACAATTTAAATACATTCAGAATGAAAGGATTTCTTCCTGACTTTTAATTACATTATATTGATGTTTCTTTGGAGATATCATTTGTTGGCTGTGATTATTTCTCTTCCACTCTGTTTTATTTTCTTCTTCCTTTATTTAACCTGAAAAAAAATCATTATATGCCTCCAAATCCATAATAAATACTGATTTGACCATGCTACGGTAACAGATAGTAACTTCCAGGCAGTTCTGATCTAGTTTACTGGTAATTGTTAAATAGTGTTTCTCCAATGTCTGTAACTGGCTTGGATACAACACCAAGATAACATTTCTCCTATGTGTTTACTTATTTCACCTAAATGACCTTTATTTCATTTAACATAATGACTTTTTTGACTCTTTCAGAGATTACAGAATGTCAGTTAGGTAAGGTAAGACCTGGCCATTCATGGGAATAAACATTGTTTACGTTCAAGCTTGTTACAAGGCCCTTCCTACTGTAGATCCTGTTGAGAATCGGGATATGTAAGAGGCAATCCTTTTCCTTGAAGAATTCCCAGCCTGGTTGGAAAGATGGACATGTCTCCAAAAAACTTTGCTAATGATCTTTTCAAGCCTCTTTTGAATGAGATTTTAAAAAATCGTATTTCATAAACCTGTCACCCAGCGCACAGCTTCATGGGCCCCACACGAAGGGGAGTTTGATAGGACTGGGTGCTGGGTACAGCATCAAAAAAGAGCTGTTCTTTAAGGCCGAAATTTAATAGTTGGAAACATGGCAGAAGGGCTTTCCAAGTGGAGGTGTGTGGCGCAATGATGGAATAATGTGCAGATCAAGCTCTGAAACTGGTAAGAACTTCAGAAAGCTGCAATGGTACCGCTTGACTGGATGGTTAGGTAGGAAGTTGGAGCCATGGAGGGTCTTGGATGTAAGTATGTTGATTATGGATTTTAAATTGCAGGGGGAGGGGAAGCACTGAAGGCTGAAGCACTCAGAATCGTGGAGCACTGGCATTGAGATCAGACAAGCTCAGACATTCTCTGAGGGGCATGTGGCAAATTCTCTCTCTATGTCCCCTGTGTCTATGCTCTTGCCTAGCCTCTTGTAAGATAGAAGGACATTTTCTTCTGGGCCAGGTATGTTCCTTTTGGGTCTGTGTAGCTCAGATTGGTACTTGTTTCTCTTCTCACTGTTGGACTGCTTCATTCCAGGTCATACCAGGAAAGAGCATTTTCTAAAGCTTTTGTCCATTGTCCAAAGACTGCAGAATATGTTATCGATTCTTTTCCCTTCCTCCCTCAATGCCTCCTTCCTTTCTTTGCTCTAAAAGCCCCCTAGAAAACAGGGGAAGAAAAACTTGGATTCAGAATACTTTAGTTCTAGTTTCAGTCCTGTCACTAATTCACCATATTAACCTGGCTAATTCTCTTGACCTTTCGGGGGTAAATTTCCGTACCGCTAAAATGAAGTATTTCAATCGGATGAATTTATGACCCTTCTAAGGGTAACTCTCTTTGCAAAACAGTACAAGTCTTTACAATTGTACACCCTAAAATCATTTACTTCTAGTGGCAACACTCACTGCCTTGAGAGGTCTTTTTATCCCCATCGATTTAATCTCTTTTCTACCGTTTTGTAGACTGTTTCTCCATTGGTCTGGCAAAATCTCCTCTTGCTAACTGACGGGAAAACCCTTTTGAGGGTACTAATAGATAACAGGTAAGTGTGAATGTAGGTGACAGTTACTCAGACCTAGAAATAGGAGGAGTCAAAAGAGGAACATGATTTTGACAGAGCTCCGAAGGCCAAAACCAGCTGCTAAATGGTGATGGAGAAGGGTTATAAGGATGGTGTTACAAATAGGTAAATGTGGGTAGGTGAGCAAAGGGGGTGCAGGTGAGAGAGTTGCACATAATTTCTGTGCATTGGACTATGAGCTGGGATACATCTTTTACTGTTGTTTTTTTGAGTAGTTATTTGTATAAACGTTTCTTTAAAAGACAGATTTTGTTTATTCAGGCTACAGCCAAATTGATAGTACCCCAAAATAAAAGCAAAGCATGGTAAAGTAATTTAAAAAAAAAAATTTGGTCACACTCTATGCTATTTTTGAAACCTATCTGATTTTCCCCATCCCTCCTACATGCTGTGGAAGAAAGTTCAATTGAAGTATTGCAAGTTTCCTTTTAGTTTTTTCTCCTAACTGACATGGCTGGAAAGCTTTAGGTGATAATCTGTTACACTTAGTCCTTGTTTTGTATGCATGTTTGTGACACAATTTGAAAAAAAGTGCCATTTAAGACGGAGATGGGCGACTGCGTTTTTCCAATCGACCTTCATGGGTTCTGAGCTTTCAGCTAAACTTGAGCCTGTCTGTATTCCAGTCCAATTATGTCAGTGAAACGTGATTTCGTTGTTCAAAAAGAAATAGCTTCTTTTTTTTTAAAAGGCCCTTAGACATCAAATAATTTCTTTAAAAAAAATTGCAAATGAGTCAAACTAATGCAGAATTAACTCTGTGAAATATAGAGTTCCACAATTAACGAGGAAAAAAATCCTTGATTTATTGACTTCTTACTGTATACTGTGCCTTGTCATAGTATCATTGGGAGAGGCAAGAGGAAGGGAAGTCTGCAATCTTTCCCTGACCATCTAATGCCTTTCGTAGTTAGATAAAAACAACTTCTAAGATGTCACTCTACCCACCCTAAGATTCTTTATCTTGAGAATTCTATGAGTATAACCGAATAGGAAAAAGGAAATTCTGATATGAGTTGCCCAATTTCAGGTGTAAGGCATATTCTTGAATTGGAATATTCTGATTCATGTTTGGAGTAACATTGGTAGAATGGGAAAAAGGAAAACTGGCTTCCAAGTAGGCAAGTGGCAGGTAGCTAAAGTTCAGTGAGAAAATTAGCCAGTAAATAGAAGGTGGGAGCTAAATTTATTCTCCAGTCCAATGAGGCACAAGGTACTCAAAATAAAACTAAACATTTAATGGCCTAAGGTGATGGCAGATCATAATTTGGTCTAAATGTTCCCTCTTGAAAAGTGTATGTCTTTGGAAGGTGTTTTAGTCCATTTGGGCTGCTGGAAAACAAACAAACAAAAAAAACACAAAGAGCACAAATTTATTTCTCCCAATTTTGGAGGTTGAGCAGTCCAAGATGAGGATGTCAGCAGATTTACTGCCTGGTGAGGGCCTGCCACCTGGTTCATGGACAAGGCATCTTTTCACTGTGTCCTCACATGGTAGAAAGTGTGAGGGAGCTCTCTGGGGCCTCTTTTATAAGGGCACTAATTCCACTCAAAAGGGCCCCGTCATGACCTAATCACCTCCCAAATTCCCCACCTCCACATACTATTACATTGAGGATTCAATTTCAACATACACATTTTGAGGGACACAAGCAGTCTGTAGCAGAAGGGCAAGGGAGAGAGAAGGGAAACAGAAACGTCATTAAGGATCATCTTTCTCTTCCCCCCCTTATTTTCCAGATGAACCTAGACTCAGGCTTATGGACAATGCCAGACTTTCAGCTCTCCGTTGGAGCTTGCACTTAAACTAACAGAGAGGCAGAATAAAGTAGAAGTTCACTGAGTGGGCTCTGGAGCCAGACTGCCTACATTTGAACCCTAGATTTACATCATACTAATTGTATGTCTTTGGGCCATTAACTTAACTGACTTCTAAAACATGTGACTGCTCTGACAAGATAGTGGGTAGAACTGAATGGGTTAGTTCCTGGGAAGTGCTCTGAAGAATGCCTAGGACATAGTAAGCACTCAATAATTCCATTAGGATTATTGTTACTGTGGTTTCCACAGGTTATTGTAGTATGAGAAAATTGCAACTACATGTAGGAAAAAGGAACTCTAGTAAGTGATTTCAGAGAGAAGTAAGTTTTCCCAAGAGCAATCAAACTTTCATCTCTACCAGATCATCAGTACTTTAGATCATTGAAATGGGGAGAGAACCCATCAAGTCATGATTCCAGGAAAGTTTCAAATTTCAAAGTGTCTGACATTATGATATATAGTAAGCCATGGACAATATCTTTGACCCTGGGTCAGATCTGATAAAGTAAGAGCAGAAGATACTGGGTGAGAGGAAGGTTAGAAATGAGGGCTACAGATTGGAGAAAGCAGTTCCATGGAAATGGAGAAGCGGTTATCACTGCCACGGCTTGAGGCAGTAACACAAACCTTGTTGACCTTGCAATTTTGCCATCGGGTGCTCTGAACCCAGCTATGTCTATTAATAACACTTATAGTAACACATAAAAAGGAATGGTTTTGGAGAATTGAGGCTGAAAGTGTTGAAATAGAAATTGTTTCCCCCCTTTTTGTCCTTCTTTCGGTCTTCAGTTTCTAAATGTGTTTGGTAATTTTTCTTTTTATGCCTCTGTCGCTTTACATTTTGCTAGTGGTTTGTGCATGTGCTGAATATTTATAGAGAAACTCAATACACTATAGATCTTGTAAGTGCCTCGAGGGCAGGATCTGGGTTAATAAAGTCATAAAATTATTCATAACCATTCTGGGTGAGAGCCATATAGTATTACAAAACTATATGCATGTTAATAAAAGACAGAAGAAAACCTAAATCACAGATCACTGAAGCCAAAATGGTGGCCATAGGAGGTTTTAGTGTTCAAATCAACCTGAAATCTTGTTTCAGAAGATAAGATGGCTTATACACTAGTCAGGCTAGGTTATTCTGTGGGTAGCAAAAATCCCAGTGGCTTAAAACAAGATTAACTGTTACCTCACATTAAATATCCATCTGGGGTCAGCCCAAAGCTCTTTACCACGCGATCTTCATTCTGGGACATAGGCTACTGGAGAGCCCCCATCTGAAGCTTTGCCAGTTGCCATCACAGAGAAAAAAGAAATGGTCATGAATCCTATATTGGTTCTTAAAGCTTCCACTGGGAGGTGACACATATCACTTCCACTCATATTTCCTAAAGTAAGTCCTATAATCATGCTTAATTTAAAATAGGGTAGAAAAATACAATTCTATTATTGTGCCTGAATATTGGAGCTTAGAAATAGTTGGGAATATCACTAGTGTCTACCACAACTGAGATTATACATAAATATTTCATTGCCAGATTATCCATGTTTACTCAAGATAAATAAACCTACATAGGTCAGATGTTAACCGCTTCATAAAAAGCATACCACAAAATAAAGACCATTAACATTTGTCTACCAAGGATCTACCGCATGCCAGGAGGAAAAAAAAAAAAAAAAAGAAATACAAGCTACCATTGGTAAGTAAGATATAGAAAATACTTCATGTAATAAACTCTCCTAGCATATTGTCAGATGTGCATGCTCTTACTAACGTGGCTGAAACCAATAAAACTTAATTTTCTTGACATAATAAGAAATCTGGAGATCAGCATTTGCTGACTGTCAGTTGTGCCATCAAGGACTCATGCATTTAGTGTGTTTTTCCTCTGCTATTCTTAGCATGTTAGCCATTTGTTCTCACACTTGGTGCTTCTGGGTCATAAGATAGCCATTTCAGGTTAAGGCGTCCTTTTTCTACTAAAAGCTGGAGGAAGAGAGAAGGTGCTAGTATTCGCTACAGCTAAGAGCTGTGAGGAAAATCCATTCCATGCATATTCCCTAGCCTCTAGTGACTTGCCAACAGTTTTTTTGAGTTTCTTGGCTCATAGATGCACCATCCCATCTCTGCCTTCTTATCACATCATGCTCTCTCTGTGTGCAAGTCTGTCTCCAAGTTTCCCCTTTTTATAAGCACACCAGTTATATTGAATTAGGGCCCACCCTAAAGACATCATTTTATTTAATTACGTCTGTTAAGACCCTATCTTCAAATACAGTCACATTTTGAGGTGCTAGGGGCTAGAATTTCAACATGAATTTTGGGAGAACACATTTCAACCCATAACAAGAGAGAACAGTATAAACAAATTCTCTGTTGAAAAAACAGCGATTAAAAAAAGCAAACACCTACTTTATGTAAAATTACTATCTACTTGATATTAAAATACATGAGTTGAATAAGAAAGGCAAGGATAGCTATCAAAAGGTCTTCAAAACTAAGTAGATTGGTATACCTGGATGCAGTAGTGAATAGAAACCTGTACAGGGGAATAATTTGGGGAAGGAAGGAGGAAAATGAGAGGGATCAGATGTCAGGGAGTTATGTAAGTGTATATGCTATCGTGACGACCTAGAGAAATATTAATAGAAGGGAAATTAAGGACAGCAACAGACATGAGAGGCATTTGCATAGTAGGGAAGTTAGGATTTAGGGATAGGTATCATACAATGGAAAAATGACAGAAAAGAGTCAACAGTGACATTGAAGAAAAAGACTAACCATGCTTACCCATGGGAATTTGTGGAAAAAAGTGGGAGAGGAGAGATTTTCACTTTCAATTTCACGTCTTACTTAACTATTACTTTAAACAAATAAACAATGAGTATCCAAATCTGTTTTATTATCAGGAAATTTGAGGATTACTTTTTTAAAACTGATGATGTTTTGTATTGCACCAATTGAGTTCAGATAATTCTGGGGCATCTAAATAGAGGTGCCTAATTGGAGATAAAAGACTTGAGGTCACATAGGAATCATTCACAGAGAAGTGATTGATAATGGTAAAAAATTAACAGCAGGTTGATGGCAATTATTTAGATGCTTGAATAATAATAGTAATTATTGAGTGCCTACCAAGTGCCAGAAATTTTATATATATTGTCTCACGTAATCCTCACAATTACTCTACAAGATAGGTATATTATCTCTGCTTTACAGATGAGAAACCTGAAGCTTTGAGACATTAAGCAATTTGCCAGGGCTCATATAGCATATAAGGGTTGGGGGAGACAGCCTTTGAACCCATCCCTGTCAGACTTAAAAGTTTATGTGCTTCAACTCCACTCTACTTGAGGATAATTACTTCATCTGAGTGTAATGAATTCCTTTCATGGGGCAGTGTATTAGGAATCACATAGGAAATAAAACTCAGCGGTTTTCTACAGGTGGCTGGAAATTACATTCCCTCCTCTTTATGTGACACAGGCCAGATGAGGGGCATGCAGAATATGAGATGTCTGACAGGGGGAAATTATAACCCATTAAGCTACAAAAGTTCTGCTCAAACCAAAGATGAAATTGCTCTTGAATGGCGAGGGGGACTTCCCTGGCAGACATAGTCAAGTTACTGGGCACAACCTCTAAATTTCCCATACTGGATCTATAGATTCAGCATCTCCTTTTGGGGAGAAATCTCACATAATACTATGCCAAAGCTATTTTGAGCAAGAATTAGCACTTTGAAATGGGCATGTAAATTTCTCATTTCAATAAAAATACCATTGCTCTATAGAGAGAAATGGAGAGCTAGGCTGAATTTGCTCCTTTTTTTGGAATGGGCACAGTAGAAAGAAACTAAAGAATTATTCTGTTTGGGAGTCTCTATAGAATGAATGGAGTAGAAATTTGACATTGTATCAACAAATGGATCAGTGTTGACTGCAAAATTGGAAAAGAAAATGGGGATTAAAATGGTCTGTCACCGTAAATTTGAGTTTTGCCTAAATATGTGGTAAACATTCTTAAGCAGCAATTATTTTGAAAAACATAATTATAGTCCATTCTTGACTACATTGATCAAATCACCTGCTATTTCTTTGTCATGTGCATTCATATCCATCGTGAGTTGAAGGGCGAGAGTTGGCCCACAGTTAACATTTTCAGGGCTGGTGAAAGAAAAGGAGGACTTCATACCACCTGTCTAAATATTCAAAAACTATCAACCAATGAAACAAAGTGGTACTTTTGTTAAAGACTGGGGGCGTCAGGTTTGAATGTAGAATTGTCAGACTTCTTGGGTCCACACAGAATGTGATGGCATAGGAAGACCTGGTCTTGGCCCCTGGATGTTGACCCTCGACCTAGGACGTGTTCTTCCTCCCATCCCCAACTCTATTCTGCACTGAAAAGAGCCTCATGCTTATACATGTGGACACTTCATCCTGCATATCCAAACTCCATCCTCAGCACTGGACCATCCTGGGCCAGGAGGGCGATGGTACCCTCTGGGAATGTGGTCGGACCTGGGAGAAGAGACCTGAGGGAGAGGCGTTTACAGAACTTGGAAATGAGTTTGGGGCAAATGGGCAAAAATTTCCAGAGTCCTAGTTAACCTGCAGGTGATTATTAGTAGGGAATTTACTAAGGTGAAAGTTAGAAACCGGATACCCAGTTTTCCTGATGATAATTGTCCTTGGCTTGTCACCTTTAATCATTGATGGAGGAGACCCTACACAGAATTGTTGGCTCCACC
The DNA here is from genome assembly GCF_004115265.2 of Rhinolophus ferrumequinum. Classification (NCBI taxonomy): domain Eukaryota; kingdom Metazoa; phylum Chordata; class Mammalia; order Chiroptera; family Rhinolophidae; genus Rhinolophus; species Rhinolophus ferrumequinum. Next base: position 34,364,495 of record NC_046302.1, on the reverse strand, counting down.
AAATCATTGGAGCAAATGAAGTGGACGAAAAAGTTATAGAAATCCACTTGCATGTTCATAGGAAACAATACTTTGCAAATACTTATGGGAAAATGAGATTTGTTTTAGGACCTTTATGATAGAAAATTGTCTCAACTCAACCTTGAGTGTAAGGACACAGTGGAAATGACATTTCTCTAGTTAGGCCTTTCACGAGAAATGAGATGATACAACTGCAATGCTATTCTTTTCAAACTGTATCTTCATTTCTTTCCATCATGATTTTGTAAAAAAGAATGTGAATAGAATAACTTATTTATGCTCAGAACTTATTTTCCAGCAACATTTTTCTCTGAAGTGAAAAACACATTCCCACTCTGCTTTAGTAAATACATACTATGCTGCTGGTGGTATGTAGGGAAGTTCTTGGAAGAGCAGGTTTTGTGGAGTCAAATCTTCCTGATTTCATCTTTGTTCTGCTTTTGATTTACTACATGGCTTTTGGAAGATCAATTGCTCCCTTGTATCGGTCTCTTCTTTTTAAAATGAAATTGTACATCTTCTTTTCATCTAAATGGGTAGAATGCCAGGTAGATATTAAACATAAGGGAGAACCTGGGAGACTGAATATATGCTACAAAGACTCATAGGATAAGAATTAACCCAGGAGAGTGGAAAGATGGTGGGGTCATAGACATAGTGACATTTTATGTTATTGGGTAGGTGCCATATTTACTATACTGGTCCCTTTTCTTGATAGGTGTGGGCACAGGCAGAATATCTTTTAGAGCAAGTTATACTGTGAGACATGAGGAAAGGATATTATCAGAAATCTGGTACATGAAACTGAGGGGAATAAAGGATAGATGCAAGGAATCCTGAGAAGAAATATGAAATGCCTAAAATGAGAAATCCTCTTGGATTTATGTGTATAGATTAAATTAGTGATTAAAATGTGTTTCAGTGATCATGAGTGCTAATAATTTACTATTCCTTTTCATATTTATTGTTTCTGAGCCAAACAGAAATCAGTACAGATGGACATTAAACACACATTTTAGAAATGTTAACATTTTATGGAGAGGAGTATGCTGAAAAGTTTAATCTGGAAAGCTTCAGAGTTGTCTATACCATGATAGATAACATAGTTCTTGACTCTAACAACTGAAAAGGATACTTGATACTTCCGAAACTAATGTGAAATTGTTTTTGAGAGTCCTGTGATTTTGTTCTGTCTTGATTTGGGTCCTGTTGAATGCAGGCCAGATGGGCCAAACTGATGAAAACTATACAGCAGATGTTGGTAGATATCCTGGCAGCTGTTTGATATCCAGCCACATGTATTATCAAAATAAAGCCTTATCTTCAGGGAATCTGACAAGAATGAAAATCTTTTGGAATAGTGCTACAACAGTGGAATCTGCTGTGAAGGAGTGTTGAAGTTAAAGTTTCCTAGGGCAGCACATGGATTTATTTCATGGGAAATGAAAAAATATGAATCTTTAACATTCCGGTGTGGTACTGAATATGAGTACTACCAGGTTAATCTGATTTGGCTGAAGAGAGAGTTAAGCTTTCTTTTCTGAGAATAACTTTGTATTTCTGGGATTTCTTGTAATTTGGAGAGCCCTCTATAAGAATATTCTTATAATATTTCCACCTCCAAAAAATGTTAATAATGCTGCTATGATCGTCAAATTGATTTTTGAAAAAATGAATTTGGTGTTTTTTTTTTTCTTTATAGCAACAGATATTAATCACACATTTGGAAAGGCAAACCTACCAGATACAATCCAAACCACTCAATAATTTTTCTCCACTTTTTCCCCTACTTTTTAAGATCCTTACAAATAAATATTCTATGCCAGCTAGATGTATTTGTATTCCTCAGCCTATCTTGGTGGTCATTGGGCCCCTGGAATGTTCTTATATGTCTCCTATTAGGGAGGTTATCACATTAATTTTCCCCCATTCATATCCCACTTTGGAGTCCTTTGGAGATATGAAAGCTATTTCTCCACAGAACCTACTTGACCACTGGCTCAGGAGATCCTTATTTCATCTAAATGCCTGCTGGAGTATTGGTATGTTGGAGTTAATAAGAACTGGCTTGCCAGGAGCTATTTTGTGCATCTTTCCCAACTAAATGTTCAGTGACCACTTTTGGTAACTTGAAATCGGCCAATGTAGGAATATTTATACCATGGAAATTGGCAAATGCTACAAATCTGGTTATTTTCATTCCTGGAGAGTCAGTTGATAAACATTTGCCAGAAAACTGTAAGGCAGTAAATAAACCAGGAATTTGGTATTTATTATGCATTACCTTGAGTTGTCAGCTAACTGTTCATCTCTATGGCTTTACTCCCATGCAAGATTGTTGGGTAGAATCCTTTCCTTATACTTTTAGATTTCTCAAAAAGTCTTATATAGTGTTTTTGAGCACTGAGTACTCATATGTGCTTACTAAATATTAACTGATCAAGAAACACTCAAACTTTAAAGAGAAATAGAGACTTTTTTTCCCTCAGTAGAACTAAATTAAACTTGCCACATGTCTTCACGAACCATATTTTGATTTCTTAAACAGTGTGCTCACCATTTAGCTCTTTAAATATGTATAAATAGATGAGCCAAATATTAATACTTAAAACAAAACAATAAAAACAGATAAACTACACCAAGAACTGATAATAAATACTGCTTCAATTCAGATTTCTACTCCAATAATAGCATCGTCTCATGCCCAAATGATAGTGTAGGCACAGATGACAGACTTGAACAACAGATAAATTATTCCTAATTATCAGTGCTAGAGAGAGGTCACCCATAAATATTAGGCTGGAAAGGATGTTTGAAATCAGTGCCTTTATTTTCTTGAGAGTACAGATGCCTAGAGCGGAGATGTGCAAAACTGAGACTAATTCTCTTACTTCCACTGAATTTTCTTTCACTAATTCTACTTTAACCCTTGTGTATTTACTTTGCTACTTTATGAATGTGAGGGGAGTAATTTATTTGATCCACCAAACTCAGCGGACCTTCTTCTTTTCCATTACATTTCAGTAACACTGTCTTAATGATGTCATCAGCTAGAAGAACCCCAAATTAATGTCTTCTAAATAAACAGCAAATTATGCCTTTGTGATTTAGAGTGGATCAGGTAGAAATTATTTATTAAATTCTAGACTCTTCCATTTATAAGTATGAACACATGCCCACATATACATATATACCAATCCTCTTTATATTTGAGTGTGATTGTGAGAATTAATCATAACAGATGTAAAATTACTTTGAAAAGTAAAAAATAAAAATGGACACTTCATATGAGAAAGAAATTTCTCGTAGGAGAAACATCATAGGAGAAAACAGAGATTTAATGCCATTTATATTTTATCTTTTATCTCTCTGCACTTAAGCTCAACTTGCAGTTAAGTAATAAACCCAATATATTTTTTTAAGAGTATGCCATGTGTCCTGTCATGTATGAGGAAGGAAGTGATGTGGTCTCTCATCTTAATTTGCTTGATCTCTAGCTGGGGAAAGAACCAATGAAGCAAAATCAAGGAAAACATAATTAAACGATAAATTGTACAATAGAGATTAAAAGAACTTTAAGAGTTTGAAGAAAGAGAAGTGAGTAAGGATAGCCGTGGGTGTGGGGGAAAGTCTTCGTGGGTTAGGGTTCTGAGTGGAACCTTACAGATGGTGCACATTGTTGGCGTGTGAGTGGATGGCTATTGCAAAAGAAAGAAATGAAACATTTTAACCTACTCTGATGAATCCTTTCTCAAAAGACTCCCACTTAAACCCAAACTATTTTTTGGAAATGTTTACACTTGCTTTCATCAAGGGACTTTGGTCCCCGGATGATCCTCAGTGAGCATCTGAGCCACTTATAGCTTATACTTTCCTCAACATGTTTTGTCTCCGGCTGGGTCAAAATGAAGTAAATAAATATTTGGAAGAAGTAGTCTTCGCCTTTAGTTAATTCCTTGGCTAAAATGATGCCATCAGAAACTTGGTAAAACAACGTCGCTCATCCTGAAATTGCAGAGGCCGCAAAGCTAGCCAAGATAGACAAAACAAAGGGCACATCAACATAATGTACATATTGTGGGGATTCTTGAAGGTCAGAGCATGATCTTTTACTTCTTAGTGACATATAATGCCAATATTTGTCAGATCTTACTGAAGACTAAAGCTCAGGTAAAGAGAAAAATGCATTGCATGACATTTGTTTTCTGTCATATAGCATTAAATATCCTGTTGTTATAAACAACCAGCTTTGATGATTAAACGGATGGGCTTGGGTTTTTTCCCCCCCAAGAAGCATTATCCAGATATATTTATAATGAATTACAAGGAGCTAGTCCAACATTCCAAACTACTATGAATCTCTTTTCAAATTCCATTAAAAAATGAGATAAACATCTATGTTACAGTTTTTTCTTCTTTTATAATATCATATGGCACATTATCTGAAAAGACTGTCTTTCCCTTTGCTTGGGAAGATGTATTTTGTAGATCTCACAAATATCAAACTTGTGGAATTTTGGTCTTGGAAACTTATTCCTAAGTAAGAATGGAGTGTGTCGTGATTACTTGTAAGGGTATGGGGTCCACAGGAAAAATCTCATAGTCAAGTATCCATATTATGGAGCCAAATGAAAACTTGGGTTTGTTTTCTAGTATCTGTATTAAAAAAAAAAAATCTGAACATGTGTATGAAATTGGGTCAGGAATCTATAGGCAGTGAGCCTGTTTAGTCAGGATGCGTTGTGGTTTTGGGTGTCCATGCATTTGTTAACAAAACTATGACCAGAAGTTGGGAACGCGGTGGATACACCCACAGTTGCTGAGAGGAACTGGCAAAATCTGACCACAGACAGTGAAGACTGGTCAGTAACCATGGGAGCATCAGGCTCACACCAGTGAAGGAAGAAGGGCTTCCTGAGCCTCTCGCTTCTGTGCAGCTTCCCTGCCGTAGTGACTCCAGTTAAATACCAAGAACTAAACATCACTTGCAGACTATTGCTAGAGGCAGGGTTGGTGCTGTTAGTGTAATCTACTCTCTCAGCAGAACAAACTATTCATATAGCGCCAACTCTGCTGATAATCTGGTGAAGGGGTGGGGCTGACGCGCATATAACAAAAAAGGAAAATATTTCCCTGAACATAAAAGTATATTGCTCTCTAAACATGAATGAAAATAACAAACCAACCTACAAGTTTTAAGACTTCAAGGAAAGGACACCAAATCTTAGTGTAAATTGTACAATCCAATAAGATATTTTCTGTTTATCCTTCGACTTTTCCTACTCCCCTCTACACCATTGCTTATCCCTGAGACTCCTGGTATACCCCAGTTTGGGAAAACCAGGTCTTAATCAGCTGGACTTGATTTTGCTGTAATGTGTGACATGCCAGCCTAACTTTATATTTCTTCTATATGGAAAACTTCTTTTCCTAGAGCCTGAACTTCATTCAGCTGCCATCAGTAGCTAATGATGAAATTGTCTATATGTAGGCAAATGCACACTCTTTATCATAAGAGAATGCTTCAGCTCCATATTCCTGGTGAGTTGATTAGAAACTATGTACATGTTAGTATCTCCTTCACTTTTATTTATTTATTTTTGCTTAAGATCTGTCTTATGACCCCCATCCTGGCCCATACAGTCTTCCGATGACAGAAGAACCTTTCAAATGATAGGCAGTGTTCAATATGTTTTAAAACAATGATAACATAGGTGAGAGAGAGTAAAGACAAATCAAAAAGGGTCTTAAAGGAGAACATGAATCACAAAGAAATATATGTTTTAATTCTTAACTACTTGTCCTAGCAAGAATTCCATTAATTATATTGGCCTAAGTTTATAACCTTGACTAGTATCAGAGTTCTTTCTACCAGAAAGTGTAGCTGATGTAAATGACCATGGCACTTCCTAGAGGGAAGAATGTGTGATGAGCAAGTTTGCAACTTGGAAAACAGTTGAAAATTATGCAAGTACACATCAACCATCTTTGCCATAATTTAATAGCTAGTTTAAAACTATTTATATAAGGAACATAGAGCCTATTTCCTCAGCACAATTCTCCTTCCCTCCTGAGTGCAGGCTGTTGGGTGTCACTTCCAAATTCTTATGCATGAGTAATCTCACCATATGCAGTAATATATTCCTCTTATGAGAAAGTAATCAAGTACAATATAACTGATGGCTTTCCTGATTCAGTAATCAGTAATTTGTGATCAATTTTACCTGATAGTGACAGCCTAGTGTATAAGTTAGTGCTAATGTATATTACTGCATTTCATTTCTATAGAGCCTGTCAGGTGAGTAAAGGAGGGGGTCTGGGGTGGAGAACTCCTCCCCCTCCATCCATAAGTGGCACACCACTGGCCTCCTGGTGTTATTAAAGGAAAATTGGAAAAGTTTCCAGAAGATTAAGCAGAAAGCTTACAACTTGCACAAGACTCTCAATTTTCCAGTGGCTCTGACAGAAGGATAAATCTTCAGCTGTTTTAACTAAAATGTAAGCAAACCCAATGTCTAACTACAGTAAACAAAATTTATTATGATTCAGACGTGGCAATGGTGTTTACATGTAGGTTGACAAAGTTGCCAATGTGTGAGACTCTTAGTTAAGAAAAATGTAGCAAGTTGTTTCTTATCCATCAGCCAAAGAAGAGGGGAATTTTTGAGAGTTGTGGACATACAAAGTGACTTTGAACTGTACACTTTCATTATTTGTGCATATGAAAACTGGTCCAGCTTGAAACGCAAGTGAATTAAATATCTGATTATATGGTGTGTGTTGTATTCACCTCTGCTTTAAAATAAATTACCATATAAGATACAACAAATGTATTATTTCTCTCTTTTTATCCTCTTATTATGAAGGTGAGGTTTATTAAGCCATTATTACCCATAACACGTGGCTTAAAAATAGTTACTCATACATCCTTTTCTCACAAGAAGAAAGATATTGAGGAGATGAGTCAGAGGATAGGTTAAAAAGGGAGATTAAAAAAAAAAAAATAGCGCCCAGATACCAGGTTGTTTGGACCATGCTGCTATGCATTGAGAAGCCTCTAAAAGCTCAGGAATATCAGCATAGACAGGGATTAAGGTTGCTAGGAAGGTTTTCAATTTACTTCACATCTTGACTGATTCTACCAGTAGTACTACTTCGTTAAATTCAAAAACATACTGGGCACACCAAACTAACAACAGTCAAGCCTGGGCTTCGATAACTTTCATTGAACATTGCTCTTGCATCATGGTAGCACAAACCTTCCACCCATGTTGCCGTTTTGGTTGTAGGACTATTACGTAGGTGAACAATAGGTTGACTGGAGGTCTGATAAGTCTTCAATGCAGCTCAAATATGAAGATTTTATGGTCAATGTAAAGCCTCCACTTTCTCCTGTAAGCTCTCAGCTTTCTGTTGATGTACAAGATCTGACAATTAAGTTCTTGAACTTTGTTGCAATGATGTTGCTAAACTTTTTTGATATCAGAGGGATTATTCATTATGAATTTGTATCAACCGGACAACCAATTAACTGAGTTTACTATTTGGAAGTGCTGAAAAGGCTGTGTGGAAAAGTTATATGTCCTGAACATTTTGCCAACAATTCAAGGCTCTTGCGTCACGACAATACATGGCACTGTCTGTGAGGAAGTTTATAGCCAGTAAACAAATAAGTAACTGTATTGGAGCACCCTTCCTACTCACCTGATCTGGCCCCCAATGACTTCTTTCTTTACCCAAAGATAAAGGAAATATCGAAAGGAAGAAATTTTGATGACATTCAGGACATCAAAGGTAATACGATGACAGCTCTGATGGCCATTCCAGAAAAAGAGTTCCAAAATTGCTTTGAAGGGTGGACTAGGTGCTGGCATCGGTGCACAGCTTCCCAAGGGTAGTACTTCAAAGGTGACCATAGTGACATTCAGCAATGAGGCATGTAGCACTTTTTCTAGGATGAGTTTGCAAACTTAATTGTACGACCTCATATGAAATCGTTTCATCAGGAAAATTTTATTTTATAATTAGAGAGAAAAAGATTAAAATTCTACTTGAGAGCTATACCATGGTAATTTCAACTAATATTTAAGTATACTTTTTCTAATATCAGAAACTTTGCTGAGAAGTGTTGGAGGGTGTTGCGTTCCACGCTACGGACGAGGGTTCTGGGGAGCGAGGAGGGCAGCGCAGGGTTAAGAAAAGACAGTAGCCAATAATAGAGAGTAAGCGGGGGCCAAAGGGCCTCCAGCCTCAAGGACTGGGCGCCAAATTGGGCCTATGCGTAGATTTTATTAGTTAAGTGAGGAAGTAAAGGAGATAAAGCTCGTCAATCTCAAGATCTGTGAATTCCATAGTCATAATAGGAAACTGATTCAAGCCTATCACCCTTGCCTGCAGGCAGCTGGACTGTAAGTCTCAGCATGTATGTACTTCCCCAAGGGACAAAACCTTTATGCATATGAATAGGTGGAGAGCACATCACTGAGTCACTTCCCTTGCAGGTTGTGGGAAGGAATGCAGCCACAGAGGCAGAGGCTCTCCTTAGCCAGGGGAAGGTGGGGGGCTGTGCCCACCTCTATGAACCCTGTGGGTTCTCCTGTTGGTCCCCACTCAACTGCACCTGGCTTGAGTTACCCCCCCATGGGGAATCTTACTCGTCATTGGCTGACCAGCCATCTTTCTGGGGCCAAACAGGGAGACATAAGGTGCAAGCACAGAGGTGAAGCAATGTCTCTGAAAGGATCCGTCTCACAGACTTCTTTCTTTAGGGACAGGTACAAGGAGACAGACGGGTAGGCTGCTGTGTGGCAACAGGGAAGACACTTAGGAGTTTGGAAAGAGAAAGAAAATAAAGAGAAGTGGGCTGAAGAGAGAAAACAGAGAATAGATAGTTCATTTTTCTCATCAGACCTTGAACTGGCAGTATTGGCAAATGGTGTATAACTTTTCTAGATTTATTTTTCTTTGGATTGGAACCCATATTCATGTGAAAAAAATGTTTAGCTCCAGATGGAACTCTATCCAGCCCTGGCTCCAAGCTCTCTTTCCTGAAAAAAGTTTCTCATCTTGGGTTGGAAAGAGCTAATGTTTATAGACAACCAAAAGAAGTCCTACCATACACAGTGCAGGGCATGCTGTTATACTGAAGAGAATATAAAAAAAAAGTGTTCAACTTGTGCAATGCAGGTAGTATATATACTATAAGCAAGTTTCATCGGGCTAAGAATTCAGTCACAGATTGGGACTGATGCCTTCCATTCACTTGATTGCTTCCTGTTAGTTATTTCAATGTTTATGTTACCATAATTTAATTTGTGTACATTCTGTATTATCATAGTCATATAGCCAGTGTTGGGTAACTTAGAACATGCAGATACTTGCCCCAAAGTCTAATAACTGTTACAGTCAGGTGTGTAGTTTCACTAGAATTTATTTAATTAGAAATCTTCATGAGTACCCTATTTTTATTTTGCAATCAATTGTGTTCATCCTCTTCTAAGTTTGTTTTTGTAAAATATATCTTATTCTAAGTACATATATATTTCTTCCATTTTTGCCATCAACTCATGAACTGTAACATATTAATTATCTAAATAATCAGTGTGCTGTGTAGACTTGTTTTGTGTGTTTTTTTGCAATAACTTACAGTTACTGTTTTTCTTGTTCTCTTTTCTTTCCTTCCTTTTTCTTTCCCCCTCTTTGTCTCATACAGAACTGCTAAATTGGTTGCTCTTTCTGTCCAGGCTTGTAATTCACATCCCTTGACTTATTTTCATAGGCTATAGACTCATTGTTCTGATTGCTGCTTACTTCTCAATATTTCATGTACTGGTGATTCCAGAGTTGCAATTTCATTTTATTATGGAAATAAAAGCTGTCCATTTAAATACCTTTTAAAAATAATGATTTTAGCTTATTCCTGTTGACTCCTGCCCTTTCTCTCCCTCAACAAGGATTGTTGTTCTACATCATATTTATTATTTATGGAACTTACTTACGGATGTTTTAGTTAACTTAAATTTTCTGAAATTTTAGGCTTCACATTCTAAACTAAAGCAGATCTTTTTACCATTTTGACCTGCTTGCAATTATATATATTGTTCATTTTCTTTAACTGTTTACCTAGAATATTTTACCCATCTGGAGTCTTGGCTTAAATTTTCAAGATTTAAAATTAACAATAGCTTAAATATATGTATCAAATTTCCTCAACCCTAAGTTATCATTAATTGTAAAATACATTGACTTGATAATAGCTTTTTGGGTAAACACATACACATGACACATATTTTCTATATAAGCACATACATGTATACACCACACATATTCAATTCACATATTTATCTACATAAATAATTTCTTCTTTATTATCCCAATCAAACTCAGCCTTTTTAACATTCTAATTCTAAAAATTTTGTAAAGCACTTTTGGCCAGTGGCCCTTATATCTATATATCTCTATCTATCTATCTATCTATCTATCTATCTATCTATCTATCTATCTATCTATCTATTATGCTGATTTTTAAAACCCAAACATAAAATCATAACTTTACTGTTACCTTTTAAGACATATCAAATGATTTAGCCCACATTTACTATGTACCATATTAAAATTCTTACTTTCAGTTGTCTCTAATTAGAATAATATTGCTTGAAGTTACATAGCTGCTCTTATATATCACTGGAAAGTTTTTGATTGATAGATAGTTGATATCTCAGATGTAGTTCTTTAAAGTGTATTGTCAGTCACAGTAACCTTTCCTGAAAAATCTCTGATGTGAGTCAAGTGATTTGGTAATTCTTATCTCCTAGAGTTGAATTGACTGTCATGTAATATGCAATATTTTTCCATTTTAGTACTGCATCATTATACAATTTAATAAAATGTAAACAACTTCATGTGACACAACTATTATATACCTAATGCAGGTAATTCACCATGTCCTCAGCATTAAAACAAAGTTTACACAGTTTTTAAATGTGTTCTATATTTTATATATATATATAAAGTATATATATTTTATATATATTTATATATATATATATATATATATATATATATATATATATATATATATATATATATATATTTAGTCCTTCTGGCTCTGTAGTTAGATAGGCCAGGCTAAAATTCTAGGATAGTTATCTAACTGTCCTCAGTTTTTGTTTTCTAATATGTATAATAGGGAGAATAGGGCATATTATACAGGGAATAATTGAGAAAATGTGCTCTCAGCCTGGTGTTTGGTGTAACATAATTGCTTACCAAATGATAGATTAAAAAAAAATATACCAAAATAATACTTCACACTTGTAAATACTAGATATTTATATGTATTTTTTTCAAGGTGTGTTTGCTTTCAATTTGCTTTCAATGTAATAGTTCATCTTATAGTGGCTGTATCAGTTATACAGGGGAAGACTTGACATCATGTATTGAATTAAGCAGAAACTGACTGACGTATTCAGGCTTCCAGGGCCGGTATGTTGAGACCTGGGACTAGATGCCATGCTGAGATTTCCACTGCCCTGTTGTCTCTCTGGTTGGGAAGTGATATTGGAAGGAGAACCCTCAGGACTCTAATCATATTCATAAGAATTTAGGAAATTTCCCTAGGATTTCCTTACTTAAGAGGGAAACATAAGCTGTTTAGAAAGATTTTATGCAATTTGACCTGAAACCCACGAAGATGGACTGAGACTCACGTGAGTTTGTGCTGCCTTTAACTTGATGGGGCAGGTGAAGGTGGTGTCCATAAACGGAAGGAGGATGCAGGGGAAGATCAAGCAGTTGCAGTCCCACCTGCTACCCACACGGAGATGGGAGCCAGAAAAAGTAAGTGGCGATGTGTAATAACTATAGAGTGGCTGCTGTTGTACTTTTATACTACAAATGTCAGGGGGGAATAAAATATCTTTGGTAAATGTCGTTTAGTCTAACCAAGTTGACATATTACAAAGCTACCATGGGGGTCATAGAAAAAGGTGGATATTCATAAATGGCATTTGTGTGGTTACAAATGCAATAAATAACTTAAAAAAGCCAGGAAATTATGTACACAGAGATGAGAATGTTGTTTGAAGTGAGCTTAAAAAGGCTTCTCTGATTCATTCTTTTATTCGTTCAACAGTACTTTCTCAGGTATCTATTCCATGGAAGGCTAGGTGAAATTATAAATATATAATTAAGTCATCATTAATTCACTCAATAAATATTTGAGTGGTGACCATGTTCCAATGTGGCTCAGTGCAATGGGAATCATGAGACAAGATACAGTTATTTTCCTTTGCATATGTGACATCGTATAATATTCACACGCAATATCTGGCGCTGTTGTCTCCATTTTCATGTTAGAACACGAGTGGTTAAGTAACTTGCCTTAAACCATCCAGTTAGTAAGTGGTAATGGCAAAACTTGAACCCAGTTCTGTCTGAGACCAAAGCTACTGCTGTCAATGTTTATGTGACACTGCCTCTCTTTCATCATTTATGAACATTTCTGCCTTATCCACTAAATTCTAAACTCCTCTGAGGCCAATGCGTATGTCACAGTTATCATTTTATACTCTTTCCCCAGTGCCTGCCACAGTACGATATATATCCATCAAATCAGCTTCTTCTGTAGTATAACCATGAGACATTAATCCGTTGGGAACTTTCCTCCACAACCTTCTAACAACAAGTTTTCCTTAGGCCTCTTCTATATGCCAGGCCCTGTTCTAGGTGCTATAGTAGATATTATACAAAAAAGGATTTCTCTTGTCAAAGAAGCTGTAGAAATGCTGGAGAGAACAAAATTAGAGCCTTTGATATACTAGTAAGCATTTGGGGTTCTTTAACGGGACATAGCGTGCCAAATTTTCTCAACTTGTCTGATCAAAGGCTACTTTCTCTTATTTTATTATGCTCTAAATTGTTAGTGCCACTCCAAATATGTGACTTCCAGAACTTTGTACAGCATCCATATCTAAAAAATCTGGCAGAGAATATGGTGGGACTTCTAAAAATAGAATAGATGCCTAAATGGCTCAATTTGATTCACATTTCTAATCCTGATCCTTATGCTTGACTCCGGGAACAGTTTTTGTTCATAAAATGATACCTCCCCTTTCAGGTTCTAACACCTCAGTAATACCTCAGATACTTAGTTTTTCAGTCAGTTGTCAAATAAGTTCTTTAGCTAATAAAGGTAGAGGTGCAACACTCCACACCATCGAAACAAAATGTTTTCTGAGATCCAAAATTATGTATGTTTAGAAGCTAGTATACCTTAATAAATATCGTTGAAGCAATTTACAGCTAAGTGCCACTTTTCTTAGTAAGGCAGCTACTTTCATGCAAGGCAAGTTTCCTGCAATACAACCCATTGGATCATAAAACAGGAGACAGCAGTATATAAATGGTACAGCAGGATTTCAGTGCAACGGCTAAAAGACACTGGGAGAATGTTTTCTGTGGATGATGCACCAGGAGAATCATCACCATGAGAAGCACTAGAGCTCATGGTTAACAGAAAGCTTTGGAGCCCCACCAATAAAGCCCTAAACTCTTCTTGGTGAGATTTATGATTCTCTAAACCACATTCAGTAAGATAATGTATATGAGTTATATGTGTGCAAGGGATTGCCCTTTTCCCAGATGAGACGCTGGTGATCACGATCACCAACGCAAAAGAGAAGTAAGAGATTTAGCCTGAGTATCTATTAACAGGCGTGTATGTGTGTGTGTACTTCATGCAACTGAGCACCACAACAGCATATTTTTCTAATTGTCTCAGTGGTTTGCTCCCTTAATAATCCTGTAATTTACAGATAGATAGATAGATAGATGATATATATAAGTGTCTCCATTTGGCAGGTGAAGAGAGAGGCTAAGGGGTTTGCCCATCATGACACAACTAGTAAGTAGAAGAACCAAAATTGAAAACCAGGGCTTCTTTCCCTCTGAAGAACATGTTTTATATTGTACTCCTATTCTCTCTTCATTAACTAACATTAGCGACTCACTTCTTTTTCCTTGATCTCAGTTTCTTTTTTTGTTAGGTAACGGGCATCAATCTGATGATTTCTACAGTGTCCCTTTCAGTTCTGATTCTCTTTGGAGAGAAATGTAATTCCCATTAGTCACAGCATCTCCTGTGAGGTTGAAAATATATATTTATATCATCTATCAATTCACTCTTCCCCATTTTTATTATTTTTTTCTATATGCCTAGGCCTCCTGGGTCCAGCATCCCTGTCTAACCTGTCAACTTTTCAAGTAAAGTAATGCCTTTCATTACATTTTGGATGCCACACCAGTTTAATCCCATTGATAGAGGGCTATGCAATCAAGCTGACAGTTGGATGATGATTTGAATCGTCCCTGACTCATTACTTTGTGAAGGATTTGGCATGCCAATCAATGGGGAATGAGGTGCCATGCCTTGAAGAATGACAGTAATCCATTTTCCACCAATTGACGTGATGAGTCCTTGACAGAATCACAAGTTATGGGGCCAAAGCCAAACATGATTTGGCACATGCCTCTCAGCACTGCCATTTTGCAGACCCTTAGGGTATTTATCAAAGCAGTAGCCTTCTTGTCTTCCGCTGTCATCGGCCACACATTCTCATGAGGCAGCCCAACTTTAATAAGCTTGTGCAGGTGAGTAATGGGACGACTTCCTTGACCTCATCTGGTATACTTACCCAAAATGTTCCTGTAAAAAAAATAAATTGGGCCTCCCAATTACTCCCACCCATGCTGACACACCTGAATTTATACATCTGACTGAGAGCTGTCTTTCAAAGTAGTCGTCATTTTGGGAGTAGATACATTTATTCTAATGAGGTTGTTAGCATTCAAAATGCATTTGGAATTTCTTTTGAAATTTTCTTCAGAATTAGCATTCAAGTCCCAATACTTTCCAATGACAACTTTTTTTTAAAAAAAATTAAAGTTTATTGGGTGATAATTGTTAGTAAAGTTACATAGGTGTCAGGTGTACAATTCTGTAATACATCATCTATGTATCACATTGTGTGTTCACCACCCAGAGTCAGTTCTCCTTCCATCACCACAGAGGGTAAATGACACCTTTTTGAGGTTGGAATTGTATCCCCAAGTTGGTCATCTTCCGTGTTAATATAATTTCCCTTTTGTCTAGTTCCCAAAATAATTCATGTTAGGGTATTGAGAATATTCATAAGAAGTACTTTTAGGTCCAAATAAAAATCCAAAAGAAGCTTCAGAAATTTTTCTTAGAGTATCTGACCATTGGATTAGGAGTCCATAGTCCTAAAGAGATTAATTTGAAAGCTTTGATATGACAGATCTCTCTCTCTCTCTGTCTCTCTGTCTCTCTGTCTCTCTGTCTCTCTGTCTCTCTCTCTCTCTCTCTCTCTCTGTATCTATATACACAATTACTCAAATATATATAATATATATAATTACTCAAATGATTTCATAAGCTACGCCCTTTCTCCATGCCACTGCCTTATTTGCAGAATACTTCTGGAACATATTACCCTGTCATGAACTATCAAATCCATAAGCATTTTTCTCATACTGTCTTAAAAAAAAATTGACAGCTAATCCTACACACTATGATAAAAGATTTTAGTGCTGCCTTCTGGATATATTGATTAGCCCAAGAGAAAAAGATTCCCCGTAAGAGAAAGCTTAGATTCACTACAAAAAAGTAAAAAATAAATAAAATTTAAAAATAGCAGTCTGTGACCAAATAGCCTAAAGAGAAGCTTAAACAGAAGTTCACTGTTTCTTAAATCATGTCCATGTATATTGGGCTTTCAATTCGCATTTTAGTGACCTACTCTTAAATACGAGCAAACGGTCGGGGACTATTTGACATTTGAGGAAAATGATTTTATTAGCTAAAATTGTGTTTAGCAATATCTCTACAATCCCACTCTCCTTATTAGTCTGTAGCATTCTTTTCATGTAATGTCTTTGTTGGATTTTGATATGTGTAGCAGTTCTTGTGAAGTCACTTCTTCCATTCCTTATATTTGTAATGTTTTGTTTTCTGTCATTTTTTCCCCCTCATCATTCTGGCCCGAATTTATTGATCTAAAAAAAAAAAAAAAAAGCAGTTTGATTTCATTTATTTCTCTATTATTTTTCTATTCATTGCTTTTCCACTCAGATATTTTCTTTATTATGCTTAATCTGCATTTAATTTTCTCTTCTTTTTCTGAGTTCTTAAAGTGAAAGCTGAAGTCATTGATGTGAGGCATTTCTTCTTTTCTCATATAGGCATTTAATGCTATAACTTTCCCCTTAAGCACTACTTTAGTGGCATCCCGCAAATTCTAATATCTGTTCATTGTCATTCAATTAAAAATACTTTCTAATTTCTTTAAATTCTTCTTTTGACACATGGGTTATTTAGTATATGCTATTTAGTTTTCAAATGTCTCAAAAGATTGTCTAGACATCTTTTGTTATTTAGTCCTAATTTAATTGTATTTTAGCAGAGAACACACCTTGTATGATTTATATCCTTTTAATTGTATTAACTTGTTTTATGACCCAGTTGGGTCAATTGGTCAAGTGGATTAATTATGTTGTTCAAGTTTTCTATATGCTTACTGATTTTCTGTTCCCTTGTTCTACCAGTTACAAAAGAAAAGGGGTTTGAAAGGTTTGACTATATGCATGGATTTTTATATTTCTCCTTGCAATTGTATTAGTTTTTGCTTCATGTATTTTGAAACTCTGTTCTTAGGTAAATGAACACTTAGGATCCCTGTGTCTTTCTGATGTCTTGACTCATGATCATTATAAAATGGCTATCTGTATCTCTGATCATATTCTTTACTCTGAAATTTACTTTGGTAATAATATAGCCACCCCAGTTTTCTTTTGATTAGTATTAGCATGGTATATTTTTTCCTCTTTTTTTTTTCACTTTTAGCCTATTTATTTCTTTTATTTAGAATAAACTTCTTATAGGCAGCATATAGATGGGTCTTGCTCTTTTTATCTAATTTCATATTCTCAGAGTCCTGAGTGCTGACCATTTCACCAGGGGACCTGCTTTCTGATCTCCTAAACTCTGACTTCTAATTGAGGTGTTTGGAACATTTACATATAATATGATTATTGATCTCTAATTTTGCTTTTTGTTTTCTATTTGTTTTCATCTGTTCTTTGTCTTCTTTTTTCTCTACCTGTTTTCTTTTTCATTAATTGGCTATTTTATTATAGTTTCATTTATTTCCTTTGTTGGCTTAATATCTATTATCCTTTGCTTGTTATTTCATTGGTTGTGTTAGAGTTTATAATATACATTTTAAACTACCACAATCTATCTTGAAATGATATTATACTAATTCATGTATAGTATAAGACTGTTCCAATAGTATACTTCTTTTTTTCTTCTCTTGGTTTTTGTGCTATGGTCATGCATTTTACTTTATGTCATAAACCTGGCAGTTTTTGTGCTATGGTTGTGCATTTTACTTTATAATTATTTTTTGTTTAAACAGGAAATTGTCTTATAATGAGATTTAAAAAACAAAAACAACTCTTGAACATTTAGCCATATAATTATCATTTATGGTGTTGTCTATTCCTATGCATTGATTTGTATTTCTGTCTGATATCATTTTCCTTCTATCTGGAGGAGGTTTAGCATTTCTTGTAATGAAATTCTGCTAGTGATAAACTCTTTAAGCTTTTATGGGTCTTAGAAAAGTTTCTATTTGGTCTTTATTTTTTAAAGAGACTTTTGTTGGGTATATTCTTTAGGGAAATAGTAAAGATATTGCATTCATGAAACAAGGATAGTATGCTAAAAAAAGAAAACAAAGAAAATTTCTAGAAATTAATATGATAACAGAATCTTTAAAATGTCATAGAAAGGTTTGAAGAATAACTTGAGGGAATTTACCAGAACGACCTAAATGCCATGAGAGTGGAACCTAACAAAAAATAAGAAAAGTAGAGTCATTCTAGGAGATGTCTAATTTGACTAATTAGAATTTCAGAAAGAGAGAAAAAGTAACCATTAAATGAGGAGACATTACCAAAGCTATTGTTTGGGTTTAGATTGAATGGGTCCATTGAGTACTCATTGCAGTAGATGAAAAAGTGCCTATGCTAAAAACAAAGAGAACATTCTAGAACATGACAAATATAGGAACAAAATAGTTTTCATAGAAAGGATCAGGAATCAGAATGATACTGGACTATTAAACACATTGAAAAATAGAAGACAAGGCAGTAATACCTTTACAATGTTGTACCTACCCGAATTATCAATCTAATGTGAGCATTGAATAAAGTCAGCAAATTTTGGAGGGGTGTGGGGTAAAGGACCAGATAATAAAATAATTTAGGCTTTACAGTCCAAACAATCTTAGTTGCAATTACCCAACTCTGCCATTATAACATGACGGTAAACAATAAGTAAACAAATGGGTGTGGCTGTATTCCAATAAAAGTTATATACACAAATGGGAGGATTTTAGCCCACAGGCTACAGTTTGCTGACTCCTGGAATAAAGACATATCCAAATAAAAAAATCCTGCTTTTTGCACTCTTTTACAAAAAAATATATTGCATAAATATACGCACTAAAATTAGGGCTGACACCAATAAAGAGAAGAAAGAAACATCGGAAATAGAAGACCCAATACAAGAGAGGAGAAGAAATCCCAGGTTGATTGTGAAGAGGGACATCAGGATGATAGTGCTGTAACAGCCCAGAGAACAGTCAGTTCATATTAGAGCTGGAGGATGGAAAGCCCTAGGAGGGTTGTGTACAAATAAGAAATGAAACTAGTAGAATATTTGATATGTTTAAACATATGGAGACAAGATTTCCATTTTCGTTGGAGAGTTCAGGGTGAATTAGTAATAAGTACCTAGAGCACTAAGTAACTGAAAATAACCAGGTAAATATTAACTCCTGGAAAGTACTATAAGAAAGTAAATCTCATCATACACTAAGTGGGTTCAGCTGTGAGTGATATTTATACAGTCATAACTATTTAAACACTGAACATTCCTTTAACTAAAAATTGTGACAAACTATTGGGAGAATAAGAAAAGTAGAAATATGATGTGTTTCTGAATATGTTTAAAAATGAAGAGAGACAGATTCTCGCCTTCCAGAGCAGGAATTCAACAGATAATAACAAAAGCTGAAAAAAAAAATAAAATTATGATAAGCAAGTTATTTAGATATATGGGAGGGAGACTTCGAAAAAGTATGAAAAAATACAAAGTCATTACTTCTAGGAGTGGGAATTTAGAGTGCAGATAGGTGAAGCTAAATACTGTTATTTTTCTCATCAATTTTGAGAAAAATTTGCCTATTAGACTGTATACATATATACATTTGTACAAATAAAATTAAAGTAAAAGCTAGTTAAATTTCATGGAAGAAAACAACATGAAACTCTGAATAGATAATTGCTTTTAAGAGATGGAATATTTAATCTGAAAATCGTTATTCTTGTAGCCAATAAAAGTAATAAAACCATTATACTGATGATAATGACTAACATTTTTGAACATGTATTGAGCTAGAGACTCTGCTAAGCTCCTTCCTTACGTTTTCATAGTTCAGATACCATGGTATTTTTGTTGTTGCTGTTGATGACTAAACAGAGTCCTGCAGAGGATACATATTAAAAAACTGAGGGTTGCTAGATGGGCGGGAGGGATGGGGGGTGGGGGGGAGGGTGAGGGGATTGGAGGGCAGTCGGTGACCACAGGATGGCCACGGGTTTGAAAATTAATCTGGGGAACGTAATTTGGTGGTTACCAGAAGGTAAAGGGGTTGGGGGGTGGGGGATGAGGGTGAGGGGGATCAAATGTATGGTGATGGAAGGGGAGCTGACTCTGGGTGGTGAACACACAGTGTGATTTATGGATGATGTGATACAGAATTGCACACCTGAAATCTATGTAATTTTACTAACAATTGTCACCCCAATAAATTAAAAAAAAAATTGCTTTTGAGAGGACATAAGGCCATGAAGTGTAGAGGCAGGGTTCAAGCTAGGCCTCCTCTCTCATCCCACAGTGGGCACTTCCATCTGTGAGCTAATTGATTATTTTAGAAGCTTTCATTTCAGTCATTCATCAAAATTATGACAGCTTCTTAAAACCAGTCTATTTGTCCCTTCTCTACACTGATAATTGTTCTTTAAAATAATTCCACTAACCTGAGTACATATTTTTTCTTTAATTTGTACCACTTTATTTCAGCTTTATTGCAAACTTTTCCCTTGTGTTTGGCTTCAATGTCTTGTTTTTACTTGGAATTTTTAAAGAATATATTGGAAGGAAATGCAAGGAAGTGGCTAAGCAAAGACATTCATTTTCCTTTTTCAGGGTAAGGAAAGCAGAGAGATGTATGCCAGCTAAGGGAGAAGTGCCTATTGGGGTGGGGATGTCGAGAGGGGCATGAATACCTTAGAAAGAAGCGAGAACCCTATATGAAGAAAGACACAGAGAAGGGAGAAGGAGACAAAAATAGTAGACAGAAAGACAAAGGAAAAGATGGACAAAAAGTGTGGTAGGGTTTCAGAAACAAAGAGAGGTGGAAAGGGAGACCAAGTGGTTGCAGCAATTCAATGACTGATGCCCTTTAGGCATTTTAGCTGAAAACAGCTCTAAGCATATGTACCATTCTTTTGATAATGTTACTATATTATAAACAATAAAAAATAATTGTGTTTTTTGTTTTCTGATTTGGAATTGATTATACAACTTTGTTTTTGCTGTATGGTAGAAATAGTATTGTACAGTACCCTATGACTGCACATCTTGAAACATTCTGCAAAGCAAATATGGTATTGCCCTCCTTTGTGTCATTTAAATATTATAAAATTCTTATGAATAAGAAGAATTGGGAATGACAGAAGAATCTGCTAAAATCTTTGCATAGCCAGTTAACCAGGCAAAGATCTGTCACTTGTCATATTTTAGAAATTTATTAGTTCTTTTTTTTCCATATCCCTCCCCCTTTTTCCCAAGGTCTGAATTGTAAAGGCTCATCTGGCACTAGAATCTTCAAGGGCAGGAGCTGCATACTTCCATCCCTTTATTAAAAATCCTGGCGTTATATTTTTAACTGAATTTCATATAGTAGGGATGGGACAGTCAGATCCTTTTATTGTTTTGCTCATTTATTCTTGCATTATATCCTCTGTGCAAAAAGGTTCTTGTGGTCTAAACTTCTCTTCTTTCAACTCTTTAGATCCAGCATCGAGGCAACTCAAGATATCTGATTTTATATAAAAGATAATAAATGGGTACAAATAGATTGCAAGGTTATAAACCAATCAGGATTTTAAGATATATTGGGCATGGGTATATTACCGAGGTTTCATGTAATCAGCATGTGGATGGAGTCATGAAAGATTTAGCCCATTGAGGATTCACATATTATGTTATTGTTACCATGGAAGTTTCAGGAGATCACAAATAATTTTATAGAAATACTAGCTGCAGGCTACATAAATATGTCATCATCCACATACACGTAATCTGTCCAAGTCTCCAGTTTTGAGTCTGTAAACCCACTTTCTTCACATGATTCATTTGCTAAAACTTTCCTTGAATTCTCTCAGTTTATAGAAGTAAGTAAAACTTCCAGGGTTCCATCATCTCACCCACCTGTTACCCATGTCATTCTTCTCTTCCATTAAACTTCCCCTCTAGATAGACTAGAATGTTTACCACCCCTCTTATAAATCTAAAAATGTAAAACAGTGTCGATAATAACCATCATCAAAAATTGAAACAAAGCCCCTAGATACTTCTTTACACTTGTGTGTGTTCAAATTACCATGTCATTTCATCTGGTCTCATGCCCTGACTACCACAGCTTGAATTAGGGTGTCACCTGACTCATAAGTAAATGCTCTATAAGATGGGTAAAGGAGTTTCATGACCTATAAGGTGGCTTGGTCAATTTTCCATGTCATCAAAAGACCCATGTTTGGATCCTGAAAGAGTGAGATGGAATCTTAGGATTCCTATTTCCCATTAGGAAATCTGGGTGCCTCTCTTTCTTGACAATACTACCAGCCTCTGTCTCATATCACTGATGACAGCCTATGATCAGACTTCCCTTCTTTGATCTCCTAGATCAGTTAACTTTCAGATCCACTTATTTGATACTAGTCATATATCAGCTTTTGACAACTTTTCTCCTGCAATATTTGTTGACTATTTATTGTTATTTATATTTCCAATGGGCTTAATTTCAATTTCCCAGCTATATTTTAAACACCTTGAAGGTCTAGGCTATGTTGGTTACATGGCATTTGGAAGCATCTATTTTGATTTCAGGTACCTTTTCATGTGTCTTGAAAGCAGACGTTAAATTACTGAGAGGACGGGTCGATCATAGAAGGTGGCCTAGGATTGGGATGAGGGAGGATCAGTTTCAGAGGTTCAAGAATGATATAAGAGATGGTGATAGGGCTTAGGAATGTAATGTGGTTCAGATATGAGACAAGGGTCATGAGTACCTGTCACTTGCATGGTTAATTAGGTATTCATTAGCATGTTCTACTGTCATTATTTGGCCATTTAAATGGAATGCAGAAAACCAGTGCCAGTTGCATTGTCCAGCTTTGGAATATGCCTTAGGTATTTTGAACTCCTCCAGATAATAACTAGTTCCTCTAAAACCATGTACCACGTGGAGTGTTAACTGGCTGACTGTAGGGCCTTCTAGAAGAGGCAATTCTTCTGTCATACCCATACTTAAGGATTCATTACCTTGAGTTCCATTTGTATTCTGGTTGAATGGTGCAATTGCTCAAGTGTAGTTAATGTGTTTCAGAATCATACATACACTGTTCTTAAACTGCTCTGAGGCTGTGTGTAAAGGTGGCAGACAGTAAATGTGGGAATAATCAAGGAAACCCTAATGCAAAAGTCTCCATAGGTTATTAAGACATCTTCTGACATAACAAGAATGTCGTGCCTCTCTACGGCCCATGCAGTTTGGTGGGTGCATACCTGGCTCCCCTCTTGTTCTCTTCACTTGTTTCATTTGTGTCTGAGCCTTTCTGTGTGGGCGTGTTTCAATCCATATCCCCACCTCAGGTCAGTCTAAGTAAAAATTGTCTTACTGGAGGATTGACGTATAGCTTTGTTTCATTTCGTGGCAGTGGAGTCTCAGCTCTGGAGAATTTGTCCTCAGGAGATATAAAATGTCAGGTTGTAGGTGCTGTAGCTTGTATAAACTGACTGAATTAGGGATCATTTGAGACTCAGCATGTAGGGGTTCTTAGTGGATTTTCAGATCACTTGCTTTTCTAGTGCCTCGTAGATGTATGGCTGCTTTGTGTGAATTAAAAAACAAAAACGACAAAAAAAATATGACTTCCTTCTGTGAGTACATGGCTGGGAGAGGAGGTAATGCCTTCCTGAAGCTAAAAAGGTGTGCCTTCCTTCTGATAACTTCCTCCCTCCATCAGATGCACAGTTTGGTGGCACCACCATTCACTCTGTTGACTGTACCCTGTGTGACACACAACCTGTTACAACCATATTATGGTAGCACTATCTGATTAGTACCATGTTATAGAACGTTGGTCACATTAGTCACAGAACGTTGGTAGTTTGTTACTGTACACACTGTGTGTGACTTGATTTATATAACACTCCTATATTGTTTAGCCACATAAACATGTCCTTTGTTAATACACATCCCCAATCTTCAAGGAATACTTGTACCAGTGGTATAGTTACTAGCCCCAGCAAGTAGGGTAGAACACACAGAACAAAGCAGTCTTTAGTGGTTCTATGAGGAAATAGCACAGTCAACCTAAAAGGAAGTGAAAATATATATACATATATACAACTTATTCTTTTCGATTGGATTTAGAGTGATAGTCAAATGGGACTAGCAATTGGAGGCATAATTGTAAACACAATATTTCTGTTCAGTATCTAATGTGCACTGCCTCCTTTGGAAGAAGGCAGCTCCTCTAGCCAACACAATTGCTTGGTGTGCTCCATCACGTAAGTCAACTAATGGTTTCTTCATGTTCTAGCAACCACTGACCATTAACCAGTGAGTCACAGAGGAACATGTGACTGACGGATGGCTGTTGAGCAATAAGAGTGTCCAAGCGAAGTAGAAAATACGTCCGTTCCCTTGAAGAGTTTATATCTGGTTGATTCCATGACAGGACAACACAAGTCTTAGGGTAAACAAGAGTAAAAGTACACCTTGTTTTTTATCTCGTTGTTAGAAATAAGGGAGATCAAACTCATTTATTAGGCATCCAAAATGTGCTAAGTTTCTGGATGCCAGAGAGAGGATTGGGATGATTATTTAATTGGTTTTTACTATTGCTAGATGCTGGAGAAAGCTGCATTGTCCTAGGGTATCCTTGCTGGAATAGAGCACCAGTGTAAGACCAGATCACGCAGCCCATGTTCCCTCAGTTCTGACAACAATAGTAATTCTCTCAGATTCTCTCAGTCCAGTAACTTTCTCAGTCCAGGTGACAATTGACCAATAGAGGCAAAGGTAAGAAAGGAAGTTATTTTTCCCAGGTGTGTATGTGTGTGTGTGTGTGTGTGTGTGTGTGTGTGTGTTGTATAGAGAGAATATGGACTTTAAGAGCTGGAAGTTACCTTGGAAACTATCACATCTTATACCATTATTTTAGAGATAAGGACACAAAGAACTTGGAGTGGCTAAATGATTGGCCCAAGGTCACACATTTTAGCCTTCAACTCATGGAAAATATTGTTACTTTTAGTAAAGCACAACTTAGCACTGTTCCAAGGGGCCAGAACTCTGCACCAAAGTTTCCTTTTCTTTTTCCAGTAGCATCATACTCTGCCACTCTTTCTTTACTGTGGTGCCTCAGGAAGAAGCAAGGGAGTCTTAAAAACCATCCAGCTCTCCAGATTCAATTGGCAGGTTAATCGAAAACAATATTTTTATAGCACAATAAAGGACCTGGGAACAGTGGAACATTAATATTTGTTTCCCAAAGAGTGGACCCTGAGAGAATAAAGCCTCATGCAGTTGAATTACGGTACCCATCGTGTGGGGGATACATTTTCTGTTGCTTCATTTTACACTACCATTAGTCAGGCAGCAGAGAGCAAAGGCTGCCAGGGCACCCCGAGAGAGATGCCGCCCCCCCACCCCCCAATCCGGGGGAAGGCAGTCAGCTTTCCTAAGTATCTTATGTGATTACAATATAGTTGCCATGATGCATTCTTAATAAAACAAAAGGTGGCCCTCTGACAAAAATATCATCTGGTTTTTATAATGTAAAATACAGCAATTTTATCAGCATTAACACTGATTGGCTGCCATTAGCCCCTTGCCTTCTAATAAAATTTATGATACCTTTCAGGAGCCCAATTTGATAGAAAGTGAAGTGATTGCACCCTGCTTAGATATCTCTCTGGCATCTATTCCAACAATAATGCGGTAATTTTATGCATGAAATAGCACAATTGGCATAAATAGTTATAATACTGAGTGCTGTCTAAGGAAACTGGCTGGTGGAAAATTAGAAAGCGCTTCACACTTTTGAAACAGGTAATTAGGATTTTTCTTCGTGCTCATACAAGGCAGACTGGAGTTTCATTTTATATTTCATGTTTCATTAAAATATAGGTGTTAAAAATAAATGTTGAATTTAAAACTGCATATATTATGAAATTAAAGGTATAGTACACGTTAGGGGGTACAAAATGTGCAATGGGACATTAGAATGTCATATTTAGTTGCAGAGCAGGAATATTTTTTAAAAAACAGTTTGAGCCGGGAACATTATTTCAAATATGTTGCTTTGGAAAGGATGGATTTCTAAATAAGTTGCATTCGCTCTTTAGGTCTTCAGCCCAAGAAGCAGTGTGCTCCCCTGGTCTAAACTCTAACTGAGGATGATCGCCTTAATTTAATTGGCAGGTGAAGGTAGGCTTTGGGTCATGTGGGATTGACTGAGCAGTTTTGAACTTTGCATTGGGCTCCACAGCTCCCTGTCTATTCCACATTTCCATCCTGACCTTGGCTGCTCATTCAGACCTGAGCCACCCCCCAGGGAAACTTTTTGATTCTTTTGAACTGTGCTGTGGTTTTGGGAGGCGGGCCAAGGGTTGTAATGACACCATTGTATTAACCTCCTTTTATGACCCAGCTGAGTGCAGGCTTTTAAGTTTTCCCAGCTGTGTCATTAAATGTGTTGCTCTGGCCCCACTGACATGACACCATCACAATCCCAGCCACAGACTAATGACCACAGTTGTGAAGGCAGCATGTTATAGAAGACAGTACACAGGGCTAGGAGTCTAGAAAACTGTGCTTTGTCTTGTTGTTTTCCCCTAACTATGCATGTGGAATTAGGAAAGACACTGAGCTTTTCTATGCCTCAGTTTCCTCATCTGTAAAATGGGAATCGTGCCCTCAGTCTCTTTCTGAGAAGGTTGTTATAAGAATACAGGTAACAAAACAAGTGGAAAAAGAGATAAAGCAAAACACAACGCTCTATAGAGGCACAGTGTATTGCTCTGTTCTAATGAAAGAGTGTATGCAAAATGAAAAGAGTAATATTTTTGTGTAATAAAAATATTTTTTCCTGTGTTGTTTAGAGATATAAGAGCAAGCTGTGTCCGTGATTTAGAAAGTTACTACAAAATGCTCTTATAATTTAAGGTGTACAAGAACCATACCACAGAAAGAGCAACAGCATTTATTATGACTAAGTAAAATTGCAAAGTCCCTGGTGGTTATTCCAGTTTTCAATAGAAAATCGTACAGTAGGGAAGAAATTCAACATTACTAGTAATCTCAATGTACATTCTGTTCATTATTCCTCTCATATTTTCTAGTGATTGCAGTGTAAAGCTGCAGCCTGTTAATGGAATAATATATTCACATTCTCAACCATTCTAGAAAAAAAAAATCTAGTCCACTAGAGAGGTGATCATGCAAAGGAAATTTGGGGACAAATGCTATTTTCATTACCCTTTATCAATGACACTAAGTTCTTTGCAGAAGTCACTTCATGTTATCGTAATTGTGAATCTATAATTAAGACAACTTGCCCAAAGATTTTTAAGAGGATTTCTTACAAAAGCTATTGAGACTAACATGTTTCTCTTCGCTTCATCCTCCATTCTGCCAATAGGAGGATCTTTCTAACTCATAAGCTGATCATATTATTTTTTCTAGGTTGTAGAGGGAACTTATACTCTCCAGGAGAGACTGTCATGGGAAAAACATGTCCACTTCTATCTCCACACCCTCTGACTTACTCCTTCTGCAGAAAGGAAGGGGAATCGTACAGTGATTAATGAGACTTAGAGAAGAGCTGTGCCTCAGCCCACTCTCTTTCCCATTTTCAGATCGGCCTAGCCCAGGAATTACCTTCCATTTCCCGGTAGTGAGGAATTTTCAGTAGAATTAGTTTATTTGGTCTACTACAGTAACTACAGCATCGAGAACCTGACACATAGGAGGTGCTCAGTTAATATTTGTTGAATAAATGAATGAGTCAACACACCAGTGTGTAGGGCAATGATCCTGGGTAAGCACCTCAAACCAAAAAACACAGATTCTTCCTGGGGTGGGTGGTCTTGAGGTCTAGATCAAGAGAGAGAGTACTAGGAAGTCTAATTAAGGCCATCCATCGGACCACATTCTTGGATACAACTTTGTCAGATACGAAGTGGGTACTTGCTCATCTGCTTGATTCTTGTGTCTTCTTTTTCTTTTTTCAATTTGATTAAAAACTTGTAGATGAGGAAAACATGATATTCTTTCATCCTCTCATACCAACGTTCATTCCCTGCTTGAAACTAGTAATTTCAATTCATCTGTTACATAAAGTCAAATTTGTTAGGGTTACCAAATAATTTTCATAACTTCACACAGGTATTCTATTGAAAGAACAGTGGAGCTAGAGTGGATCACTGAGAAACTCAATCCAGGATCACTGAATGAAGAGAAGCTTATGAGGAAGACTAACAAGAAATATAGGAAGAGTAGAGCTGACATAGATTTCAACAAAACATACATGATAAAAATGTGTTGATTAAAAATATTTACATGACAAAATATTGACATGACATGTTAATAATAGATGCTATTCTTGTATATTTTAATAGATTCTGGACCTTTTTGTCAATTTTAAACATCATCACATCTGACATTTTTCTCAGTTTCAGGATGATTCAGTTTTAAGTTAAACTTCTGGGAGTCTGTCCACATGTTTGTATCTCTGATGTGAACTTTGGCTTTTGTCACAAAGAAACATATTCTTATAATTCCAATAATGTCTTTTAAAGAAATAGACTTATGACATTGAAAATTCCCTTTGCGATATCTCAAATCCAGAAGAAAAGTTACTGCAAACTCTGTAAAGTATAAGTCAAGAAACATATGAGTTTACAAAAAGGAGCCTATTTTATTCCATGTAGATGTAGTCATTACGCAGGTTCACTTTGAAAATTAGCAATGTTCCTTATGCTCCAGAGAAAGAGAAATTTATTGGGTAGGAAGGAATTTCCACAGACAAGAATCAGTAATTCTTGTTATATAAATTTCAGAGAGAACTAGCAACATAGAGATTTTGCTTTAAGGTTCACTTTTGGCCAAAGAGCCAAGTTCCCATATGTAAAACTGAAAAGCTAAAACAACACTGATTTTAGCCTCAAAAAGTTCACTTATTCATTAGTTCACTTTTTTAATGAATGCTTGTTGGGAGAATCATGAAAAACACGCAGGCTGTGATGTGAGACATATTTACTTTTATTTGAACATTTGCTTTGTTAAAGGCTCATTTGACAAATTATTTCCCCCTTTCAGGACTCAGTTTCTCTATTTTGTAAGCTGAGGATAATAATAATGACTTTATCATGTTATTGTGAAGATTAAATAAAATATATGAATAATGAAGTATAGCTGTGGGGACAGAGTCCCGGAGAGCAGTTTCCAGGCTCTCAGCCTCACGTGGAAAGGTGCTGGCTCAGTTATTAGATGGCCATCAGCTGTTTACCGGTTAGCCATTAGCCGAGGCTACACTTGGGGGTTGGTTGGTTGGCAGAGAAGCCGGTGGCGGATTGCTCATCGTGTGGAGCCTGCTTCCTGTATCTCCAACCCAGCCACCAGAGAGACTACAGTGGTTTGAACTCCTTATCCATGGCTCCGTCAGTGTTCTTTTTGGCCTCACCATATTCTGCATTCTTCTGCGGGGAGCAGGACCAGAGACCCCGCATGACAAAAGTGTATACAGAAAATTATTCCTTTTTTATCTGCTTTCCTCTCTCAACTCTTCTTCATCTCCCTATTCTAAATGCTGGGGAAGCAGAGATGACCCACATATTTCATGTCTCTTAAGAATTTGCAGTTTAGTGGAGGAGCCAGGTGTTGACCCTGAGAAAGAAAATACCGACCAAGGAGGGCTCCTGGTAGCTAATTGGCTCAAATTTAAAAACAGAGCCTAGCAGCTGTTGCTGAACAGGTGCCTCTCACACAAGCCTCACTTCGGGGAGAAGCCTACACTAAACTACCCGCTGCCTGATCTGAACTACCTGCTTCCCACACTAACTGCCTGCCTGCACTGTGCTCCTACCATCTGAGCCAACCCTTGTAAAAGAGTTTTTGGAATCATATTTCAACCAATAGGACTGACACGTTCCCTGTCCAGTCATAGCTGTGCAGCTATAAATCATTAGCACCTTCCCCAACCAATCAGATTGACTATTCCAACCAATTAGGACAGTTCTTTTTGGATCAATCAAACTCTGAGGATTTGGAGTCCTCATTTACATGAGGATGGACCAATCAAGAGCCAGGGGTGGGGACTTCTCTCTATATAGGTCAGCTCCCCTCTGGCTCAGGAAGTGCTTTTTTCCCTTTCCACCTGAGACTGTGTTTCCCTGACTGGAACTGAAACGCCGAAGACATTTGGCTAGCCCAGAGTGGAGCAATCCCGTCTTAGAGGGCTAGAACGGAGCAGAGTCCTCTCGGCAGACCCAAATGGACCAGACCTGTCTAGGTGGAGAGGGCCAAACTGCAACACCTGGCCAAGCCACCTTGCCCCTAAGGACAGCCTCCCCCCTAGGTCTGAACAGCCTCGCCCCTAGGCTCTTACAGCCCTACTGTTCCAGAGCTGCGCTGTTTCATAACTGAGCTATAACACTACTGAGCTGTTCCATGGCTGTGCTGCACCACAGGTGATCTGCTTGCTCTGAATAAAGTCTCCTCCTTCATCACACCCCAAACTGAGGATTACTGTTGGCACTAAATTGGCACCAGTGACCATCGGTTGACACAGGTAATTCAAAAGCAAATTACTCATCACTGTGGTAAGTTCTATGTATAGGATTCTGTAAGAAAACTTAACTGCCTGAAGCGTCCCAAGAAGTCCTCATACAGGAGGTGTTGCAGAGACATGGCATACACTAAGGCACAGGACAGACAAGCATGATAAAGCCAAGTAACTACAAGTGCGTGAATACAACTAGAACATAAGGTGTTCATGCAACAGTGGTACGAGATGGAGCTGAGCAGATAGACTGGAGCTAAGCCATGCGGTGACCTAGAGCGCCATGCTAGACGCTGGGGGATTTTCCTCTGTGGGTGACAGGGACTCACAAAAGCC
This sequence comes from Rhinolophus ferrumequinum, assembly GCF_004115265.2. Classification (NCBI taxonomy): domain Eukaryota; kingdom Metazoa; phylum Chordata; class Mammalia; order Chiroptera; family Rhinolophidae; genus Rhinolophus; species Rhinolophus ferrumequinum. Next base: position 34,333,856 of record NC_046302.1, on the reverse strand, counting down.
TTTAAGCAAAGATTAGCTGGGTCAATTGCATTTTAGAAATATCACTCTTGTGACCATGTGGAAAGTAGAATAAAAACTGATTAGGGATTCATTGAATTAGTTCAGAAAATTTCCTTAACAAAAGAAATGCAGGTAAGCAAAAAGAGATTTAAAAGATAGTTAAAAGATCTAAGAAAAAGTGAATATGGAATTGGAAATGTTATGAAGGGACACACAAAATACACTCTTCCCCAAAGAAAACAATGTGAGAAGTTTTGAAGACTGAATCCAGCTGGTAGAATCCCATTGATCCTGCACCATTGCTACGGCACTTGAGTCCTCCACCTCCCTAAACTACCAAAGCCACAAGAGGAGCTAGACATAACTTCTGTGATGGTTGCCCCTATTGCTAAATGGGAAGCTTTGATATTATTCACAACTCTATAGGTGACCTCCCTGGAAAATGCCACTGGATAAATGCTAATAAATTAAATGAGGGGTATGGAGAGAAGGGTTTTATGACTGCTCTCTGGCAATATATGGTAAAAACAGATCCAAACATTTTTACGTTAGAAGAAGTGGAGTTTGCACGTGATTTGCTTTCTTCTGATGTACTTAATCTTTACAGGCATCAGTTTAATGTATTATTTTACTCAGTTATGTCTTGATAATATCAAGAGGAGATTGCTGCTTGACACATATGCATTGACATAGACAATGGTGGCCCTTCTCCCCATATAAGTGGACCTCCTTCCCACCACCTCACTCTTGCCCTTATTGATTCTTCACCCTAGATTATTAGACCCCCCCCCTTTCTCCCCATCCCACTGGCCTGGAGATTGGTTGGAAAAATATTCTTAGTATACCAAGGAGACTCTGTGTGGGGACAGAGCCCCCAAAAGCAGTTTCCAGGCTCTCAGCCTCACATAGAAAGGTGCTGGCTCAGGTAGTAAATGGCCATGGACTGTGATCAAATGGCCATCAGCTGTGGCTAGTTGGCCGTCAGCTGTAGCCAGTGAGCCACTGGGCACTAATATAACTGTAATGGCTTCGCTAGCAGAAAAGGGGGAGCTAGCAAGAAGATAGTGGCTGAGCCTGCAAGCGGCGCAGTGAGGGTTGAGAATTGTGTGGCTCTTGCTTCCTGTGTCTCCAACCCAGCCGCCAGCGAGAGTATAGTGGTGTGACTCCCCTACCTATGGCTCCGTGGGTATTCCTTTTTGGCCTCACCATATCCTGCGTTCTTATGTGGGGAGCGGGATCAGACCCCGCAGGCCGTCCCTGCATGACACTCTGAAATACTAGCTATCCGTAACAGACTTTTTTTCCTTCAAAACAAGTTCCAGTTGCTATTTTTATATATAGATACACACACATATATGATATGTGTACACACACACACACACACACATAGAGGGTACCAAAAATGTATACACATTTTGAAAAAGGAAAAAAAAACTATTAAAATTGTAATACTCAATATAGATCCATAATGAAGGATAAATACAAGTCACGTTTGACTTCTGCAATTATAAGAGGTGCTCAAAGTGGTTACCATCAGTGTAATTTTAATACAGGTTTTCCTTTCTTAAAATGTGTACACTTTTTTTGGCACCCTCTGTGTATATTAGAATTCAACATCCTGGAAGTACTAATAAATCATGCAAATGCTGTTATTTAATATTGCACTTCATTTGATCTTTTCTTATCAGGATAATTTTTTGTAGCATTGCCATCTTTAGTGCTTTTTATGGCTTCCAGGTGCATAAGCTTTGCCCCAGAACCAAGTAAATGGAAATCTAGTTCAGGTAGTATTAGAGTGTTTCAAAGTCTGGGATCAGAAATAATCAAAAGAAGCCCTTAATGCTTTAGAAGTATTTAGTTTGAAAATTCTGAACACATCATAAGGAACTAAGAGAGAGAGGAAAGTAGATATGGTTTCTCCCCTCAAAGGACTTTATCATTTAGATGGGATTTAAAAAATCCATGTATATGTGTACATAGATCCATGGATACATGAAGCCCTATACAAAAATACATACCATTGTATGATCGAGTGTCAGATTATGTGGATATATGCTAAATAAAATTATGTAGAGTAAAATGAATATTCCTCAAACACATAATAGAATGATGTTAACCCAAAACTTGTAAAACAAAACTATTCAGAGAAGAGAGGACATCATGTGAAAACCAGCGTTTACTATCAGGTGAAAGGTATGGTTCCATGCAGTGGGATATAGGGGTGAATGAGCTAGAAAAACCTTATGATCTAATGGGGTTTGTGGAACGAAAAAATAAACAGAAAAAAAAATAAACAGAAGAAAATAAACAGATAATTATGTAATATTTTGGGGATGGTGGTGTGAGGTAAAGAAGCAAATCAAGAATGATCCCTAGGCTTGGAACTTTCTGAATTGTGTGTCTAGTAATGAAGATGGGGAATGACCAGATTTGGTCAGGAGAATGAATTGGTGAAAAGAGTCCTCAAGTGTTATCCACTCAACTATGTTGAGTCTGATGTGCATTAATCATTCAATTCTAGGGTTCAAAGGGAAGGCCTGGGCTGGAGACATAAATGCGGAAGTATTAGTGGACAGATGATGCTCTCAGACAAGGAATGCATATTGAAAAGTGAAGAGCAAGCAGTCTAATCTCAGTTTGGGAAGATAACAAATCAACCAAGGTGACTGAGAAAGGAACCAATAAGGTACGTGAAGAATCGGGATGTCCCAGAAGCCAAGTGAATAAAACGTTTTAAGGATAAAGGAATGATTAACTGCAACAAATGATGCCATAGGGTAAAGGAATATTAGAATTCAGAATTGACTCATGATTCAGCAGCAAGGAAGTTTCTGGTGATTTGACAAGAACAGTGTTGTTGGAGTGACTGGATGAAAGCTTGATTAGAATGGCTTCAGGATAGAACTGGAGTTGAGAAAATGGAAAGAATGAGTATAAATAACTTTTTCCATGAGTTTTCCTACAAAGGGGGGGGGATAAACATTCATGAGGGGAGTGTGGGTCCAAGGAAGTTATTAAAATGAGAGGTATTTTAACCAGTATATAGATTGATCAGAATACAGTTAGAAAGTGATTGATGGTGCAATAAAGAGAAAAGTAAAATTGCAGGGACAAGGCCTTTTGAGTATTTTAGAATATTCCATGTGCAAGTGGAATATTTGGCCTTCAAGATGAGCAGAAAAGTTCATTCACTGTAACAGGAGAAAAACATTGTAAAATGACAGTACAGGTATATTGGTGACTTTGGTGATGGGAAATGAGAAGATTCTCTTATAATTTCTGTTCTCTATAATGAAAAGTAAAATCATCAACAGGGTGAGGAAGATGAGGGAATGTTCAAAGTTTAAGGAGAAAGGAAAAGTGGTGATGTTCTAAAGGAAATTCGTAGAGTAGACAAACTAGGGAACTACAGAGAGACTGAAGGGAGATTCTGGGAACCCACAGGAGACGAATGTTGTAAACTTAAAGTGAAATTAATCTGCATTACCATGTTTTACCCACAGTTCTCATTCCATGGCTGTAGAGTACATGTGGAATAGGTAAGGAAATACATTTCACCAAGGGAAGAGAGAAAGGAAAATGAGATGAGGGTGGGTGAAAATAAAGTGAGTTTTGAAAAGGAGTGGGTGAAAAGGAGTGAGTGATTGACCCCGGAGTCTAAGCTGGGGAAGGAGGGAAGTGGGGATGCCAAATGGGTCTTGGACAATGAAAGAGTGATGTATTATGGACTGGAGGACAGTGTTGATGAATCCTTGGCTTGGGGATAGTGGCATAAATGTATTGGGGATTCATGAAGTCAGCTTACAGCTGAAATTTTCGAGGGAACGAATTTACTGGTAGAGCAAAATCTGGAGTGTGATATGAGAGTGGATAGCCTGGCTGAGGTGAGGACTTCGTATGGTCAGTATAATAATGTGTAGTTTGAGAATGGTATTATTTGGAAAGGTAGATGTACATCAATATGGAGACCGATTGATTAAGACTAAGTATTCATTTGAAGATAAATTATAAATGGAGACAACTAAATGTGACCTTGATACCTGAGTAATGATTTTGGCATAAAAATAATGGTCATTTCTAGTCTCCATCTCTTATTAAAATGAACAAAAGCATTTAACTTCAGGAATAAATACAAGCTGCAAGAAATATATTCTAAAGAATTGCTCTCTTTTCTCTTGTGATTTGATAGTTTAATACCATTTTTAAGAACTAGAAAGCATTTGACTTGCTATATATTGTTGTAAGTGAATCCGTGATGATTTCTAGTAACGCTATCTTATTTTTGAAGTCCTATGGACACTGCAAAATTATAAATAAAATAATTATATGGTATTTAAGAAAATACAGCTAAACTCTTCCTGAATTAAAAAAAAAATGTGTATAAAGAAACAGTGACTGAAAATATTTCAGGAATTAGCAAGAAAGATATCACTTTGTATATCATTTTTTTTTATTTCTTTAAGCTATATTTTAAATGTTGACATATTTAGTTATTATTGAACAGTTCCTACTCGAGATAATTTTCATATAAAAACAAATATCTTTCCCTCTTTTATGTGTTCTCGTTTTAAAACCTGAGACTCTGTGCCATAAGACCCTAACCATAGACTCTCCCTTCCCTCACCTGCTGGCATGACAATGGAAGAGCTGCAGACTGTCAGCCTTGTGTTCTTCAATTATAAAGTGAGGACAGGTGAAATCACCCAGATGTGGAACCTCTGCTTGGTAGAGGCTCCTGATGAGTGTTCTACCGAGACCAGTCATAAGCACATTGCCATCAAAGCATGTGCTTGAGATAAAATGATATTCATTAAGAAAACAAACAAACAACAAAAACAAACCCTAATACAATTAATAAGTCAAACGCTGTACCCAAATAAGATTTTTTTCTTAAAATAGTCTTCTATTTATTTATTAAAAAATAAATAATTTTAGTTGTTTGAGAAGCCCTAATGTTCCTGAAAGAGCTAGTTTGGCCCCTGGGGTACTTAACTGGCCTGTCCTGCCAGGTGCCTTCTGAGCACACTTCCTCCAGTAAAGGGCACTGAGACGAGCTCCATTGATCTCACAGGTGATGGTGGTCCAAGTGAGGACAGTTGATTATCTTGGTCGAGACTGTCCAAACGTCTTTTGAATTTGCGTAATTAGACTAGTCTATTCATGGAATTAGAGCTTCCTCCTCGTCCCCCTCCCCCGCCAGGAGCAGCTCATCTTAGAAGGGGCATCTTATTTCAAAGAAAGGGAGTGCCTGAGACCAGTCCTTTAGCCTTCTGTTCAGTTTCTGGTTATAAACAGAATTGTAAGGCAAGCACAATTCGCAATTACACTAAATACATACGTGTGAATTCATCGGTCAAAAGACTAGGTTTCTGTTTGTTTACAGAAAGATGCTATTTCAGGAAAAAGAAGGGGGAGGTAAATCCTTTTTTTTAAACACATACAATGTGCCAGTCACTCATGGTTCGTGATCATACATTATCGCATTTAAGACTCTGCTTCAAATTTACTTTCTGCTGAAATTAAACAGAAATATTGGGCCCAATCGGTTTCACTTCCACTCACTGCAAAACTTACAGTTTTGATGGAACGTAAGACAAATTAACTCGACAACAGCATAATAGAGTGAATCAAGTATAATACTCCAGTATAAGCTATGGGTTATATATGTATGTCATATATGACTGGGTTGAAAAAAAATATTAGGCTTAAACTAGAGGAATTAGTATAAATTAAAGGAGTTGTTGGTAGGTGTCTGGAGGGGAGGCACACACATGTAAGGACTCATATAATCAGGATTTGAATGTGAGGATTGAGAAAAGAGGGGAAAGAATCTATTTCAGTCTCTTGAACTTCTGGGAAGCTCAGAAGAGCACCTGGCTCTCTAGTCTTGTGATCAGTAGATGTTAAAATTGTTCTAGAATAATTCACAAACTGATGAAGACTATGGGTCTTACATACAGGTAAAGTCTTACCACGGGGATAATATTCCATCCGACACTGTGTAGTGTTTTCTCCTTGAACTGTTTTTGTTGTTGTTAATGCAAATAACTTTGGCAGGAGGATCAGTTATGTCTGTAATCTCACTGTAAACTAGTTTCTAAAATCACTCTCTTTCCTGGCAGAAAAATAGCCACGTGTGTGAACTGGGCACATGGGGTGTGTGGCTTCAGAGGCCCAGGGCTCAGGCGGACCTGCCTGGCTTTCTAGCTCAGCTCTGCCCCTTATGGAGCCCTGTGTCTCTGGGCAAATTCTTTAAGCACTTTAAGTGTAGTTTCCTTGATGCTCTGAAGTCCAGACAAAATCAATAACCAGTTTCAAGTTGTAGTTGAGAGGATCAGAGTGGTAACCTATAAAAAGTATTTAGTGCAGTTTCTGGTACATAATAAGCAGTCCATAAATGTTTGCTATTATTCTTTTTTATCATGAGAAATGATAGAGAGCGAGAGAAAGAATAATGAGGAGAATAAGGATTTAGGCATCAGACATGTCCCAAGGACATTGGGGGAAAAATTAAATAAAAATTGAAAAAGCAAGAACAGTTTGGCTAACTTTGTAATGTTTCCCTGGACTGACCCTACAGAGTAAATCAGAAAAATGTTTTCTGACTGGGTCACAAGATTTCACACTAATATAGCCTTTTACAAATTAACAGCCATAATATCCTAAATCAGTGGTATTCGGAAATGCCCCCTATCCCTTTTGTCCCTTTTCTCCTTATGCCTTTCTAAGGATCTTTGGAAAGTAGCGTATCCAGTATTTATTCTTCCAGGCCAGAAGCCATCACTGCCATGCAGCCAAGGCTCACACACTGCCCTGGGCCTAGGGACAGATGTGACAGCAAGTTGACGACCGTCTGAGTGGTACTCATTCAGTTACTTCCGTACACAGAGTCACCAGTCACAGGCTGTCACAGGATCCCAGCACAGGAGAAGTCACACCAGTGTATTTGCAAAAGGAATAAAGCCAGAGCATAGCTGAAGGTTTGGGTATTGTTCAACATTGTCAGAAATTCCAATGTATTGTGATTGTGGCAATGTGGCCAAAGCAGCTTTTGGAGGCCAGCTCCCTCCTCGGGCTTCCCAAATAAATTGGTAATGATGCTGAGACAACAGAACATCCCTGGTTGTTCTGGTCCAGGCAGCAGGATGTGTTTTTTCCCCCATTGCAGTTGTGTGGAAAATGCTGGGAGTTATATCTTTCCATCCACAGGATGTGAAAGCTCAAACCAGTTTGAAATATTTATTCAAAAACCAATAGTATATCATTTTAAGGTCATTGTTTCAGTATGTTTCCATTCATTTAAGATAAAAATTTTGCTGCCAAAGCTCTTAATAATGCTACTAAGAATATCTCATTTTTTGAGCAGAAAACAATTTTAAAAGTTTAATCATCCTTTTCGGGCTATCATTTTGGGTATGAAATTGCAGATGAGTTACTTGATCTCTTGTGAGTTTGTTCACCTTTAAATAAACCCAACCAAAAATGTTCAAGCCATTATTCATCTGGCCAAATTTTAAGTTAAATAAGATTCTAGGAGGTCCCCTGTTTTTCTGTGGGGTTTGCAAACAGGTTGAGGAGAGAAGAATAACAAACCAAACAATTAGAGAACCGAAGAGGAAAATTGTAATCTGTTGCCAATTTGTGCAGTACGGAGGGCAATTAGACTGGGAGGATTCAGGTGGGAGGGATTAATGTCAATTGAGTAGCCAGCTATGGCTTCACAGAGGGTGAGAAATTAAACTGGGCTTTGCCAGATGGATTGACTATGGATTGACATGGAGGACATAGGAGGGCAATAAATTTAGATAACAACACAAAGAAAGATGCAGGATTGGGGAGGATCACGGTGATGTTGATGGTATTCATGCATGCCATCCAGCAATATGGCTGAGCTAACATTCAGACCAGGGGAACATTCAGTGGCTCATAGTTCTAAATATTCTTTATGTGCTTTACAAAATACTTACACATTTTAAGGAGGTGGCACTGGCCAAAGCGGTGGTAAGACTGCACTCAAATCATCCGGGGCTCAATTTTTAGCTCTGACACTTATTAGCTGAGTGATCTTGGCCAAAGTTTTTAAATCTCTCTGTACTAGTTGACTCATTTCTAAAATGGCAATAATAATGTGCCCATCTCATAGGAATTTTGTGGAGAGTGAAAAAAATGAATGTAAGTGAGACATAGTGCTTGCGATGAAGGAAATCCATGAGCGGTTGCTAGTATTACGATTGCCATAGCTGTTATAATTTTTAGTAGGAGCGGTAATGTTCTGACCTTTACAATAATATTAGATTGATTTGAAGTAGCATGGGATAATGGTTACATGCATACAGAATCAAATACAAGGTAGGGAGTTTATATCTAGGGTGACCATATGCTCCTGTTTACCTGAGGCAATCTCTATTTACATCCACGGTCCTGACATAAATAGTGAAAGTGCTTTTTTCTGCTCTCAAAGATGTCCTGGTTTGGCCAATAAATTATATGATCATATCTCTTATAACCAATGCAGGACAATAAAGAGCAATGTAGTTTTTTGAGCAGGAGGAATGATGGGATGGAAGCAGTGTTTTAGGAAGATGTCTGTGGCCATGGCATCTAAGAGGCTTAGAGAGGGTGAAAGGCAGGAAGAGAAGCAAGGAAACTGCTCCCACTGAGAGCACCCTAGACTCAGACAGCAATAATAGTGACAAGAGAGGAAAGTTCAAGTAAGATCCTAGGAACAAAAGCCGGGACCAGGAAGGAAGGGACCCTTTCTTCTTCCTGAACTGACCGCTGACCCCCTCACGTTCTCACTTAATTCTCAAACCCTCCATAGTACGACTCCTGTGTAGAATCACAGCCCCGTTTTGATGGAAACCCTATGATCAGGGAGCCAACTCTAGTCTCTCCTGAGGAAACTTGAAGCTCCCAAACACTCTGACATGATCTAAGACAAGTGGCATAAAAGACTCAGAGCTGTGTAAGAAATAATTCTTCTGCAATGATTCTCTGACTTTCAGAGGTATGTGATGCGTGTCCTCTGTCCAAAGTGCTCTGAACATTTATGTAGAATGACCCAGTGTCATGTTTCAAACTTGGGCCTGTTCTATTTGATATTTCAGAGCATGCCCGTCTCAAAGGGAGTAGACTTTCCTAGGAAAAGTGGGATAGTTTAACTGAAACCAAAAATGCCACTTATCATATAGAAGAAAAAAGGCAGGAGAGGTAGGATGAGGGATTCTGGTGTCTGGAGAGCTCTCAGCTGAGCACAGTGACATGATAGGAGGTAGAAGCTGGACAAATAGCACAAAATTGTCTGTATAATTTAGGTAGAGGAGAGATAGACACCGACTCCAAGAGGATGGAGACCAGAGCCTGGAGCCTTGGCTGTGTGTTGGGGACACCAGATAGGAGAGGACCTGTGACATTTGGAGAGGGATTTTACAGAAGATGTATCTCTGTCCTGTATCTATGTGGTTGTGTGCTATGGAGCATGCATTGCAAAACGTTCCTCCATCTCCCAAAGGTAATCCCTAGAATAGAACATTCTGCATTGCTCTCCAATGCTTTCGGTGCCTGGGCACTTTTTCTGGGCACTGTGGGAGGAGCTGGGTCTTGTGCCTAAGTGAGGACAGTTGGGACATGGGGTGAGTCCGTTCAGATCAGGTTCAGCCCATTCAGATCAGGCTCAGAAGACTTGAAGCTATACTTGTATGTACTAGACTGAGTCAAAATCTGAACCAGGAAAAAATTGGAAGCAAAAATGCTGGGTTTAGGATGTTTCAAATGTTTTGTGCACAGACTTTTAACCAATCAAGTCTGAAGGAGGACCATCCCGTCTGAAAAAGGTGTTTCTTTGGGAGTGTTTTCCTGAAAAACCCAAACTAATTAAGCCTATAAACTTTTAGAGGCTGAAGAGGAGCTCTTAATTTAAAGAAAAGCTAAAGTGAACCCGGTAGTAAAGCATGGAATCCTTTTGTAATGCAAATAACCCCTCCCCTGTGCCATCATATTATCTTGTAAGTTTCTGAGTTGGGAAAATGCTGGGCCCACCTGTACTCCATTCGCAGCACACTGAGAAAGCGGAGCATAATAGATGGTGCGCCCTAGGAATATTTCAACCCTAGCAGCATGGTTCACTGTTGTCTATGACATGTTGTTAAATTATTGATAACCAGCCAGGCTTTGGGACACAGGCTTTGTTGTTCCAAGCTAACAAAGCCATGTGAGAGAAAGCCATAATGAGAGAGCAGGGACTTAGCTATGGTGGGGTGAGTCTTCTGGGAAGCGAATTTTGCCTGTAACAGGAGAGGGCTACAAATTATTTGGACTGACCACTCTTGCAAAAAAGGAAGAGAAAATAGGTGCATTAATGAAATTCTTACAACAGATGGCAAACTGTCCTTGGATCCTCTAGTGAGAGAAAAGAAGAAAAAAACAACAACTTTCTAAGAATATTTTATATGATTATATCGCACAGACTGCACTTACTCCGAGGACTCAAAGAGAGCTATCTAAGAGACATTCAGTTAAATTATTTAACAGAAAATGACAAGAAAGAATTAGAGAAAGAAATTTTCCCATCTCAAGTTAAAACAACAATCCACTCTCTATCCACTGGTAAATCTCTGGGTCCAGATGGTTGCCCAACAGAATTTTAGCAAACATTTGGAGAGATAATAAGGCCTGTAACAGTAGATAATTACTCACTTATATATGGCTCAGTGCCCCGTCATCTACATTAGTTTCTATAGCAGGTTTTTGCCAAAAGAAAGGAAGCACCCCTGCTCTATTTTCTCATTTGTAATATCCTCTTGCTTCATTCTGTGCAGGTGCCAGGAACCATCCTTTTTATTTCAGTGTCCTTATGAAGACCTTTGTGCACAATGGGAAAGTGAGGAGACATTAAATATTACTGAAATGGGATATGAAAACAGCCAGTAGGAAGTCCTCCAGGAAAATAGGTAAAGGTCCAGTTTAGTTGTCAAGAAACATCATCCAATTAATATGTTTTGGGGAGGGGGCGCCCATTTACCCTTGTCCTCCACTTCCCCCATTCACTTTCCCATGAGAAGCAGTAAACACTGGCATTTGAGAAGCATGTACATTTGCACATCCACCCCAGAGCATGAAGAGCAAAGGTCACGGACATTTTCGACAGCAACTAGTTCATAGCCTTTTTGCCAGGGGCTTAATGGGGGCTGATGAGTTTAGCTACAATCTGTGCTCTAAGGCTGAGACGCAAGGGTGAGGCTCCCAACAGCAGGCTTCACTGACCAGACTGGCTATAAATGTCTCTACAAATTATAGATGCTTCCGGGAGACCATAAGCCTTATCTCCTATGTATGTTTTTTTCTGTCTGCAGAGCATTTTACAAAGATGAATTAATTAATCCTCTTGCCAACCCAGTGGTTTCAGACAAAGTCAATGGTTTCAGACAAAGTTATTTCCCCCATTTTATAGGTAGAGAAACTGAGTGCCCAAACTCTTGCCTTTTAGCTGTTAACTCTTTAAAGAAGAAACAAATTTGAAACAGCCAGTCATTTCTGAGTCATTCAACCTCAGTCAGGCCAATCTTTCTACAAGTTTTCTACCTAGATTGTGACATCCATGCACAGAAAGCGCACTAATGTTTATGGATTAATGCCATAATAGTTATCATTTATTGAGTGCTTAATATGTACTGCACTGTACGTATGTTGGATTGCTCAGTCTTCACCATCCTTTCAAACAGTGGCTCTCATCCTTGGCAGTGTACACCTGGGGGGATCTTTAAAAATCCCGAGGCCCACTTCCCAGATCAATAAAACCAGAATTTCTAGAGAGTGGGGACTCGACATCAGTCTTTCTTAAAGCTCCACAAGTGATTTAAATGTGCAACCTAAGTTAAGAACATTTTGATTAAGAAAACTGGAAGAGAAACAGAGAAATGGAAGGCTATCCAGAGTTCATAAGATGCTGTTGTTTTGTTTTTTTGGTAAAAGAGACTTGAGTTATAGGATGAGTAGAGAGGGCTAGTAGAGAAGAAACATAAGAGAAGGGGTCATTAATAGAGTAAGTTCCCAGAGGAAAATAAGAGAGTGAGGATTAGCTACTTTATGCCTCTTTTGTGCATTTACAGATTTCGATGGCATCATCTATTACCCTAATTTTTTTGTTTACACGTCTCTCTTCTTTCCAGACTACAAATTGTTTGAGGTGTGGAGCACTGGCCTAGTCATTTCTTATGTCTAACAACTTGAGTGATGTCTGGGATATGATAAGCTCTCAGACACAGGATAAATGAAAGAATGAATTTGGGAAATTTCAGAATCTTTCCTTCATTGGCAAGACTGTCCGACTGCCTCTCACACAAGGCTTGGAGCTTGGAGCTGATACTATTAATCAGTCTTTTAGACTAAAACTCTGATAACCCGAGTTAAGAATTGGTTGCAAGGCATTATAATGCACTGTGCTACCTTCAGCCACTTATGTCTCTGCATAAATTGTTTTGACGGATTAGTCTGTCAGTCACCAACAAGAACCAAAGGGAATGAGAATCTAGACAGGTTGTCAACATGCGGTGGGCTTAAGCACAGGAGATGGTAGAGCTCAAAGGATTGGGCTTTGCTTTCAAGTCTTCAGGATCAACAATGGAGGGGGTCTAAGACTAGAGCCAGGATGGCCAAGCCAAGTGTGTGTGTGTGTGTGTGTGTGTGTGTGTGTGTGTGTGTTTAGTTGGGGAAGAGGGGTAGTCAGAGAAGTCAACTGTACCCAAACACTGGTCTCCCAAAGGCTGTCTCTGGAGCCAGATTTAGAACCACATATAATACATCATTTGTGCTCCCCAGCTTTCTATGTATAGGCAGGCTTCCCAAGAAATTGAAGAAAAATAGAAGACACCACTTTTCATTCAGATGGGTTGATTCATCCCAGAGAGAACGTTAGTTGGTGATTTGTGGAGCATTCTGCGAATATGGAAAAGCATCCCATACAATGCTCTAGTTCAGTCCTGAAGCCAGCAGGGGCCCTCACCTCGTGGCATCACCCAATGCTCCATCCTGCCATGGGTCGATACCCAAGGAACTAGTCTATCTTACTGTTGCACATTGGAAATTGCACCATTTTGCCTAAAATCATCTGTACTGCCTTGCTTTGACTTTAACACAAACCAATTCTTTTCTCTCTGGAATGTCTGCTCTATGATCAGCATATTGTTTTCATAGTCTCAATTTTTTTTTCCAGAATATTCTTTCCAGTTTTTTACCTTAACTGTGAAACAATTTCACTTCTAAAATCACTAGTTCAAAGTTACTGATCTGTAGCCTCAAATTCCCTTCTTCCTAGTTTGCAAAGAAACTGTTCTCTATGTATCTCTGAGCTCAGTTTTTTGTTTTTCTTTTAGAAATCACATTTAAAGGAGATCATACAGTATTTGTCTTTTCCTGTCTGACTTATCTCACTTAGCATAATGTCTTCACAGTCCATTCATGTTTTCCCAGATGTCATGGTTTTCTTCTTTTTATGGGTGAATGATATTCTGTTGTATATATTTTTGAGATCCATCCTTGTTGTATGCATCAGTAACTCATCATGTCTATTGCTGAGTCATACACCATTGTTTGGATGTACCATATTTTGTTTACCCATTGTCTTATTACATGATAAGCATTTTTGTCTAAGCCTAATTTCTGGTTCTATATTATGTCCCTACCATAATTTCCCCTCCTTTCCCCACTCCTTCCCTCATTGTCCTCAAATGAATGTGTCAGTCTGTTGCAGTTGATTTTCCTGGAATACGGTGACCTTTGCATACACGGTTCCTTCTTCAGCTGAGGAAAGCTTTATTTTCTATTATCTTTGATTATTGCTTGTGTTCCACTTGCGTGTATCTATATTTGATTCCTTTTTATTGCTGAGTAATATTTTATTGTATGAATGAACCTGTTCGTTTATCCATTTCACAGTTGAGGGCCATTTGGATTGTTTCCACTTTGGGCAATTACCTATAAAGTGTCTATAAACATTTGATAGAAATGAGCATGTATGCTTATATTTCACTTGATAGGAACTGGGTGTTAACAGTCAACAGTTTTGTTGTTTTTTACAGCTTATTTATACCAATGGTGGGGGTCTCTTCCTATGCATTCAAAGAGCCTGGGTCTAGTCACCTTTCTAAACTGCTGGGCATTTAATCTGAATACCTGGCCACCATTATTTGTTTGTAAATCTGGGGTGAGAAAACCTAAAGCCTAAGCTTCTTTCTTCATTTTGTGTTTTTGTTCCATTTCTGATCCTTGGAAATATTTAGTTTATTTTTTCATGTTATATGTTGTTTAGTTCTCTCATTATATGTTTTGTTCATACTTACTATGTAGCAAAGCAGAGGTGGTGATCAGAGTACAAACTCATGGAGCCATCTGCAACCAGAAGCACCTGGAATTCCCGGAGAGCCCTGCTGGTGCAAAAGGCTCCATCACCCATCCAACTAAGCAAATCAGAACACTGAGAGTTAGTCCTGCTAGCTCTATTGTCCTCAGCTTTCATACACAATTAAGCAAAAAATTTTGTTGGTTCTTTCTTACCTTGTAGTTACCTCTCAAATCCTTCCACTCCTTTCCATTTTCTGTCTCCACTGTAATCTAAACTCTTGTCAACTCTCACCAGGCCTCTGCTGCAGCTTCCTAAGTGACCCACCCATTTATTCTTCTTCTCTTTCCACTTAACCCCTTCTTCATATATACAGAGGGTGCCAAAAAATAATGTATATGCATTTTAAGGAAAAAGCTGTATTAAAATTGTATATCAATTACAATATATATCAATTACAAATATATATATATATATATATATATATATATATATATATATATCAATTACAAAAGATGAATACAAGTACCATTTGACTTCTGCAATTACAAGAGGTGTTCAAAGTGGTTACTTACCATCAGCCTCCAGACACTTCTGATTATGGCAAACTAGCGCTTGAGCAACGTTGGTCAAAGTATCCACTTGTATACATTTTTTTTGGCACCCCCAGTATATATGCAGCACTTCCGAATAGTAAACTTGGTTAACTGTTTGTTCAGGTGGTACAGATTCTTAATGAATAATCCCTCTGATATCAAAAAGTTTAGCAATATCATTGTAACAAGTTTGCGAACTTAATTGTCAGGCCTTGTATATATGTCAATCCCTTGCTTTAAATATTCTGTGGGTTTCACTGACCTTAATTTATAAAGAAATAAAGCACGGGAGTCTCTGTTGCCTACCTTGTTAATCTGTTAAGCCCCTTCCTTCACTCTGTGTGTTCTATTCATATCAATCTTCTCTCAGTCAGTACCTTGTAAATGGCATGCTTATCTCACCTCAGGGCCTTTACATGTGTTAGTCTTTTTCGTTGAATGTTTTTCTTCTCTTTTCATATATAAGTTCTCCTAGTACTTAGTAAGAAGCCTTATGGAACCTTTCCTGATTCCTCAAACTTCTTCAGGTCGTGATTACATACTCTCATTAAACTTTGTACTTACAACAGTTCTTTAATCTATGGTTGTATTTCTACCTTGCTTTCTTTGCTTATGAGTATAGCATTATAACTTGACAATACTAAGTACCTACTAAATACTTTTGAGTAAATGAATAAATAGCTACAGAAACACTTTATGTGTTAGAGGAGTCATTTAAGTGGAATGATTTGATGGATGTCAAATGCTTTCCTATCTTCAAATATCTCATCTACTGAAAGTATATCAGTCTTCACTGCTTTTGATTAACCACTGCCCTGTCCAGACTCCTCTTTTAAAAAACAACTCCTTCTAGTAAAGCTGAAGCACGATATCTTTAACACCTTAGTGTGATGAGTTTATCAGATTGCTTTCATTCCTGAGGGACACACTGTCAGATGACATAGATAAACATTACAGGGAATTTTCCAGCTAAGGCTCTTACAAAATCAGGGTGGTTAGGTAAAAGTGAAACTATACTGCCCAGTTCTTTCCCTAATGCACAGGTATTTTTTTATTGTGATGCCTTCATTGACATGTCCCTACAGTTGTCGGCATAGTCTAGTTGACTTGATTGACAGTGGTGTCTCTAGACTTAAACCATGAGGCTGATGGTTCAGAATGTTAATTTTTTTGGTGCAATTGCCCTTATGGAGCGTAGAATCCTTTTCTTTGACTTACTCTTGCAGTTGGGTCACATATGACCCCAATAATTTGGCTTATAACGTGGAAGAGAATTCCATCCTGCTAGTTGATAGTCTTCTGAATAACTGGTGAGATTGTTTGATAGCATGTACATTGCAGAACAAATATCAAGCACCAGGTTTATGACGTTTAAAATGTTATTTATTTTTATAGTAAACAGATATTGGAACAAGAGACTTCTGAAAATGTTTATAATGCTGTAAAGGGAGGGATTTTCCTTCATTTCTGGGAGTTGCAGAATTTTGTGACAAAGAAAATGGTAATTTAAGGCATGTGGATTTTATTAATACCCAACATTAATTGAATATAGAATGTGTGCTCTGTGATAGGTGCTATAAATAGCTCTTTATATTGTATTACCATGTTTAATCTTCAACTCTATGGGCTGGCTGCTATTATTGCCTCTATTTGTTTTTTGAGAAAAATAATTTATTTCACTGGATTATTTCAGAGAATAAAAAAAATTACAATAGTCTTTGTTTGTGAAGGAGAAAAAAATTAGTATGATTAGTCTTGAAGAAAATAAATTTTACCAAGAATTAAATCCAGAATAATTTGTGTCCTTATAGGGTATTCTTCATTATAGCAATGATTTCATAGTAAATATCCCAAGTGACTCTATATCTCAAGACAAAATGTTAAAGATTGTACAAGGGTAGTGTCTTGAAGTGAATGAAATTAGGCATTTGGGAGAGTGGAATTTTAACATCCTTGAGGTCAGCCAAGGTTTCATTTAGACCATGCCAAGCTCAATGCAGTGCTCACTTTCACGTTTTTCACACTATACTGGGGAGAAATAAAATGCTTACAGTACTCATGTTTTGAGCAAGACTTTCAAAGTCATGAGCTCTGAGTACTTAGTTTGCTTCTTGAGATGCCTGTATTTAATGCAAAAATTTTTGAATAGAGATTCCTGCTGGGTTATGTAACAATACACATGCACGTAACTCATGTTTAGACTTTTGGGTCAAATCCCAACAGAGAAAAGTTGACTTTGCCATAGATAACATCCATCGTATAAATATTGCACAACTTTATACCTGCAACTTGATTTTTAAATTTTTTTTAATATTAAAAAAATTTTCAATTACAATTGACATACGTTATTATATTAGTTTCTTATGTACAACATAGTGATTAGACATTTATATAAGTTACAAAGTGATTATCCAGATAAATCTAGCACCCATCGGACACCATACATAGTTATTACAATATTATTGACTATATTCCCTCTCCTGTACCTTATATCCCCATGACTATTTTATAACTACCAACTTGTAATTCTTAATCTAGTCTCCTTTTTTCACCTATCTCCCCAAACCTCCTCCCATCTGCCAACCATCACGTGGTCTGTAGAAAGACTTTTTGGTTCACACATAAAGTCTTATATAATATCATGGGCAGGTTTCAGAACAATTTTGTAAGGTTTCTTATGTGTCCAAAGTAGAAGGCTGGGGTTAAATGCAAAAAAAGTTTTGATTCACTGAGCCCCATCTGGAAAGTTAGAAAAGGTTATCAGTGGGGACATAGACGAAGTGGGAAATTCCCAAGGCACTATTCTTCTATTTTATAAGTGAAGAAATTATATCACAGAAAGGTTAAATAACTTCTCTGAAGTCCATTTGCCAAGTCAGTAGTGAAGCCCCAGAGTGATCTCCCTGGATGCAGACCAAAGTTCCAAGAGGCTTGGTAAGTACCAATAGCAGATGATTCTGATGTGGCTGGCTGCCAGAATCATGCTTGCTGTGATAGGTATTATTGAAGAAAAAAAAAATAGTCAACATAGCTGCTGATATGGGTCATGTGCATGACTGAGAACAAAGGAAGCGACGTGGCATAAACACTTGGGATTAAACATTTGCTTCAGCTCATCCAAACGCAGCCACCTACTGCTGTAGAATGTGGATGAGGTGGCCGGGATTTGCGGTTGGGCTCCGTGTGGAGGAAATACAATCTATCTTTTGTTCTTTAGGAAAGGATGCTTAAAGGACTTAAAAATAAGTTTAATTTCCTATAATACAAAAACATATGTATTTAATGATCAAAATGTAACCCAAGAACTAACCTCATGCCTCTGTCGCCTGATTTCAGAGATCTTGAATGGCACTATGAGTCCCTCACCCTTTCCAATGTCATGTTCCTGAAAACTTGCTTTTCAAGCTTTATTCATTTCATTTTGTGCTTAGATCCCTGTTGACATAAAATTCTTTTTCAGAAGCGTCTCCCCTAAAACAAGTGATGCTTAGACTGTTCTTTTCTTTTTTTTTTTTTGACCTGACAAGTCTGAAAGATATGCCACACCTCCCAACAACAACTGTGGTTCATTATGGCAGTGATTGCCAAATGTTCCCACACCTTTTGAGTATCCAAATTTTAGGGGGAGAGTTGATGGGTAGAAGAATAAAAAACCACACTGTCAAGAAAAAAAGTAAATGTGGATTTATGCGAGAGAAGGAAGGATGACAGTGGGCACTAGAGGCAAAAGACAAAAGAAAAAGGTGGAAACCTTATCAACAAGGTGTTTTGGCTTTACAATTTGCCAAAAATGAGTTGGCTAGGTACAGTGATGGAACAGTAGCTTATAGGTTTACTTAGTATCATCTCTTGTCACCTAATATATGTCAAATCCACTTGAAATATGACTCCAACGTTCTAATCATCGTTCTTGTTAGGGAGGCAGGCTGATAGGGAGAAAGAAAATGGAGTTTGGAGGAAAACTTAGATTCTAATCAACCTGTGCATCATCCTCGATTGGCTTGGTAACCTGAGGTATGCTAGTGAACCTCCCTGAGAATGTTTCTACTATAACATGCTACTTTTGGATAACAATATTTACTTGTATGTTGCAGAACTTTTCTGATGGTCAAGTGAGATATGATCTGGAGAATGCTTGGCGTCCTGCTCTGCGTTTATATCCCCCAGCTCCCTTCCTGACCCCATGACCTTCTTCTCTCCTTCTCACATCTCCCCTTTGTTGCACCCTGGTTTTCTGAGGGCAACCCACTGAGAACCACACATCTGAGGTCATGCTTTACACACTGGCTGAGCTTTCTATCACCATACTCTTTTATCTCAAGGAAGGTCCGGGATAAATAAATTCATACCAACATATTGATAACTGAAAACTTAGCTAATGTTATTCTCTGAAAAATAGCTGCCTTTTAATAAAAGGCAGCAAATTAAGAGTTGCAGTTTTAAGAGCAAGAGAGAGGGGGAAAAAAAAGAAAAAGAAAGAGCCATCAGTGAATGGTTGATTGATGGTATGGCTGTATAACTCCCAAATTTTGGCCTCCATAATTTTAGACCAGAAGGCTGAGTTCATCTTGAACTACAGGACACTTAAGGGAAGATTTTAGATACAGGACAGTTGAGGGTTAGACAGTTAGGCAGTTAGAAATCAGGAGATGGGGAAGGGACTTGTGAAGGAGCAGCCAGTAAGACTAGAGAAAAAGCAAGACATTGATCTGCAGGGTCACTGCACATATACATTTCTACTTGCTCAGCTGGAAACTGCCCTCAGGCTTTCAGATGGAACAGAGAAATGCTCAAAGTTGTCATATGTTCTTATTCTTCTGTCTTCATCACAATCAACAATACCTCAGGTTCATCTCTTTACTATGAGTCACCTGCTCAATCTGTCCTTAGTCTTTCAGCTTTGAGTTGAAATGTTTTATTTACTTAGTTTAAGCTGGAGTCAGAGATCTTGTTATACTACTTTTGAATTTCTCGTTCTGAGTTTCCCATTCCATTATGAACTCCTCGCCCTTCTTCATAGGTTAATGGTTAAAGCTTGGGGTTTGGAGTCAGACAGGTTTAATCCCACTTTCACCACTGACTAGCTGTTTACAATTTCACCCAAACACAGGATCACCATTTCTCCAAATTCCCAGAGATGCCTCCTGATCCATCTCTCTTCTCTAAGACATCAGCAGAAATGCCCAAAGGTTGGTCTCCCATATAGTCCTGTTCAAAGGTTCTGAGGCAAGCATCTGGAGTGGGAAGAGGTCGGGTCACAGGTCAGAGGTTCCATGGCATAGTTTGACTGATGGCAGTTTTCTGTGCTTTTAATGTCATCAGAGAGGGGGAAAGATCTAATCCTCTGGAAAGAGAAATGGTGTTACATAAGAAGCAAAGCAGTCCGTGGGTTGCAATTCTGCTTTCTATAAAGAAGGTCCAGCTCCAAAAGTCATAGTATATTTTAAAGGATATATCAAAGCTATTCAATATGTTAACGCAAAATATCAAGACCAAGCCATGTACGCTGCTGAGAAAATTAATTAGCCAGGGGAAAGTAGACGCTGCCCCAAGCACTTGAGGCATTATTATGTAGAAAAGGGAGAAGGGACAGCAGCACAGTTGATATCAATTGGTAGAAAGTGAGTGGACTTTGGCTCAATGGAAAAAAAAAATAACTTTCTCTTACACTCTGAGTTATTCATCAATGGAACAGGCTACCTTATGAATTATTATTGTGGAATTTTATTGCCAGAGGAAATTCTAAAATCACGTTAGTTCCTCTTCTCAATTGACCTGTGAGATGACTGAGGCCAGGTTGGGTTTAGGGACTTTCACAGAGTCACACAAGAGGGATAAAGATTGGAAAACCTGGTCTGAGTCTGTGCTCCACTGTTCTCTGGCGATGAAATCTTATTTTCCTTGTTCTGCTTTCGGGGTAGTCCTGAGAGACGCTAAGAGCTTCAAGAGATGAGATCTGAGCCCGATTCCCTTCATCACAGGTGTGGCTAGGAAAGCTTGGAGATGCAACGAGAGCAGGGTGATGTTTTTACTTCATAATAATATTAGCTTTATTGGTTCACCTGTAATAAACACAAAATATGACAGTAGCAATAATATTAATTTCTCATACATATCCCTTCTCAAGTAACTCTGCAACAATAGTGAGAGTCAAGTTTTGTCTTCCTCTTGTCAGAAACTGAGTGAGTAGTAGCTTTAATGTTTACCAGAGGGAGGAGACTAAGAAAATTAACAAATGCATAAATAGATTTAAGCCTTGAAAATGTCTGTGCCATCCTTTGGGAAGTGGGGGAGGGACTCAAGGAGAGCGTGATGATAAAAGGAAGAAGGCTATGGAATGTAAAGAAGGCGAGGGTTGGGCATGGAGGGAGGGAGTGAGCATCCAGGCTAAACCAAGAGACCTGGAGAGCATCCACTGGACTCCAGAGCCTTAGGCAGTAAAGTCACTCTCCTTTTTAATGTTACAAAAAAGTAAAATAAGTAGAGCAGGAGTATAATGCCATCATTTCCTGTAGCTTATGTGGCTTTGAACTGACATAAGTATTGGGGCATAAAAGTTCTGAAACCTTCCTTGGAGCAAACTTCACTAGCTTCTGTGAGAGAAAGAGGGACGGTTCCTCCTGCGTGGCTAACAATGGCAGTCAGAGTCAGTTTGGACATTGAGGTCATGAGTATTTACCCAGGTGCTGTAGGTTAGTGTTCAGAGAGGAGCAGAGTCAGGATGCTTTACTTCCGTACTCTGTTCTACCATCCTTTCATTCCAAAATGTTGGTCAAGAACAGCAATTAGGGACAGAGAAGGGGCCATCTCACGCATAACACTTGAGGAAGCCACTAAATATAAGAGCTGAATTTTCTTATTTATAAAAATTAGTGTCGTGGCCCCAGGTACTTCTTTGGTTGTCATTTTTAGACTCACATTAGATAATGTGCAGTGATAACTTAGATCGGTCTGCTACGGTTGTTCACATTGGAATCAGCCAGACGATGGGCTTGCTATCTCCAAGGATTAGGAAGACAGGGATTCTTGCATTGCGTGAGACACAGCAATTGTGTGTGTGCGAAGAGGTTCTGAAAACAAAACATCACGTTTAAATTTTTTTTTTTTTTTTTTTTTTAAGGATGGGAGAAGAAGGAAGGCAGTTTGGTATAAGAACAAGAGCCTAGGGTTTTGAATCTGAGGATCGATCTTAATTTTGGTTTTCTCATTGTTATTTGGGTGACTTTGAACAAGTCTTCCTAAATCTCAGATGATGGTAATACTTTCACCCAGTTGAGGAAGAAATAAGCTGGTGGGCTTGAAAGTATTTTTCCACCTATAGAGGGATACACTACTATTATTTAGAGTGAGAAAAAAAGAAACTTAGAAAACATCTATTCGCTTACAATGTTATCACTGTAAAAAGTTTATCCACAGGATGTCAAAGATAGATGAATGCAGAGTAGCTCATCAATTATCTCAACCTAGACAGACTCATCCAGGGCTGGGCAAATATTAGATTCATGTCTCAGCTATACAGGTAATGAATGGATCAGGGAGAGTTTCATTTTACTGTTTTTTTTCTTCCTACAAAGGTGGAGCTCAGACCTGAATACTTGTTATAACAAGCGTGGCCCAAAAAAGCTTGCTATGCCAGGATCTAGGAGAAGAGATTCAAATATACTTTGGCTTGGATATGAAAATGGGGAGAAAAGCTATGTTATGGTGAGGTGCCATTTCAGATACTTCAGATTTCCAGGACTACCCACTGATCCCTTTCTCTTGATTCAGGGCACGGCTCTCTGTGGCGTTGGCTGCATCAGCTACTCTTAGCCATGAACCAGAGCATCTTAGAATCTGCTAAGTGCCTACTGGGTCTGTAGCTTGGAAAACATGTCTGCAAAGTTAATAGAGAGCTTCTGCTCCGAGGACCGAGAGATTTCAATCACTGGTATTGTCACTAAGTGGGGATGACGGGGGTCATGGTGTAACGTTGTCTGGAAAAAAAGAGCAGAAATTTAAAAAAAAAGAAAAAGAAAAAGAAAGAAAGAAATGAAATGAAAAGAACAATCTTGCTGAGTAGGTGCCAGGTCCAGTTGTGAAATGGTGCAGGTGTGTGAGCTGACTAGAGCTGGACTGATTTCCTCCCATAGAGGGGGGCCCTCCTGCAGGGCCATGTGACGCACCACAGTTCCACTGCTCAGAAACAGGAGGTTAATTAGCCCAGCACTTAATGAGAGCGTCTGGAGGAACTGTTGAGAAAATACTAAAAAATAAATGAGATGGAGGAACGATGGAGAAAAAGGCAGAGGGCTGTGATGTGCTCTGAAATGGCTGGTAGGAGAAAGAATACGGCTGAAACAAATTGACAATGACTGCACAGTTGAGCCTGGCCTCAGTGCCACTGGAGATGCATTTTTTAATAAAATAGCACGGAGGTGGAGGAACTTTGGAAGCTTGGCAGTTATGGATGATGATGAGTGTGTGTGCCTGTGTGTGTGTTTAGGGAATGGTGTGCAGGGGGGGGAAGCTTTGTTTTCATTTTGAGAACTTGAGCATTGTAAGACTTCTAAGGCAAGGGAATAATTATCTTCTATCCCTAGGATCATTTTTATTGAATGCCTATCAAGCTCGGCACTTTGTCATTGAAAAACAAAAAAGTTGTGGAATAAATAAATGAATAGAAAAATAAATGAGTTTCATCAAGTCAATGCCATGGTTTCATGACAGTTATTTTCAAACCGTGCCATAAGAAGTCTAAAACTTCCATGGAGATGTGTCAGAAAACTCCATAAAATTGTTGGCCAAATTGCTTGGATGAGTGTATGGCTCTTTAGAGAAGTTCTTCCAAGACCAGACACTTAGCGGGGTTTTATTTAACACTAAAGGTCTTACTGAGCCAAACTTGAGCATGGCTATCATAGCCAAAGTTCATAGGGAGAGCTAATAGCTGAATTACGGAGTAAGTCGAGAACTTCTGACTTAAACTCCAGTGTTCTTTCCAATTCAACATGATTGAGGCTGCATAAATATCAGAAGAATGAGCCAAATAGTACATTTGATGCTCATAAACAATTGTCAGTGTCTTGGAAATGTGGCAAAACTTGGGAGGACAATGTGAGAATTTAGCCAAATTTTCAGGCAAATAAGTATCTAGAAATGAGGATTGAGATAAACACCAAAGGGGTAAGGACGGAAGACACAGTAAAAATACACATATGAGGCCCGTCAATTAAGTTCACGAACTTGTTGCAACAATGTTGCTAACCTTTTTTTGATATCAGAAGGATTATTCCTTATGAATTTGTACCACCTGGACAAACAGTTAACCAAGTTTACTATTTGGAAGTGCTGAAAAGGCTGCATGAAAAAGTTAGACATAAAGGACCTGAACTTTTTGCCAACAATTCATGGCTCTTGCATCACAACAATGCACCAGCTCACACGACACTGTCTGTGAGGGAGATTTTAGCCAGTAAACAAATAACTGTATTGGAACACCCTCCCTACTCACCTGATCTGGCCCCTAATGACTTCTTTCTTTACCGGAAAATAAAGGAAATGTTGAAAGGAAGGCATTTTGATGACACTCAAGACATACCTCAAGGGTAAAATGATGACAGCTCTGATGGCCCTTCCAGAAAAATTGCTTTGAAGGGTGGACTAGGTGCTGGCATCAGTGTTTATGTAGCTTCCCAAGGGGAGCACTTCAAAGGTGACGGTAGTGATATTCAGCAATGCGGTATGTACCAAATTTTCTAGGATGAGTTCACAAACTTAATTGTCAGACCTAGTATACAGCATTGACACAAAGAGAACTTAACACTGTGAAATCCTGCTCTCTTAATTTGGGCTACTATTCTTCGAGGTAAATAATATGATTCCAGTTTTAAAGATGAGGAAGCTGAGGCTTAGAGAGATGAAGTAACTCAACTAAAGTCACATTGTTAGGAAATGATACAATGTGGATTCAGAGTCAGACCTGCCAAGGACCAATGTCCTCAGCGTCAGTAAGTGGAATAAATGAACATGATCTAGAGGTAATTAATAAAGTTCCAAAGAAAATGGGCAAAGTAATCAGAAAATGTAAGAATTATCTGCATACTGACAGATACTGTAGCAACAAATGAGAACCGAACCATCAATCTCCACACATAGCCTAGGCACTAAGAATGGAACCCACACATTATCTTCTACACTAGATGACTAGGCCATTCCTCTGTCTTTGTTAATATGTCTTTGCTATTGTTCAGTCTTCATGAGCATGACCTAATTCCTCCAAAAGTGTCCTACCTAAGCAAATGTTTTCGTTGTTCATTACAAGATCTTTCTAGAAGACTCAATTTTTCAATGGAAAACATCAACAATCTATGATTTGAATCTTGCCTCAAAATACTCACCTTGCTGTTTCCATCAATCCTGGACTATTGTGTCATAACACTTACCCCGTCCTAACCAAACCCTAACTTTAGAGACCTGCCTGAGGTCAATAAATTTTGACCTTACTTTCTCCCCGAAGACACAGCCAAAGCCTTGCAAGGTGATGTTCTCAAGTAATCAATTCAGGGTTGTCTTATCAAGAGGTTGTGTTTGTACTATTTGGGGATCCATCTTTTGACATAAACTTAGCTTTGAAAAGTATTCAAATAACAAAACCACCTTGCACTCACCTCTTTGACAAAGAGTGAAGGTAGGAACCCAGACCGAGAGAACCACCAAACAGAGCTTACGATAGACTGCCACTCGGCCAATAAATCTAACTTCTGACCCAAGGAAAGGCCAAGTGGTCTGTCCTCTTTACCACCCCTTCCCCTAAACATAATAGCTCCTTTTGCAGTCAAAGAGGAAGCCAGTGCTGTTGGGGAGGGAGAGAGAGAGGGATTGTGCCGGCTGGAGGAACCAGAGGCAGAGGCAAAAGGAGGATATCATAAAAGGACACCCCCTGGTCCCAGAGCTGTAACAATGAGACAGTCTAACAGTATTACCAGGGTTGCCATGCTGCTCAGTGAGGCTTACTTAGAATGTCATGCTGACGGAGAGGGAGGGATGGATGCGAAAGTCATTTTTTGAGCAAAAGGCAAAGAACACAAGATACCTTTTTCACCCAATCCTTTCGCACTTTGAAGTCCTATATCAAACTGATTTATGAAGGTCAAATTCCATCCTGAAAGGCATTGTTATTGATCTATCATCAGAGGCAGAGGTAGGAAACAGGCAATAGTCTAGGAAGATAGGGACATGGGCTTGGGTTCTCTGTGAAGGGTGGGGCTCTTCTTTGAGAGGCTGCTGTCTCCCTGTCGTTTGGTGCTCAGAGTCTTTCTTTGACGCAGATGAAATCACAAAACCTACCTGATGGTGCTGCAACTGAAATTTCAGTGGGGTTAAAAGTGAGATTGCCAAAATTCTTTCCACAGTCATTGGCTTAATTTGAATTATGTTAACCAATTGGGCATGCTGGCTACTGCACAGTGGTATTCCCAAATACCAGTCAGGTGACCTGATCATTCAAATTAGGTGGGGCTGTAAAGGTGGCTGAGTCTAGTGTGAGATGAATGGTCCATGGGCCTGTTTCTTTGACCAAGTATTTAAAAGTAGTCACAACAGGCAAAGACCACTATAGTCACTACAATGCCAACATATTGGAGTAAGAAATCAAAAAGAGGGGTAAAACGTTCAGGCACACCCATTTCATGTAGGAGAAACAAGGCAAGGGAACAACACAAAGTGTTCCATATTCAGATACTCTCTGAATCTGGGGCTTCTACTGAAACAAAATTAAGAGTTCTATGCTTGCCGTTAAATCCTTTTATGTTTTCTCAAACCAGTGATGTTCAGTCACACCTCCTTTTTTTGCTTTCTAGCTTTTAGACATTTATAGGTCGTTTCTTTGCTACTGATGATTCTACTCATATCACATTTGCTGTCAATTTTTACATTTTGTGTTCATTTTTTATTGACTTAAAAAAAATCTTTTTAATGTTAGCGGGACGTTGAGGAAAGGAGATGAGCAAAGGAGTGAACATGAGTATTGATCCATTGCCTTCAAATAGAAGACCTTGGTTCCAAGAGCAAATGTTTTTAATTCTAATGATGTTCAATTTATCAGTGTTTTCTCTTATGGTTCACACTTTTGGCGTTGCCTTAAGCAGGTTTTAATATGGAGTTATGCTTAAAACCTTTGCTCGAATATCCATAGGATATTCTAAGTAGCATAAGAGTAACCTCAACTGCCATAGGACTTCAGCAGAGGGAGAGCTCCCTCAGAAGTACATAGTTTTGCAGTGTGGCTTAACAGTTTTTCAATAAGCTGCTGCTGACTTTTGAATTTTCTAACTATTGAGATATATTGTTAAGGTTTCAAGATTTGGCTTAAGCACATAAACTTTAAGAAATATATCTATCTATCTGTGGCCAGTGAGCCCTAAACAAAATTAGTAATGATGTAAAGACCCAGGCATTCTCCTCAGCTCTGCCCAGCACCTCCTCCCCTTGCCAGCCGTACATCCTTTTACTCCATAGGAGTTTCGGTTAAGTTGTGGTGGACCCGTTGGTTGTGTACATTTTCTTCTGTGATTTATGAGAAACAAATTGTCTGTTGATTTTACTTATTGCTGTGATCCTCTTTGCTACCCTGAGATCTTTGACTTTGTTTGTTTTGAACTTACTTTTGAGAGACAGATGGCTTCTCTGATTAAAAACATATATATTGGGGGGTGCCAAAAAATGTACACACATAACTTGTATTCGTTTTTGTTGTTGATATATAGTGAGCATTGCAATTTTAATACAGTTTTTCCTTTCTTAAACTATGTATTCATTTTCCCTCTCTCTTTCTCTCTCTCTCTCCATATATATATATGTACACATATATATATAGATAGATAGATAGATAGATAGATAGACAGATGTATAGATATAGATATATAGATATATACACATATGTATTAGTAGTAGTAGTACTAGTAGTAGTAAATGCCTTATCGTAGCACCATGAGTACCTTGAGGTTTCAGTGTGAGCATTGTCAGAATTCTGCACATAGTAGGTTCTCAGTAAATCATTGATGAAAGGAAGAATAAGTGATTGAACTGCTGACACAAATCAGAAAAGAGATGAATAAAACTTTTACTCCTATACTTTTATAGGTCTATCCATATCAATACACATATAAACATTAAACCAAGGGTGTTACAGATAATCCTGAGGTTGAAAGAAGCAGTTTTATCCCTGATGCGTAGGAGGAAAACACCTAATGTTCCTCTAGATGTAAAAAGCAGGGAATTTTTTTTTCTTTTAGTTGTTAAACAATGACGTTAGCTTTATTCTAAGGTACTTTGTTTAGCTGTTTTCATAAGGCCAACCAGAATCGAGGTGTGGTAAAGGAAAAGAGACCCTGCCCTCCTTCACTCAGTGCTTGCCATTGATCAGGTAGCATGACAAGCCTTTCACTGAGATGTCTGCTGTCCTTGCCTCATGGTGGTTACGGTTTGCACTCATGCTGGGGGAACCAGCCCCATTTTTTTACCCTCATCCTCCAGGCAGTGCTCATAACTAGCATATGCTCTGGCTGAATGACCTGGCTTCATTCACAACTAAATCAGTTCCAAAGCAGTCTGGATGATAGATAGCAGCTTATCAATAATTGAAAAGAAAGGCTCAGAGATGTCCCATTATCTGAATAATTAATGCTCCACTTGGGCTTTGTAATTCCTTAATAAAACTGACTGATTGATTTGCTTAATTAATTCCTCCTTTGACAGGCTTATTGCTTTCTTTGGAGACAGGGATGGGTAAAAAGAAAAAAAAAGATAATTCAAGCTAAGAGAAAAGATTTAAAATCTTCATAAACTTTAACCTCCTCAGAGTATTATGAAAACAAGTTCTCCAGCAGACCTTCTCCCCCAATCTCGGCTTTGCCTTAGAAGACCCCCCATGCACCTGAAAGCAGATACCACATGTCACCTGAGTGTATTTGGCATTGCAACCGATGAAACATTATGCTAAATTGTAAGGGCCCCAACCACATCTGTAGTAATAAACTCAGCTCAACCTTAAACACTTTTGAATAAATCGATCTGACTGAATGTTTAAAGCTGACTTCCATTTAAAGCAATGAGCTCTGAGCAAGGCCATGGCAGCTCTCTTGATGCTGGGTGAGTTGATGGCTTTGCCGGCACGAAGCATCCCTCTGGCTTTAGTGCACCTGCTCTGACTGAAGAACAGCTCTTGTCACTAGAATTTGGTCTCATCCCAACTCTGCTGCCATCCTTCCTGTGATGACTGGAGTTGACCAGAGAAGGATTGAATCACCCCAGGAAATTAAATGAAGAAATGGAAAGAAACAGGTCCTGTGTGGTGAGGGTTGGAGGGTGGAGATTGAGAAAAAGAAAACTGTGAGTTAAGTGAACGTAAAGTAATGCACGGCACGGCAAGGAATTAAGGCCATTTCTCTTAATTCTGGAACTCAGACAATTTGCAGTTAGAAAAATAATACAATAATTCTTAGAAAACATTATAAAAGGATAAAAATATATAGAAGATGAATTACTCAATTGGAAGAAGAAAGCAAGCCTTACTAGCAGACATCCCAATGATTTTGTCAAGTTAAATAACCAGGATATACAATAGAAATTTTAGTGCTGGAGTCTATTTTAGTCATCTGTAGTGCCATGGCACTGATCCCTGTGGTTTTTCTCAGAACTTTGTCTTAGTCAGCTCAGGCTGCTATACCAAAATACCATAGGCTGGGTGGCTTAAACCACAGACATTTGTTTCTTACCGTTCTGGAGGCTGGGAAGTCCAAGGTTAAGGTGCTAGCCTATTCGGTTTGGTGAAGGCACTGTTCCTGGTTTTCAGATGGCCAGTTGCCTTCTTGCTGTATCTTCATATGACAGCAGGAAGGAGTGAGCAGGGTGTGGGGAAAGAAAAAGAAAGAGAGAAAGCTTTTTGGTTACTTCTTATAAGGGTACGTATCCCATCATGAGGACTCCAGGCTCTTATCTAAACCTAATCACCTCTCAAAGGCCCCTTATACCATCACATTTGGGGCCAGAGGGCGTCTAGATTTTAATTTGGTGGTGGTGGTGCAAACATTCAGTTTATAGCAAACGGTTAAGGAGATAGTGGTGAAGGTAGGACAGGTGCCTTGTATGGAAATCTATTTCTGACCAGGGGTTTCTGTGTAAAGACTCTGACAATGGCAGAGTCTGAAGTAGTAAGGACAAGTTTCTTTTCCTCAAATTTTCATGAAAAGAGTAGACATGTAAGTAAATGAAATATGTTTCCTAGAAAGGCATCACCCAGTCTCATGTGTGGGAGCTCAGCTAACTATCTTCATCAAGAAATGGTGTTTATGGTACCCACCTCATAAAGCTGCTGAGAGAAACAAAAATATATAAAGCACATAAATGACATTTGGAACAATATGTAACTCTTGATAGATGATGGATATTAATGTTGTAGCAAATAGTCAGATGTTAGGGAATTTGGCTGTGAGGAAAAAAAGAAAGTCCACCAAGAGTTCAATGGCAAAATTCATACATTGTGGCCTAGATTAGAGAGATTCAGTCTTCCTGAAAGAGAAAGACTGTTTCCAGAGTTGGGAAACATTTCCTGTGAGCTGAGAGAATATAGAGATTGCAAAGAATTGGGTCAGCCATGGAAGAATAGGGGTAAAAAACAAGAACCACATGGATACATGCTGGCAATGCCATTTAAGGCACTGCTCAGAGGAGAGAGAAGTTTATATAAAGGGCTTCGGGTTGACAAGCCATCTCCTGTGGAGATGGATGCCAACGGTGATACCCAATAGATTTCACGTGTTCTGGTCCTATTGACAAGACTGTTCCATTTTCAGACTGATATTCATTCCATTAATTACTTTTTTTCTGAATCAAATATTCATCAATTCTGATTATTATCTAGTTTCCCACAAATACCTTCCCCTTAACAAGAAAAGAATTGGTCATAGACTTTGCATATTTCATTTCCTATGAGTAGAATGTATTCTCCCAGTAGAAAGGTATTGTTTCCAGTAAATGAAGAAGCCTGACATTCTGGGTTTACTCTTCAGCCTGAAGTGTGGTTAAGGGAACATGCATGAGGAAGATGGATGCAGTCACAATGTGCTGAGGAAAGCGGGTTACTGAGACTGCAAGGAGAAGGGGCAGAGCTGAGCCATTGTGAGAAAATTTACCAAGAAAATACATGCCACCCTGTGAGGTATCTTGGAAGAGACACCGCCATAACTTCCCTAGAAGTCACATACACACATCTTCAATATCATCTGGGACTATCTTGTTTGAATTACTATAAATATTAACTCCATATACTTTGGTCGAGTCTCTACCATGTACTTGCATTTTGTTAGTCAGTGAAAATAGATGTCCTAGATATGGTATCTGCCTCCAAAGACTTCTAGATTACTTGTCAGCGAAGACATTCTGGAGACAGATGGCTACTGTAGAAAACTATACATATTCAGAAATTTATAAAAAACAACAACAACAAACAGTTTTCAGGCACACAGTTGTATGTTGTATTCTCTGGAAGCATCAACTTCCCATGAGCTCTTCAAGTTCAAATAGTCCAAATATGAATAGTGCAATTTTTTCTTGCTTCCCCCAGGTTAATATCTACCATATGTCTTAAATATATAGAACAATTATGATTTTAAATATCTTAAGATTTCTGTATCAACCTTGATTTCAAATAATTAGGTTCCTTGTTTCAACAAACTACGTGCCCCAGAATTTCTTGCTACATTTCAACAAATTCTGTCAAATCCCTAGGCAGAATTAATTTTTTTTCATACCATGGTTTGATTTTGTGCCTCAAAAAAAGTCACCTTATTCATAGTGCATGCCAGAATGCCAGGTACCTAATAAATGTCCAAACTGAAAATGACAGGGTTGCTTTTTAATATAGTTTGATATGTTACGATAATGTCTCATTAACGACATGGAAGAGTATTGACTCTCTTTGTTGTGTGACATGATGATACACTGTTGTGTGACATGATTTCCTTCTGTGTCTCATAGCAGTGGCTGTGTAATTGTCATCTGAGTATCACCAGTGCAGACTTCTAACATCTCATCTGCATTGCTGAGGTAAAGCCAAGGGATACATTTCCCAGAATCCCATTTTCTATATTGCTCCAGATTTAGAGGGTAAATAGAACAGAAAACATTGTTCTTGGAAAGTCTCAGAAACTTTGAAGTGGCTTCTCAGACTGACCTATGAGCTCCCATTCTGATGCAGTAGATTGGGACGGTGGTAGTCTTTCTTTAAACTTGGAATGGAAGCAATTTGTCAGCAAATGACCCACTATAGGATGAAATCATAGGTGACTGTTTTCTTGTGACTACAGTGTTTCGCCGAAAATAAGACTGGGCCTTATATTAATTTTTGCTCCAAAAGACACATTAGAGCTTATGTTCAAGGGATGTCATACGGAAAAATCATGCTAGGGCTTATTTTCCAGTTAGGTCTTATTTTCGGGGAAACACGGTAGCACCATCCTGACTTTCTATTCTCCCTACTCTTTTAACATGTGTGTAAGCCTTAATTCATGTATTAATTTTTTTAATCCCTGTAATTCTTAGAGAGGCTGATTCCATGATCAAACCTAGACTAATTTATAGGGAATTACCCATATGAAAGATTCAAATGCCTTTTCAGTTACTCAAGTAAAGACAGCATGGAAATTTAATTCCATTCCAATATCTAGGGATGCACCAACCAAGCTACTTCCTCTGATGAAATCTCTCTTTGGAAATCTTAGGAAAAGCTAATAGGCAACCATCTCTTGAAGATGCCTTTCATTAGAGAGACTTAGGCCTTAGAAAACCCAAAGAAAGCCTAGGCTGGTTGTCTGTGCAATACCTGTTTCATGGATAACTTATAGTGTCCAAATATCATTTTTCCAGCACTTCTGAAAGAGCTAAATTGCATAGGGAAGAACTTTTTCTAGAATTAAAAATTAACTTAGATGTCAAAAAAAAAAACCTTGAATTTAATTTATCATAAAAGCTACATTCTCAAATAGAATCTAATGGACCAAAACAGATAAAGCAATTAAGTGGGAAATGCCATGAATTAATCTTATTTAAAGAGGCAGTGAGATGAAATTCATATTTTTAAAGATACAGTAACCAGGAAAAAAAAACCCACAAAACTTTCTAGGTCAGCTACAGGTGCCATAATTTAAAATAATGAAACATTATAGGTACCTAATTTATTAATTTTCTGCATGTGTTATTTGTTAATTTTGGCATTCCCTTCAGTTTTGATTGCTGGTGATTTTCCTGTCTTTAGAAACATTTTACTGTTTTTTCTGTTGTTTACTAAATTTTAGTGGTAATTGTGTGTGTGCTATGCAAAATGAAAGAGTACTGATATCCTAAAAAAAGCTCAAGCGTAAACTCAGCTTTTCTAGAATATTCTTCGGAATAAGCTCTCCGTATAGTTCACCTCTCAAGTGATAAGAACTTTATACAATAATATAGTGGTGAAGGTAGTCTTTAAAAGACTCTATAGCATCCTGATTGTTACTGTTATTGTTATTGATTAATAGAGTGACTATGTTTTATTGTCTTTTTTTATAGGAATTGTACATAATTAAGGTGTACAATTTGATGTTTTGATATAAGTATACATTGTGAAATGATCACCACACCAAAACTAATTAACAGATCCAGCACTGCACAGTTACCTTTTTTTTTTTATGAGAACATTTAAAATCTACCCTCTTAGCAAATTTCAGGTACACAATACAATATTGGTTACTGTAGTTCTAGAGGTCTAATGTATGTATGTATGTGTAGCAGAGTAACTATGTTTTGAGGTTTGGTGTTATAGTTCCTTTATTACTGCTTTTTTGGCCATGTTACCTCATGGACTTGGAGGCAGACTGCCCGGGTTCCTATCTTGATTTTATCAGGTTCTACGTTTGAGATCTACAAATTTATTTTCTTTGTGACTTGTTTCGTCCATCCATAGTACCTGCCTTTCAGATAATTTTTGCTGATTACAAAGATTTCACAGAAAAAGAGCTTAGAAAGAGCTGGTACACAGTCAACATTCAATAAAGGTTAATTATTCTATTAGTATTATTTTATATAGTGTTTATTTGACTTAATTCTAAATATGTGTTATAATTTCAAAGGGTTATTTGTAACATATTTCCTTCATGCTTATAAGGAGCAAACTAACAACAACAACAAAAAAACCTCAATGCATTATTTTTGAGATTAGTAAATCTTTTCTTTCTTTTTTTAAATTAAAGTTTATTGGGGTGACAATTGTTAGTAGAATTACATAGATTTCAGGTGTACAATTCTGTATTACATCATCTATAAATCCCATTGTGTGTTCACCACCCAGAGTCAGTTCTTCTTCCATCACCATATATTTGATCCCCTTTACCCTC
This sequence comes from Rhinolophus ferrumequinum, assembly GCF_004115265.2. NCBI lineage: Eukaryota > Metazoa > Chordata > Mammalia > Chiroptera > Rhinolophidae > Rhinolophus > Rhinolophus ferrumequinum. The sequence goes on along the minus strand of NC_046302.1, from coordinate 34,299,519 downwards.
ATCTCCCACCCCCCACCCCCCTTACCCTCTGGTAACCACTAAACTATTGTCTGTGTCTATGAGGTTTTGTTTCTCATTTGTTTGTCTTGTTCTTTTGTCGTTTTTGTTTCATATACCACATATCAGTGAAGTCATATGGTTCTCTGCTTTTTCTGTCTGACTTATTTCGCTTAGCATTATATTCTCAAGATCCATCCATGTTGTCACAAATGGTCCTATTTCATCTTTTCTTACAGCCTAATAGTATTCCATGGTGTATATATACCACAACTTCTTTATCCATTCATCTATCGAAGGACATTTTGGTTGTTTCCATGTCTTGGCCACCGTAAATAAAGCTGCAATGAACCTTGGGGCACACGTGTCTTTATGGATAAATGTTCCCAGATGTTTTGGGTAGATACCCAGGAACGGGATTGCTGGGTCATGCGATAATTCTATTTTTAATTTCTTGAGGAACCTCCACATTGCCTTCCATAGCGGCTGCACCAGTCTGCATTCCCACCAACAGTGTATGAGGGTTCCTTTTTCTCCACAGCCACTCCAACACTTGTTACTATTTGTCTTGTTGATGATAGCCATTCTAACTGCGGTGAGGTGATATCTCATTGTGGTTTTTATTTGCATTTCTCTGATGATTAGTGATGTTGAGCATTTTTTCATATGTTTATTTGCCATTTATATGTCCTCTTTGGAGAAATGTCTCTTCGGGTCCTCTGCCCATTTTTCAGTTGGGTTGTTTTTTGTTGTTGAGTTGCATGAATTCCTTGTATATTTTGGATATTAGCCCCTTATCAGAGGCACTGTTTGCAAAAATCTTCTCCCATTTAGTTGGTTGCCTCTTTATTTTGTCGATGGTTTCTTTTGCTGTGCAGAAGCTTTTAAGTTTGATATAGTCCCATTCATTTATTTTAGCTTTTACTTCCCTTGCCTTTGGAGTCAAATTCATAAAATGCTCTTTGAACCCAAGGTCCATAAGTTTAGTACCTATGTTTTCTTCTATGCAGTTTATTGTTTCAGGTCTTATGCTTAAGTCTTTGATCCATTTTGAATTAATTTTGGTACATGGTGACAGATAGCAGTCCAGTTTCATTCTTTGGCATGTGGCTTTCCAATTCTCCCAGCACCATTTATTGAAGAGGCTGTCTTTTCTCCATTGTATGTTTTTTGCTTGTTTGTCAAAAATTATCTGTCCATATTTATGTGGTTTTATTTCTGAATTCTGAACCTTAAGCTTTAAAAAAATCACCCATTGCAAAATATAGTAAGCCCTAATGTTTAGGAAATGTCACAGTACGTTCCATAATTTAAAACCAATCAAACAGTAAGGCATTGTGCTTTACTCCTCCCCATCTCACAGCGGGATGCTGATATGCCCTCCTCTACCTGCGCCAACCCACAGGAAAGTCATGGTTATGAGGACACAGCCTATATTCATTGTTTTTTGTTTTTTGTTTTTTCCTATAGTCCCTTTTTCCCCCCTATAGTCTCTCTCCCTCCAGAGCATTTTGCATATTGTCACCAGGTTTGTCTTCCTAAAATACCACTTCCACAGAGCGACCTCCACTGTTCACATACAGAATCTGGTCTTCCAAGCCATCCACCGGCTACCTGCACCCGCCAATTGACTACATCCGAGTACTGCTTCTCTGTTCAGTGTCAGCTGAGTTTTGCCTGTTAGCTCAGTGTTCTTTTGAACACCTGTGTTGTGGATCTTTCAGTCCCTTGGACTTTTTGCCTTCTACACTTATCCAATCCTACCCACTTTTCAAGGTGGCACCCAAGTACCTAACACCTTAACAAAGCTTCTTCTGTGCCTTGACTCAGAGGTTTCTTTTGTGAACCCCATAGCAATTATGAAGGATGAATCTCTGGTTTATACTAGTTTATCTCCCCCACCATGTTTCTAGAGCCATTGGAAATAGACTCTATGAATCATATACCTAATAACACAAACTTAGAAACTGATTTTTTACTGTATTGTTTAATTTGTTAGGGTTGCGTGTTTTTTATTTTTAATTTTTTTTTTTTAATTGAACTCATCCCCTTTTCTCCTTCTCCATGCTCTCTCTCACATTCTGTATCTTTGGCTGATAATAATGGGATATCACAACAAAACTTTTTATTTATTGAAATTAACTCTTACACATTTTTACTATTAACATATATTTTCTTAATTGTTACTCCTTAGAGTCATATTCAGTTAATGGGATTTCAAAATTAACACTAGGGATAAATAGCAGTGTAGCTAAAGTGAAATTTGTTTATACAACAAGTTTGGCTTTCTAATCAGTTTTCCTAATGCTGTAAGATTTAAAATAGTATTTAACAATGGAAAACAAAATAAGTACATTGATTATGATAAGAAAGCATAAACTGCATTTCTTTCCCCCAGAAAATGGACAGAAGTCTAAAAGACTCTATGAAGAATAAAGAAGAGACATCTTCTTTATTCAGTTGAAGAGACATCTTTGAGGTAAGGAGAAAACAGTGGGACTGCCTAAAATGATGAATACTACCTGAGAATGAATGATGGGTGTTTACCTGAGAAACAAACAAAAAAAAAATAGGTAATATAAAGTTGTTGGTCAAATTGTTAGGCAATGTAATCTGAGTAGACTTGTCTGAGTTGAGTCCTAGAAGACCCGACTCTGGATTAATTAAACAATTATGGAAAATAAGTCTTGTTGTAATGAAAATAATCAGCTGAAAAAAAAAATCTGTCAGCTGGCTGTAAACAGATAAGATTAAAATGGGAAAGTATATTTAAACCTATAAAAGCTTGATCAAGTTAAGCAGAAACATATATTTTATGATGTAGCAACAATATAGAAAGATTCTCATTTCATTTACAACATACTCAGATTCCTGATTATGATAAAATGGTGTCTCATTTACATGTGTATCAGATAGCCACTCTATTAAAACTGGACATTGGAGTATGTGGTTAGGAGTGAGGCAGTAGATTTTTAAGGCAGCAGTATAGAGAGGAAAGAGTGATTGAGATTGCCATGTGAGCACATTTAATGAAGGGAGATGGGCAGATGGAAAGACTGAGTTTTTAATGGATGGGAACATATAAGATTGAAATATAGATGGGTGTTTCCTATAAAACAATTCTGAAAAAAAACCAAAATATTAAAAAATAGGTATATCAAAATTAGACCTATAGAATCCATACAGCAAAAGCTTTCTAAAAATTATATACTTCCTGTTTTTATTGATAAAATATACATAGCATAAACTCAACTCTTTTAACCATCCTAAGTGTTGAATTCAATGGCATTTAGTATATTCCTAACGTGCAATGATCGCCACTATCCATTTCCAGAACTTTTCATCATCTCAAACAGAAACTTTAAACCCATTAAATAATAACTCCTCATTCCCTGATTCTTCCAACTCCTAGTAACCTTTATTCTGTGTTCTGTCTATATGAGTTTGCCTATGCTAGCTAGCTCATATAAGTGAAATAATAAGGTATTAGTCCTTTTGTGCCTCGCTTGTTTCATTTCCCATGTGTTCAAGATTCAACCATTTTGTAGCATGTATCAGAATTTAATTTATTGTAAACACTGAATAATATTCCACTGCATGTATATACCACACTTTATTATCTGTTGGTTTATTGGTGGACACCTGGGTTGCTTCCATGTTTTGGCTATTGTGAATAATGCTGCTATGCACAGGGATGTACAAATATTTGTTTGAGTCTCTGCTTTCAATTCTTTTGGATGTATTTCCAGAAGTGGAACCACTGGGTCATATAGTAATTGTATATTTAACTATCAGAAAAACTACCGAACCGTTTTTCACAATGACACCAACATTCTCACCAACAGTGTAAGAGGGTTCCAACTTCTCTACATCCTGGCCAATACTTGTTATTTTCCACTTGCTTTGATAATGATACCTAATGGGTATGAAGTGGTAAAATGATATAATTCTCAAACATTATTATGGAAAGAGGCAGAAAAATAAATTCTTCAGTGAAAAATGCCAAGTCCCAAAGCATAATATGTCTTTTAAAAATATAGCCAGAATGCTTATATGGTCTCCAAGACCTTCCATAATTTGACCTTTTTCTGTTCTCCAATTACTGACAGGTAAGCTTTCCCGATTAGGGAGAAGGATAAAACCTATCTTTCAAGTATTTATATCTTTACTCTGCCTCGTGTGTCTAGCTCAACAGTGAAAAACTTTTTTTTCCACCCTACAACGTGGAAGGTTATAACACAGTTCTGTAAGTGCCCCTTGCTCTCTGTGATGATGATTCTCACAGAGGGGAATATCCCCTTGAGTTGGCAACATCAGATCCCCACAGTGGAGGTGTGGAGGAGGAATGAGAAGGTTCCAAGCTTATATATGATTTCAAAAGTACCCCAGTGATGCCGGTGAATCTCTACACCAGTTTAGTCACTGCTATGGCCATACTTGAGGAGTCATCACTTCCTGTAATCAATTAAGTAATCAGTTAATCTTCCTGCTATTTATTAATAAATGCCTACCACATGTCTCCTTTTGTGGGTAATTCAAAATAAGTGTACTATCCATGCACTGGTAGAACTCAGTCTTGTGAAAGCAGACTTGAATAGAGTAATAAATATGACAATGTATAATTAGGTGTTGGAGTAATATGGTACGAAGTATAAATGCTGCAGGAATTATGATGAAGGGAGATGAATACAATTGTGAGGAATCTTCAAAACAGAGATAAGAATTGAGCAGGACCTTGATAGGTAGGAGGGATTTCTTTAAGTGGAAGAAGAAAACATGAGTATTCTGGTAATAATAAAAACCGTGAATCTTAAAGACATAGAGACGGTGATATGTGAAGGGGGTGCTTGCAGAACTTAGAGGTAAGTTTAACAGAACTGAAATAGGTATAGTAGGAAGCTGTGGGAAATATATAACAGGAAGTCCGTTTACAAAGGTCCTTGATTATTTAAAATGATATAGCAGCAAATAGGACATTTCAGCTGGTGGGACATTGGGGTATGATGCATCTCCACTTTACGTAGAATAACAGTGTTCAAAAGAGTTGAACCGATCAACTTTGTGCCTTGTAGGTTGAGTCAATAAAACCAATAGTCATTTACCTGGAAGTGAAAATTCTCTGATGAGAAAAATGGATGTGGTATTTATGGCACTATGCTTTTTGTTGAATAGAGGGAACTGGTTGAAGAGTAGGCAGGAGTTGTCCATTCTGAGAGGCTAATAGTTCCAGTTCTAAACATAAAGCTTTGTTCACTTTCATCCAGTCACTTAAGAATGTTTTGAATGTGCACTGCCATTAAGCAATAAATAGAATCTTATTCCAGGATCCAAAAGCTACTTGAAAATGTATGTAATGATGCTCTGCTTTTTCTCTTCATAAAAGAACAACCACTTTAGACACAGATTTAGAGAAAAATCACTTTTCTGGAATTTCAGAAATAGGTTTTATTCATTCAAGAGGAGAATGGAGACATCTGGTCCTGGGGGTGGTGGAGGGGGTGGAGTGCTAATCATGAATCTGTAAGATATGGGGTGCTTTTATTTCCTTAAAGTCATTTTATTTGACAATAATAATGTAACTTGAAGAGTGTTCTAATGAAACTCAGTTACAGAAAAACTGGTTCTTGGGAGGAAAAAATAGCACGGTGAAGACTTTCACTCACACAGATGTGCCTTCCTTCCCCCACACCTCAGGTTGGTGAAAGGTAAACTGACAAGAAGAATGCACATCCGTCATTGACTCTTTACCTTGGAACCTGAGAGGAGTATTCTAACAGCAGTCAGTACCCAGACACAGACATAAGAAGACACTGTTCTTTCCAAATATGGGCAAACTCCAGGCCTCGGTTAAGAGCTTGGGAACTATGAAGAATCTCTGTAACATAAAAGCCTTGAATTTGCCCCAAAATATACTAATACTCAATATAGGAAAGAGAAAACTTGTAAGTGTGTTCATTACAGCACATATTGACATTAGATTCCCAGGCTCCCTTTGCCCCAAAATTCACGTCAAAATAAATTTGGACATGGATATAAATAAATAAATAAATAAATAAATAAATAAAATTTGCTTTTATGTTATACATAAATATATAGCATTGCATATACATTTATGTATAGCAAAAATAAATTATATTTTAAATAATCATTGAGTATACTATGATTTTGCTACAGTTTTTCCCACTTACAAATACATTGTGTGGAACAATTTTAAATAAAGCAAAACAACAATAATAAATGTATTGTGAGAAGACTTCCAGGTCAGCAAATTAGAAGATCTCTGATTGTTTTAACAGCTGCCTTATACATATTTTGTTGGGTGGGTTGTGCCATGATATGTTTGTCTTCCTCTTTTGCTATTACAAACGCTGCAGCTGATATAGTTTTGCTTATTTGTGTGAATTTTTCTATGAGATAAATGTTAGAAGAGGGACTACTGGGTAGAGATCCATTCCTATATTTTGGTAGATGCAGCCCTCACTCTCCACGTAGACTTTATTAATCTACAATCCAGCTAAGAATGTAGAACAGTGGTTCTTTTTACACACACTTGGCAAACGAGGTAGTTATTAAATACAGTTTGCCAATCCAGCTTAAAAATGATTCCTCTTAATTTAACTTGGTTTTAACTTTGTTTCTCTACTTTTTCTCTAAGTTGCAGTGATACTGGCCAGCTATGACCATTTCCACTCCACGGCCTTTACAGTTGCTGAGGCCCCTGGCCTAAAATGAGCTTTCCCAAATTTTATATGGCTGATTCCTAGATACTTCTCTTTTAAAAGCTTTTTGCATCACCCTGTTGAAATTCCCTACCATCCCTACGCTAGAGAGTACTCTCCACCCTTTTAGTTTCCCTTATTTTCTTAGAAATAGGTGAAATTATTTTATTTGTCAGTTTGTCTTTTCCTATTAAGTTTATGTATGTTCTTTTCCTATATATATACATATATATGTATGTATATATATGTATCTATATACATATATATATATACACATATATATATGTAATAGGGCCTAGACTTAACTTTACATTTTTCAAATATATAATTATCTTTCTCAATATAATTTATTGAATAATTCATCATGTTTCCTCTCATTTGAAATGCTAACTTTTTTCATGTACTGAATTTCCTTGCATTCCTGAGGCTGTTTCTTAATTTACTCCTCTCTCCCCGACTGATCAGGTATTTATTCTACAATAGAACCACATTTTTCAATTTAATGCCCTTTTTAATATATTTTAATATCTGATGGAGAAAGATTTCCTTCATGCCTGTTATTTTACAAAGTATCTTTGGCAAATCTCATAGGTCTATATATTTAAATAAGTTGTAATACTCATTATCAATAAGACAAATTGGCAATACAGAAATATACAGGTTAGGGGTGGCCAGATAGCTCAGTTGGTTTGAGCATGAGCCTTAAACAACGGGGTTGCCAGTTCGATTCCCACATGGGCCAGTGAGTTGCACCCTCCACAACTAGATTGAAGACAACAAGCTGCTGCTGAGCTTCCGGAGGGGTGGCCGGATAGCTCAGTTGGTTAGAGCACGAGCTTTCAAAAACAAGTTTGCCGGTTCCAGTATGGGATGGTGGGCTACGCCCCCTGCAACTAAGAATGAAAATGGCAACTGGACTTGGAGCTGAGCTGTGCCTTCCACAACGAGATTGAAGGACAACTACTTAGAGCTGATGGGCCCTGGAGAAAAACACTGTCCCCCGATATTCCCCAATAAAATTTATAAAAACAAACGAGAAATATACAGGTTAAGGTACATGTTTATTTTTCAAAGCTTAAAAACAACAAGTAGGATTTAGTGTTAAATTTTTACTTCCCAAATTATGAAAGAAAGCCAGGTAAGAGATAATTCACTTAGCAAAAGACAGAAATTCAAGACTATCCCAATGATGTATAACAAGTACAAGGAATAACAGAAGAAGATTCATGTAAACTGAAAATAACCTTTTCGCCGATAAATACAGTTAGAAATTTATTTATCTGATTTATTATCACTTTCAGATTAGGTAAAAACAACAAATAAATAAATAAATCAAGCAAGCAAGCTTTGGCAAGATACATACCTGAAGAAGTAGATGCAGAAGCTACAGAAAGAAAAGCATACAGTAAATAATGAAAGAAAGAAGACGGAGGAAAGGACAGCAGCGAGAGACGGAACAAGAAAAAAGAAATACTGATCCTTATGGAGCTATTAGATTCCTAGAAATCTGGGAGAGTCATCTTGTGTGACAAAGAAGGTCATCCTTATTAAAAAAGTAAAAAAAAAAAATACAATTTACCATGAGATTATCTTTCTCTTATAAAATAAGTAAAGTATATAAGGCAAAAATTATTATACTGGGAAATTTTAATACAACTGCTTCAGACTTTGACAGATTATAGAGACAAAATTATAAACTGATTTAATAAGTATTTACCAAACTCTCTATTTTGGGTAGAATATAAAAAGCAATAAATTGTCTAAATCTTATTCTTATTCTAAGATTCACCAAAATACAACTCAAAATAAAAAACAAAAATTAAAACAGAAACATGAACCACATAGAAATTTATAAAATATTTCTCTAAATAATCCTTGAGTCAAATTATGTACGCTTGAGATTTTGAGAAAAAAGAAAATAATGAAGCTAAAAATAAAAAGATTAATATCTTAATTTAGCTTCTTTGAAAAACAAATAAGAGAGGTAAAATGTTTACTAACATACAATAAAAATAACACAAATATTCAAATGAACAAAAGAAATAGAATATAAGCATACATAGGTGAAATGGAAATAATACTGAGAAAAATATGTTTGAATAAATAGAAAAAAAATAATACTTTTTGGAAAATATGATTATAATTGACTCAGAAACAGAAAATCTTAGTAGTGGAAATTTATTTAAAAAATTTAAAAACCGTCAAATTATTTTAAAAATGTTATTTGACCTACTAAATGTTTCAGTGAGTGAGCTATTTCTAACTTATGCTGAAACGATAAATGCCCTGTGATATAGGAAAATGAAGCATCTCTTAATTCATTTTAAGATGCTAATATACCACTGACATTAAACCACATAAATGCAGAATACAAAAAGAAAACTATAAATAAAATCCACTTCTAAACATAGATACAAAATATAAATACCCTAAATTTAGTATTAGCTAAAAAATGCTAATGCAGTGAAAGGAAATATTTTCTAAATATGACACAGAATATTTATTTCAAACCAATGCCAAAATATACCTAATGGTGGCTGCTGTTACTACCATTAAATTTTTTTATTCTTTGAAATAAGAGTACAATAAAAGGAAAGATGAAGCATTGGATAAATAATGGAAAATGAGAAAGATATAGATACTGGTAGATGATGTGATGGTCTATTTAGGAAACCCAAGAAAACCAATTTGAAAACTATTAAAAATAGCAACATACAAAAATATATACCTTTCCTTTATATCATATTACGTTATTAGAAAATATTATGAACAGAATGACTTGCTCAGTGCCCTTCACTCACCTGTGCTTCTGTCAAATGCTGGATTGCTCCCATCTTCCTAAGATCTTGGGTGCCCATCAGTTACCTGGCGTACTACTTCTCACTCCATTCATTTCTGCTCATTGCTAAGACTTCAGTCTAAACGTCACCTCCTTCCTCTCTACTCTTTCTAAATTAGGCATCCTCATTACTTTCTCTCATGGTGTCCTGTTTATTTGTTGCTTATCACATTTCATATTTCTTTGTTTGCTTGTTTACTTGTCTGTCTATCTGTGTCAGCTCCATGAAGTCTAGGTACTTAGAAGGAGCCAGCAAAGTCTTGTGGCAAGGCAGGCTTTACTCTTGATTACTTCTGCTGGAGATGCTGCTGGATGAACATCCTTTGGAGGGACTCCCACCCTACCTGGACAGTCTTCCAGAGATGACCTGGTACCCTCTTTGCTCTAGGGGGCTCCCATGAGCCCTCCTTCATATTGGAAATGATAGGGGTCGGCATCTATTCTCTCTGGGAAACTCTATTCCCCAACTTCCACCATTCTCTGACCATTATCTTTTAGTAACATCCTTTCTTCTCACAATGTTGAATTTTACTTGAGCCCTGTGTTCCTGGAAAACAGAAAAGGTTAAGAAATCCGACACACACACCTTTTTGTATTCTGGAAACAGCTTATTGCAAAGAACCATCTTTCTGCATTATATGACTCCTGGATCCCCCCTCCTGTTTTTCACCTATGACAAGGTCAGACACAGACCATCCAAATTCCTGTTCTTTGACTCATAAATGATTATCTGAACAGTTTTGTCCCCACTGACCAATTGGAATATTATGCTTATCAACCAAACTTCTGTTAAGCGTCTCTCTGTCCCCCCAAGTCCCTGAACTTGAACCTACCCTTGTCTTGAGCCAGAATACAGCTCAGCCTTAACTACTCCAGCTGAGAATAGACTGGCCTCAGGGTAAAATGTTCTCTGTTTTTCTGTTCCATCACACCACATCCTTCATCCATTTCCCCACTTTGTCCTTTTTAGCCTTATAAATCACCCAAGAGATGCTTGTAGATTTTATGGTGAGAGAATTGTCCCTATTTCGGTTGTCCCACTCTTCTTATTGTGACAGTATGCTTCCCCACCTTGTGATAACCCTTTCAAAGAAAGTCTCTACCAAGTCTAGAAATGTTTTCTATTTGACACTTCCCTATACCTCCCTAAACGGCAATTGCTTCCTTTAGCCTTCTCTTGAAAGCTTTTTTTTTCTTTCTTTTTTTTCTTATTCTCTCACCATAGATTTCACTGTTCCTTAGAACCTAAATCCTAAATCTTTAGCAATTCCTATAGTGAAGGCAGAATGACATCATTTCTATTCCCACAATATGAAAGAAAATATGTGTAGTCCATCTTTCTGGAATAGCAGTGTGAGAGAAGAAAAACAGTGGGCTTTTTTCTTTATTTGTTTGGTTTTGTTTTTACTAAAATATGAGTCTATATATTTCCCCATAGCTCCATGCATGTATCAAAAGCTTTCAAAATAAACATTCCCTTTAATCTAACAATTCTTGTTATGGAAATTGTGCTAAGGAAATAATATGATATAACCAGAATGGTTTAAAATATGCATATACTTGTAATGTTACTTACAACAAGAAAAAACACCGAGGAAAAGAAACAAAACTAAAACCCAACCAAAAACAACAACAAAAAAATGGCACATTCATAGAATGAAACAATCTTTAATGATTTATTTGAAAAGAATACTTCATAACATGGAAAAATGTCTATGACATACCGATAACATATGAATATATTAGACATATAAACAGTAAAGTCTTAGTTTTAGAAAATCATTATGAATATAATTTGTATTTGTATTTTCAGCATTTATCCATATTTTTCACATTTAAAAAATAAACATGCATTTTTCTACATTTAAAAACTTTTTTTGTTTGTTTTTGCTAAACTTCTGGTAAACATGGGAGAGTTTAGCTATTCGTCCCTGTATCAACCATCCTCAAAACATATCCATCTACCATTTACATCGGGGTTTTTTGCGTTGTCTCACATGTAGGAAAGGCATTTTCTCTCTCCTTGACTCTCCTCTGAGTTACCTTCAAGAAACCCCTAGTGGCTGCGAGAGCAACTACTTGAGAAACAGTGGCAGTGGGCAGTAAGGAGCAGTAAGGAACCATTCAAGATTCTTGAAATGATGTGAGGAAGATGTTAGGTTGCTTGCCACGTGTATGGACAAGCTATAGGCACAAAAGGCCTTACTAGTCGCATTTGGATGTGTACACATTTAAATCATTTGGTTGATCCTGGTGTGGTCAAAACATCTTATCTGTAAAGGAGAAGGTGAGCCTCTGATACCTTTACTTTTCAGAAATAGCTAGCTAAGCTGCTATTCTTCTCATAATAGTTCAAGAGTAGGTGGAATCTGTTCTGATCTACTAGAAACATAATACAAAATTTGATATATTATAAAGGTAGCATTGCAATATTAAAAAATAAACAGAAAAACAAGACAAACAAAGTTAAGTTAACTTTCTTCTTTCCCTACTGAGCTTCGTAATTTACTGGGGAGGCTGGCACAATAGCAGTAAGATAATAGTAAGACAATAAATATGAAATATCAGCTGCCCTGTAGCAGTGCTGTTCAACAGAAACATTACATTAAGTCACATGTATAAATTTAAATTTTCTAATTTTCTTGTAGTCACATTAAAAACGTAAGAAGCAACTAAGAATTAATTCTAATAATATATTTTATTCAACCTAATATTTTCAAAAAATTTGTATGAAATGTTATTTTGATGTAATCTATATAAAAATGACTAATGATATATTTTACACATTTAATACTAAGTCTTAAGTGTGTATTTTACACCTGTAGCACACTTCGATTTGTACCAGCCACAATACACGTGCTCAATAACCACATGTGACTGGCGGCTACTGTACCAGACAGAGCAGGTATATAGCAATAAAATAAAAGGGGGAAAAACGGTTAATTTGACATTGAGAACCCTGGGAGATTCTCTTGGAGGACCTGGTGTTTCAGTAGTGCCTGCAAGAGTGGAGTAAGATAGTAGGAAAGACATTGAAGGGAGTGTGCAGAGCATAAAAGGCATAGAAATGCAAGATGTCCACTTTGGCTGAAGTGTGCAGTTTGTGGGGTCAAGCGAGAAATATAGACAGGAGAAAAAAAGATTGTAGAACTTGAATGATAAACTGATGACTCGTGATCGTCACCATATGCAATGTGCGTTATCAGTTTTCTGAGAGTATTTTTGAATTAGACCTTTGACTGTGGTGTGTAGCATGGACAGAAAATGACACATACTAGAAGCAGGGAGGCCAATGAGTAAGTCTCAGCAGTGTCTGCCAGGGGAAATGAGGGTCTCGGCACATGCATTCAGAGTGACATTCGTGGCAAATGGAGGCAGCAGGTGTATAGCGTCCTAGACATGGACTTGGCAGAATGAGCTTCATAACCAGGTAGGATGGCAAGAAGTCCCAAATGTCCCTAGGTCAAGGACTGAGCCACAGTGCAGGAGGTGAGTCTCTTCCCAAGAGAGAGAACACAAGCTGAGGAGCAGGGTGAGGGAGAAGCTGAGAAGTTTACTTTTAAATATATTGAGTTTGAGGTATATACCCAAAGAAATCTAAGGTTTTATTTAGGAAGGCCACAGAGGACACTGAAAAAACAATTAGTTCTCACTCTTACTTGAGATGAGAAACATTAGACCAATACATCAGTTTTGAGTTTGGAAAAGGAATTGAATTTATAGTAAGAGGTCCTATGATGGCGTTTATGTCCATCACTATTAGAGGAGGTAACACGTGAGATGGCTTCTTGTAAATTTACATATTAGAGTCTTGCACAATCAGGCCCTAATATGAAAATCATGTCCAAATACACTAAGTCCCTCAAACATCTCTGTTTATTTGGGGAAGTTGGCAGCAGCTAAAGTGTAAGATTCTCCTTCTCTTGCTCTCCCTCCCTATCTTCCTTCCTTCCTTCCTTTTTCACTCACTCCCTTTCTTCCTTCCCTCCTCCTGTTCTTCATTTCCTCCATTTCTTAAAGTGTTGGCCCCTTTTCTGGCTTCTCCTACCCTTCCTCCTGTGTAAAGAACAAACTTTTTTCTTTAAAGAAAGGCAGTCCCTAGCAGACTCACTCCCTTTAGAGTTTTTGCCTGATGCCTGTGACCTAGTTAATCACTGATTTCCCACAGAGGCAAGCTTCGTGAAAGTCTCTCAGGTCTTCTCAGAGGAAAGCCGGCGATCAGTTTGTGGTGTCTGAAGAGCTGCGAGCAGGTGCCCAGGGTCTCGGCGTCCACCTCAGCATGGGTGATTTATGAGTCGCCACCAAGTCAGCCAGAGGAGGAGAAATCTTGGATAGGGGACCCTGCTAATTGGCCCTTTCAGGTCCTACTGGTGAGAAGTTCCCTGGGCTCAGACTTCTTCCGCCCTTTTGAAAAGGCAGAGGAACAGCTTAGGTTGACAAATTGAAAAAGAAAACAAGTAGGAAAGGCCCCCCACTCTAGGGAGAGGCTGTCATTGACTTCACTCCATTACATGGCCATCTCCTGACTACGGAGGAGCTGTGTGCCTGATACAGGCTTTCATTCTGTGCAGGCTGAAAGAGAGAAAACATTTCCAGCTATAGAGAGAGGAGTCAGGCCAATTGATTTAGACTCATGTGTATCTGATTCACGAGTTCAGCCGCTATTTGGAGCTCAGGGACAGCATGGGGCAGCCCAGAAAGGGTGGTCACCAGGCCACAGTTCAACTTTGTCTGTAATTTGGGGGTCCACGTGAGGAGCCAGAGCTAAGGAGAGTCAAACCACCATAGGGAACTTCATAAGGAGGTGGCAAAAGTTAAGGAGGACAAATAATACATTGTAAGTCTGCCCCCTGTTTGCAGCAAAATAACGGGAATAGCCTTTACCCTACTGGACTAATTGTCATTTTCTTGTCCATCTTAGAGCAACACCCCGGTAGCTACTTATGTGGTTTTTTTGACCCAGTTTCACAAGTACAAAAATGAGGCAGGTGGAGTGTGAGTGAATGTCCTTGTGGGATGACTCATACGGTTTGCTCCTGGAAGTGGCCTTTGACTCAAGGAGCCATTGCAGGAGCTGATTGTCTTGGTGGAAACAAAGGCTTACAAGACTTGCACACTCTCCCAGACTTTGAAATAGGGAATTCAAAGAGAGATACAATCACAGTTATGACAAGCGGTGAAAATACTTGAATTTCCTTCAAAGACTTTTAAACCTACATTGGCTAGTGAGGATAAGAAAAGATGGATATCTGCATTGATTGGGGTTATGAGACATGCTCAGATTAAAAATTGACTTGAACCAGAAGGTAAATTTCTTCACAGAAGGGATCAATTATTTTCTTTCTGATTGTATCATGATCAAACAATGCTGGATGCGGTGTTGGTGAAGAGTCAAGAGCTATTGAATTTGAACATAATACTGAACATAATCTCTTAACTTTGTCTAACATTATTATTAACATATACTGGTTGTTTTTTTGGTAAATATGTTTGTTTCTCAATTGATGTCTTTTTCACAACAAAGTTGAAAGTAATATTAATGACTATAACACCTAACATTTGTTGAGTAACTATAGTATGCCAAACACAGTACTAACAAATTAATATTAACCCTTAATCTATAAAAGCCCTAAGACTAATAGGTATTCATTTCATTTTGGCATGCCTTTGGAAGGAAAGTTTATAAATGTGTGTGAAAAGACTTGGATTCTTAACTAATTTAATCAGCTGTGTGACTCTGGGCTGGCCGCTTAAAACTTTTAGGCCTCAGTTTCCTCCTCATGGACATCTCATATAGCCGTGACCCATCAGAGTGTAGTACAAGCTCCACACATGCTATTCCACTTTCTCACCCCAACTGTGTAAAGTAAGTGTTCATTTTATAGATGAAGAAATCAAGGCCCAGAAAGGATAAGAAACTTGTTCAAGATCTCAGAGCCAGTAACTCTGTATGCTTGGATTTAAACTCCAAGTTTCTGATTCCAGATGCTATGGAATTTTCCCTTCATCTTGCTGCCTTCAGTATCGGCTTCAAAACTAACATGTTAGGATTTCACCTGTATGATGTTTGATGACCTGAGGAGTAATTTACAATTTTGGCAGGACCACAGATCGTGAGGCAGTGAGCTTTTGAGAGGATGGGCTTTGGAGTTCTCCACTGGGTTGAAAACTCCAGCTCCTAAGTTTCTGGCAGAGGCCAATCTCCAAAGCCCTCTAAGTCTATGAGTCTTCATCTCCATGTGGTAGTTATAGCAGGGTCTCCTGCATAGGATTGTGGGGAGAATTCAATCTGAAATCTTAGCTCAGTGTCTAGCATGATTAGAGAACCTAATCAATGTTAGTTACAATTTTTATGATACAGAGAAGGTCCTAGCTGCCTAGCTACATGGAGTCTGCCTGTTTTGGGGATGTGACCAACACTCACTTAAGGCTAGGGAAAAGAGCTAACGGGGCTACAAAAACCACAGTCCCATAGGTGGAAAAATCTATTCTTTTCCTCTGCATTCTACTTGGTTCTCTCCCCTAGCTAAACACCCTTGATTTGGAGCACTTATTCCATGACCCCGCTGATGGGTTACCAACAGGAGATTGTGACATCGGTCACATTAAAGTAAATTATGCCATTGCAGTATTAACAAGAAGCAAAAAACAAAAAAAATCCTCTAATCACATCACTTAATGCCATTGGAGAAACTGCCAAGATGTCCATAAGGTAGTCTGGCTGTGGGCTTATGTACTGTCCACATATTGATTGTTTTCTCCTAAATTATTGACTGTGTGTCTCCAGCACATTGTAAGATGTCTAGTGAGGTGCAGTGACACAGTGGGGGTCATTCTTTAAATCTTCTTAAAGATTGGATGCATTCTTCCTGTCTTTGTGTATACAGACCTGTAATTTTAATAACAGTAATAAGGGAGAAGGGGGGTTGCAGGGGGGAAGCCAGACACAGCCCAAGATCAAGAGTCTCTTCTCTTGTAATCTCCTTTGGAATTTCTCAAAGTCCAAAATGCAATTAATCACTTCTGTGAGGAAATTTGGAATCGATCGATAGATTTCATCATTGCTTTAATTATCCGTAAAGCTGTTTGAGGACCAAAGTTTTCTGCTTTTGGAAAATAAGTGAATAAACAGTCTTCCTTAAGACCCAATTCACTCTCCCTTCCACTCAAAGTGGGGCTATGAACAAAGACACAATATAGAGAATTATTTTTTCTACTTTTTCCCTCTCCCTCTTCTTCAACTTACCTTTTTCCCTCTTCCTCCTCTGTCTCTCTCTCTCTGTCCCTCCCTCCTTCCCTACCTCCCTCCTTCCTTCCCTCCCTCCTTCCCTCCCTCCCTCCTTCCTTCCCTTCTCTCTTCTTTCTATCCCTCTCTCTATCTAATGAGGAATTTTCTTAGGCTCCTCAGGCAACAAGTGACAGGGCACTGAACATACAGACTAATTCTTGAAATCAATAGATGAGTAGAAAAATGAAGAAGAGTGGAGGGTGGTGGAAGTGGTGAGTCAGTAGGAATAAGTTCCAGAATTGACCAAATTCATCATTCAGTGTACTCATGGGGGAATTCAAGACAGAGCCATAGGGAACATCACCCTGAGCAGACGATGCAACAGTGTGAATTGAAATTTTAAAGTATAGATCCTCTAGTTGGGAGGATCTTGTTGGGAGCCTTTTGTTTCCTCATTTTATTGCAAAATACAACAGATACAGCAACCACATGCACACAAAATACATGATATTCTTACTATAAGGCAATAATTCGGACTCACCACCTAGGTTAAAAAATGAAACTTTACCGTCTATCCCAGAAGCCACTCTGTGGTCTGAGTCCCAATTCAACCCCTCCCTCCCTCCCAAAGTGACAGCTTTCACGACTTTCTTAGTAATTACTACTATGCATTGCTTTATGGTTTTGTTACCCAAACATGCATCTTCAGATTAGTGGAGTTAGTTTTGCCTATTTTTTTAAACTCAACATGTGTCTTTTGATCTACACATTCTCCTTTCATGCTTTTCTTATCTTTATCATTTATCTGTTGGAAATCTGGCTCATTTGACCTGCAGTTTTCCACAGCTTTCATGCTGCTGAGTGTGTATATATGGTGTATGTAGTTCAACCAGTTCTTCTGTCTTTAGCATTCCCTAAAAATATGGCAGCTAGATGCAAAGAATGGATCAGACTTTAGTTAGAGCCCCTTGAGCCAAGCTCCTTTTTATGCATGTACGGAATTTGAAATAAATGCATCTAAACTGTAGTATATGGCTTTGCTTTAAAATGACCTTGATCTGGAGATAGTGATATTTTCTGTGTTTCTTCAATTCATGTCCTGCTGAAAACAAAACTAACCACTAAATAATTGATTCCTTTATTCATTCAACAGATATTTATTAAGCTTCTATTAGATGCTATTTATACCCCCAAGAATAACACAGATTCCATATTCTCATGGATTTTATTTTTAGTAGGGGAGAGACAGACTATAAACAAGAAAATGAATGAATAAAATGTTGGGTGATGATAAGTAAATGAGAAAAAAACAAAGCACCGTCAGGGAGGTTGGAGAATGATGGGAAGGGCATACTATTTTATATCAGATGGTCTGGGAAGACTTTTCTGATCAAGTAACTTTTGAGTAGAGACCTGCTTCCAGTGAGGGAGTGAGCCAGGCTGCTATCTGTGGGATGAGCATTCCAACCAGAGCAAAGCTCTAAGGGAGACTGTTCTTGAAGGTCTGAGGAATGGCAAAGGGGGGCATGGTAACTAGCAGTGAATATGGGAGTAACTAGGAAGAGATGAAGTTAGAAAGCTAATAAGTGGACAGATCATGAAACATTTATCATCTGTTCATTTAGAGCTTCTGTGTGTCTGGGGTATAATTGCATGCAAAGTTCTAGAGAGGGCTGGAGCGGGAAAAAAGTGTGACTCGGGCTCAAGAAAAACATGGTCAGCAATCAAGGGGGTTTGAAGACAGACACTGATTGAGTCACTTTTGCATATTCCTAACTTACACACAAATAACTGCAAGGCAAGGCAGAGTATATTTGGTGTCACATCATTAAAAGTCCTTTAGAATTCACCAGAAAGTATTTTTCTGATTGTGTTAAAAAAAAAAAAAAAAAAGAAAAGAAAAGAAAAAGAAAAGCTTCCAGAAGGAGATAGCAGTTGAGAAGAGGTCAATTGATCATAACCCCGATCAATGAAGGATTTTGAAGTAAAGAGTAGGAGAGGAGACTCTAAGTGGAGGGATATGGCCAGTGGATCCATTTGACAGGACTTGCCCGTGGAGTTGTGGACCGAAAAGGTAGGATGAGGTTAGAACGTGGATGGGCTTAAATGCTAGGATCAATAGTTTTATGTTTTAGAAAGGGGAAACTTAAAGAAAACATTTGAGCTAGCGAATGGCTTGATTAAAATAGAAAAAGAGGGACTTGAGAAAAAAGAGGAGGGTTCAAAAGAGGAATTCATAGAATAATATTCGACCTAGTGAACCAATCAGAACTGAGGGAGGTAAGGACCTCAATAAGAGCAGAGGATATTTAATTTAATGAACAGACTGAAGAGACACTGAATGTCAACTGGGACGTTGATTAATGAAGAATAAGAGGGGTGGACATGTGCTATAACCTCAGTTGCAAGAGTTAGACAACTGCACATGAGAGCATAAATTATAATGTAGATTATATGTATTTCGCATGTGTATTATGAGGTAGGTTATTTACTAATGCAATATACCCACATATGTGTATCTATGTATAATATATATTTGCAAATTCCTTGCTTTTTTTTCCCATTTTTCTGGCTTCCCTTCAGAATTCCAGTATTTTTTGTTCCTAGATTTCTGAAGCTTCTTAATAGCATAATGTATCTTACTCTGGCCTTCTAGGTAAGTGTTTTTAGGGTATGATTTTTTTTAGTGCTGCCACCAAACAAATTTCAAAACTTACCTGCCTTGAGTGTGTTTCTTTTAGAGCTCTGTTTTCGAAAGTGGCAATTAATTATAATGAAGTATGTAGTGGTAATAATTTTAAATAGTATTTTTATTATGTAACATATATATATGTATATGTATATATATATGTGTATATGTATATGTATATGTGTATATGTGTGTGTGTGTGTGTGTGTGTGTATATATACATATATATTCCTGTGTGTGTGTATATATATATATATATATATATATATATATATATATATATATATATATATATTCCTGCTGAAAACATTGCCTGGATTCACTGCAAGTTTCAAGAACTGATGGAGACACAGAAAAGACATTCTGGGGCTTTCCTCTCTTTTCAAATCACGCAGCATAGGTAACCATCCATGGTATACTGATTCTGCAGGGAAACAAAATAGCTTGCCTGTTAAGAAAGCAGCCCCTGGAACCATATTGCTTCGATTGCAATTCTACTTCTGTCCTTATAACTATGATATTGGGCACATATCTGAAGTCTCAGTTTCCTCATTCTGTAAAGTGGAATAATTAGGTTAAATTACATCACTTTTCTGTATTATGGATTACTTAAGATTATTATATGAAAACAGAACTTTGACTGGCAGAGTAAGCATTCAATAAACGCTTTCTAGGTGTAGGCCTCAGTCGCCTAAAACCCATAATTCACTATGATAGATGTACAAAATTCAATAGTGATCTTGGATTAAACCACCAATCTACTCCAGCCACTGGGAAACCCATCAGTGGTTTGCCTAAGAGCTGTTATGGGAGAAAGATCGATGGACTGCTGTCACATTCTGGTCCTGTCATTAACAAATTGTGCAACTGTGGACCAGACATTTCACTTGCTTTGGACTTCATGCTTTCCATCAGTAAAATAAGGAAGTTGGATGCAAGACTCTAGGAATCATTTCAGATTGGCCTATTTGTGTTTTTATTGTTTCCACCTTTAAACTAAGTTTAGGGGATATAGGAAAAAAATCTAGCAAAAGGAGTTCTTTGTCACATGCCTTCCTTCAGTAAAAGTATATATACGCACATACACACACACACATAACTGTATTCTCTTTATAACATTCCTTGTTGAAGGAAGTTGAAGTTTCCTGGTCTTTCTGTATCAGTGTCAGGTGGCACTGAACGTACAAATTTTGGTACATAGACTTTCTGAACTCTTTGACTTTTCACTTTAAATAAACGTAGGTTGGCATGAGAGCAGATTGCATTTGTCGTATTTCTTCTTGTGTATATTCCAAGTATGGGGGAACAACTGTAGGGCAAGAAAAATGCAGAATACATTTCTATCCCTCAGAAACAATGCTAAGAGAGCTGTGAGCTAGGGCATACACACACTTTTATGAATAGGATAAGCATACATGAAACCTAAAACCAATAATAGATAAAACCAAACTGAGAACTTATCCCAAACATTATCTAAATAACTGCAGGAGGGAACAAATATCACCCCTTCTGTCTCTGATATCACAAAGACTTATGTGCTACAGATAATTGAGTCCTCTTAGCATTTATTCCCACTTTAGGCATTCACTCAGACCTAGAATTTGGCAAATGCTATCTCTACCTAACAGTAGGATGAGTTACATTATTGTGTGGCCTTTTCCTATGGAGGTATTTCTTTAACAATCTTACCATTAAACGGAAACCATGATAGAGTCATTGAGCTTCAGATAAAGAGGGAGTGATTGCCCTAGGCAACCTTATGAACCGCTCCAGCCCTTACATATGAGTGTCCTATGTCCTTGCTTGTCCTTCAAGCTCTACTTTGTTGTTGTTGTTGTTTAAAAATATGCAATTTTATTTTATTTTTAATTTTTATTAAATTTAATGGAGTAACATTGGTTAGTAAAAGTATACAGGTTTCCAGTGTACAGTTTTATAATCACCTATATATTGCATTGTGTGTCCCCCCCCAGTAAGTTTTCCTTCCATCACCATATATTTGACCCCTTTTACCCTCTTCTATCACCCTCCCTCCCCCTTTACCCTCTGGTAACCAATAAACTGTTGTCTGCATCTATGAGTTTTTGTTTGTTTTTCTTGTTTGTTTGTTGCTTTCAGTTTTATACCCCACATATGAGTGAAATCATAGGTTCTTGACATTTTCTTTCTGACATAGTTAGCTTAGCATTATAATCTCTAGATCCATTTATGTTGTTGCAAATTGCAGTATTTCAGTTATTCTTATGGCATAGTAGTATTCCATTGTGTATATATGCCACATCTTCTTTAGACAATCATCTATCAAAGGATACTTTGTTGTCTCCATGTCTTGGCCACAGTGAATAATGCTGCAATAAAGATAGTGGTACATACATTTTAATGGATAAATGTTTTTAGATTTTTGGGGGAGATACCCAGAAGTGGAATTGCTGGGTTGTATGGTAATTCTATTTTTAATTTTTTGAGGAACCTCCATACTGTTTTCCACAGTGGCTGCACCAATTTACATTTCCCCCAGCAGTGTATGAGGGTTCCTTTTTCTCTACAGCCTCTCCAATACTTGGTATTACTTGTCTTGTTGATAAGAGCCATTCTAACACGTGTGAGGTGGTATCTCATTGTGCTTTTGATTTGCATTTCCCTCATAGCTAGTGAAGTTGAGCATTTTTTTGTATATCTGTTGTCCATTTATATGTCTTTTAGGAGACGTGTCTGTTCAGGTCCTCTGTCCATTTTTGACTTGCATCATTTGATTTTTGTAGTTGTTGAATTGTATGAGTTCTTTATATATTTTGGATATTAGCCCCTTGTCAGAGGCAAGGAAAGTAAAAACAAAAATAAATGAATGGGATTATATCAAACTAAAAAGCTTCTGCACAGCAAAAGAAACCATCCACAAAACAAAGAAGCAACCAACTCTATGGGAGAAGATATATGCAATCAAGCTGTACTTCTGATACTCAGTACCCTAAAGCATCTCATTTTATGTAACCCAGAGCTGCCCTTTAGAAGGTTGCTCTCCATACTTGGCTAAACTAAAACTCCATATCACTTTCACTGATTATAATTTCACACACCAGAGCTCAACAGAGCAAGTTAAATTTTTCTGCCATATGATAGGATCTCATATATTTGAAGCAGACTGACTTGGAGTTCTTGCCTTTTCTTGACATTAACCCTGAGTCCCAGTGGGCAGGGTTAAAGAGAGCTTCTGCTATGTGAAGGCAGGTTAGGCCTTAGAGAGAGGAGCAAAGCCAGAATGGACTGAACATGAAAATAAGTCAGCCATCTCTTGGAAAATGGACCACTTAATTCATGAAAATATCTGCTTCTTTGCTTTTCAATATTAAAGATCCTTTATATGTGTGTTAATTAAATGGTTTAGCCTTCTTTCAGTTTTGGTACAGAATTTTAAGGGAAGATGATGTGTCATTTGGGGGCATAGAGCATTATAGAGAGAAGAACACATATTAGATGACATCATAGATTTTGCTGTCATTCATTAGGCAATCTAAGAAGAAAGGGAATATCAGTGGACACATGGCAGGAGGTACAGCACACGTGCCTCTCACTGCTACAAGTGCTTCTTCCTGTACCAGCATTTTAGGTTATGACTTTTCTATAGACTTAAACAAATTTTTTTTCAAAAGGTAGTCTGGAGGAGAAGTGCAATATTTGGAGCAAAATCCATCTGCCCCTCCCCCCCAAAAAAAAATTCTGGACAGTCACTATGGCAAGATTGTTAAGCAGGGATGTTCAAGAGGTACCTACCTACCTACACACACACACACACACACACACACACACACACACACACACACAGTGGATAAATAAGAGAATCTTTTACATTGTTCAGTGTCCAACCTACCCACGAGAAGACTAAGTTCACATACATTATCTTTCCCTTTTCAGTGAAAATTTCTCTCACACTTTCTTGCCTAGTAATATGCCCATAATCAGGGGTATCCAAAAAATCTTGAACAGACAGGTTTGAGGGGAGATGGACAAGGTGAATGCTGAATCACATTTCTATTTATTGCCTTTTGAAGGGTCCAGAGCAGTCCTGTGTGTTGCAAAGAATAAGGTGCTTCCTATGCTTCGGATTTTTGAATCTATCCTCATTTTTTCTCTCATTACATTACATGCTTCACTCTCCAATTAAATATCAATTCATAATAGTAAGGTCATATTTGCATATATAACCCCAGAAAATGTAAATCGGTATAAGTTGTTTATTTTTCTCCTATCATCTCATTAAAAGAATAGGAATAGAGGGTAAAAGAGAAAGTGAAGTGCTTCCTGGAAGAAACACTACCATGCCATAGGAATGGTATCACTGTGGCAGGCTCTGGAAATGTGGGCAAGACAATGCCTCAGGTGGGCTCAGGTGAAGACCCTGGCTCTGGCCCTTGCAGAGAAACTTCTAGTTCAAAGGAAGAGTCAGAACAAGACCCCTGCTGTGTTTCCTTGTGTATTGCTTTCCACCAGCCAGAGAGCACAAAGAATCCAGGGCTCCTGCAGGTGAATGAAAAGAAGAGATGATTTTTAAGCATTTTACTTTAAAACATACATTTCCTTCTGCTTACATCTGCATATATCTTTCCACTGATGTGGCAGCTTAAATGCTTTATTTACTTTTTAAAGCTCTACAATTGGCTTTTAAGTTGTGGTTACAGCTCCTGTCCTTTTCCAGATGCGATCCAATTGTACACAAACACATAAACAATTAAAATGGCAAGATGATGTGGGGAAAGGGGCAATAAAAATGGTCAAAGTCAATTAAACCAGTGAAATAAAAAAAATTAAACCATGGAATGGTGTACACAATAACCCATATTTTATTATTTTCCCCTTACAACATTGTAAAAAAATACATAAGCCCTTGATGTATGTACATTTCCTTGAGAAAGGTGCTCTATGGCTCAGAGGCGGATAGGCGGCATGTGATGTGGGCAGCTGTAAGGTAACAACATGTTTTCCCATAAAAAGCAGAGGAAATAGGCACATAAATTCCATATAAACTGTCAGTGTGTCAGCTATGCTAACACTAGGGAAGCTGGTGCCCTGGAGCTACGCTAACTTATGCACCTTCATTTTTCAAACACACACTTCTTGAATTCACAAAGCTAAGTTGCAGTCAGGCTCATTTTTTTTTTTTTTTCTTCCTTCTTCTTCTGCCATCTAGCAGTTGCCCCCATCCCCAACTCCTTTCAGATATATCTTGCTTTAAGGAAGCAAAGGCAGAGGACAAGAATAAAACAAGGAAACAGGTATCAAGACATGATCCTTACTGTGGTTGCCATCTTGGGTGAATATAATGCTTTCCGGGTTCTTTATGTTAACAACCAGACCCCACGGAATTTAATCTAAAGAGCATCACGGTGATAAATCTGTGGCTGAAAGGTCAGGAGCACAAAGGGAACAGGAAGGAGCTCTTTCTCCTCTCCCTCCCCTCCCCTTTCCTCTCTCCTTCTCTTGCTCCTCCTCCTTTGTTTTGTCATTTATTGGTTCTTTGAGGATGACTTCTAGGATATAAAATAAACTTAGTTTATTTGAGAATAGCACCCAGGAGACAAAAATCCTTTTCTCTTCCTGATAACTCTATGTATAAAGGCACTGAGAGTTAACATCACAAATCTGAATTCAGGGTCATATGTCAAAGTGAAGCAGAGCCAAAGCTTCTGCCTCCTCTCTGGTACGATCCAGGTTTGCTGATGTGTACTTGTGTGTTAGGGGTGGAGGTGCTGTGGTGGCTCTGAGGTCCACATATTTGAATCCCATTTTCATATCGCTCTATTTGAAACATTTCAGTAACTATTTTGTGAAACTGTAATACAGACTCATTACCCAAACTCAAAGTTTCCCCTATATTATGACAAGTGATTATGTGTTTAATTTCAACCATGCAGGGTTTCAGTGTCCAAGACCTGGACTTTCTATTTGAACATGTTTCCTGAGCAACCTGGGCTTTTTTTTTTTCTTTTCTTTTTTTTTTTTTTTTTTTTTTTGTTTTGTTTTGTTTTGTCAGCTCACAGGGGCTCAGCATCCATATCCTATAGAATCATAAGGCTGCTACGATTACTATGTGAAATACCTAATGTGAACAACACATAATGAAAAGTTTCGTGTGATCTTCAGGTGTGAGGAATTTTAAGACCTACTGATAAGACCTACTGAGTCTGACAAATTTTGAACTCAGAATTTTGAAAGCATATGCAGACTAACTCATTTTTCCTTAACTATGGAGTTCTAGGTTCCTAGAATTTCAAATGTGTCCAGCACGGTCTGTCTCTCATCTAGGATTCACAAGGTTAAAATGATGAAAAGCAAAAAAACAAAATTAAAAACAAAATAAAACAAAAAGATGAGTAAAATTCACTTCAAAAGAATAAAGAGAATATAATAAATAGGATGATCCCACAAGCGTTACTTTTTCACATGAGCAGTGCAGTGGTATTCCACTGTGTCTTCTACATTAACATCTAAACATGTGTGATGATATTCTGAGCACTGATTCAGCCCAGATTCATTACTGTTATGGTTTGGTCATTAAAACCCTCTAATTCTTTTTTTTTTTCTTTTATAGTAGTTGTCAGAATCAATCTCAGACAGCGGTGGATTTTTAAGAAACATGTATATATATAAGACTGCCAACAAAATCACTTAGCTATAAGACCTAATCACTTATTAATCACACTGTGTCACAGAATCATGATTAACATTTGTTTCATTATCACGCATACTGACACACTGAGACGCAAAGATGTTATTGGACTCTCCGGATATCTGGAAGAAGTAACAGCACCAAGATTTATACTTTAATTTCAAATTACAGATAATTCTATCTATAGCTCATCTTGGTATGAATCTTCAAAGTCTTTTGTACATGTCAGTTGTTTGTTCATAATTCTAAAAGAGATTACATTTAAGAGGGAGATAGTATGATTACCGTCATAATTCAAAATTAAAGTGATAATAATAACCTTTGTATTTAAAGAAAAATAAGGCTGGGAAGGGATAATTACTGAATCCCAATGATCAGCTTCCCCTCTATACATTGCTCAACTCTCCATTTCAATCTACTCATGTAACTGGGAAGCCAACTTCTTACTCACAGAGTCAGCTTTGCATATGGGCCTCTCATGTTCCCAGCAGGCATATCTTGCAGTGCTGTCGGACCAAAATGGTTTAAGTTTAATTATCTAGATACATTGCTCTCTGCAGTAACCTCACTATTGTTCTCACTGTAATCTACCACATTATTAATGCCAGATTTTTCCTATTAGCTTTTAAACTGTTCTTTTACACTGAGCAGTTTGCCACCAAATTGTTACCAATAAAAATCCCCAAATGCCTAAAGGTTATTTTAAACACAGTGTGAGCAATGCTGGTTTCATTTCACCATTTATTTTGTTGAGTCATTATCGGTATGCGTTGTGTGAACTTATTGTATGCATTTTTTATGCTGCTGGAATGGGAGTATATTTTTAACGATCCCATTTTAATACAACTGTCCTAAAAAAAAAAAAATCATTAAACTCGGGGTTTAACAAGGCCTGTGCAAACTTCATGTACCGTCTCTCCTTGTGTCAAATATTGTTGAGTGATAACTTTGGAAAACTAATATATTTGGAAATCTTGGTTTCCATTTCTTTTAGAGCTATAATGCATACTAAAGGATGCAATAAAAGAACATTTTCTTTTCAGTAAGTGTTCTCTGCATCATATTATCTAGTAGTCAGATAACCAAAGAGCTCAGGCATAGAATACACTTCTTTATAAATGTCAAAAAAATTTAGGCACACGGTACACATTTTAAGAAAACTTTTAAGTCATTGAAAATATGATTCAAAACCTATTGTAAAACCAAAATCATATCCTTAGTAATACTGCTTCTTATGGATATACACTCTGGCCTGTGGCTATGTCATTTCTAGTTAAAATCTCATTAGATTTTAAAAACTAAATAAAATTGAACTAGGTTAATTTAGATGAGGACTTGTAATGGAAAAACAAAAAGAAAACAATTAGAACTAGGATAAGAAAATGTGTGGTTGACTGTCACCTAGATAAATATTTTATGTTACACATAAACTCACTATCCCAGAAGGTAAAGGTGAGCTATAGAAGGACTTGATATTTCACCTATGTTGACTGAAACTCTCCTACTTCATCAGTACTTCTATAGGTATTTAGTCCAAGGGTTGTTGGAAATTGACAGGTTTGATGTGAAATAACAAGGCCCTAATTCTAAGGGGCAGTTTAGACTTGTTGTTATCTTGGGAACAAGGTATATGTGGTGAGTAGAAAAGAATAGGGTAGTCTACCCAACAAGCATGTCACTTATCCATTCATTCATCCAATTATCTTTCCAACATTGATTCAAATTAATCAAATATTTATTGAGCAATTACTCTCTGCCACATTCCATAAGTATCTTTTGATTTACACCAATAAATAAAACAGGTGGGCTCTATCCGCAGGAAACACAGTTTTGCAAAGCAAATTTTTCCACTTGATAGGTCATATACATATAATCAGGCATAGACATGTCAAAGTTACAAGAGTTCTTCCAGTCACGACACAACCACTGAATTCCATAACCAGTGATATGAAAACTAGAGTCTCTTAGGATTTGGTTCTCAAATTGTGCTAAGTCATAAGAAAATTGCAACCCAAACCAAGTCTACCAATCAAAATGGGAAGAGTATGGGATGGGCAATAGAGAGAGGGAGGCAACAGTTTCCCCTAGTGGCTCTCATGGGCTGTGTGAGAAGCACTGTCCTGTTTGGAGGGGATGTTGAGAGAGCTAGGAAGACATAAATAGGATGACAGATTTATCCTAGCTATACAGGCTGAAGTTTCTGGCATGGTTTCAGTAGGAGAAGAAGAGGAGAGAATGGGAAGAGTTATGCTCATAAAATGGGATTCAAGGCACTCATGCCATGGATACTAGTTCAACCAGGGCCTGGTAAGGGGGACAAAGGAAGTAGCCAAGAGGTTGTAGAGAGGGGAAGACTACAGCTGTAAGTTCCTCCAAAGAAATCCAGACACTACGTCTTTGGCAGGAAAAAGTTACTAAATCTCACCTTATGACTGAGCTTGCTGACCAATTCCTCTTTCACAACAACAACAGGGAAACCTGGGTGGTTTGGGTTCACCTAAGGTGCTCCCGGTTAATAGAGTTCATGTGAAAAACAAAGACAGGAAGGAGGAGGCTTCAGCAGACCATTCATCACTTCTGCATCTTCACCATTTCAGAAATGGCTCTCAAGTCTGTTTAGAGAGGTTGAACTATGGCAATGGCAAGGGAATTATTTCGAGGGGAACTGTAGTAAAGTGTCCAGTAAAGTGTCCAGTAAAGGTCTGTGTCTTTAGGGTCACAGACCTGGTTTGAATTCTAGCTGTAACACTATGTAACCATGTGGCTTTGGTGAAAGTTACTTCATCTCACTAAGCCCCAGTCTCCTCATCTCAGAAGGAGAAGAAAAAGAAAAGGAGGAGGAGGAGGAGAAAAAGGAGGAAGAGGAGGAGGAGGAGAAAAGAAGAAGGAGGAGAAGAACTGGGATAATTTTCATTTAATATGGTTGCTGAGATTCTTATATTAAATTTTTTTTTTAAGTGCTTGGAACAAAGTAAATGGTAGCTATCATTAAGCCTTTCCTCCTTCCACTAATAACAAAGTATATCCTATTGTCAGTGATAGGCAAAAATTAGTCCAATAAATTATAGGTGAATTAAATGATTATGTTAGCCTCTTTTCTTTTCCATACTTATATCCGCATGTACAAATATAGTCACACTTCTTGTTGGCTGACAGGTATTAAAGACATGCAATTCAACCACCTTAAAGGTAGCATATTTTGATGATAGCTGGAAAGAAAAGTGTCCTCTGGCAGAGTAGGTACCATCAATTTGTAAATAAATCATCAAAAATGGAACAGGATAAAATGTTTGATGGGATTTTCATGGCATTATCATATAGATTACAACATAAAGAGCAGTTTGACTATATCTGAAAAAGTGTTTCAGGATTTACATAATGAATTAAAAAGTCAGACTTAGATCTGAATCCTTTAACCAACATTCATCCATAGCAGAGTCAATGGTCTTCACTGTGTCTGCATTGAAGGGACCTGATGTGTCTTGTTAATGGTGTTAATGGTGGGAGAATATTTAAAATCTAGAAATAATGGGGTGTTTTAAACTTTTAGAAGGATACGTAAATGGAAGGGACTCAGTTACTCAACTGTCTCTAAGTGCTATAAAATCTCAGATATGTCAGGTAAACTGTATAGACAGACCACTGGCCAGACTGGAATTAAAAAAAGAAAAAAAAAAGGAAAGAAAGAAAGTTGAATGTTTCATAATGCTGGTTCAACCTTGTTAAAATTTATCTAACTTATAGAATAAATCTAACTATAGGTTTTATGTCAACCAAAAATTGAAATGTACACACACACACACACACCCACACACATATTGGTGATATGTTTTCTTCTGTAAAGTAATTGTTCCACTGAGAACAGGGATGACCTTCCCGCCTACGTGGAGGACAAGCTAGATTACATAGGCACATGTAATGGATACACCTGTTAGTGTAAGTAATGTCCAAACCTGTAGAGAATTTTGTAAGAGTTTATTTGAGCCAAACGGACGACATAATGTCGGGGAGTAAGATATCAAATGCTGCAGAGAATAACAGTTTTGCAGTTTCTTTTATGCATTTGAAATTAAGGAGGGAATATAAAGGAACATTCCATGGAAGTAGGAGAAAGCAAGGTGGGGATTAGATTATAGGATAGTTAACAAAATTAGGTGCTTTCTTGAGGGTGGTTATTTCAAAGGTATGTTAACCTAGATACACAGAAACTATGGACCGGGAGTGCTTAGGCAACGATAAATATTTTACTAAAAAGTGTTATGTCTAGGGTATAACTATGCACCATGATCAGTTAGGAATTTATGATCAGATAACCCTGTGAGGTTATGAAAAAATGTGGAGGTAAGGAGGAAAGAGAACAATGCAAGACCTCCTAGAAGAGGCCATGGTGTTGGTTTCATTGAATACATTTGTTCTTTTCTTTTCTTTCTTTCTTTCTTTTTTCATTTCAGGTGTACAAAAAAAATAGTTAGGCATTTATCATTTACATCCCTCACAAAGTGATAACCCCCCTCCCCCAATCTACTACCCCCATGACATCGCACACAGCTGTTACATTTCCACTGTCTCTATTCCTAATGCTGTACTCCACTTCTTGTACATATATAAAATTATAGTTGACATTCATTATTGTTCAGCTTCAGCTTCAGGTGTACAGTGCAGTGATCAGGCATCTACATCTTCCCTGAGGTGGTCTCCCTAATAAGACAAGTGTCCATCGGATACCCTACAAAATCTTTACAACATTATTGATTACATTCCCCAAATTGACTTTCGTATCCCCGTGGCAATCTTGTGGTTTCGGAATGTGCTTTCTAATCCCCTCACCTTCCCCTTTATCTTGCCCCCCCCCCCACATTTAGCAACCCTCAGTTTTTCCTCTATGTCTTTGAGACTGTTTCTGATTAGTTCCCATCGGTAGACGACTGAATACGCTCTTTTTTTTTAACTGTTTATTTTATTTATTTTTCATTAGTTTCAGGTGTACAAAACAATGTAATCGATATTTATCACTTATATCCCTCACACAGTGATAATCCCCTTCCCCCGATCTACTACCCCTCTGATATCGCATACAGCCATTAATAGGTTTGTTCTTGATTTCAAGTATGTTTACCAAATCACAGAGAGTAGAAGTAGGTCATCTCTTTCACTTCCATGAATCATTTCCTTTGTGATCTGATGGTCAGTGCCTAAATGAAAATTTAACATTGTCTTCACTTGGAGCTCACGAAGCAGATGCATAATTTTTCATATTTGGTTTTGTGCAGTTGTAATATATTTGTAAGAAACATACTCAGCACCCAATTCACAAATAAATCTGCATAGCTTATACATTTAACATTTGCCGTTCCTAACAGGTGCGTAGAAACTTGCCTTTACACTTGGGAGATAATTTGTTATAGGGGTTGAATTACTTCATATTATCTGAGTCAATACTCATGTATTTCCTTATTTTACTAGTGAACTGCTATTGCTCTTTTATTATTAATACAGCTTTCAAATGATTAAGTCCAATCTCTGTAGCAAGATTTTAAATATTTTGAAAAGGAGGCGTTATTGTAAACTTCTTGGTATCTACAAAGCACAAAACTGGTTCTTTTTATAGAATGTGTTCAATACATATTTGCTGTGAATAGCAGGTGCTCAACAGATATTTGTTGCAAATAGCAAGAACTTAACATATAATTGTTCAGTGAGTGTCCAGAAATGACAGGAACTCGGGTTCAACTCTTCCTCTAGCATCAAAATTGATCAGTGAAATCTAGTCCATGAAAAGAACTGATTGTAGCTCCTGATTTATATTTTTTAAATTAGCTTAGCAAGTGGATTAATAACTAAATTCCATTTGTTCTTCATATATATATATATATATATATATATATATATATATATAAAACAATACCTGTTATATTGTTGGCTCTATGTAAGAGCTACATACAAAAATAAATAAATGAATAAATTAATAAATATTATGGTGAAAATACTCATATATTTTTGATGTCAGTAGCATTCATACCCTGCCCCTTCTTGCATGACTGTCTGTAGCTTCCAAAATATAGTTCAGTTTTCACCTCTGGTGTTTGAGGACCTCCCTTAACTGACCCCAATCAATCTATTCAAACTTAACTCATCTATTCCCCAAAATATATGCTCAATCTAGACACCATGGAGTCCTTAGCATTCTTTAAACACCCATGTTTACCTCCATTGACACATCATTGATCACACAGAAGCAGTATGGTGCATTGAAATAGTCCTGACTTTAAAGCAAGACGGATCAATTCCAAGGGTGTGTCACATGTTTGCTAACCTAGGCTGATGAATATTGACTTTCAGGATTGTGATGAAGAGCAGAGATAAGGTACAATATGTAGAGCAGAGGATCTGAACAGAACTTAGCCTGATGAATACAAATCTATTTATGAGGACAGGAGGTAAGAGACAAGGTCATAGCTAGATAATTTAGGTGTGTGGCTACCTAAGCTAAAGGAAAGGACTGCATGTATAGCCTCCCCTTCCTTTTATTCTCACACCAATGTCTTTCTAGCTCAGCACAAATCCCAAGTCTTCTAAACCCAATGGCTTGCGTGGTGTGTGCTTGTATTGTTGATTTACGTTGTTCAAACTAGAAAGTTAAGCAAGAGCTCAACGATGTTAACAGGGCAGCATTAAAAAAAGTGTATTTGAATATTGACAAGAAAGATGGTCTTGGGACACTTTGTCTGCTCCAAGAATCTAATTCACACACTCTCTATAAAAGTAAAAGGTATCAAATTGTATGAATCAGGCAAATAAAAGAAAAACAAGCAACAGAAAAAAAAGGCTCATTTTGAGACCTTGGTAAACTTAATTCCATTTATCTAGCATCTGTTACCGTATTTGTCAGATTTTCCTTCACTTCCTCCTGCTTAGTTTCAGACCTTCGGTTTCTTAAACAAAATAGTAAGAATGTGGTCTGATCAGTTGTACGTAGCAAGGCAGAACAGAGTCCTGAGGTAATTTTCAGGTAAGTTGCAGCAAGAAATCAAAACCAAAACTCTCTAAACTAAAGTATATAACTTTCTAAAGAAAGCATTTTTAGGGTCTAAAGTTCTCTAGGTGATGCCCCCAATTCCCAACTAGACTGTGTGTAGAGACCCATCCTGAGCACAGGAATTCTAAAGAAGAAAATGAGACTGCATAACACCTGACCTCTACTTCATCCCCTTCCCTTTTAGAGATGGGGCTGAGACTTCTAAAATAGACTCTGGCCCAGATGAGAAAGAACAATCAATGTCCCAGCCAGAAGAGGTTTCTCGGGTTAATCTTACTAGTTATTGAAAGCCACCCAGGACAATTGCTATTCACTCTTTTCTTAACGGGAGAGAGGAATCCACACCTAACCATTGTCTTGGAAAACAAACTGTGGTCAGTCACAGTGCCATTTCACTGCCATCTAACTTCAGGGAGTTGGTGGGATACAAAGAGAAGCAGGCAGGCAAGCAAGCAAAAACTGTAAGGCAATCAAGGTCTCACATTGGAACACTTTGTAGCAAAATGATGATAGATCAGGTCACCCGGTGCTCTTGTTTGCCCTACTGTCACCCTACTCTTTTCTCCATTTTTTATTTATTTTCAGTGTTTTGATAACTGAAAACCTGTAAGTTCATAAATAGCTTGACTTACTCATCTGCAATCCAGATTTTTATATAGGTAGGTTCCAATTAACAGCCAAGACAGGACTACAAATGTCAATGTAATGCACATTATCAGTTCCATTGTTTAGTATTTTAATAGTGTATTTCATTTGGTGAATAAAATAGATTTTATAAAGGGAAAGGGAGAGACCCCAGGCAGACAACATGTCTATGATCAGAGGTATTTAAAATGATCATAATTCCAATGCCATCCTTTAAGAGTAGCGAGTATTGTTCTACTCATCAGCCAGGGCATTTGGCTGTGAAGTCAAAGACAGAAATATTTAATTACTATCAGCAAACAGAAACCCAGTGAAGAGTATTTGTGTCAGTTAGATGCCAATGAAACTAAGCCTTTCTGAGATGGAGAGGATCGATTTAATTTTTTTCCCCTTCTCCAGATTTTTGCTATGACAGAATGACACTCTTCATTCAGTCACTCAAGCAAAAGAATGACTGACGATCCAATGAAGGTCAAATAGTTTTCCATCCAGCTGATGCTGTTTCAGACACACTTAACCCTGTACAACAAAATGGCTGGTCCAAAAAGTTTGTCTCTGAAGACCCTATGAGCTACCTTTCCAGTGACAACCTCTCCTTACTTCCTCTGTCTCCAAAATACACACTTGAAGAGAACTTTGCAATGAGTGGTTTTAATTTGTCACAAGGTTCCACCCTTTCCTTTGTGTGCAGTTGAAACATCTTGTGACTTTCATTCTACTATGCTGGAGTTTTCCTGGTCTTGCACTATTGTTGAGCTCTGGCTTTATTTCTCATCAATGTCAGTGCGCCCCAGGGAATTAGTTTTTCTCTTTCCCTGAATGAACAAATGCTTTCTCTAAATGAAATCTGGAAATATATGGTCTTTCTAACAAAGTCATAAGGGAGGACTCTCCAGGAGGTGGAAACATTTACATAAAACAAAATTGCAAAGGGTCCTGAGTCCTTCAGTTCAGAGCTCTATTTGTGGGCCAGAACAGATTTTTGCTTCTGACCTCTGATTCTTTAGACTGCACATTTTTCAATATAGTTTCACATTCTTGAGAGTTACACTGAAGGAAGAAAGTCAGGGAAGATTTCACCAAATATTATCTAGAGTGCAAAAAAATGTGACAAAGGCCAATAGACAGGTCAGTGTAGTGGATCTTCACATTTTGGGATATATCATGCTAGACATTATTAGCTGAAATTACTGAGTTCTTGATATTTTATTTTTGTTGTCTTGGAAAATCAGTGCCTGCCTCAGCACAAATCCTACTTCTCTGTTTGACCCCCAGGGCCCTCTCCATTCTCTAATTCCTCTACTAGTCTCTTGGAAGATTTGCCTTCTATCTCTACCTCCCTATATCCTGATTTTTCCACTTAAAAAAATGTGAAGAATTAGTGAATTCTTCAAAAATGTCTGTCAAGATAAAGCATAGCAATGCATTTTGTTTTCAGCTAAAGCCCTAACACAGACACGAACTCATTTACAATCTTGCTGTCTGTCTTTTACAGATTAAAATATGTATTATAATTGATAGACGAGCAAAAAAAGCCGAGTGACTGCATTGTTTATTGAGCCTCACCTTATAAGTCACTGATAAACCAACACTGTGGATCAAGCTTCCTAACTCCTTGGATGGGATTCATTCTATGCGGTGGTGGTGCCTCCCTTTCCGTTTCCAAATCTAGGTGGGTATTACTGATTGAAGAAGTCCCTCTTCATGAGAGTTGTTTTTAACTTCAGTTATATCCAACACAATGATGAGTAATATAGCCCCCACTTAAGGAGAATGAGACTCGGGAAGAGTGTATCGGACAAAAGGTGTAGTGGACAAAAGCTACCAATGGCAGAAATTCTGTAATTAGTCAATACTAATTCTATCACTTCAAAAAGTAATGCAGCATTTAGTAACTGAGCTTACCGAACAACCTCAGTTTTCCTACTAAGTTGGACTTGATTGAACAATAATATATCCTTGAAGTGAAGGAAATACTGAGTTTGAAGGGAGGTGATTGCGACTGTTGATTTGGGTTTTGGTGAATGTGCCATACCTGTGAATGTGTCAATAAACCTGGAGTGCCCTACTGCTTCTGGTTGCAGCCACAAGTCTGGGTCAGTCAACTCATGTCTCTTCGAATAGACCTGACATGGAGGGCATGCATGCAGATGTGGGGTTCAGTTTCACCTGTGTCATTGTCTACCTGTAAGTAAATTACTTCATCACCCCATGTTTGTTTTCACATTTGTAAAATAAGGAAAAGGAAGCCTGCAGGTCAGTGAGAAGATTAAGTAAATAATCTATATACAGGACTTAGTGTTTAATAAATGCACGGTAGTATAATAAATACTATTATTGCGTGCATTCTCCCTTTTTGCACAAAGCCGGTGAAGCAGCTAAGAAATATTGGCACCATTAGTATGAGAGAACATACTATCTAGACTTGCTTTTGGATTCAGTACTTCAATTTTGAATCTTTCACCAATTGACTCAAATCATAGGCTCCTCAGTTTATTAGTTACGCACCCCATCTCACCATGATGCAAAAATAGCTGGGAATGTAAAGGTTAATACAATTCCAAATAATATGTTGAGTCGGGGGGTGGGGGCAGGAAAGTACTATATTTTAATGTGGGTGAAATCAATCTAAAATAATTTTTACTTAAAAAAAAAATCACACAAAAAATGGGGCCTTCTTTGACAGAAATGCTATAGTACATAGGATACAAGCAGGGACTAAGAAGGAAAAGATGGCCTAAGTTTAGATGCTATAAAATACCTGAGACTCATTTATGTGTGAGAATTCTGAATTTTGTCCCTGTCCCCAAACCCTGTAGCAAATATCTATTGTATTATTTTGCTTTCAAATCTTCCCTTTCTTTTGGAAAGTGTCACACCTCCCTAGTCACATGACTACCATTGGAACTGCCATCTGAGTATAAATATTGTGCAATGCTAGGTGACGTCTTCCACATTGCCCATATATAGTTCATAATGTGAATTGTACACCCTATAATTATACGAGTGGTGGTCCTGGTACAATATGTCCCTGCCCTTTACCATCGCTGATTGATCCAGGAATTTACACATGATCCACAATTTGAAAGTTGCAAAGAGAGGAGGTTTTTTCATCTGGAGCTGCTAAGACCCATTAATGTGATAGTTTGTCTCTTCCTAAGGTTAGGATATTCAATACTTACTTGGATACTGTGAAAAATCCTCGTATCTTTCAGGTAGATTCTCTGTTACTGCATAAGGTAACAAGATTCAGAGATTCACCTTGAGTGAAACAATGAAGAACCTTGACTGATAAAACCACTCTAACCACACCACAAACATCCTTACACATGCCGGACATGTGGAACACATGCAACGTCTATTCATTTTTCAAGACCTAGATCATTTGTGCTTGAGGATGTAGGCTCAGAGTTCAAACTTCCTGTACCTGAATTTGGATCTTACCATTACTGTAATGGCCTTGTGCAAAATACTTAATTTCAACACCTCAGTTTCTTCATCTGTAAAATAGGAATAATAGTAGTACCTCCTATGATTGTTAAGAGCATTAAAGGATTTGAAAATGGCCTAGTTTGCTCTTTATAGAATCAGTTATTATTACCCTGAAACTCATCTGAAATTTCTCTCATAAATTTCCCAGTCCTCCATTTGATATGATTACTTTTTTATTTTGTGTTGCCATTCTCTCCTGAACTTTCCTCCATTAGATCTCTTACTATATTGCTTTACAATTATTTACTTATGCAAATAATTATGTATGTACTTATGTAAATAATCTATCTCCCTTTTTTATTTGTGATCTCCTTCAGGATCAAGGTCCATTTCGAATTCAACTTTTACCCGTAATGCACAGCTAGAACAATGTCTGTCAAACGATAGTACTCAATAAATGCATTTGAGAAAAACATTAGCAAGATTACTGAAAAACTACTACACAGAAATTACATTCCGCTGCTTGTAATTATGAGGGTTTTTTTTTTCTCTCATCATCGATCCAAACATTTCTCCATTCTTCCATTTATTCAAGGACTTATTTGGCAAATATGTGGGTAGAAAACTATAGTGTGGTATGTTCTGTGGAAAAATAAAATGAATAACAATCTCTCTCCTCTAAAGCAGTTTGCAATCCAAGAGAGGATAAAACAGGTACCCAAATTGCTGTAATATAAAGTGGAAGGTGATGGGTTTTATAATAGAGGGACTAGGATATTGCCATAAGATCTAAAAGATGTAGAGATCAGTTCAGGCTGCAAAGCTTGAAAAAGACTTCAAGGAGGAAGTGCATGTGAGGTTGTTCTTAGAGAAATAAGTATGCTTTCAATAGGCTGAAAAAATATTTCCCCAAATGGGAAAGGTCTGTAGGTTAATGAATTTCTGCTTTGTATGACTGTTACTGATGGTTCCTGTCTGCCAAATAGACGTTGAGGAAGAGAACCACAGTCTTTGGCTTGGGTTTGATAAAGGTAGAGGTCAGGCTGAGAGATCTGTGTTTTCTGAGGCTTCTATTTTCCCAAGGAGCCACTTAAACACTACCTAAATCTCTCTGCAGATGGAACAGATCGGTCTGTTTTAGTTTCACTCAAAATGGGAATCAATATTGCAAAAATAATTTTGATATCCATTATGAGCAAAAATATGCAACTGACATTTTCTGTGAGTTGTTTCCTCAATATTGGTTGTTACTTCTTTGCAGGGAAAAAACAAACCAAAAAACTCACTGTCTGGAATTCTTCCTGGGAATAATATCATGCAATACATGTTTATTGAATGCCTACTATGTACCAGACATTATGCTCTCCATTGGATTGTTTTGGTCAAGAATATTTGATTGAGATATGTTTTGTGTACAATGGAATGCAAAGATTTAAAGTGCAGTTTCATAAGTTTTGACAAATGCGTGCACCTGCATATCCCATGCCTCTATCAATATATAAAACATTTCTATCACCCCGGAAAGTTTTCCTCCCCTGTAAATCCCCATCTCATTTCAAATACAACTGCTCATCTGATTTCTTTTGCCATAGAGTCAGTCATCTTGCCTGTTCTAATATTTCTTGGAAATGGAATCATACTATTCTGTGTCTTATTCTTTCACTCAGTATACTTTTTTGAGATTATCTTGCCTCATTTATTAGCAGTTTCTTTTTATTGCTACATATTATTCCCTTGTGTGAATAAAACAGTATGCTTTTAACCTTTTTTTCTACTGATGGGTATTTGGATTGTTTTTAGCTTGTAGTTATTATGACTAAAGTTACTATGCATATTCATGTACAGTGTTTTGCGGACATATCATCTCTTTTGGGTAAATACCTAAGAGTGCAATTGTTGGGACATAGAATATATACACGTATAACTTTATGAGGAATTGCCAGACCTATTTTCAAAGTGTTTGAACCATTTTATACTTCCACTAGCAATATTTGAGAAATCCTGTTGCTCAAAATTTTTACCAACCAACCTCTGGTATTGCCAGTATTTTTAATTTTAGTCATTTTGGTGCGTGCTTACTCTCATGGGGATTTTATTTTCCATTTTTCTGATAAGAAATAATGTTGAGTGCTTTTCATGATCTTATACATTTGTACATCGTTATTTGTGAAGTGTCTTTTAAGGTTTTTTACACATTTTAATAATAGGGGCTTCTGTCTTTTTATATTGACTCTTCTAAGTTGTTTATTGTGGACAAATCCTTTGTCACGCATTAAAAAAAATCCCAACATGTGGTTACTTTTCTATTTTTTTAACAATGTGTCTTAATGAGCAGTTTTTAATTTTGATAAAGTAGATTTATTAGTTTCTTTATTATGGTTAATGCTTGTCATGTGCTATCTAAGGAATTATTGTCTACCCTGAGATTGATCCCCTATATTTTCTTCTAGAGTTTTATAGATTTAAATTTAGGGTAAGGACTATAAGCCATCTAGAATTTAATTTTTGTATAGTGTGACGTAGAGGATGAGGTTCTCTCTGTCTCTCTCTCACTCTTCCATGTAACTATGCAGTTGTTTCTGAATTTATTTAGAATATTTCTTTTTCTCCATTGCATTACTTTGACATTTTAAAATCAATTGAAGAGATATTAGTGGCTCTATTTCTGAAATCACCATTCTCTTCCCTTAATCTATTTGTGTTTCTTTATACATTTCCTAGATTGATGCAAACTTATAATTGATCTGAATATCATCTGGCATAAATCCCCAACTTGTTCTTTCTCAAGATTACTTTGGTCACATTAGGGCCTTTGCACTTTCACGTGAGTTTTAGAATCAGCTCATCAATTTCTACAAAATATCTGATGTGATTTTTGTTTGATATGGCATAGAATCCATAGACTAATTTGTGGAGAAAAGGCATCTTCACAATATTATGACTTCTAGTCTATGAATATTTATAATTTCTTTAAATTCTTCCATCCAAGTGTAGTATTTTTCAATGTGCAGATATTGCACATATTTTTTTTTTAAGTTATCCATTTGTATTTCATAGGTTTTGGTTTTATGTAACTAGTACTCTTTATTTAAGTTTTAATTCCAGTTTTTAAAATACTCAGAATTGCAGTTGAATTTGTGTATTAATCTTGTGTCCTACAACTTTGCTAAATGTATTTATTAGTTCTAGTAGTGTTGTTTTAGATGACTGTGAGTTTTCTACATACATTATCAGTTGTGAATAAGACACTATTTCATCTTTTCTTCAAATCTATATGACTTTTATTTGTGTTTCTAACTTATTAAATATGCTTAAACCTCTAGTACATTGTTGAATAGACATGGCAATGTTGAACAAAAGAAGTGAACTCTTCTTTATTCTTGATCTTAAATGGAAAGCATTGTCTTTCACCGTTACATATGAAGTTAACTGTATTTTTGCACACATACCTCTTGTTAGGTTGAAGAAGTTCCCTTCTATTATAGTTTGCTGATAGTTTAATTCGTTTTAAAATCATAAATGGATATTGAAAAGTTTCCAGTGTTTTTCTGCATCTATTGAGACTGCATGTGAGATTTTCCCCTTATTTTTGTTAAAGTGGTGTATAACATTGGTGTGTTTTGAATGTTAATCAAACTCTGCATTTCTAGAATCAACTTCACTTGGTAATTATGTATTACTTTTTTCAGATATTACTGGATTTATGAAGTATGATCAAAAAATATGGTGAATGTTTAAAATAAAATAAAAAATATTACAGTAAAAGACACATTGCCATTAACCCCCTTAAAATACTCCCCCTCACTTCAAACACACTTAACCCATAGTTCTTGCCACTTTCTGAAGCAGTTCTGGAAGTCTTCTTTTGTGAGTGTCTTTAGTTGTGCTGTCATATCTGCCATGATGTCCTGAATCAATTCAAAATGTTTCCCTTTCATGGTCATTTTGACTCCAGGAAAGAGCCAGAAGTTGCAAGATACCAGATCTGGTGAATAAGATGGATGAGGACACACCACAGTGTTTTTATTTGACAGAAATTGCTGTACCAGAAGCAATGTGTGACACAGAGTGTTGTCATGATGGAGAATAAAGAAAAGATACAAAAGAGGACTTTCAGAACTGCTTGAGAAAGTGGCAAGAATGATTGGATAAGTGTGATCAAAGTGTGGGGGAGTGTTTTGAGGGGGATTAATGGCAAGGTGTCCTTCACTGTAATAACTTTTTTTCAAAATTTAAACATTCACTGTATTTTTAAATCACACCTTGTAATTTAGTAATATATTGTTAGAAAACTTTATACAAGTTCATGAGGGATATTGGTCTATAATTTTGTTTTCTCATAGTGATCTTGTCTAGATTTAGTATCACGATTATATTGACCATATAAATTGTAAAGTGTTTCCTTTTTCCTCTAGTTTCTGAAGTTTCAATAGTTTCTGTTACCCTGTCTTCAAGTTCACTGAGAGTCTCCTTCTATAATTTCTATTAACTTTTAAGCTAATACAAATGTACATTTTTAATTTCAGATATTGTATTTTATTTATTTATATTTTTCGATTCTATAATTTCCATTTGGATATTTGTATATGATTTCTATTTCTCCATTGAGATATTCTATCTGTTCCTTCATCTTATGTATGTATGTATGTATGTATGTATGTATGTATTTATTTTCTTTATATTCTTAGACGTAATTGTAACAGGCCTTTTTAAAGCCTTAGTCTGCCAGTTTCATCATTCCATGGTCTATTTCTCCTGGTTTTTAATTTTTTTTTTCCTTTTTCTTCTTGTTACAGGTCATTTTCTCTTGTTTCTTCACATGTCTAGTAAGTTTTGATTGTGTGTCTGGTATTATGATTTCTATGTTGTTGAGTATCTGGGTATTGTTATATCTATCTATCTATATCTATATAGATATACATATATATGTATATCTATATCTGTATATATATGTATATATATATATATATATTTTTTTTTTTTTGAAGAGTGGTAAGTTTTATTCATGCAGGAAGTTAGTTTACATGTAGATCAGCCTCCTTTAAAGGCTTGTAAATTTAAGTCAGCTTAATCTAGTTTCCT
This sequence comes from Rhinolophus ferrumequinum, assembly GCF_004115265.2. Taxonomy (NCBI): domain Eukaryota; kingdom Metazoa; phylum Chordata; class Mammalia; order Chiroptera; family Rhinolophidae; genus Rhinolophus; species Rhinolophus ferrumequinum. The sequence goes on along the minus strand of NC_046302.1, from coordinate 34,257,188 downwards.
TTCCTCTAGCCTCAAAGAAGCTCTGCTCTCTAGATTTAGTCTTTCTGGGATCCCTACTGAATGCTTTAGCTATTCAGTAACTTCGCTTTATCCTGGCTCTCAGAGCTCAAAATCTACCAGTCCTGTGTGAGCCCCAGGAATGCTTTAGTCACAGCTTCTACATAATTATTATTTTTATGGTAATGTTTTTGCTTGGCTTTATAGAGTTTCATCCTGCACGTGCTCTAATTAGCATTTATTAAAAGACTCAAAGGGGCCCTGCCCAGGTTTCTGGAGTTCTTTCTTCTCTGGAATCATGTCCTGCAAATTTCACCTACCTTCAGAGCCTCAAATTTTGTCTCCTGATGTAAGCTTCCCACATGCTATGGTCTAGAAAATGTGCACAGGCAGAAATACTGGGCAATTACAGAGCTCTTTTATTTTTTAACTTCTTTTGGGATTATACTCATATACTACCTCTTGTTCTTTATCTGACAACAGTATGTTTCATATGTTTTGCCCAATTTTAAAATTGGGCTATTCTGGTACCAGTTATTCCATTAGAGCTATAAGTAAAAATCTCTGTTGGATTCGATAAAATGTTTTGTCAAGACTAGTGATGTGGTCTAGGGCTAGAGAATTATGATAAATAAAGTAAGCAACCATAAATAAGCTGGTGGGCTCAAAAGTGAACTTGTAACAGGTGGTCTAATGGAAAATATGGTGACTAGAAGCATTATCATATAAGGTTCATAAAAATCATGTGCTCTCATGTACTTTTTTTTTTTTTTTTTTTTTTTAACTCTGCCATGGAAGAGAAATATGAAGGTCTGGAGACTAAGGGGTATTATGTGTTCTTTTTAGATGGCTTGTCCCTCTAAAATTTGAAAGGCAGCTAGGACTATTTTATAGTTTGTCATATCAACATTTAACATCACAATACTTTTATCATAACATGTCTGTTTAATTGGGCTTTCCATAAGGAGACCAGAGAAAACTGACCCAGAAGTTGTTTAGGGAAATGAAATTTTAAATGCTTTGGTATTGGGAATATTTATTTCTCCCAAAGAAAAGCAATGGTCTAGTGTCCATGAATTTAATTCAGCTTGCTATATTCCAAGCTTTGTAACTCAGAAATGCCCCCTTATAATTGGGGCATTTTTCTTACACATACAGAAGTTTAAGAAGACTTATTTCTCATGATATTTTCTTGCAAACTGGCTTCAAAGACAGTAAAAGTATTCCTCAAAACAGGACTATTACATTTAAATATTCAAATTCTGCATATAATGCAGATTTTCAGTGTCATGATTTTCAGATATGTTGTGCAAAATAGAGTAAACAATGCAGAAATTTGGTGTCAAATAGATCTGTAATCTAGTCTTGGCATGTGAATTACAAGTTTTGTGACTTGTGGAAATTTATTTTACCTTACTCAGACTTAGTTTCTACATCTGTAAAATTGGAGTCGTGAGAATACCTATCATGTAGGATTGTTTTGAGAAATAAATAAGGTCATGTGTACAAAATGCTTGGTAGAGTGTCAGGTACTTGCTAAACGCTAAACCCTAAACAGCTGTTTACTCTATTTTTAATGCATTGATACAAATGCACACAATAAAATAACAAGTGGTAAAATTGAGAAATTAAATATATATTTGTACACATATAATGTACAATCACAGTCAATCACGGTCGTAAGCAATACCAAATGTGTTGGTTAATTTTATGTGTCAACTTGACTGAGTCGCAGGATCAAACATTATTCTGGTTGTGTCTGTGAGGGTATTTCCTAATGAGTTTAACATTTGAATTATAGACCGAGTAAAGCAGTTTGGCCTCCCTAACATGCGTGGACCTCATCCAATCACTGCAGACTTAAGTAGAACAAAAAGGCCAAAAAATAGGGAACTCTTCTTGCCCGACTGAGCTGGGGCACAGAGTTATTTTCTGTTTTCTAGTCTTGAACTAAAAAATCTATTCTTCTTGGATCTCGAATTTGCTGGCTTTCAAAATGGAACTACAACATTGTCTCCCCAGCTTGCTGACTGTACATGTTAGGACTTCTTAGCCTCCTAATTGCATGAGACAGTTTCTTATAATAAATCTCTTCAACTCTCTCTCTCTCTCTCTCTCTCTCTCCTCTCTCCTCTCCTCTCTCTCTCTCTCTCTCTCTCTCTCTCTCTCTATATATATATATATATATATATATATATATATATATATATATATATATATATAATCTCCTATTGGTTCAGTTTCTGGAGAATCCTGACTAATATACCAAGCCTCTATAATTTTGGCCATTCAGCCATGTTCTCATAAATCACAGGAAAAGGGATTTTCTACATTTCTAGGTACTGGAGATCTACAATATCCATGTCTATATCCTGATGTTTGCTGCAATTCTTACCTTGCTGCTATCACTCTGAAAATAAAAAGGATAATGACATATTTATTTACATGTACTGAGCAGTCATGAAGTAAATAGCCTGGAGTGGGGAAGGGGGGAGGAATAAAACTGCACCAAGAAACAATTGTGTTTCTATTTCAGAGACCCACAAGATGAATTTATAATGTGAACAGTAGGGGGCCAGCCCATCTCTGACTTGAAATGCATTTGCCTTGGATACTTACTCAGCCCTTTATGATATCAAACTGTCTTAGTCACCTTTAAAAACAAAGCAGGCATCATTTGAAAGGCATTAAGGTGAAAGGCCAGGTACAATTATGCCTCAGACACATTTAAACTGCTCCATCGACAGGCAGTTAGCACTTACTAGAGAGTTGCCAGTTACTAGAGAAACAGTGCGTACTGAATCTGATGCTGAGAAATTGAACTTGAAAGCAAACATGAAATGCCATGATAATAAATGAAAACTTCTTCCTTTAAAATATTTTTTGGGGATACACTATTCTAATGAAGGAAAAGATAAGTATATGTCGTCTGATATATTTCTTATATCAACTGATGGCCTGGGTTCTGTATAAGAGCCCCAAACCACGAAATTAGGTATGTTCTGCCCTAACTTAGCATTCGTCACTGAGAGTTTAGCTCATGTATTTCCTCCTTACTTTAAAGCAACAAATAGTCACTGAGTTCCATCTATTTACAAAGCATTGTTTTAAGTATTCTAAGGATGTAAATGTGATCAAGATATAATCCCCTCTCTCAAAGCAGCTTATGATTCACTAGACTATTTTAACAGGCATTTATTGATCACCTTTATGAGCCAGGTTGTGTTCTAGGTAAAATGGATACATGGATATATAACACATTTTTTATCCTTGATAAATACTTACCTTACTGAGGAAGAGACATACAAAATAAATAATTTGTGTACAACAGAGGTATATACAAGAAATCAAGAATGAGGAGTGAGTAATTCAATCTGGAAGAGGAGATAGATTTGATTACAAGTAAAATATGAAGATGAGAAAGTGTGGAGATGAATTCATGAATTCAACACCTTTCTAGAATTCACATTTTAAAACAGAAAAGCATACAGTATGCAGGAAAAGAGCCATGTTGATGAAATCCACTACAAGCAAGGAGGCTATTGGCCATCCCCATGGGTCTGGCATGCCCTTTCTAATTCCAGGTCTGGAAGATGTTTGTTCTCCCATAAGCTCCTTCAGCACGGATGAAGTTTTACATATAATTTATCTCTTACAAACCACTGTTGCTCCATAGGTGCTTAGTCTTAAGTTTCTATAGCCTTGCTCTGAATTTGAGGGCAGAGGCTATAACCGATATTTCTTCTGCAGTCATCAAATGTTTTGTACAAAACGAATAGGGTAGATACCAGTTGACTGATAAAGGTGGTTTTTCCTCCATGACGTAAACATTCAAAGAGTGCCTTTCTCAGTGCACATGAAAAGGCCCCTTGGAGCGAAGAAAGAGGCACCATCCAGGCTATGAAATGCCCTTGGGGCATTATTCTTCTTGATCCAAGAGTTTCTGTAGTCCATTGTGATCATGTGTGTGACCAATAGAAACATAAAGGTCCTACTTAAGAATAATTCACTGTTCAGTAGCCAATGAGAGAACATTTTATTAGAATATAAAGGAAACACAGAATGCCTTCTAAACAGAGAATATATCAACCATGATTTTTGAACACCCATTATTATTTAGCTAAATTGAAAAAGAGTAAAATGTGGATATAATGGGGAGAGATAGGCATCTATTGGAAATATTCCTGGCTTAAGTGATTATTTGGAGTTACAAGCGTTCTCAGAGCTCAGTTTGCTTCTAGTAAAATAGGGTATATGTAAAATTATGGACCCTCCCACCAAAGAAGACTTCTGTTTCCTGATTTCAGCTTATGTAAGATTTATAGCTACTTAACATAAATCTAAAACACATTGTAAATATAGCTAGATGGTGTAAGACCAGAGATCATGTAAAGTTCCTACCTACTTCTGTAACAGAGACTGGCTCAATATTAAATAGTAAAAGATTTAAAAGTAGAAGTCTCTTTGTTTCTGCAGGTCAGGCTTATTCAATCACTGGCTCTTTAAACTAGCATAAAAGATGCCAGTTAGGAGTATTTGAGTACAAATATTTGAGTCCAACAAAGAAAAAAAAAATTGGAGCACTCATTTTCCTGTTAATGAAACCAATTGAGATATATATATATATATATATATATATATATAGTTTTTTTTTTATTTAACACGTCATATATACAAAGCACCATTCCAACCGTCACAAGGAGATTCAAATGGGCATAAAATGTGCCCTTAAAAAGCTTATAACTCAGCTGAGTTTAAAATATGAGACACATACAATCATACATACTGAGATACGTCAGCAAAATCCCTTATAAAGCGTACACCCTCGGTGAGTATTTACACAATCAGCACTACAGATTATTAAGAGGGAGTAGTGGATGTTTTAATAAGTGGGTTTGTCAGCGACGCTCTCTACAAGTTGTAAAATTGCAGGTGGATCTTAAGGGAGAATTTCGTTGAAAAAACTCAGAGTGGTCTTGGGGATGAGGCATCAAATGCCTGTACTGACTGGAAAGGACAGTCCCCACATGGGGTTTCCTGGGAGCAGATATGTACAGTCTTTGGTAGGAGTGCTCAGAGATATGAATTTTAACCTGTGAACAATGTGAAAAACTTGAAGGATTTTCAGCAGGGAGTATTTATTGAAGGAGGCACTTTCAGATTTTGGGTCTGGGTGAACTAGGCAAGGTCATTTTCTGAGAAGAAACAGGAACTAGACAGGATAATGAGAACTAACCCAAATTGAATCTCTGAAGGTCAGCATTAAAGGCTCCAAAGACAAGTGCCTGGACTTTGCTGGATCCTGGAGTTAATCTGAGGCATTGCAATGTCTTTTCCATTCTACTCGCAATACCTTTCTTTCTTCTTCTTTTTCTCATAACTTTATAGATTTGATTATAAGAGTCTACATTCTTACAAGACCCAGAATTGTGGGTGCACATTTTTTTTTCCCCACACTAAAAGACCCAAACCAATTTTCCTAGTCAAAGATTTGCTTAGATATCCAGCCCTGGCAACTGACCTATGAATTGTATATTCCTGGAACACTTCCCTAAATGAAGCTCACACATCTAAAGATTAGGATTTAGTTGGCAATGGAATTTAAGAAGTTTCTCTGTGTTCATTCCCCTATCCCTGGTGAGCCAAGGTTATGCTTCTAGGGAGTAAGGCTCTATCTATCTGGAAAGAATCCAAGACTATTGAGTGTTTAGAAAGAAATAGTAAGAACCTTACCAAAGTGCACACGTTGTATTTAATTCTCATTTCAAAAAGAATGGGCTTAATAGAAATCCAAATCCTCTCTTAGCCTCTCATTTATTAAGCTGGTGCTATCGTTTATTAACAAGTGATCAGAAAATGGCATGGCTGAGGAAGTCTGAAACAGAAATCCGGGACAGCAGGTCAATCAGAGCCTTACAGAAATCTGCAATCCAAGCAGGAAAGCACCATATGAGAAACATTTCTATGAGCTGCTCCATCTTCCTCTGGTCCGAAAAGGAAGCTTTCCCCTTTTCCTTCTCCTTTCCTTTCCTTTCCTCTTTCCCTCTTTCCTGTCTTCCTCTCTCCTACCTCCCTATTACCCTCTTTTTCTCCACCCATTTTTTTTCTATCCTTAGTGTCTCCTTTTCTGAGGCAAATAATTGTATTTCTTAGTTGCACTGAACAAAAGGTTGAGGATGGAGTGCGTATTTCTAGTTGTTCCCGGTTTTCATATCCTTTAGCAAAAAAAAAAAAAAAAAAAAAAAGAGAAAGAAAGAAAGAAAGAAAAAAAGAAAGACAGACCTTTCCCTTTAGAAGCCCAAAGGTGGAGCTGTTGCAAAAGGAGAAAGCCAGACAGGCCAGCCGAGCTGGCAGTGCTACAAACACACTACGCAAACACATACTCGCCAGGTTTGAACGGAGCAGTAGATCCTGGAGGCTTTGCTTCCAAAACATAAACATTTCTTTTTTTTTTTCCCCTGAAGAAGAAATAAAAATTCTGATTACAGCAGATGCATTAATGCCAAATTGTGCAAAATGGAACAAGTATTAAGTGTCTGCTTAACCCCCTTTAATTGTTACTTCCATGCACTTTAGTAGATTCCAGTATTATCAAAATAACTGCAGGGAGAAAGTATTCAAATTCATTTGGGTTCATTAATACCACCATTTATCAATGTAATGTCCTATAGATAATGCTTGGAGGGTCATTCAATTTTCTCCATTTCTATACTCTGTAGAGTGTGCTGAAATGCTATCAGGATGGTTACATTTCTGTGGGAAAAGACCTAGACAGATGCTTTTTCCGGCAGCTGAAAAGAGGCTCCTGCCTCTGCATTTGGGGACCTCTCACAACATTTTCCACACAAGCAGCATTTCTCTTTCAGGATCCTAACATGATATTTTTGCTTTCATCATCCTGAGAAGAAGCAGCCAATTTTGAAAAACCCATTTTATGGAGAGAAACACGCACGGTCTTGCCAAACTGTTCTAGTTTCTCCCAAAGATGGGATGAATTATTACTCTCCGTTTCCATAGTCTTAGCTCTTGGCTTTGTCTAATAGTTTTGACTGTTCTGCTTGAAAAACAGAAAGCCCTCCCCCTTGAATTGTTTACCTCTTCCTTTGTCTCTCTCTCTCCCTAGAGCAAGGGACTTCAGATTGATGTCTCAAAAGCTATTGAAGCAAACAATTCAGCTAATTTCAAAATGTCCTCGTTTCCTCTCAAAATATGATTTCCCCCTCATCACTTTAATGTTTACGTTCAACTCGAGTTGCTGAAATAAACAGGGACAAAGTAACCTGAGATGTTTTATGCCACGGAGACAAAAAGATATTGATCCTTTTTGCCTCTGGAAAAAAGGTTTCTAATAATTTCCAGATATATTGGAGATTGCATTGCTATCTTTAATTAAAACATGACACAGGACAAAAAAACAATTATTTACTGTTTTTAAACCATAGGGCCACCTTTGTCCTAATGAAGTGTGATACCCCATTTGCAAATTGGCAGGTTTGTTTTCAGTACCACTGTGTGTTTGTGTGTGTGTGTGTGTGTGTGTGTGTGCATACATGCACACTTATGTTATTGTGCTTGAATGCAGGCATGCTTGTAAATTTATCCTTGACTTTGCTACGGGTGACATTTAAATGTGAGTTTATGTCAGGTAGTTAAAAATATATAAAAGGCTGAGTTATACCAACACTGCCTATCATGTGTGCCTCCGAGATGACTGAGGCGGGATTTTCCAAAGTGGCTTTATTTATGCAGTTTGGGTGCACTATGAAACAGGACTGAGGAAGCAGAGGCTAAAGCAAAGTAGAGTAAAGAGAGACACGTTGAGATGGAACTGATTTCAGATACAGAAATAAAGCAACCTCATCCTATTGCAAGAATGCTTGAACTGGCTCAGTCCCTTCTTATTGCTTATTTTCTCCCAGCTATTTCAAAAGGCACATCTCCTCACACGTCTCTGGGGCTTTTCCTCTGATCCAGCCCTGGCCTGTGTTCTGTTCTTTCCTTTCAGACACTGCTGGTCTCCAAGACATCTCCTCGGCAGCTTTTGCCATCTGGAGCTGTCTGCCTTCAACTCCGCCGTGCAGACGCAGGCTCCTTGAAACTGTCATCTGAAAACATATTTATTACTTCCTCATGCCTGGGCTTCTTAGTGCCAAGTTCCTTAGCTCTTTGATTACACAGGGCACGAGGCAGTGTTATTTTACCATCTGAATTAGTGCTAAGGGTGCTGTTCGTGTGAAGAGCATGGCCTCCAAGGAGAGCACGGCATACCGTGAGTCTGCCTTCCCACAGCCCAGGCTGCTGATGTGAGGTGATGCTCATGCACCTCCAAGGCTGGCAAGCAGAACCACCTTTTCTTCACGTTGCTGCTACAGTCCGTGCTATGAAATACAACTGATGTGAAATGAATCTGCTGGGATTGTTTCTCCCTCTTCTTAGGCTGATAATGTACCCAGACACCTTAGGTGGCAATGCTTTCTAGGTCCTTGCCCTTACAAGCTCCATCATGAGCAAAAGCAGACTCACTCACAGAACAAACACAAGGGGAAGTTGTTTTAGAGAACAGAGGACATGGATATTCTGAAAAGCCCTTTTCCCACAAAATGGCAGATTTGCTAAAGTCTTACAGACAAGACTGATCTAATCCACCATGAACAGAGAAATCCATTTACACGTTTGTATTTGCAAAACTATCACAGGGTCCACGTCTTATGACCTAGTTACAGGTAATCTTATGGCACTGCATGTTCGCTCAGTACTTCTAGTAATAAAATCACGTTTCAGGGACCCATAATAAATGCCCTGAACCATACATTTGAGTGCTGCCTCTAGTGCCAAGAGTCATATCTCACAGACATCGAACAATGATCAAAATAGATTTTACTTTTTATTTTTAATTTTTGAACTCCACTTGGCTCAATATCTTCATTTATTCCACTGCTTCTTTGATTATGGTTGCCCTTTAATTGATGATATTAATTGAATGAGGGAGAAAGTGACCGCTAAATTGTCCCACAGCAATTTTTGACAGATGCTCTGATACGAGCCTACTATAATAATGGACAAGGAAGGAGACAGCTCCAAAAAGATTTCAGAGTTCAGCTTTGGTTCAAGAGGTATCATTAGTCACATGTGAGAAATGTTAACATTGTCCTTTAATTCCAAAGAACTTCCAAATGTACATGGATTTTCATGATAACTATTGTGGTGGAAATGCAATGGAGCCTGAGGAAGGGAAGAAACTAAATTTTTTGAGGGTTTACTAAATCTCAGGAACAATATGTCTTACATCTGTCAGGCTGTTGAATCTCACAAGGACCTCTGAGCAACCAAACAGGGCAAGTATTGTTATTACCATTTTACATATGAAGAAACTGAGGTTCAGCGGACTAAGATTGAGGTGACCCCCTTCATAAAAAGCTTACTCTTAACGTATTAATCTATCAGGAAAGCTGCTTTGGTGCTCTATCCTTTCAGAAACCCTGGCCAAAAAATAATGACCATTTAATTAAAATCCCCAGAGAGCAAAGGTTGAAAGGTAGGGACAGTGAAGGACAACGAGGCAAAAATGAGACACATTTGGTGAACTCTGCTCAGCTCTCAGGGTCGTAAGAATAGAGAAAAAAACATCACAACCCCTCGGATCTACTTGTTCAAATATCCCTACCAAGGACCAGGCTGAAGATCAGGGCAGTTTGAAGGAAATTTCTCCCAGAACACTCTCCAGGGGTCATTTCTGAAGTGGAATAAAATTGTTCTGCCCGATTCTTGGCTAATTCTCCCTTAGTAAAGAAAGAATTTGTATTGGATGGGGAAATAAAAGGGTAAGTTACTAATACCCTCCTGACATGAAGGATAGAATCAGGTTTCAAATGTTATTAAATTTTCACCGAAGAACTGAGAGGAAGTGAGGGGCCTAATGTTGACTTATTTTTATTTTTTAATCTCTATTCTCATTCTTTATGCTCTTAAACAAGAGATGGGTCAATGCCCTCAAAAGTAAAGGAAATAGGAAAAAGTGCAATGAAACACTCAGACAAGTAAATAAAACATAGGGAAAATATAAATGGTGCTTTCTGAGCAATGGGAAACCCAAATGACCCTTGTTGTCTTGAGATTTATAAGTCTCCATATCAGAGATGCACAGTTGTTTTATTCACACTGTTAAGAGAGAAAGGCAGCCCTTAACCGTCAGCACCTGTCATTAAATGATTACAAAGTCACTATTGTTAAAGAGACAAGGCTTTAAAAAAAGACACACACACTGAAATTGTGCAGTTTTATTTTACTAGAATTCACGGTATTTAGATACTTTTTTGTATTGCCTAGGCAACACATAGAACCTTTAAAGCCATTCTTTTAGAAAAATAAATACGCTCAAATAAAGTTTTGTATTTGTTTCTTTTTCCAATCAGGTTATCAAATGGAGACCTGGATGAAGGGCAGGAATAAAATGGGTTGAAAAGAGACAGATGCTATGGAATGAAATGTATTTATTTTTTACCAATGCAACATTTAATAAGGTTAAACTGACCACTACATATGTATCTATTGACTATGCCAATTTTAAGAAGAATCCTGATCGGGAACACTCCCATCTTCCTTGAATCCTGATACCGTTTCTAGGGTTTCTTCTCTGCTAATTAGATAGAACATATTTAAAGTTGACTGGAAGGGCTGTTGTATTCAGCACCAATTTCCACCAAACTTACTCTCAGGTGTCCTAAAATCGAAGCAAGGATAGGTGGTAAAAGTACAATCTACTTTTGGTGGTCTTATGTCCTACTGTGCTCTTGTTGGTAAACATTCCAGTGACCTAAAAATCCTGCGTCTCTTGGCCCTTTTATTAATGAACACTCCTCAGCCATTATGATCTTCCAATTTTATAAATGGGTATGTATAAATTCATATGGTTTACAGCAAATGTTATACATCCATCGAAGGGTAGCTCAAACTTCACTTCCTGGGGAAAATTTCCTGACCAATCAGTCCCCTACAATTTCAGCACCTCCACCTTGAATTCTTCTAGCATCATTATGTCTACTGTCTGCTATCTATTTGGACCATGGCATAGGCTTAGATCTTAATTTCACTGGACATGGTTTTAAAACCTCAACTAAATGTTAAACTCCTCAATCATTGAGACTAGGTCTTACATTTTCCTTCAGTGAACTTCTGCTCCTACAAATCCCTAGCACAGTGTTTCATAGCCTCATTTACTCATTTGTTCATTCACTTATTTGTTCATCCAACATAACTGAGTACGTATTATCAGTGCTTATTGAAAGTGGAGTGACTATATCCACATCAATGAGATATTTAAAGCAGTATTACCTTTATAAAAATGAAAACACATTAATAAATGAATCCGAGTGTCGCTCAATTAGGGTAGAATGAGGAGCAACTTTGATAAACAGACAGCTTTGTTATCATCCTTGCAGATATCAGCAAAGTTTTCCAAACACTATAGAAGTTCCACATGATATTAATAACTGGCAAGACAGTCTTGTTTGCAAATATATGCCATTGGTTGAAATTTGTAGAAAGGAGACTTGCACTGTTTACAGGATGAATTCTTTTATTCCCTGGTTATTTCACTATTTTGTTGGATTTCAAACACAAACCAAAAAACAACCAAAAAAACAAACAAAAAAAACACACAAAGTTTTCAAGTGTTACTTTTTTCTTCTTTTTTGGATGTCCTAGAGAAGAGACAGCTTAGTCAAACATTGGAAGTGCATTTTAGATGGCTTTGACCAAAAGAAGAAATGGATGAAAAATAGTTATACTGTGACCCTTTGTATCGTTTCACCAAGTTTAGAGCTACTTTTGGTGGGGATGGGAGGGTGGGAGGAGGAGGAATGTCGAGCTGAGGTGCTAATGATTTTCTGATGAACGATGGGACTTGCTGAGAAGGGACCTGAGGTGCCAGGTGGCTAAGCTGCACAACCTGGAGGTGTCATGCATATCAGCGTCCAGGTGAATGGTGCTTCCTGGAGGTATGCAGTGGAGCTGTACAGGACACGGCCTGCAAGGTCACCCTGCTTAATTGCTTGGGGCTGATCTAAGGGTTGATGTTTGGGTGTCACCACTAATACCATTTTGAGGTCCCATGTGTGAAAGTTTCTATCCATGGCAGTGATGTCATTAATACCTAGAGAGACTATCTGTAGAAAAATTCATTCACCTCTCATCACTCCAGAAAATTATGTTTCTTCTTTGAAAAATGTCACTATTCATGTGCATATTCTTTGCTTTTCTATCCCTCGGGTGCCACATACTTGATGTGAGCCTCTTTTTTCCCTTCTTTTTTGGCACTTAAAGTGCAAAGGTGCCCATGAGAACTGAGGATTTGGCAGAATTCTACTAGTGAACACAGGGGTGCCTACTGCTGGCAGAGAGCGCCACAACTTATTTTGAAAACATTCATTTGGGCTAAAAAATGATAAATCTGTATTTATCTTCTTAAATGCTCCCAAAGGGGAAGAAAAAGGAAAAGAGAGCTTGGATCTGGAAAGCATCGAGACCAGAGAAAAGAAGAAGGCAAAATTTGATTTTCCCAATAATTTATCTTCTTTGATACTTCCCAGTGGGCATTGGGTACATTTCCAGTCTGTATTTTGAAAGATAAAATGAATATTTCATTTAACCAGCTGTATTCCAGAATATGTAACTATCCAAAGCCTCATTAAGAAGGGCCAGAAGAAGCTGTTTTTCCCCATTTATAAGCCAGAAGAAAGCGTTTCTTAAGTAAGAAATGGTAGATACCATTCCTTCCTGGGCATCATAGTAGCTGACACTTTTGATAGCTCTGCAATAGTTTCCAAGAATTCTTTCTGGTGAATTTAGTCATGGTTTCTAAGATGTTATACATATTACCTATGGCCATCCCCCGTCTCACCTCCCCACCCCCAGTGTCCAGTGTTTATGTAGTTTGTAAGCAAGAAGTAATTAAATATTTTGAAAGATGAATTAGAATGAATGGCGGAATCTTGGATGTTCATTTTAAGAGAACCAACCTCTCAGTTGTCCCCAAAATAGATCATACAGTTTTGAGAATTAATCCAATTACAAGCAAGCATATAACTTACTAAAATATAAATGAATCTTTTTCTATATAACCTAAATAAAATACTATGTTTCGATTTTTATTTATTTTATTATTTTCCTTGTTAATGATGTGACTGTCTTGTTTTCTTAGATGATACTCACCCCACATTAATGTGCATATGAATAACTGGAGATCTTTCTAAAAATGCATTATGATTTGGGAGGCCCAGGTAGAGCCTGAGTTTCTGCATTTCTAATATGCTCCCAGGGGTGCCAGTGATGTTGGTCCACAGATGACTCTAGTAGCAAGGTTCCTTACCCCACTGCTAAGAATATTGCTTGGCAAATAATAGACACTCGATAAATATTTGCAAATAGGTGAATGAATGGATAAATAAATGAATCTCAGGCAAATTCTTATTTTCAAATTCCTTTTGATATTGTCTCCTAATTGCATTAACTACTGAGTTTAGTTAACACAATAAAAGATCAGTAATTATATCAGACTAACAAGTGCTAAAATGTATAGTTTTGCAAGCCAAAAATGATACCTTTTTGTTATAGGGAAAAACAGAATTATAGCATGTAATATCATCACTTCATTTAACATCTTAGAAAAGGAGAGCCAGAAAAGTCAAGTTCAAGAAGCCACATGACATAGTTAAAAATAACAGTTGGAGGAAGAGGGTGGTTACGTGGGACACATCTGGGGTCAAAACTTACCTACTCATCTTGTCTGCTGTGTGACCTTAGGAAGTCACTTCATTAAGCCTCAGGATCCTCTTCCAAAAAATGGGGAGAATGTAGTCTTGAGCATAAATTGTTTACACACTTGTATTTCTGCAGGGTAGATTGCTAGAAGTAGAATTGTGGCAAAATGCACAAATATTTTAAGTCTTCATATAGGTACCAAACTTTCCTCCAAAATAAGTTATTTTGTTACTGATTTTTTAAATTTTGTTATTATTTTCATTAATAGCAATAGAGGTAAGATTAGATGTTATTGGCTGCTTACCCAGAATCCATTGCCTCCCCCCAGTAATCCCAGTTACCTCTCCTGAAAATGGACTAAACTTTCATTGGAGTGTCTACCCCTCCTCTTGTAGTCTGTTTTTTAAAGAACTCTGACCCTGCCTCTGCCCCAGTTTACAGGCCTGGTTGGCATAAACCAATCAGCACATTCTGATCTCCTGGCCATACTCACTAAGCATTTGTTTTTTTAAGCGATTTAATACCAGTCCATTTCAAGACTCTTGTTAGGGATACTTGGGGGGAAAAGGTCTCTTTATTTCCTTGAAGTTGGTGGTTGGTATGCAGAGGTGAAGCCTGGAACAGCAGCAACAAGTTTGTCCTCATTGAAGAATCCAGTCATAGCCTGAGGCTGACACTATAGAAGCAAGTGGGAAGGTAGAGCTGAGCTAGGTCTCCATCTGTCCAGTCCTGAAGGGTGATTTATTGCGAGACTTCCACTTACATTCAGCCAATTAAAGTACGTTTTCTGACATACATTTTTGCAATTCTTCTCTTAATTATTTGGTTCTGCTATTTTTTTTTTTCCCAATCGTCTTGGATTCAAGGATACCCAGGAAGAAAATCTTATAAGCAACTTGCCTTCCCAAATACCTCTAAAAGAATCTGGTCACTTGAAGAGTTTCTGCTTGGGCCTTCCATTCCATCTTCCATTGTGCTCAGTTCTCCATTAAAATGCTTCTCAGTTGCTCAGGTGTGGGGGGTACTGTGCCAAATCCCTTTTGAATTTTATTTTTCTTGATCCCCTTTAGAGGAGAGGCACCCCCTCACTCACTGTTGGCATCTACACACGGTCAGCTTGGTCACAGTCTGGATCATGACCCAATTTTGAGCCCAAGCCAAGGGAAAACTTTCTTTGTGTCCAAGTGATTCAGATGCTGTTGCTAATAAAATAAAATTTAAAAAGCCTGACAACAGAGCTTGGCTTCTGAGTCAATTTGGCGCCAGCCAGTCTCTCGCTGGCTTTGTCTAATAAATATTAAGAGAAGAATTATTAAGATCCAGGGAATGAGATACTTACCATGCAAAGGGCAATGGAAAAACTCTGTGAGCAATAAATAGTATCTCAGATTCTTGACACAGGTGTGGTTCAGACCGGCCACTGCTCAGGCAAGGCCAGACCATCCTATAAACACGAACGGCAGTACAGCATAGGCACAGGTCTCGGTGGATGAAACTTGGCCCCCGAAGTGAAGGCCTGGAGGTGTTTATGTGTTGTGTTACCACAACCAGTGGTTTGCCAGTGGCTGCTCTGCAGGATTCACCCTGTTGTAGTGCTTATCTTGATGTGCTGCCATATTCCTTTTTCTTTTCTTACCATCTTTCCCTATCCAAGGTTTTTACACACAATCCATGCGCAACATGAATCCAAAGAAATATCGTAGCTAGACTTGAGAACGTAATGTGGTGCAGATTGTATACTACCAACCAAGGATCTGTACCTGTCTTAAAACCAGGAAATGTTTTTTTCAGGTCTCTAGGAAACAATCTCCTTGAATATTTTTTGAATCTATCAATCTCTCTCAGTATATATTTTTTTACCTTGTTAGTTCTGGCAGCCAAATTCCAAGTGGCCCCAGTAACCCTTATCTCCTACTATTTCCATGCTTGCGTAGTACCTTTAGTATCTTTTCACATAGTACAGGAGTAGATAAAGGTCATGACTGTTGATGACTGACTTTTGGTTTCTCTAGAGATGGAAAACCATGAGAACACAGATGTATCACCTAGAAAGTAAGTCCACAGACACTAGAGATGAGCCAATGGAGAGAAGGGGTGATCCTTTTACTGAGGTAAAGCCGAAAGAACATTTTTAGCCCTTTCCAAGGTTCAGAAGAGGCAGCAGAGTCCTAGAAAGCTGCGAGATGGACACAAAATTAAGTACATCACAAGGTCTTATATTTTAGCTAAACGAAAGGAATAAACTGTGAGAGAAAAGGAAGAATAGCTCTTGTGATTGAGGTCTGTTGGTTTTTCTCAGTTTGTATACGCATGCAATCTAGTCACACAATGGATGTTAAATATATGGTAGAGCCCTTATGTGGATATAACTTCTTCGAGTAGTTTTGCAGAAGGAAGAAATGCTTCTTCATTATTTCTTGACATTTCCAGTAGGACAGGAAAAGGTGACATATGCCATATAGCAAGATTCCCTGGCTTAAATTACCTGTAGGAATTTATAAAAATTTTCAGAGATGGGTATGTTACTCATATTATAGAAAGGTTCTCTCTTGTACTGCAGAAAGGATACTTTTACAAGGTATTGATTGTAGTGCGTATTGCGCCAGTCATGGCAGGGTGACTTTTGGTATACCCTTGAATTTATTTGAGACTCAGCTGTTACATAAGTAAAATGGGACACTTTAAAGAAATGCTGTGAAGCTTCTTGACTGGTTCTAACATTCTGAGATTCTATTTCCATTATACCGTAGATTTTTCAGTCATGGAGCCTCTGCATATAATTACAACAAGATAAATACCCTTTCCACCCTTACCCATTACACCCTTAGCACATTGGGTCTACTACAGTGAAAACAGCCTAGTGCAAGGAAGGTTCTAGGGTGATCGAAAGGGTCAGGAAATAGAACATTTTTTTTCCTTTAAGTCAATAGTACAAGTTTGTGTCAAGAGTTCCTGTGTTACTAAAGACAGTCAGAAATTTTAAGTGACTCGCACTTAAAAACATGTATGGCTATTTCATAAGTGAAATGGATCCAAAGATGAAAGTCTCATTTTTTTAATACTGTCACAAACCCAAATTAAGGAGAGGTGTCTGCAAAAGCCTTTGATTATAGATCATAAAATCTCCAGCTTATATCAGACACTGTAAAATTGCTCAGTGACAAATGAAATGCCTACGCACTAAATATATCTCCTAAGCACCTTGCAGTACAGGTACGTTTATCTCAGAGATACAATAGTACTTCTGCAGGTCACAGGTACAAGGTCAGAAATGCTGGTTTTGCTGGTTTTGAATGTAACACTTAATGGCCCATTATTTGAGGACATAGGCAGAGGCTTCAAGCAAATACACAGACTATATTTCATGTGGAAACTTCAGAAGCCAATAGACCAGCCATATTTAGAAATAATGATAGACCAGACCCAGCATGCGCATGTATGACTCAAAAACCACAGAGACCCAAAGGGATTCAGCTTTGTAACAATAGCTTGCATCTGTGTAGTGTTTTGTAGTGTTTCAAAGGACTTTCACATAAAGTACCTCATTTGATCTTCACAGCAACATTGTGAAGGTGGCAAGGTAGGAATTATTATCTTCATTTTATAGAACAGGAAACTAGACTCAGAGAGGTTAAGTGACTTGTCCAAGGTCACCCAGATGGCATTCACAGGATTTGAATATACACCTTCTGACTTCAAGTTCAATATTTATTCCATTACAACACACAAACAGAAGCTGATAATGTCTATTCAGCTACATTGTTGGCCACTTCTGGTTCTGCAAGTCTATACTTTGTTGTCAGGCAAGGAAATAGAGTAGGCATTTGACAAAATTGTTTTTCTCTTCCCTTGCCATTTCCAAATGAATAGAGGTGAAACAGGTATATTTTGACAATGACAGTAGCAAAATATTTCAGATGGCACAATATGAGAGGTTTCCCCAAGAACAGATTTGGATATGCAAAAAGAAGAGAAAACAGAGAACCCCTGGATACTGAAACATGAGAATGACAGGAAGTGAAAGAGAGCAAGTTGATAGTAAATGGAAACTGAAATACGGAAAACATACTTCTCGATGTTACATTCTAAAGTGGTGAACACTGGCCTCCCCTTCCCCCAATCCTTTCTTGAACAATTTCTCATTTAGTGATGCTTTTCTTGGCTATTGAGAAGCTCAAAGATCTATTTCTCTCCCTCCCAGTAAAGAAGTTCAGTTTTGCCCTGCCTCTCTCCGCCTTGAAGTGGCCAGTCTTGTCTCTCATTCCCTCAAAGCCTTCCTTTGTACTCTGTTAGACAAATGAGCCCGTCCACTCTACATGTGATATACGAAGCATAGTCTTCCAGGTCATGTGCTGGCATCCTAAGAAGAAATACTAAGTCTAAACGGATTCTGGCTGATCACCATCATGGATTCTGACCTTGCTAATTCTCACTCCTGGTGACACTGACCATCAATACACCCTGGAATATTTTCCCCTGCTGAGTTCAGTCAGGGTATCAGATTCCTTCTCTACACAGTGTTTTAGACAACTACCAATAATTAATCAGAAGAGGCAAGAGAAATGGGATCTATTGAACATCCTCGTTTACCCAAATATCTTATGGGTGGGACAGATAAGGAACTTTTCCATAATCCTTTTCCCAACCAAATCCCAAACCACATATTTGGCCTAGACAGTAGCGGCCGTCGTAGGCTTTACTTTTCTTAGTCTCATTCTGGTCCATCTTGGATTACTATATTCAGAAGCACTAAAAGAGCTCCTCACAATCCGTGAGAAAGAATGAGAACTCCATATCTTGATGTAAAAAAAAAAAAATTAAGAGTCTATGACTCAAACAAGCAGTGTGTTTTTAGTACTTTTTTTCTGTCCAATGATTCTAACTCATGGGACCAAAATCAAAATGCTAAGCAGGGAAGTAACAGCAATAACTAACTGTGTCAATCAGTTACTTTAACTTTACTATCACCCATTTTCTCTGAATTTTTCAGACATCGAGAGAAAAATTCTTCCTTCAAATTTTGTTTGTTGGAGACTGAAGAGAAGTCATAGATGTGAGTGAGTAGTAATTCCTGGCCATCGCTGTGTAGTGAAAGACAGACAGATACTCTTGTGACCTCACAGTGAACCTCTGGCTTCCATCCTTCTCATTGAGGAAGCTCAGAGGTTTGGTTGAGATGATCAATAAAGAACTCCTGATTTCACCTTGCATCCAGGATGGCAATCCGTAAATGCATTCTCAGAGGGTATTGGAAATAGAATTAAGTCTCCTTACAGGAAGGAGAAACGCCGATTCTCCTGCCAACGCTGCTAGCATTACATCTCCAAAGGGACTTAGCTAGGGAGACGCTTGCTTCTTTGAGGTGCTTTGTATTAAGACATGAACAGGTACCCAGGGAGGCAGAGAACAGAAATACGGGAGGAAACACATTTAATAAAAAAAAAAAAAGTGAATACATTCAATTGGAAACAAACCTTATAAGAACTCTGCATTCTGATTTATGGCAACTTGCAGGGAGCAGTGGGAAGAAAGAGAGGTGTGGATTTGTAAGGCTGTATACTGGAACCAAGGTTTCAACATAGTCTGTGAATAAGCAAGAGAGGGCAGTGTTGATACATCTAAAACTAGTCATGGAGGCTTACAGACTGAGCTACAAGAGACATTTTTTTGTTCAAAATTTATGAATTCTTATTTTTGTTTGTCTCACCCCCCGTCCTATACCCCTCCACACACACATTTCACTTGGAAGTTTTGCCTGACACCCCCCCCCACAAATAAGAAACGTTAAAGTAACACGTAGCTGCAACTGTAGCAAAGATTTAACTGTGGTGACCAGAAAGAACTAAGAATGGAAACCAAACCAAACCTGGGAAGGGAAAGAAAAACATGATAAATTACTTGTAACTAAATGGAATCATTTCAATCAAAAGCATTTTTTTAAATGAATGAACTTGCTTCTTTGCTTGATTCTAGCTTTAGTAAGAAGATCAAAGAGATTTATGACCTGTGTCTCTTCAAGCCTGATGCCAGAAACGAACATGTTCTCATTAATAGTCATTTTCTCGTCAAAAGAAGGCTTTTATGCAGACAATGTGCATTGCTTTCATAGCTTGCATATTGGCAAAAATTTTTATTAGAAGTTAGATGGCTTGTCTGAGGAGATGATGTGTTACACGTATGGCCGAGATGATGTGTTACACGTATGGCTGTGTGTGTGTGTTGGGGGCATTTAATTGCTTTTATGTTTCAAATGTTCCAAACGTACACAGCCTGTATATTTTTCAACTTTCAGAATCCTGCCTATTTTGTTGAAGTAGGTAATTTCTGACATGGGGAGAGGTTCAACAGACAAAGGTAAATCTCTAGTCAGTTGGATGTTTTAAGTCTGATGGTGTGAGGGGATGAAAATTCCTCTTCCAGAGTTCAAATTTTGCATATTTTAGTGTGGCTAGCTTCACACTGAGACTCCACAGGGTGATTCTTCCGGAGACTTTCACAATTATCTGCTGAATTTGAGCAACAAAGTTCAAAAAAGCTGAATAATGAAAAAATAAAATAAATAAATACAAATCTTTCTTTCCCTTTTTAGGAACAGGATGTTTTGTTCCTCTTCACTGAGTGGTTTCTATGTGCTTGTTTGTTGAGTACTTGGGCCCCAGCCTGTGTTTTGAGTATATATTCAGACACACAAAGAAATTATAAAGTAGGAATGACTAAAAAGTTCAATTACACAACCAGCTTGAATTTTTGTCACAAAATTAACCAACGGACCAATTGTGTGGGATATTATATAAACCCGGGTAAAGTAATGACATAGGGTTAGGGGCATTTTTTTCAGTTTGACTTTAAAGCAAAGATGCAGGCTGGTTTATGCTCACTGTAACTTGTTAAGCTTATTTGACAGTATAAAACATTCTCCCAAACTGACTGTTTTCTGTTTCAAAACATTCCATTCTTTGACTTTTATGATACGACACACTCTTCATTTTGTTTCCACTTTTCTGGCTACTTCTGCTCAGACTCTTTCTGTTCCTGTTTCTTTCTCCAGCATCTAGATATGAGAATTTCATCAGTATTCATCCTGGGTGCTTCTGTTCTGCAGCTCTCTCTAGGTGATCTCATTCATTGTCATACAATTAAATGGCACTGACGAGGTTCAGGACAGCTACCCCAAAATATGGCACCTTGGCATACTGAATGTTTTAAGCTGAAGAAACTTGAGAAACTGCAGGTGCAAAAAGGACTCTCTGACCTCTCCCATTTCCCCTGAAGCAAGCCATAAGACCCTCAACTAAGCAGTGCCCTCTCTATGCCTGGAGGACAGGAAGATCATTATATTAGAAGATGGAGGAATACCTAGAGGAATCTGAACAAACAGGACTTGCTAGGTTTCCTTCAGTGTACTGTCCTTAGCTCATACCCTTTTCTCCTATCACATTGTCCTACAACTTTCCACTTTTCATCAAACCCAGTCTTATACTAGTATATAGCTTACCTGATGTCGCCACTTGGATGGCTTACAGACATTTCAAAATTAAGAGGATCCAAATGACATGCTCAGTTTGCCTTTTCCCCATTCTGTTTCCCCCCACATTTTACCCAGAAAGGCTACCACCATTCAGCTATCTGCTTAATTTGATTTCTCTCTCTCATCACTCAACTCTGTTCATCTTCATGCGCTCGTGTGTGTCTACATGTATGTATTTCAAATTAATATAATAAATAGATTTCACCACCATCATCTCTTACTCAGATTATTGTGAGTTTCCTGACCATTCTCCCTGTTTATACTTAGCCTCCCCAATCCATTTTTTTGTATAACTATCAGAGTAATCTTTTAAAAAAGTTACCTGATCATTCTGCATCCCTCCTTAAAATTGTTAGGCATTTTCTCTTTCATTTTGAAATCTATTTTACCTACATACCTTGGTCCACAAGGTCCTTGCTACTTTTCCAACTCCATCTCGTAACCTCTCTGTTCCACGTTCACTCTGTCACAGCCCCTGGGACTTTCTTTGAACACATTTGCTAAATTCTTGTCTAATTCAGGGTTTTAGTACACACTATCCCCTCCGCTCTTCCCAGGAATGGCTCCTTCTCAGCTTTCATGTGTAAGTTTAATGTCAACTTCTCAGGACCTCTGACCACAAGACATCATTAATTCCCTCCCTGATCTTCTCTATGTCATCAGACCCTGTGTTACTTTCATAACAAAATATAGGAGATAAGAGAACAGATCTGTTTTAGTCCCCAGGTATTTACTCAGTGTCTAAAAGTGCCTATTATATATTAGTCCCTCAGTCAATATGCATTGAAGGAAGAGATTTAAAAAAGAATGAAGGGATGGATAAACCTTTCATGACTAGTGAAATGGCTACTTTTGAAGACAGGCTTAAAAAGGGTAAATTTTCTTAATAAACTGGAAAGGCTTCTTGTCCAGCCACACACATAGCTTTATTTATAGAACAAAGTAGCTTTTGTGGTTTCTAGGTACTTTAACATATAAACTGTTCTCTCTTTGTCAGGCCCGAGACTATCTACTTGTGATATGGGGAAAGCAAAGGTCATTGAAGATATTATCTGTCCCCAAGATCATGCTACTTTTTCTCTAATACATTGAAAATTTCTGCCTGAAACCATTTAATGTGTCAGTGGAAATATTATATTTAGTTAATTCTGAAAAGAAGATATTGATTCAAAACCACCTGTCTAATGTGACGGGAATGATCATTGAAAAAAATATCATTTGGAGGTCGGCAATTGCTCCTTGAGACTAAGACTGTACCTTGCAATTCTCTGTTGTTGTCTCCTTATAGGATGGTGTCTTGCTCATTTCTACAGCCAAACATTTTTAAATGCCTCACTGATAGTGAGAAATGATAAGAGCCGGATAAATTTACAAAATGAAAATAAAAAGCAACAAAGAATAAAACCTAGACGTGGTCCAAAGCAGTCAAGACTTCGGAATGACTCAGAAAATTTCAAGAGAGAAACAAAGCAGGGAGATGCTTTATTTTGTGATCTGCACGATGCCACTCTGGACGCTAATGTTTCTATCATCGTCTGGGTTGCACTATAGTTGTTTGTTGTATTCCAACCTATAACACATGGCCTTTCTCTCTAGTTTCCTCTGATGGGAAACATGACCTTATGGTAGGAATAGCATACTAAATAAAATTTAACTAGGAAAAAAAACCATCTGAGAGTATAGATGGAAAGAAATGATGATGCCGAAGTTTCTAATCAGGTCAATTTAAAAAGGAATAACAACAACAACTAAATTTTATTTATTACTTCAGCATTATATATACACACTAAATAGCTAATACTTTGAGCTTTCTCACGTTTTAAAATAACGTGTTTTTTTTCACATCAAAACAATATGGGACACTGAAATAAACAGATACTAGACAACATCTTTCATTCTGAAGAAATTATACCAATCTGTGAAATAAGAATGTGTAATTACCAAACACATTGAAAACCAAAGTGTTATGATTCATTGGTGAGTTTTTTACTGGAATCTGGGCCAGGCCTTGCTCTCTGGAAGGAGGTGGATAACAATGCATAGTATCCATGATATGGGAGCGGGCAGAAAGCAGGGAACCAGGGTGCGCACTGCTCATTCCGAACATTTCAGATTCACAGGTAGAAGTGAGTTTAAGAGCAAATGTCTGCCTGTCTTCTTCCATGTTAAGTGCACAGTCCATAGATTGACATTCTAGGGCTGGCTGTCCCTAATTGGCACACTCAGAGCTTTCCAATCTTATTTCCCACCACGCCTTTATACAAATTATGTGCTTGCTCCACTTCCTCAAGACAGCTGTACCTCCCCTCCGCCTTCACTCACATTTTTCCTCCTGTCTTAAACATCCTCCTCCTCTTCCTTTTGTTTATCCATGTCAAAGCCGTTCTGTGGCCCAGAGGATAGCTCTTCTCCTTTAATCAAACTTCTGCTCCGGCCACGTTATTTACAGGTAAAATCATTCTCTTTTGGATTTCTATAAAATAATTACATGTACAGTTCAATTCACATTTAGTCACACAGTACCTTTTGACATGTCTTCTGTGATCTTGGACTCATATTTGCATCCTGAACTATGATTTTCATGTACTTTTCACAAATATGTGTTTTGATAGTAAAATTGGATTGCAAGTCTTAATACCAAAAGCCCGTGACTAATATTTATTTTGTAATTTTCACAAAATTCAGTACAGTGTTTGCAAACCTCCATTTACAACTGCTATTTCCCTTTTTATTTTCACCTCCTGAGTCTGCTATAAAGATCTGGCTATAGACAGAGGAGTTTACTTTGAACTCTCTGATCTCTTTTGCATCAGATAAAGACACATTGGATTTTTTTTTTTTTTTTTGTAATTTTGGATTTGGTTTTTAAATTTAATTTTAGTACCACCCCTCAAATTCTAGCACTGTAGATATTATTCCTGGTGCAAACTAGTGGTGATGGTACAAGAAAAAGAAATGACTCTGGAGTTGAGAATATGCTAAGATTCCTTGGCCTCTCATAGAGATTGTTTCATAGTTCTCAACTTTCCTTTTTTCCAATTTGTTTCTTTTTTTACCATTTCTGGTTATCTTTATTTTCTTGTGTCACAAAGTATGGAATCTAATTGGGTGGAGCAGATTTTAGCTTTGCTCCTCTTACATACTTCGTGTCTTGATACAACAGTGTTTGGAATGCTTGCAATCTTCTTGGTGAGGTGTGTCTCATTGTCTCACTTAATGGATGAGAACTTGGGACTTAGGGTGCTCCCTAGGATGTCAAAACTAAAACTGCAGGATTGCTGTTTTGTTGTTTTGTTTTAAATATATATATTACGTTGGTTACTAAAGTAATTGTGGTTTCTGCAATTATTTTTAACCTCTTAAAGCACAATTACTTTTGCGCCCACCTAATATATAGAATCCGTTATATATTGAACACAAATTAAACCCCTCTAAATAGGGACCCAGAGGGCTTCTATTATCCCACTCCATATGCCCAACTCCAGGAAAAGCACCCTTTTAACTAAGCTGCAGTTTTAGGAATATATGCATGGAAAGAACAAAAGGTGGAAGTTGGTGAGGCTTTCAGAAACATAAGAAGCATTTTGTGGGATGAGATGGGGCTATCGTAATTTTGAAGCTCAGGGCACAGTTTCTCTCTTTTTCAGTTTTCAAGCCCTCCTACCACTGTTAGGTTCCTCTGGTTAAGATTTGTGTGAGCAGTCACATTTGACAGGTGTTGATCATCTGGGGTACAGAAAGGGAGCATGTGAAAGGGTTTCTATAATGACAAGAAATTACAGAGCGGTAATATTCAGTGTGATGCAGCACAAAATCCTCTTGGTGAAAGCTGAAATTGTGCAGAAAGCCAAAGCATTGTCAGTCTGTGTGGAGCGGTCACTGGTTACCTTTAGTGATAACGTTGCTAGGATATGAAACTCCAAACACACTGTTAGTGTGTAAGTGGGATTTCATAGGTGGGGAAAAATTTTAAAAAATTTAAAAAAGAAACAGGAAAAAAGGAAGAAAGAAAGGAAAGGAAAGAAAGAAAAGTCAGGAAAACAGTCAGTCCCTGGTGCTTTTCCTGGGCATTAGAGGCACAGAGATGACATCACCGGCAGCCTATCAGAGCTCTCCAGCTTTGTTCAGGTTCCGAAGCCATGTCATCATCGCTGATGTAGCCCAGAAATGAAAATAGAACCATCTCTAAATATACAACAATGAGAGTCAAGCACTGCTTTAAAAGGATGAGAGAACCAAGAAAAACTCCTTAAATCATAGTCTTCCTTTCAGGAAGTATGCATAAATCGAAAATTTGGCTTCCGGAGCCACTAACCTTGATATTTAATTTAGTCTGCTTGAGACTTTACAAACTGGCAGTGTAAGCTAATTAATACACAACTGAGACTACCACCCAGTCATTCCAGCTTGCCCCTGGATGTGACACAGAGGCAGGCCGACTCTTCCCTAAAAAGCAGCAGTGGGATCATGGCCGCAGTGTCAAGGGGACAGTCTGCATGATATGAGGCTGATATGGGGATACAGGTCTCCCCAGCAAGGTGGGTAAGTGGTTGACGTTGTCAATACATTTCACTTAGCTAAAAGCACAGTTTACAGTTGTTGAAGTTTGATTGATCTGTTGATAAACACTAATGTTTTCAGGTTGACAATTTCTCCATGTTAATTTCTTTAACGCTGGCAGACCTGCCTGGCAGGGCCCTATAAATAGTACCAGTGTCATCATCCTTTTTAAGTTATTAATGAGCCATCGTGTTTCAAGGGGCTGGGATTTGGGGACAGGTTGTGCTTGACTGCAGTTTCTGACATTGATACGTTAGCATTTGGAACTTGGTTGAGATGAGAAGGTGTGTCTTAAAAAACAACAACAACAACAACAAAAATAACACAAACAAAGTTAAAGCACTGGCCAAATGCATCCATAATAAAAGAGAGTTGTTTATAATTAGTGACTCATTAAACTTGGAAGAGTGGAATATACTGCCAAGCCCCTACACACAAAATGCCCTTGATGCTGGGGCATTAGCACTGTCCCCACCTCAACTGCAGCTGCCTTCTTTCTTTGCTTCTTCTCTCTACACATACCCTGTTATCACTGAGATAAATGAATGCCTGACTCTGGAAATCAGCCTCAGTCCAGACTGTTCTGTCTGCCAACTGGTGACAGGGGACCAGAGCAGACTTCTCCAATTAGCAGAGTCCCCTATCAGGCAGCTGGATGCACTGTGTTTACGTTTGTGGACAGCGCACTGCAGCAGCTGAGCCTCTGGCCGAGGTCTCCTGCACTGATAAATGTGAGTCTAAAAGCACAATAGACAAATGGACAAAGTAGCACAATACCCTTGACGACATTCTCTCAAACCGCCTGTCCTTACCCCTTTATGATGGTTCTGATGAATACCAAAGGTCTGCAATAATGATGGTAGAGATGTTTTGCATCATGGTGGCAAGACTGCTTGTAAGGTGCATTGCTTCCTAATGGGCATCAACATGAGTGGGACACTTGGCTAAGCCGGGTTTGTTATTGTGATAACTCAGGTATCTCTCTAGTCATGATCACGTTCCTGCATAGCACAGAGATGACCCTTTGCTGCACCAGGATTTTCTATTTAAATCCTTGCCCGAAATCTTCCTTCTAATTATCCTATTTCCTTCACTTTAAACAACTACTTTCTAATTGCCTTTATCTATTTTCTTCAGAGATGATTTTGGATTCCTGACTCATGAGTAAATGGATTCTTATTCTGGTTTCAAAAGTTCTTATGTGTATTCTCAGAATAATTTAATACATTTGTTTCCACCCAACATATTACATTCAGAAGATCCTTCTCATATGTTCTAATTTCAAGAAATGCAGGAGCCAATGCTCTGGGGTCTCAATCCCAATATGTGCAGCCTGACAGCCTAGGAATATGGAAATACAGAAAAGAATTTACACATTTGGTGTCCACTAAGGAGATTTAGCTCAGCTGAACTAAAATGAAAACAAGCTCTCAGTTTCTCTGCTGAGTTTACCTGCTTCTCATTTCTTAGCAAGGGAACTTTACAAAAATAGCTTAGGAAAAAACGGCAAAGCTGATAAAACTTTTTTTTCTTTATGGTAATCTAGTTATCTACCATCCACACAAGATTATGGAAAATATGGGTTGGTACCTTTCTGTAAACCAGCAACTTCCAGTATATAATTATTAGCTATAAACTAGCAAAAAAAAAAAAAATCTGAGTTCAACACTCTTTATTATGTTCTAAAGTACTGAAACATATTTTTGACAATAAAGGTTACCAATTTGTTTACAGTTATACTAAGAAATGGTTTCATAACTGAGATTTGCTTCCTTATGTAGGGAGATAATTTGAGATATTTAAGGGATAAAATAAGATGAATGAAAGTTAATAGATCCAAACATCGTATAGCAGGAGGCTTGATTAAAGTTGAGATGTGATTATAAAACAGTATCAGAAAGGAGAAGAAGTGGAGGAGAAGCAATTCTGTTCATTTTTTCTTGAATGGATTCTGAAGAGGCTTCAACAATAAGAATTGCCAGAAGATCACAATGATGACAGCCTTACCAGTGTAGCTATACTTCCTCACCAGGAAACTAATGTGAAGATTGTTTAAAGGAAAAGGAGAAATATTTTCACATAGTCACTGTCCATTCCTTAAGCATCACTACCAGAAAATTGTCCAAAGCAGTCAGGGCAGCTAACAGACAATGGGGGTAGCAGAAGAAATTGTGGAAAAATAAAGAAGAGTCAAGTGGTTATATTTGCTCGGTCCAAAAAACTAACAGCATGATTTTATGTATGAATTTCATAAAAATCCCAGAAAAGTTAAGGAAAAGAAATGGCATGTTGCCGTAATTCTGAATAACAAAGAACAATGTGGGTATCAGACAAAATCTGTGACTGCAAATTCAGAGACTTCGCGAGTTGCACAAGTCAAATTTTCTGTACTTTCTTACTGTTCTTCTTCAAAATGAGAGACGATCACCTCTATTAGCACGGATGGCCTTCATATTGTATCATTTTGTGTTTAACTATCTAAGTTTATATATATACATACACACATATAAATTTATATGTGTGTATGTATATATCTGTGTGTATATGTATATATATAATATATACATATTATATATATATATATGTGTACATAACCATCTAAATCATACCATATAATCGTACATACACAAATGTGTAATGCACACATATATATTCATGTATGCTAACATGTACAAAGAAACGCATGGCCAATATGGTAGAAAACCCACTATCTGAAATCAAAGTATAGCTAACCAGTCATAGCACTCATCTTCCTCTTGGTAGCTGTAGTTTCAATATGGCTAATGACAATCTCCAAAGGAAGCCCACATTGTTACAATTCAGAATACATTTCTCCACCCCCAATTTCTTTTGAGATTTGATTAAAAGGCCTTTTCTCAGGTGAAGAACAATTTAAAACAATTGCAACACACAAGAAAAAAATCTGTTTTCGAGAGCTTTACTTCATCACCTCAGGGTCCATGACTCAAGGTAATAGTGTAGGTGAAACAGGACGTAGGTGGATTTTTTTGAGAGGGCGTGGAGGAGGTATGCTTTCAGTAGTAATCTCTCTTGGCCTTGATTTAAGGAAGACCCCTTTCTGCTCAACAGGACTGCAAATAGTGTTTATAGAGAGGCCTGATATTTTCCTTTTTCTTCACTGAAACAGTCACCAGCAACTTTTAAATCAATAGTAATCATACTTCTGGTACTATAGAAAGAAGCCTCCATTAATTTTTTTCTCCCTAATAGTTCAATTTTAGGATAAAAAGGGCCAAGTTGCAAATAAATAAATCATTAGGGATATAAGTTTGTTAAACAGTCTCTGGCTGTAAGCTTTGGTCTTTACTCTCTAAGGCTATTATCAACACCAGATTTTTTAAAAGAAATGACATATTTGCCTGAGATAATAAACGCATCTGTTGACCAATGCTCATGCTCCCTGCTGTCACAATGTCCTCTTCTGACTGATTTCAATAGATCCTACTTGCTACATTTCTGGGAGAGCAGGACATTGGCCTCTGACATAGGCTTCTCATTCCGCGACAGCAGGTATATTCCCCTGTCCTCTCCTTACGGTGAGTGCACTATTCACAGATATTACCTCACTTGATAAAGACACTGCATGGTCATCTCAATATCCCCTTGCCTAAAACACCCGTCACTCATGGGACATTTCCCTGCAGAGGTTACCCATCCTCTATTACCACCACTTTTAAGTTGACAATGACAAATGGTGGCTTTGATGCACAGAATGAACCAATGATTACATCATCATCAAAGAATAATGCAATTATAGTCATATAACTGCCCTGATTAAAACAGAAACAGTACCTCGCAGAGTGCTTAGAATAATTGCTATATCTATATCTATACCTACATCTGTATCTATATATCTATGTATGTATTGAGCTAACTAGAAAAAGTGTCAGGGGTCAATACTTCCCAATGAAGAACTGAAAGGAGAAAAAGAGGATTCCAGTTTAACACTTTATTGTTCAGACATGCAGTAAATTTCATTTAATCCTGGTTTTATAGTACTTGCTATTTAATTCCAATCTGAATTCATTTGTGTTATCATCATTATAAATAAATATATGTTAAGTATCTACCAGATAAGTGTTTTGGGAGCTACAAATGTGGACAAGACATGTTGTGTTTACAAGTCTAGGTGGTATTCTATTGTGTAGCAAAGAGAATGTCTCCAGGAATTTTACCTAAATCCATAAAAAGATTCATGGTGAGTTCAATTATAGAATGATTGGTTAGTTCCTATTGCTTGTTTTAGCTATCAAGGCCTCCACACACACTGTAGAAGTGTTCTAATGAATGCTATGCCAGGATTTCAGGGTAATGAGATTTGTAGTAAAACCTTATAAGGAGAGTCCTGCAAAGGAAGGTCACTACCATTTGTTCTTATTGTGTGTATAGAAGAACACAAAGAAGAGAGAGGTCTCCTGATTTCTCGTCTAGGCATTTTTCTATGATTGTGGTGCATTCACTCACATGGATGCCAGTTGTGAAACTTGCCAACTTTTAACAGTGTGAACATTGTGCATTATAGGAAGTGGATGGCTACTAGACTCTGTTGTGTGTTATTGCCTCTTCCATCCCGTGAGTAGCATATATTTAGAGAGACACTGCCAATGCCTCAGGATAAACACAGCCTTACAACCTTCTACTCCAAAATATAAACTGCATGCTCCCTCAAGCTAAAACCTTCCTGGGATACTCGATGCTTTATTGATTTCCCTCTTCTCTGAGCTCCTAAAGCGCTTCGTGTCTGTATTATCCCATTAAGAATGCTTTCATATACCATCTTGTACTAGTCACTAATTGTTTCAGTGTATTGGCCTTCTTCAATTTCATTGTTAGCAGCTCTTGGACAGAAATGCTTTTTCTTCTTTTTACCACCCATCACCAAGAAAATCCTAAGAATGTAATTGACACAAATAATCCACCAAATTTCTAATTAATTGATTGAAATACCTGTGTTAATAAATTGTCTCTTACATTTGGGTTATGCTTCTGGTTTTGGCTGGATTTCCACAGGAAGATGATACAATGAAAGGTCAGGAGTCAGGAACTAAAATCATACCTCACATGTCAGCCAGCTGCCAGGTCGTCTATTCCCAAAGAACACTAAATTGTTATTTAAGAAAACGACTTTGTCTTCCCAGGGAAAATTTTGAGAACATTAACATAATTAAAGAAATAATTTAAAGCTTAGAAAATTGCTTTTAAAGAAAATTAAGGATTTCGACCCAAATTACTAGGTTCAGTGTTTACCTCCCTGCAAAACAAAACAAAACCCTGTCAGTGTTCAACTCTTCAATGTCAGCTAAGATAGAGTCTCATATCATTAACCAGACACATACGTGAGTGCTTGTGGTTCTTCATTACAAGCATGTTATATATGAGGTGTTATGCAAGCATGGGCACCAAGAGTGGGAGGACTATTAATGAGAAATCCAAAGAGATTTAAATAAAGGGGGTGCTTGCAGAATTATAACTGGGGGTAAGGGGGCCGACAAGGCATGTTAAAGTGTGCAGGGGCCAACAACTGATGGAAGCTTATCCTATATCTAGGTCTACAGAATCAGGGGTGGGAAATAGTGTTACGGAACCTATGAGTGCTGGAGCCATGGAGAATGGGCCTCCCAGAAGGACTGCAGGTGTGGATCAGGGCAGTTACAGCCAGAGATATTATTGTGAAGCAGGAAAGAAGAGAAAGGAAACTGTCCCTCCTCCTGCCTTTTGGTTTCCTATTTGTGCTCCTATTAACTTATCTGGAAACCAGTTCTGATCACACATAATTGGTAAGTCACACGAATAAGCTTGATGTAAATAGGGCAGGAAAGCATAATCTTCACCCAGGGCTGACAGCTAACATTTGCGATTGGTAACACAATCCACCAAGCTTACTGAGTCCAAAGTTGCTAGACTTGGAAGTAAATTCTTGAGTCATCTGTTGACCGGAAGGAATGATACAATGCATGGTCGTTAGTTAAAGGACAGTTTTACTGCAATGCCATCTCCCTATTTGACCTTCCACATCCATTTCCTGCACTTCTTTGCCTTGTTCTGGGGTCCAGGAGACCATTTCCATGGTTTGCAAGTCTTGCACCTTTCTGGTTGGACTTAGCCAATGGAAAACACTAACAGAAAATCAGAAGGCAAGAGCAGAGAGAGAATTGGGGCTATTTTTTCCAAGCTTTCTTTCCCCTTTTGACATCTGGCTGTGGATACATGCTCCCCAAATGGATGGAAAGTCCTTTCTACACAATGTCTGTGTCATACATACCTTCTCCATCTTCTTAATAGCTGTCTGTATCCCAATGGCAGTGTTTGTAGTCAGATCAAAGTGGTGAAATTTATAGATCACTGCTGAAACATCGCTTGTCGAAACTTGTTGGCCTCTGGAGGATGGGAAAGTGTTTTTCTGTTTCTGATGAAGTATCATTTTTCCATATTCATAACATGCATGGTATTGTTTTTATATCCTAAGTCATCTATTGGTATATTTGAACTTTAATTCTTTGAACATTCTTAACCATAGGTGATGGGACTCTCAGAGATAGATTCCTTTGTAAAAACCATACACCTTCTCATACCACCAAATAAAAAACATCTCAGTCTGCCTTCCATTGTCCGTGGCACTAAGTCAATTAGTCTTATTTTATTATTCAGTCAGAAAAATTACCACACCTGATTCGGCACATCTTGTTCTTAGGTGGATTCATCATATTTCCTTATTTTGGTATCGAACCTTTACTTTTGGTTTATTGCCTAAGTGAAAAAATAAATACTCTTTATTTCTATCATATAATATCATATAATCAACTTCTTGCAAAATATTTCTGATGACGTATGTTTGCTTTAGAATCTCCTTAAAAAGTAGTCACCTTCGTGTTTTTATAGAGAACCTATGGATCTTTTTAGAGTTTGGAAAGAGAAAACTTTTTTACTCTTCCTAGTTACCACCAGAATTGCTTGTTACATGAAACAAAAACTCTTTGAGGGAAGAAGACTAGAATAGTTGCTTGGGAAGAGGGTAGATTGGAACAGTCATTTGAGGGAGGAAAAAACAAAGTAACACAGGAGCAATAGACGGAGCTAAGGAGCTGGCTGCTACACTACTTTGGTGAGATGGTCTTAATTAGAAATATCAGCGATCTAGGTAGTATTCGTTGTCTACAGAAGAGAACCCTCAAAATGTCTAACTGCATTCCTGTTGAATCATTCTGAAAGGACAGATTTGATGCAGCATTTCTAACAGAAGCATTTCTTGCTTCTTTTATAAGCAAGTCTGCAGCCTCTAAAATGTATTGTTTTTTCACTCAATGTCCCCCCTCCTAGAATACTTCCCTTCTGCCTCTCCACCTTTAACTATTTTCACCATTTAAAAAAAAAATCTAGTCATGTACTGTCTTCTCCAGTGATCTTTTCTAGTTCACCCCTGTCCTGATCAACCTCTCCTGCTTATAGGGCTTGCTGGCTAGTTAATCATGTGCTACTTACATTGTTCATACTGTTTCCTTGTACCGTTATTTAACTTTTCATGCATATGTATCTTTCTACCTAAGAAAGGTGTTAAAAAGGTAATATTACAAAACCAATTCAATTTAGTGCCCTGAAGACTGTACAATGCTTTGCATTGGTAATACATACTATTTGGTTGAGCAAGTGTGGCAGTCCTACTGTAAATAGAATTGCTTGTGGCTGTTCGTGATTTCCAGTGTAGCTCTTCTTTAATGAAGATAGCCTTGTAATTTGATCTGTAAATGTGGAAAATGCATCTGATTGGCCCTATTTGCCCAATTTGCTCAGACTGATGGAGAGAAAGAAAATTTTTTAATCTAACAGAATCATCAGAATTATGTGTAGAGCTTTGATGATGCTATGTAAAGGAGGAGATCCAGGCAGGGCCCAGTATTTTGAAGAAAGAAGAGTCAAAAAACAGGTGGGACCTAGACAACTGAGCAATGTTCAAAAGAGCTTTGTAGGGCTTTCTAGATCTACCATGGCCCTTTAAAGGTGTTGGTTTGACACGTTTTCAATGCAGAACCATTCAGGAAATAAAACAAGTTATAGGCTGGGAAAAAGCTAAGGTTTCCGTTCCAAAGACATCAATGAATTGACATCCTAACTTCAAGGAATTGGTATGAGGGGTAAAATATAGAACAAGGACATACTCTTCAGTGCAGAGAAGTATGAGGCAGTTTGGGACAAATCCCAGGAATCTGATTTCTGATTGGTAAGTAAGTCTGAATGAGAGAATTACTACAGACAAAACATTAAAATAAACCGAGATCCTCAAATTGTTTAATTATTGTCAAAATATTTTTTTTCTGCATAGGACACATATATGAATCTATTGGTACATTATTTAGAAAACGTACAGTAATGTGCTTTACTGTTTATACTGAATATTGCTTCTAAAATGAGGTCTGTTTTTTAAGCACATATTATAAATGTATTTTGTTTCAGCACTTAATTGTTGCTGGAAGCCTCTATCCTCACACCAGGGCCGCACACTGGGAACCACATAAAAGAAGCATGTGGGTTCTCTCTTGTTCATAGCCTTAGTTCTGAACCACTGGTCTTGACCCATTTTTTTGTGCTGCATTCCAGCCTACCTTTGATCATCTCCGCCTCAGCCCTCATTGCTCATTCTCTCCTTTCTAGCATCACCTTGCCTCACCCTTTATTCTTAACGTGTTGCGCTATCATTCCCAGTTCTTCCCCCAGTGACACTAACTCTACCATTGGTAAATGCTCCTCCTCTTCTCATCAGGTTCTGGAACCCCATGAATAGGTGCCATTCCTGTCAGTCTCTTGTAACTTCTCCTGTGCCCTCCCTCCAGGTAGCACACCCTATCTGTTCATCTCAGCTTCAAAATGGGCATCAGGTATATTCAATAGCGTACATCTCTCCATTTCCCGGTGATGGAAGACAATGCCCTATTCTTACACATATCCACCATAGTACATATCAAAATGTTGAACACGTGTGTTAAGAGCCTGAAACGTGTTTCATAACTTACTCATAGACTAAACAAACCTCAAGAATATAGGGGCAGATAGAGTTGTCGAAATGGAATCTGGGTAAAAGAGCAAACATTTTATTTTGCGGTTTCACATCAGTGTAGGCTTTTTGTTAATTGATAGCAAACTGGCTTTTAGAATGAATCAGTGACAGTAGATAATGAAGAGGAGAAGCTTTAGCAGGTTACCCTTGGTCCAATGTGTGCTGAGCAGGCTTGGGCTTCTCTGACCCTAACAATAGAGCCACATTGAAGAATCACACTGCTGCCTTTGGCAGCTTAGCTCTCCCCTCACTGAACCAAGCTACTTACTGAGCCTATACAGAAGAGACTCTCTTAGTTCCTCAGCACTAGTTTGTTGTTCTAAGTATAGTTTTGTTCAACAGCTAGGTTAAGTGAGAAAGTATCAAT